>NW_026250098.1:1200000-1816102 GCF_024043145.1 Alternaria conjuncta | reverse complement strand
ATAAAGCTATAATAGACTTATTCTATAGAGTTAAGCTACTATATTTATAATTACTAGCTAGAGTCTAGCTAGAAGATTAGCGCTTATATATATCTTAATTAACTTAGTAATAAGCTCTTAGCTAGCTCTCTCTGCTAAGCTATTAGGCTTATAGGTATATAGTAAAGGTATTATAATTATAATTCTTTTCTCTTTAGCTTATTTCTTATATCTTAAGTACTTTCTCTAAGGTAATATTATAGTATTATTATTCTAATAGATTTCTATAATCTTCTACTAATAGCAGCGCTTAACTATAGCTATAAAGCTTATAATAACTTCTATTATAAAGTCTAGCGTTTTATTCTTTAGGTTATAATTATATAGCTTACCTAAATAATTCTTTTTAATAATTAAAGTCTATTTATTAAGTATATAGCTTATAGAGAAGTTAAATAGATTCTATAATACTCTAAAGAAAAGACGTAGTAATAGCTTATAAAAATAATAAAAGATTCTTTAAGATATATAGATAGTAGCGTAATTATTATATTTACTATACTTTATATCTATAATTTTTATATTCTAGGTAGCTTTAATAAGAGCTTTAAGAGCTTACTTATCTAAATAGCTAGATCTTTAGTGCTAAAGATTAGCGTTACTAGTGCGTAATTATAGAACTTATAAGTAGATAATAGTATTTATAATAATAGAATTAGAGAGATAGATAGAAGAGTTATATTTAATAAATAAGAGGTTAAATCTACACTTAAGAGTTATAAGAATAATAGACGTCTCTAGCGTACTTATTCTAATTATATAATTATAGCCTATATACTATATACTACTATTTCTAAGAAGCTTCTCTAAGATAATATTAGTATAGAAACTAGAGATAATCTTAACACTAGTAAGTATAAGATTAGTCTTTCTAAGTTCTTTAGAGGTGCTAAGAATAAAATAAAGTACGTAATTACTAATACTAATTACTAGAAGAATCTAGCTACTTATCTTAACTATTTCTCTATTAGTTTTAATAAAGAAATTAAGCTTAATTAAAGCTTTATTATTAACTAAGTAGACTATAGCTCTACTATTAAGAATTATACTAGCTAAGAGCGCGTAAGGCTTAAAGCCTATACTAAAAATAGAAGATCTAAACTTAGTAATTAGCTTCTTTAGGTAAATAATTATTAAGACTATATTACCTAGATACTTAGAAGCTAGAGCGCTTATCTTCTAGCTAAATTACTTAATCTTCTTACGTAAGCTACTCTACTTCTCTTTATAATAGTGCTTTTAGATCTTTTACTTATCTTAAGCTAAGAGTTCTATTAGTAGAATACCTAGTAGCCTAGATCTAGTAATTATAGTCTATAATTAGAAATAAAAGATAAGCTTCTACTTATACTTTACGTTAGGTTTATAGAGATAAGGCTTAGATAGTAAGCTTAACTACTTCTTATCTAACTTAGTAAAAGTAGAGAGTTAACTTATAATAGCGTTAAAGATTATATTAGCTTTTCTCTTTCTAGTAGTAATTAATATCTTCTAGAGAATAACGCTAAATATCTTACTAAGATTATTAAAGCTTAACGTATTCTTTCTAAGAGCTATAGTAAATAATTAATTATATTACTACTAGTAGGTTTACTTAAAGTTAAACTTTTTAACTATAGTAAGAAAGTTAGTAATTATAAAAAGTTCTTTAACTTCTAAGAGCTTAAAGATCTTTACTTTCTAGTAGAGTATTAACTAGTTATTAAACTACTTCTTAGTAGTTTTTCTCTAGATCTTCTTAAGATAAGTGTAATACTTTACGTAAACTATATATTACGTAGTCTAATTAGTAGAAGTAAGTATAGTCTTAAAAGTCTTTATAAAAAACTAGACTATTCTTTTATTATTACTTATAGTTATAAGTAATAGGTAATCTAGCGTAATAGTGCGTATAATCTAGGTCTTAATATTATTAATCTTCTTACTCTTTCTTAACTACTACTTAGACTTATAGTTCTAGTAAGCTATAAGTATAGTACTATTCTTAGTTTTATAATTATAATCTTATAAAAGAGTATTATACTTATAGATAGCTTTATTATACTTATTCTTTTAATTCTTAGTTAGCTTTATAGAGAAAGAAGCTAAAGCTATAGGCTCTAGAACTAAAAGGTTAGAGAACTTAAGCTTCTAAGTATTTATATATTTAATATCTAGAAGATTAGAATTAATCTCTTTCTAGATATCTTTCTTATTATAGTATTACTTAAAAAGCGTAAACTAGGTATTCTAGTTAGATTACTTCTTAAGAAGTATACCTATAGCTATAATAGCTATATTATAATTACTTATATCTATAGAGTTAGAGTATAGAATTAATATAGTAATATAGAGAGGTAGATAGTAAGTAAGTAATTATGTAAAAGAAGTTCTAATTATAGAACGTTTAGAGAAAGTAGAATAGAAATAAAATTAACTAATTTTATTTTCTAGTAAGCTTTAATACGTAGTAGAAATTAGTTCTATAATTAAGTAGCTAGGCTTATAACTATTAGAGCTAGAGATAATTAATAATTAGAGATAATTAAGTATATTATAATTAATCTACTTCTAAAGAAAGTTAGAATAAAATCTCTAGTTATATATCTAAGAGCTAAGTAATTACGTATCTATAATTAAGTAATTATAACTACTCTCTAACTTTAATACTTATTTAATTATTTATTTAATAATAGTAGCTACCTAAGTAAGTAGTATATTATCTTTATTAGGTATATAGCTTACCTAGTAAAGATAGAGAAGATTATACTTAGTAAGATAAATTAGCTAGTAATTTCTCTTAAACTAGCTAGTATAGTTAGTTTTTATAATAGTAGCGTTAGCTATAGTAAGTAACTCTATATACTTTATCTATAAACTTTAAATTTCTTATAATATAAGTAAAATTTTACTAAAGAAAGTGCTACTTTTACTTTTAGTAATAGACTATACTTTAAAGTATTTCTAAAAGCTACTAGTATAGAAAAATATTTACACTTAAATATAAGCCTAAAGCTTCTAGTCTTAGAAGCTTATTCTTTAGTTATAGGCTTTATTATAATAGCGCTAAATTTTATTATAGTTCTTAGTAATAAATATATAGTCTATATAAGTATAAAAGTAGACTAGAATTAGAGCGTCTAAAAGTAGTATTAGTAGTTAATTTAGTAGTAAAAGAGTAATATCTCTTAGATTAGTAAGTAGAAGAGTACTAATCTAATAGCATTTATCTAGTGCTTACTACTCTTTTTTTTTAACTTAGTAAAATTTCTTAAGATATCTAGTCTAACTATAGACAGCGCTATAGTTTTTATAGATAAGAACTTAGTATACTAGTAGATAGCTTAAGTAGTTATCTAGATTTTAAATTTTAGGTACTAAGCTTTAGAGCTAGTAGATAAGTAGAGCTATTATAGATATTATAAGTAGAGTATTAGTCTAAAAACTAGTAAAAGCGCTAGTTATAAAGTAGCTAAGAAGTAAAGTCTTTAGCTATATAATTACTTCTATTATAGTAAAGTGTTAATATAAAGTAGAGTAATAATACGTAGTTAGTAACTTTATATAGTAATTTTATTATAGATATATTTTCTAAACACCTTGTACTTACTATATATAACTATAGAAATTAAAAAAACTTTCTTTCTAACATTTACTATAGATATAGACAGTAATAATATACTTATAGAGAGTAATAGTAATAGAGGCGTATCTAGTAGACTTAGAGGTAGACTTAGAAGTAGTAATAGGTAAGCTATAGAGCTATAGAAATATTAAAATATCTCTAATCTAAGAACTAAGAGAAAGCTCTTAGTACCTAGGTAGTAGAAAGAGTAGAAGTTAGAATAGGTAGAAGTCTAAACAGCCTAGCGTAGGTAAACTTTAGGTCTAGAGTAATATTAAATTATAGTACTATACTACTATAAAATACAAAAAGATATTTGCGTAAGTAAACTATAGTATAGAGAATAGTAGCCTAGAGAGAATTATAAAAAGCTTTATATATAAAGAATACTTTTTTTCTTTTTCTTTTTTTATTCTATAACTTTCTATCTTAAAGAACTTTATATCTCTAAGAACTTCTTATATCTCTATAAACTCTAAACACCTAGATACTACTCTCTAACTTAATACTAACTAATATCTTCTTAAAGATACCTAACTCTAACTTTATTACTAATACAAAGGCTACTATTATAGCTACTACTAAGATAGCTACTTCTAGCGCGCTCTCTATAAATTATCTAATAATCTAGTAGATAGAATATACTACGTTAAATAAGCTAATAAATAACTATTACTATAACTAGAATATAATACTACTTATAAGAACTATAGTTCTTCTTTATAAAGAGTAGGTATTATATACTACTAAGTATATATATATATTACTAGATATAACTTTTAAGCCTAAAAGTAAACCTATCTTAGATAAGCTCTATTACAAGAAGTAGTTAGTAGTTACTATCTTTATAGTAGATAGGCTATTTATACTAATATAGCTAGATATATTAACTACTAAAGAAGTCTTTATAGTATAGTAGTATAAGTAGCTAAAGGCTCTAGAAGTTTAGATTACTAGAAGGTAGGCGTTAATAATAGAAGAATAGAACTTTATTAACCTTACTCTAGAGTAGTAATATAATAGATAGAAGTAGAAAGTTCTTTATATTCTCTATAAAGTATATAATAATAAAAGATAGGTAGTAGAATAGTTAGACTATAGTAGTAAGAGCTAAAGACTTATTAGTATAGATAAAGAATAGATAGATAGGTAATAGTAAATATAGATAGTAAGTATAGCAGCTACGTAATATAGTTACTAATATAGCTAGGCTTATAGGTAATTACGTATAGAATATAAGTTACTAGTAATTATATAAGTATTATATAAGCATTATATAGATATCTTAGATTAGTTTAGAGGCTTTGTGCTAGTAGTAGACTTACTAGGTTACCTTTTAGTGTTACGCAATTATATAAGACTAGTGCTAGTACTAGTTAATAGTCTAGATAGCTATTAGTAATATATAATAAATATAAAGTAGTTAGCTTATTATAATTATATATGTAGTAATTATTATAGAGATAGTATAGATATAAGTATTATAAGTTATAAATTAGGCTTGCGTTAGAGATTTTTAAGTTTACTATTAGTTAATATAGTAACGTATTATTACGTAATTACGTAATTACGTAATTATATAATTATTTAATTTTAAAAGAAGTACGCTATAGGCTTTATTCTTTAGGCCTAGAGAGAGTTAATTACTTTTATAATATCTATACTATAGACTATACTTTATAAATTTAATAGCGCTTTTTATTTATTAAAAAGTAAAGCTATAACTCTATAGTAATAGAAAAGAAAATATTAATATAAAAGATAGTGTTATAAGCCTAAAATATAAAGAAAGCTAATTACTAATTAGCTTATCTAACTTAGATAGGCTAGTAGAGTATAGATAAATAGCTTTATTAATAATATTATAAGCTTTATATACTATCTTATCTAAGAAGTTAATCTACTTCTAATATCTTTTACTTTCTCTATATATGCTCTATACCTTATTATAGTATAATTTAACTTTACTCTTAGCTTTAGGTACTTCTTACTTATAGTATATAGCTAATTTCTTAAGATATTTCTTTTCTTTATAAATAGCTATAATCTTCTTAGTATAGTAGTAAATAAGCTATATAAAAGACCTAATATAGATAATACTTTTTTTAAATTTATAGAATAGCTACTTAGCTATCTACGTAAGATTACTATAGTGTATAGTAATAGTGCTAGTATAGAAGAATATAGTAGAAAGTAAAGTACTTTAGTATTTATAAAAGCTAGTAGTGCTCTATTATTTAGAAAAGCTAGTAGTACTCTAGTATTTAGAAAGGCTAGTAGTGCTCTAGTATTTAGAAGAGCTAGTAGTACTTTAGTTTTTAGAAAAGCTAGTAGTTATTACACTACTACTAGGCTTAAAGAAATTACCTAGTTTTAGCTTTTTATAAAGTTATAAAAGTAGTAAAAAAGTAGATTAGAGTAGTAGTAGAGCTTACGTCTATAGTAGAGACGCGTTAATTTTAAAGTAAGCGCGTTTAGTTAATATAATTCTAGTAAAAGAAAAAGTATAAGTAAGTAGACACTAAGATAGTATACTATAGTAAGATAAAATAAAGTATCTAAGATGTAATTTAGTAAGAAGATAGATAGAAAAGTAAAGATAATAGGTAGTAAAATATAATAAAAGAAGGTAGAGCTAGCGCGCTTTAGAGCTAAAGAAATAATATTCTAAACTAGCTAGCTACTAATACTAAGTATAATAGAGTATATATAGCTATAAAGACACTAAATTTAACTCTAGAAGTACTTATTTTAAGTATCTAATTTAGTAACTAATTCTAACTATAAGTATCTAATTTTAGCCTTACTTTAAGCTTAAAATCTAGCTATAGATACTAAAATTTAGCTATAGGTATTAAATTTTAGCTATAAGTACTAAATTTAGATATAAGAATAAGCTATAGAGGCGCCTATTTTAAGTACTTAATTTAGTAACTAATTCTAACTATAGATATCTAATTTTAGCTTTACTTTAAGCTTAAAATTTAGCTATAAGTATTAAAATTAGCTATAAAGGCGCTTTTTTTTAGCTATAGAAGTGCTAAATTCTAGCTATAGAAACGCTTATTTTAAGTACTTAATTTAGTAACTAATTCTAACTATAGGTATTTAATTTTAGCCTTACTTTAAGCCTAAAATATTAGCTATAGATATTAAAATTAGCTATAAAGGCGCTTTTTTTTAGCTATAGAGGCGCTAAATTCTAGCTATAGAGGCGTCTATTTTAAGTGCTTAATTTAGTAACTAATTCTAACTATAGATACCTAATTTTAGCCTTACTTTAAGCCTAAAATATTAGCTATAAATATTAAAATTTAGCTATAAGCGCTAAATTCTAGCTATATATAAGCTATACTAGTAGTAAGTATAGTAATTACGTAAAGAACTTTAAAATTTAGCTCTAAACTTCTCTACTCTATAACTTTATAATATAAGTAGCTATTAATAAGCTAAGTAAAGTATTAAATTTATATAGTTATTCTATATAAAATAGCCTACTTAGATTTTATCTAGGCTTTTAGGTAGTAGAGTTTAAAAGTCTTAGAGCTACTAGTTTAGAGCTACTCTCTATTTCTTATTAGTACTTATTATCTCTACTAAAAATTGCTTAGACCTAGCAGCTCTAAGACGTTCTCTTAGATAGAGTTTTACTAGCTTTTATTTTAATATTATAACTAAAAATATAAAGAAAATAAAAATTTAAAAGTTTCTAAAAATAGACTAATTTTTTTCTAAATCTTATAACTATACTAAATATCTATTATTTAAAGCTAAAATTAAAGTATATTATATAACTAAACTTACTCTATCTATATATTAAATAATATAGTAAAGAAGTTTAAAAATTCTAAATCTTAAGGCTAAATAGCTAGTGTAAATTTTAATAATATAATATTCTTCTAGCGCTATCTATATTATTATATATAGTGTAGAAGTAGCTTATAATATTTAAAATTTAGTTATTCTTAATTTATTCTTATATTAGTAGTCTTAATACTATAAGTATAAAAGTAGAATAAAAGTATTAGCTATATATACTTCTATAACCTTTATAATAACTTACTTATATACTTACTTAGTAGAAGTATTTTTCTTAATATATATATATATAGGTTTAACGCGCGTAAGTAGAACTAGTAATATATATCTTTAGTAAAATACGTAAGATAAAGTATATTATAAATTAAACTTATAATTTCTACCTAATTAGGCCTAGTATAGTATTAGGTAAGAAACTTTAAAACTCTATCTATATAGCTCTCTATTTCTATAATATAGTATCTTACTAGTAATATAATTTTAACTTATAATATATCTATTACACTATACTACGTTTAAAACTACCTATACCTAGACTCTACACTTTACTCTATTAAGTTATATTATAATTAGTTATAATAATAACTATATATAATTTATATAAGCTAAAAAAGCTCTAATACTATAGTAATTACTATTACGCTTAGTGTATAAATTAGATATATATACTCTTTTAGAAATAACACTATAGAGTAGTACTAGTAATAATAAGCTTATAAAGCTTTACTATTTAACTATAAAGTAGAACTTATAAGCTAGTTAGTTAAGTACTACTAAGAGTATACTAAAGTAATAAAGGCTGTAAAGATATAAAAAAGGCCTAGATTAGAGTCTACTAGAAGTCTACTACTATAATAGTTAGTATTTATTAATAGAGAATATTACTATAGAAGTATTAGGCTTAGTTATATAAATAATATTAGATTATAAAGTTAGTAGAGAACTAGCTTATTTTACTAGTAAATAAAAAAAGTAGTAAATATTAAGTAAGTAGACGTAGTATATAATATTAATAATATAACTCTATAATATTACTATATCTATATTCTATATATATCTATTATTACTATAGTGTTTACTAGTAGCTTTAATACGCTTAGTGTCTTCTCTAGAAGTAATACTTTTAGTAATACTTTTATATAGTTCTAAACTATTATAGATAACTCTTAAAATATATACTTTTTACTACTATTTAATTAGTAATATAAAAGCTTATTTCTTTAGTTTTACACGTAACTCTTCTAGCTAGTAGATTTAGATAGTAGTTACTAAGAACTTATAATTCTAGATAATAACACTAAGAACTTTTATATCTATTTTAAATTTAGTAATATTACTATTAAGAGCTTATAGAATAATACTTACTAAATACGCGTTCTATTCTATAACTCTAATAGTAACTTTTATAACTAGATTAAACTCTAATAATATAATAATAGCTCTAATAATAGAGTAAGTATTCTATTATATATAATCTAGATAGGTTAAGACTACTCTACTAGTAATAGTACGTACTATAGTGTTATTATCTTAACTATTACTAATATATAGAACTTTAGAAAGTAAGCTATAAACTAGCTAGTTAACTAGTACTTCTACTTTATAGCGCTTCTTACTACTTTTTATAATACTATTTATAATATTAAAAATAAAAATAAATATATCTAAAAACTCTTAGAAGTAGTTAAACTATTCTAAGGCGCTATTAATAGTATTAGTTATAATACTTACTAAGCTAAGTATAAAGAAGTTAAGCGCTTCTAGAAAGCTATAATATAACTATAGTCTATTAAAGCTAGTAAGCTTACTAGATATTCTATCTATAAGATAATAGTCTCTAAGTATAACACTACGCTTTTAGAAGTTAATAAGCTTAAGAATAAGTTTAAAGATATAGTTAATTACGCTATATTTAATACTCTAACTAAAAAGTTTAAAAAAGTAGATAGTAATACTAATACCTAGTACTATAAGTATAAGAGTAAGATTAAAAAGTATAATAATATTTTTAATAAACTTAATAAGCTATATAAAGCTAAGAACTAGAATATTATCTATCTTTAGTAATAGCTTAACTAAGTAATACTTAACTTATAGAGTATCTAGCATAAGAATAAAAACTATCTTACTAAGCTCTAATATTATAAGCCTAGTTATAAGCTTTATTTATTCTTATAGCGTAAATACTACTAATCTAACTTTTATTAAAATTAGTTAAGTTAGTTAGAGTAACTAAACTCTAACTAAAAGCGTTCTAATATCTATTATAAATATAACACTACTAACTAATATATTTATAAAAGTACCTTTCTACTATATAACTTTTAGAATATCTATATAAACTATAATTAATTCTTTTAGAACTTAGACTAATAGTACTTTCTATTAGGCTTTCTACTATAAACACTAAACCTATATAAAGCTACCTTTCTAAACTCTAATATCTTTTCTCTACTACTAATAATAGCTATTTTAGGCTCTCTAGATAGTATCTATTCTCTAGAGATAGTACTTATCTTTTATAAAATATCTAATATTACTAAGTTCTATAGTAATACTAACTAGAACTATAAGTAATAGTGTAAGACTACTATTAATAGATATACTACTATATCTAATAAAGCTCTTTATATTATATACCTAAAGTAGTATATTATAAGTAATACTTAGTCTATTATTAAAAAGATAAAAGCTACTATATATATAAACTATTTTAATATACTTAATAGAATCTACTTTATCTATAACTAGTTTAGTAAAGCTAAGACTACTTTAATAGATAATAGCTTATAATAGAAGTAAGGTAAGATATTTACTATATAGTAAGCGTACTTTCTAGAAGTAGCTAATATACTTTATATCTATCTATAGTAGACTTTAATTAAGAAAGCGTATAGTCTAATAAATATATATCTTAGAAACGTAATAGTAATAGTTTCTAATAATAATAAAACTTTAGGTAAGTTTCTTTACTATATATAAAGTATTAATAAAGCTTTCTAAGATATTTATATTAGTAAAGTAGCTACTATATTATCTATAACTATAAAGCCTTATTAATAAGCTTTAGATAATTACTTTTCTAAGTAGAAGTAGTAGTTAAACTACTATACTAAACGTAAGGTTTAAAACGTATATATAGCTAAGAATAAGAAAAAGTATAGAGACTATAATACTTACTATAAGTATAGTAAGACTAGATATATATAGTATAACTAGAACGCGCTCTATTAAGATAAGTCTATTACTTTATCTAGTAAGATTCTATTTCTAGCTACGCTTTATATTAATAATAATAATAGTATTACTAAAAACTTTAATAGTATTATTAATAATAATAATACTAAAAAAAAGAATTTTAAGATACTTTTAATTAAAATTATAAATAGAAGTAAAACTAGTAAACTTTAGCTAAGGTTTTCTAACACTACGTCTAGTAGAGTAAGGTTTAGAAGCTAGCTACTATCTTCTATACTACTAGTAAGATATAAAGAATATACTATATTTCTACTACTACTTTCTATAAACTCTTAACTAATATTAGCTATTAGCTTAAGTTTTATTATAAGCTAAAGTAATAAAATAGCTTATAGTAGAAAAACGCTACTTTAATTAATACTAGCGTAAGTACTTACTTTATTAGCTAAGACTAGATTAAATAGTAAAGATATACTACTTTTACTATATCTAAACTAATCTAACTAGCTTTAGCTAATAGTAAAGAAGTTATCTATCTTATATACGCTACTAATATTACTATTAAAGATAGAAACTATATTACTACTACCTTCTATTATATTATAAATATAAAGAAATATAATATTATTTTAGAGATAAACTAGATAGATTTCTATTACTTAGTTCTTAGGTTTAGTTTCTTTTATTTAATAATATTTAATTATAAGAACTATAAAGTTAACTATCTTAAGAATAGACTCTAGAATATAGTTTATAAAAACTATCTACTAGTAAGTTTAACTTATAAGATTACTATAGATAATACTCTATCTAGTAATATAAAAATATCTTTTATTAGCGCTAAGGCTACTTTACTTACTACTATTAAAAACTCTAGCTTTATTATATAGCTAGAGCTCTATTATTTTAATAAAGTTAAATAATCTAAGAATCTATATACTAATAACTATAATCTTACTATCTTTAAGAAGTAAGTTACTAGTCTTATCTCTATTATATAAACTAACTTTAAGTACTATATAGCTAAGATAGAGTACCTATTAATAAGTAAGAATAAAATTTAAAAGCTAGTACTAGTTTATATTCTTAATACGTTTCTAGACTTATTTAGTCTATAACTAGCTAACATTTTACTCTCTTAATAATCTAGTATTAACTATATAATTAATATTAAACTAAGTATAGCTACTCTAAAGTCTTATATATATAAACTTACTAAAGAAAAGACTTTTACTATAAAAGTATATATTAATAAAATAATTAGAAAGAGCTTTATTTAGCTTTCTATATTACTTTATATATTTCTAGTGCTTATTATTAAAAAGCCTTTAAATAGCTTATATATTTATATTAACTACTATAAACTTAATACTATTATCTATAAGAACTAGAATACTTTTCTAGCTATTAAGAAAACCTTAGTAAGAATAGTAAAAGTGTAGGTAATAACTTTTATTAATATTATTACTACTTTTAACTTAGTCTAAGTTAAAAAAAAATATAAAAAGAAAATAGCTTTTTTTATACGCTATAAACTCTATAAGTACTTAGTAATATCTTTTAGACTTTATAATACACTAGAGATATTCTAAATCTTTATTAATAAAACTTTTTATAATTATCTAGATATTATTTATATAGCTTATCTTAATAACATTTTTATCTATTTAGATAATAAAAGTAAGTATAAAGACTATATACTTACTATCTTAGGTAAGATTAGTAAAGCTAGTATATACTTAAATATATTTAAATATACCTTCTCTATAAAGCGTATTAAGTATCTTAGACTTATTCTAATAACTAATAAACTAGAGATAGACTTTAAAAAGGTAGCTATAGTACTTAAGTAGTAGATACTCTAGAATATTAAAGACATTTAAGCTTTCTTAGACTTTACTAACTTCTATAAGTAGTTTATTAAAAGCTTTTCTACTATAGCTAAGTATTTTACTAAACTTACTAAAGTTAATAGTAAAAAAGCTTTTCTACTAGCTTCTAACTCTAAAGCTATAGCGTCTTTTATATAACTAAAAGACGTATTCTATACTATAGATATTTTTACGTACTTTAATATAGACTTAGATATATAGCTAGAGATAGATATATCTAACTTTATTATAGCTACTATATTATTATAAATATATAATAGTATTCTCTAACTAGTTATATTTATCTCTTATAAGATAAATTCTACTAAGTATAACTATAAAATATATAATAAAAAACTTCTTACTATTATATAAGTATTTAAGAAGTAGCGTTTTAAGTTAGCTAGTACACTAAACTCTATTAAGATTTTATTAGACTACTAGGCTTTTTAAATATTTATAATAAATAAGTGTCTTAATTATTAGTAGACTTAGTAGATAGAATTTCTCTTAGAGTTTAACTTTAGTATTATCTACTAGCTAGAGTAATAAGGCACTAAGTCTAATACTTTTATCTATTAGCTTAGTAATCTCTCTAAGAATACTAGTAATAACTAATAATAATATTAATAGTAGATTATTTTTAAACTCTATTAAGTTAATCTATTACTATAGATTACTATATTAATAAGCCTCTAAAGCTCTAATATAAGGTATATACTATTTCTTATATATTATTATTTTAAGTAGCTTTACTTATCTATCTTTAAAGTAGCTTAGTAATTATATAATAATAGTAAAATAGAGTCTATTCTAGAAAGCAGCGCTACTACTAATATACTTTATCTATTATCTATTATTACGCGTTCTAATAATAATACTACTTTAGAAAAGAAAAAAAGTGTAGCTAAAAGGCTTAGAGAACTTATAAATAAAAATATAGATAACTTTACTAATATTTTATACACTAGATACTTTTATAATAATATACTTTAAACTATTATTACTACTAAGTAAAATAGTTACTATTACCTCTTTTCTAGCCTAACTAAGTAAGATTAACACTTTTAACTTAAGCTTAGAGATTATAGTATTTATAATAGCTTACTATACGTTAGAGGTAAAATATATATTCTAGATACTAATTAATTATAAATCTATATACTAGATTAAGTACACTAGTCTCTATATAGTAGAGAGTATAGTAGTAAGTATAAGATATATACTAAAGTAACTTACTAGTACTACTAGCTCTATATAATATATAATATTATCTAGTATATATACGCTTATCTAATATATTAATAATCTAAGTTATATTAAAAAGGTAAATAGAGACTTCTATACTTTCTACTAATACTAGACTAGTATTAGAGCTTAATCTTAATAAACTATATTATATATCTACTACTTTATACTAATAATAAATATATCTATAAAAATATACTTATTATAGTAAACTAGCTAAGTAAGAAGAAGAAGTTTATTTTTATTATTAATCTCTACGTAGATATACTAGTTAAAGTCTTTATTAAATATATATAGTGTAAGAAAAGCTATCTAGAGTATATTATATTAAACTAAGGCTCTTAATTTATATTATACTTCTAGATATACCTCTACTAGCGCTTAGAAATAAAGCCTAAGCTCTCTACTATATACTACTCTAAGATAGATAGTTAGATAGAAAATATAAATACTTTCTTAAAGTAATACTTTTATATCTATATTAACTATAAATAAGATAACTAGACTCTACTACTACTAATAGCTAAGTTTAAGGCTAACGTAGCTATTAATACTAGTATAGATATATTAGCTTTTACTACTACTAAAAAATACGTCTCTAGATTAGAAATAGAACTAGCTTAGATATTAGATATATAGCTTACTACTTTAGTATATTATAATTATATTAATATAGATAAGTTTACTAAATGTTTTAAAAAGCTGCGTAACTACTTATAGTAGTAGATTATCTAGATATAGATAAAGTAAGCTAAATATATAAATAATTATTATATCTCTACGCTATAGTTTAATATTAGTAATAGAGTTATAGTTAACTTCTATAATCTTAGAATAATATACTTTAATTAATTACTTAACTTTAAAAACTAGAAACTTTTTTTAATTATATATATTATTAATAATATAGTATATAAAGTAGTGCTTATACCTAGTATATATATATATAATATCTTCTATCTATAGCTACTCTATTATATTAATAGTAATCTACTATCTAGCTAGGTCTAAGACTCTAAAGAGCCTATTAAACTTATAGACTCTAATATTAATAATAATACTAACTATACTATTAAAGCTATTCTTAATAGTTATCTAAATAAGCGTAAGAAAAACTCTAGCCTTAGTAATACTAAAGAACTATTATAATATTATATATAATAGGCTAATTATTCTAAAAAGTCTAATAACTCTTTCTAGAAATCTTATATAAATTTTATAGACTCTACTAACTTAGTTACTAAGTTCTACTATTACTACTATAGTAAGCTAGAACTTTATAAATAGTTTAGTACACTAATAGATAAGTAGAATCTCTTAATAATAGCGCTTTATTAGAATAATAACTAAAGCTAACTATAGCTACGTAAACTATTATATTATAAGTAGTTATATAATACTCTAATATAATCTATTACTTACGTACTTAAAAAAGCTACCTCTATATATTATCTTAGTATATAATACTTAATCTATTATAGTACTTATACTATATAAACTACTATATTAGAGAGACTATAGCTTACCTTTATATACTACCTCTAATAATAGAACCTAGTTATACTTTATTATATAATATTAACTTAAGAATATAATTCTACTAAACTAGTATTAAGATAAAAGTAACTAAATCTATAATAGTATAATAGAATAAGCTATAAGAGAGGCTATGTCTAAGGTAAACTAACTATTATAAACTATTCTATAATCTACTAATCTAGCTAATATCTACTATTTTCTATAAAGCTACTTAAGTACTATAAATAATACTATTAGGTCTAAATAATAACTATATAAGTAGAGAATAGTAATAGGTAATAACTAGAGAAAGTATATAGAAGATACTTTAGCTTATATAGCTTTTATAAAATAGACATCTTTTTTATAAATAGATTTAGTAATAGTATTTAGATATAATATTACTATTATAATATACTAACTAAAAGAATTAGATAAAAAAAGCTTATAGAGTAATAGAACTACTTTAAAAGAGAGAGAAAGTAGTATTATAGATTAAATCTATAACCTCTACCTAATTAGGCCTAGTATAGTATTAGGTAAGAAACTTTAAAACTCTATCTATATAGCTCTCTATTTCTATAATATAGTATCTTACTAGTAATATAATTTTAACTTATAATACACTTATTATAGAGTATAAGTCTACTATTATATAGGCGTTACAAGCGCTATATTATAGTGTAGAATACCTAGATTATACTAAAAATTATATCTAGAATATTTAATTAGAAGTATATAATAGTGTACGTATTAATATTATCTAAGTTATAATATTCTCTAGTAGAGCCTATATAGTAGAGAATCTAGATACTAATTATAAATTAAGTGCGCGCTATAGCTAACGTAGGTCTTATAGTTAGTAGTATTTAAATATAAACTTTTTAGATAAGATAAGTATATACGTTAGGTATTAATTAGTTTATAAATTTAGTAATCTAAGAGAATAAGCCTATATATAGCTTATAACGCTACCTATATAATACTCTAAGTATATAATTAAAGTAGCTAGTTGTTAATTCTACTATTATATTTAGAAGAAGAGAATTAACCTAGTTGCGTATTCTTAGAAGTAGTATAATCTAAGGTTTAGCTGTAATAAGTAAAGGATACTTAAAATTTAGCTAGCCGGATACTACAGACGCTGCTAGCTTAATCCTCCGGTTACAACACGAAAACTGTATTCCTAAACAGCCCTGTAAACATTCCTCAATCGTCATGCCCTTATTGCCCCACTCTCGCGCCACTCGTTGAACTCCAGCCACTCCCTGTATCTCCTCGCTTCGTCATCCCGCTCCGTCGCGCGGGGTTGCGCACTACCGGCCCGATTGTCTGAGACGTTAGCCCGATGTACCAAGATGCAAAGCCGCGGGACTCACTGTTCTGAACATCGTGTAAACGTTTGCTGATGCTCGGCCATGCGAGACCGATGGCGAAGCAGGATAATGCTGCAATGACGCCGACCAAGGTGAGAATGGCCTCCTTCGACCATGATTTGGATAGTGGGTTCGATGCGGGCGGACTTTGCAATGTCTCCAAGTTCTCCGGGCGAGTAATAGGCTGCGCAAGACTAAGTTTTGTGTGAACGACAAGTAAAGCAAAAGACGTGATCTGAGAAGGCATGCTGTGCTATAATCACTTGATGCGACGTCTAGCTTAAGTTGTGTCTGGTTGTGAGACTCTCGTCAATTCGCATTTCAGCGATTTTATGAACCTCTACCGGTCACCCCGTCTGTTGCCTGGTCGTGCGGCAATGTACAGCCAAGCTATTGTGGAAGTATGTGACCAATCAGGGTGATCAGGACATCTGCGAGAAGAACAGGGCTATTCCGCCATTGCGTGGGAGCAGACTATTGGTCTTCGTGACGAGAGACAATGAACCCTGGCAGACATGATGAGCGCACAGGGCGACTTGCACGCTGCCGGAAGTAGTGCTCGTCGACTGAGGCGCGACAGTCTCTGTACGTTATTTCCATGTGTCCTGCGCGGCTGATGCGGGGAATACCAACATCGAAAGGCCAGGTTCTTCCGTTACCTGTACCGGTTCACCCCCCAAGATAACCTCAATCTACGCAATAGCAAGACTGCAGTCATCATCATCTTGAACCAATTTTGAACAGACGTAGCACTGCGCCGAAGCAGCCTCGTGCGCTCTTTTGCGGCACACCACTCGCTTTCTTCTCCAAGTGTACTAGCTCCTGCTCTTTCTCCAGCTCCAACTCGTTTGCGCGTCGCACTCTCTCCTTCATGTCTGCGCGATGCATGTCGCCGAGACCCATCTTCGCTTCTTCACGTTCCGAGTTCCACTGCGACAGGCTTTCGCGCGTCGGTATCGCGCGCTGTCCGACTCCAGGGCTACTTCGATGTGCGGCCACAGCTATGTCGGGGTGGCGAGCCAGTGGGGGCGGCGAAACGTACTGCGGCGGAGGCCCGTGATATATACCCGGCTGCGCATGACGATGGAGGGATGAGCGGTGCGTATGCTGGGATAGAGCGTCTTCAATCGGTGAAATATTGAGGCGCGAGGACGATGTACGCTGCTGGCCGCACGACCCCGATTGCGCAGCTTTGAGTGCAGTAAGTGACTCCGAACGCGCTCTTCGCAATTCGCCTTGGTGATGCTGCTGAGCGGAGCGAGATATGCTGCGTCTCCGGTTCTGTCGTGACGGGTCACCATGAGCAATGCGCTGGGTAGGCAGCGATGCCGAAGGTGCTGTCAGTTCCAGCTGCATCGGGCCTGCTGAGTTCGGTCGCGGGCGGTTCCCATGGGCCGGGGTGGGTATTTGGCGATATCTCAGCTTCGAGTGCAAGCCGACGGGGATGAGTGGAAGTTCGGCTGCATTGAACGGTTTATCGATTGAGTCAGAGTTCGTTCCTTGTGCGGCGCAATCGAAGAACCCGGCACCTGTGTACACATCACTAGCCTCAAGACTATGCGACCAGGGACGTGACTGGCTGTTCATGGTTCCAACGCTGGATCGGCGGTCAAGAGTGCCGCTTGACGACGAGGAAGATAACAAATCGCTCAATGAATGGCCGTTGGCGAGTAGCTGAGGATGACTGGAATATGATCGAAGATTGAGCCGTGAGGCAGATCGCACTGATCTTGTCTCCATTCTGGGATAACTTCCATCTTGCGGCATGTGTTGCAGGGATTGACGGCGGCGTTCCCGCAATGTTACTGCTCCTCTGTAACACAAGCCGGGGTGGTCTCGTCTGGCGGTCCAGTCTTCCTCCTCCAGATTCATCCCTCTGTCAGAAAGACTGTGTTCGTACCGTTCTTGGTGGCTTACTGAAGAATGCGAAAGCGATGCAGGAGCCGTGACTTCGATTTGAGAGCATTCCGAGCTCGACAATCGTCGGTATCGACTTGGTTGTTTTATAGCCGTCTCAGCATTCTTGCCCGCTTTGGGGACGCGTTCCCGGTCTCGCGGCAGCATCTGTATTGCAGCAGCAAAGGGTGGGAACTCAGGCGTCGCAAGGTCAATCGCATTGAGTTCGCTGATGCTATGGAGCGTGCGGCGTCTTTCCTGTAACTGTTGTAGGCTGGTTCGATGCTGAACTTTGAGCGATTGAACCTGAGGATGAGGCTTCTGGAGAGGCATGTTGAGGGTCGGTTTTCCTGGAAGAATGCCAGGTTGCTTTCGGATGCTCTAGTCAACTCATATGTCGAGCTCGAAGGGTTGTAAGGTCTCGCTGAGTGCTTGTGAACTCCTGGAGGTTTGTACCGATGCCGCGCGCCTTGAAGCGTATTATCGGTGATATCGGAACTGAGCTGCATATTGTGCTACGAACCCTGCATACTTGCCAAGCGAGCATTCGTCAGCGGTGTGGCCGTTCAGTTGCCGTCGCACCTCGAATGGGTCTTTGGACAAGCAGACGTGGAGCGGGGACACGGATTGCTTTACGAGTAGCGGTCAGTGTAGATGCTGCTGTTCACGAGGAGTGACACGAACGTCTTGGCATAGTCTCGTATATTCTGGGCAACATAACATCACGCCAGTTGACGCGAATAGTAATGCGGTAGTGATTCTTTGAGTTGCTGCAGCGTGCGTGCGTGCTCGAGTCGACACCTGCGCCTCTAATATGTCAATACCACTGCTTTCCGCATATCCAGTGATTCGGGGCTTTGCTAGGTGGATCATGACTGCGATGAGGCGGTTGTTGCAGATCATCTCGGGAAAGCCATTTCTTCGGCGACCCAGCCGTGAGGGTCGAAGCGCGTGGCGGACAGGTGGTCGGGCAGGGTCAGCCATGTCGGGTCCAGTATGACTGGAAAGTAAAGTCACATTATGGGTACAGCAGCCTAAAATTACGCTCTTATAGGTCACCGCGGATGCGCCACCATATTGGGTCCGGTGCGACGAGGTGCAGCAGAGGATCGGGCCGTGAGATCGAGACGCTTGTGAAGACGATGTAGAAAAGAGCTATCCAGCCATGCGAAGTCCGTCGAATGAGAAGCGCGTGAATGCTGGCTGCATGGATGAAGATGATTAGCATCCTTTCACAACGCATGGAAGGCTCTTGTGTAAGCCAAGGCCAACGTAGCTGCCGTGCGATTTGGCGACTCTAAGACATCGCACCTTCTGGCGTCCTCCAAGCTTAACACTTGATATAGGCGAAATTGGTAGGATGTTTGCACATTCGGGTTTGATTGCGAGGACGCCGGGGCGCGATCGGTGAATGGGATGCGAGATTGGTAGGCGCGGAGACGTTCACTTCATTGGTGTTCGCTGCCCATAATGACGTCTGGTGTCTGGTGTATCTCTATCCTCATTAGCCTTCCTGGGCGTGCGCATCATCTCTAGCTTCCGTCGGTCCATCTTGTGTCGAGAGGTTCTTCTCTCTTTCCACCTTCCTTGCCTTCATGTCCGCCGTCATCCGGCTCATCCTCGCGCGTATCTCATCCATTCTGACCGCAATATCATGCGTGTTGGGGCTGGGATCCCGACCGTGATCGACGCCGACGGCGAGCTTGTCGCGCATAGGTCGCGGTGTAGGTACGCGGGGCGTGTTCGCGTCATGCTCGGTCTGCGCATCAGCTATAGCAGTTCTAAGGAACCCCGGATTGCTCGTGCCATTGGTCTTTACGGGAAGTTTGCTGTTAGTATAGATTGAAGAGCAGGTACTACGCCGGGTAGTGGCCACGTCATTCAGCGATAGAGAGAGGGCTGAGTCCGAGCGTAGGTGAGCGGGCAACGGGAAGGACGCCCTGGGTATCAGTCTCTTGATGGACTTGGGTGGGACGGGCGGAGCGTGTTCGAGATCAGGTGAGGGGCCCCTGTGCTCGTCGTTTGGGGTTCCCTGGATTTGTATCCGAGTCGCCCGGAGACCGTGGGTTGCGGAAACCGGACGGTGCGACTGAGATGCTGACGCGACTCCGGATGCAGTCTTGCTGTTGCTGGCTGTCGCTTGGCACCATCCCAGGCTTGCTTTCGTCGGCCGGGCATAGCTGGGCGCATTTGTGGTAGACACAGTCGACCTCAAGCTGGCTGTTGCAGGCTGAACATGACCGGAGGCGCTTCCAACGGCCGGAGTTGGCTGGCTCCCGTATTGCACCGAGGCTGGTGAGGGTGATGGCGTAGGTGTAGGCGACTGGCATAACTGCGAGTATCGCGATGTTGGTTGCGAGGCCCGTGGGCTTGCTTGCGATGTGGTCGAACTACGTCGCGGTCGCGACAGTGAGGTGAACAGCCGCTTACTCAGTGAAGGCGAAGTGCGGCGGCATCTAGAGATGGCGCTAGGCAGCGACGTGTTAGTCATACTGGCAGGTGCAGTTGGTCCACCTGGAGTCGCGACTTCCTGCCCAGCATCAAAGCACTTCCCCATGACAAGCTCCACCTGAGCAGCAACATCGTCAAAGTCCAGCGCTTCGAGCACATCCAGCGCTTCCATCTTGTCGTTCAAGGCTGCGCACCACTCATGACTGACCGCGTTCAGAGATTGGGCTATCCTCTTGTTGCGAGCCGCGATGTCCACCCAGTCGCGATAGGACTGAAGTCCTTTCTTCATGTCTACGCAAGCTTTCGCGACGTGCTTCTTGCTTAAAAGGGCACACGGGTCTAGCACCTCAAGTGCAGCAACGTTCGCTGCGTTGTTGGTGATCTTACGCCAGATGACAAGCAGCCTTTGTAGGTCGCATCCGACAGTGAGCAAGTTATTGCTAGCTATCTCAAGCACATCTCGTATGTCGCCGCATATGTTGTTAATGGTGTTGGAGTCCACAAGTAGAGCGAATTGAAATCGTTCGATGCTGTTGATGAGCTCGCTATATGGATCAACAGATAAATCGGGACCCGAGTGCGACTCGATGGCGGTAGAGACCTCCGAGATCCGGGGGCTTGCGGAAGCCGGGATCAGGTCAGGTGTGAGACTTCGCGTATATGTATGGTGAGGAACTCGTGTCAGTGGGCTTCCGAAGTGGGTGGTGATAATGGTTGTTGGGGAGGAGACCATGCCGGCTATAGGAGAGAACGATTCGGTCTCAGGACGCTGTTCTTCCTGCGTGTACTGTGCAGGTATCGGTGAAGCCACAGGGGCAGAGATCAGCAGCTGTGCTCTCACTCTCGTAGAAAGGTTGTTGTCCGACTCGAGCCTCAACGCACTCCCAGTCGCCTCCGCATCCTTTGATCGACCGTCACGGTTGTGGACACGTCCCCAGAGACCCTTCGCCGCGCGCTTGACCCAGGTTTCCTTGACATCGTGGCCGTCCTGACCTTTGCGCGACGCCATGTCAGCATCACTGCCCTTCCAAGTCTTCCCACACGGAAGGAACTTACCTCCTGCGACCGTATTGGCACGTCTGCGCCATCTCCGCAGGCCGCTATTCTCTGCGGCCTCGGGATCCATCCGGCGGGTAACGAACGCGCTGAACGCACCCATTGTGTCTTCGGCGAGCTGGGTATTTGGAAGAGAGAGGATACGCTTGTTGCCGAGATGCAGGATTGATTGCTGGAAGAGGCTTCTCGTATAAGCTTGGTTAGTGGTCGGTACGTGTATGAGATGTGGTGTGAAGCTGTCAGTCGCGCAATATTGCGGGTTGCGCGCATACGAGACCCTCGCCATTGTGGCTCTCGTTACCAGACATTTCGGTGTGGAGAGGCATGACACAGCGGTTTATTGGCTCTGCCCGCTGGTCGCTGGTCAGTTTTACGTATGCTGCGAGGGTCCAGGAAGCCCTCTCGCGGCCAGCGCAATGGCAAATCTACCGGTAATCAGGAGGTTTGTCAGCCTCACGATATTCATTCGAGCGTCTGCCCTGCGCATGTCAGTCTGTCGCAATATGCCGGATGGCACTGGGCATCTGCAGGCTGCGGGCGCTGACAAGCTGCTCGGAGCGACACGGCGCAGCCTGCATTGGGTACCAAAGTATGCACAGCATGGAATGCGACCGCCTCGCCAGAAAAATGGATGGTCATTATGGATTCTTTTATTGTCGCATGCTATCCGAGCCCCTACAAAGCAACCAGTGTAACTCCTAAACGCTCAAACATGTATCCCCATATAACGCTGCCCCGTTGTTCGCGGTCGGCGCCAGCTGCGGGGCGGGTTCGTGACGGTCGTGGAACGAGGGGGAATGCAACATCCATCAAGCACTATTCGCTGTTAAGTTCAGTTACTAGGTGTCTCGCCAGGACGCTGGCGAAGAAGAAAAGACGAGGGGGGAGGATAGGAGGGGTGGTGGTCGAGGCCCGGACTGCACGGCGAGCGGGAACGCGAACAATGTCATTCGAAGGAAGAGGGCAACGATAGTTGTGTTATTGGCTGCGTGATGCCAATTAGCACTCGTCCATGCTCATCTTCTAGAGACACTTGGTCGCCTTCGCTCGCTCGTACAGTCATGTATAGGCTCGATGTAAGCGAAAGGGCGAAGGCAGGGGTCGACTTACTACAAGCTCAAAGTCAAATCGCCGCGGATGCTCGCTTTGAGTTCAATCTCGATCTCCAAATTCGCCTCGAGCGTCAGCTTCAGGCCGTCCTGGTCCTTGAGCTCGCTGCCCTTTTGCTGCGGCTCCATGCGGTAGGGCTGGTTGGGGTCGGTGCCGCGCATGGGGATCTCGCCTCGCATGGCGCGGGCATATGTGACGGGCCCGTCCATGGATGTGCTGTCCGGGCCGATACGCTCGAACATGCCCATCTTCTGGAGATCGCCGTTTGCGTCGGCTTCCTCGAGGGCTTCCAGCGACGTCGTGTGCATGTATTTGCCGTTCTTCTTGTCTTCTTCGATGCGGTTGCGGCGGGCGCGGCGCGACGAGGAGCGCGACCGGGCGGATTGTAGGCCCGCCTCGCGCTTGTCCTGCTTGGCCTTGTTCACAGCCTTCTCCTGCTGCATCGTCGACCGCTCGTGCGGCTGGTTCTCATAGTCGGAGTCCTTGTCGGCCATGTCGTCGGGTATCCTTGCTATCATGCAAGGCCTCGGGCGGTTGGAGGAGGCTGTTCTAGATGGGGATTGTCTGCGTGAAGGGGGTGGAGGATTGCGCAGAGGTGGCGAGGTAACGGCGATGGATGCGAGCAAGATGTGAAGTCAGCAAGGTCGAGCAGCAAGCGGAGCTACTACACGCCTACGCACGCCACGACTGGTACGGGCAGCTCCACTCCAAAAACAAGATTACTCGCAACGGCCTGGTCCTCTGTAGCCCCCAAAGCAAGGACGCCGCCGCCGCAAGCTTGCACCCCTGTCTTTTCATCCGTCGTACCGTCTCACCGTTTCAGGCTCGCTACGGATGACGTCAGGCCCACATCGAGCGACACCAGCCATTGCGTTCCCAATCGGGTTGACAGCCGCTGCGTGACGTATGTCAAGACGATGCATCTGCGCGCGTCTTTGCAAGTCGCCCGACAATTGCACACATGCTGACGACGCGCGCAGCGATGGCGAAGCACAACCAGTCTCGCGCCCACGCGAGTGGCTAGTCCGCCCGCCGATCGCTTAACGCGGACCGTTGATCTCGCGGGCAACGGCTGTGCAATACTCGATCCTGGGCATAATAGTTGTCAAGTTTAGACGCAGGCTCGGATAGCTTACTTCATGCTCAATGAGTTGACGTCGCATGCGCTCTCGGTTATTGGGGTATTATTACAGGGCCTGGTAATAGCACGCGTAGTAGAGACACCCCCTGACGCTCCGATGATCATGACGAAGATGGATGAGATTACAGAAACACCAACGCCATCAGTATGCCAGCGCAATGATTCAGCAATAAATGGTGGTGCAAGTTGTTCATTGTGTCGTATTATACTGCAATACGTATCGTAACACTACATGCAAAACTCCAAACCAAACGCCATTATGATCTCCCAATATAACAATCGATGCGTTTCGTGCATTCATCCTCGGCCATCGTCTAGTTACTGCGCAAAGTTAGCATTTGGCTTCGGTGATAAATGACTGCAGGCTCGACTTACAGCAATCCAAGCGTGAGATCACCGTGGATCTTGGCCTTCAACTGGATCTCAATGTCGAGGTTGAGTTCCAGACGCAGCCTCAGCTGCTCACCTCCGTCCTTTCCACCCTCCTCTTCACCGCCGCCGCCGCCAGTGAGACCTCCGAGGGCCTTGCCAGCGGTGTCTCCAACTTGGTTGACGGCGTTGCCGGCAGTGTTTTGAACCATTTCGCCGGCTCCACCGACTGCATCGCCTCCAGGGACGTTCTCAGTGATGTCGTCTAGCGGACCTCCGCCCTTGCCGCCCTTCTTTTGGCGCTGGCGGTTGCGACGGCCTCCAGATTGGGACACGTCGGATCGCGCATCAGACTCGGCACCGGAGTCTGCGCCCCGTCGGCCACGGCCACGCGACTGGCGGCGTCTCGATTGCGACTTTGACTTTTCTTGTTGGGGTTCGTCGGACTCGTTGTCAGCGTCGCCGCCGTTGGTTTGCTTCTTGGATTCTGCGTCCTCTTGCTCAGCTTTCCCTTCGCCATCGCTTTCGGGGGCAGGAGTGGCGTCAGGAGTGGGCTGCTGTTGAGGCTTCTTTCCGCCCAGCTTCTTCGGCGTCTTCCTTTCGGTTTTCTTACTCGATGATTCCGCACTGCCCTTTGCGCCTACCGAGGCGTTGGCATCCGCGTTTCCCTCTCCGGAGACAGACTGCTTGGTCTCTTCAACGGTGTCCGCCATGGTGCTGTTTGGGTGGTTCTTGTGTGGGTGGGAAGTAGTTAGACGGGTGATGCGTGACGAGCTGAAGGTGCTTCGGAAATTGTTGCGAGTCCAGAGCCGCGGCGCAATTCGTTAATAAGAGAAAAGCGGCCTGGGAACAGGAACCGGTTTGAAGCTTCAAGGTACCTGCTACCCCTGCCGCACTCGAGCCACCCGTCATGCAGTCTGACGCACCATGTGGCACCCACATCCACCCCACCGCCAGCGTCCCAAAACTTGACCCCATCCCTGCGCGCTGCCAACCTGATTATTTTAGATCCGAAATCGTGCTTGCAGCTTGCGACGGTCTAGCTGTTCCGCTCAACCCGATGCGTTGCGAGCTCGTGTGTCTCTGGTCTCGCTTGCTGGTCATTGGCGCGCGCATCAAGCAACGCGTCAGCTGAATGCGCTTGACATCAACGTTTTGGGACATGCTGTGGCACGGGCGAGGCCTCGATCAGTGGTCTGGCGGAACGTTTACCCATAGGGTGCGGGAGACTTCATAGCGCGCACAATAGATCTGAGGTAGCGCAGCGTCGAAAGAATCCCGCGATAAATTCGATATCATGAGCGTTGTGCTAGCGATCGTTGGGAAGACGCAATCGCGGGGCGCACCAGATCTTCCCCGATGGCCGGCCCGAATTGCGCCGGTCTGGCGGGTATCGTGACGACGGCAATTCCATACGTGCCTCGACCAGAGCTCAACGCGAGCAACCAGTCAATTGAGCACCAGCATACTACCTTTCCAGCATGACATCCCCAGAAGCTGCAGATGCAGCCGCAAAGCAGCGGATCATCAAGCACATGAATGCAGACCACCACGACTCCGTACGCGCCACCCACTTCATGCACCGTTGATGTCGAAATCGAGTTCCAGCCCTAATCTTGACCATAGATACGCCGGTATGCCGAAGCGTACGCTTCCAAGTCCATGATGCAGAGTCGCTCGGCTCAGATGGTCGACGTTGATCTGAACCAGATGGTCTTGAGCTGTGGTGGGCAACAAGCTGTCATTGCCTTCGACCCACCGATGAAGGCCATGCGCGAGGCTCGCGAGCGGCTTGTTCAAATGGACAAAGACGCTCTCCAGACCCTGGGCCGAAGTGACATCGCCATCACGAAGTTCGTTCCTGCGTACATGCGTCCTGCTCATCTGTGGAACTTTATGCAATGCGTTCTTGCCCTGCTCTTGCTGCCGCGGCCGGCAAACTGGCAGTCTGGATCGCCTCTTTACGACACCGTGTTGTATCTTGTGCCAGGCTTCGCGAGCTTCGTCGCTCGAATCGGCTTCACGGTTTGGGCCATCATGGTACCTATCCACATGGTTGAAGCGATCATCATGGCGAGGAAGCTTGCAAAACACGGGTGCACGTTTCTTGATGCGGTATGGTGGAAGTGGGTGGGCACGTGTTTCGTTGAAGGGTTCACGTCGTTCTTCAGGCTGAATGCGCTGATCGCGGAGAAGAAGAAAGAGAAGGACGCGAAGAAGCATTAAAGACTACAGAGTTTTTGATGCGAAGGCGTCCTTCGTGGTGTAGCATCCTCAACTCCATGAGATCATCTCTGACGGCGACGCGCCCATATTCCATACCGTTCAGGACTTCTTCTTGGCATCCAATTAAGCACTGCGAACGTAATCCCGATTTCGTCGAGTTGGTGTTACAGGAGATGGAATATGCTTGCAACGCCAACTCGATGAATTCAGAATCACGTACGCAGAGAATGCCATTCATACAGTCTACATTATACACGTCTCTTTATTATCAGCCAGATACGCTCCTGTTGCTAAAGTTTCATCGCATGTGATGCGTTTCGACATGAAAAGCGCCTCATTCGCTTTAGTGATACCCGGCTATCTCAGGAATGATGTACTCGCATTCTCCGTCGAGATATTCGACTTACCATTCTGATTTGGGGATAGGGATGCCGGTGGCAGGGAAGTACTTGGTGTTGGCAACGATGTCGGTTTTGTGTGGATCTTGTTGCATGGTAGAATCATATTTGACATCTCGCGCAACTCATTGGTGCTGAATTTTGCCCATGGACGGTACGTCCAGACCACAGCAAGGTATCGTGGGTGCTACATTGGTCAGCATTGAGCAACTTGGAACGGGTGAACCACCTAAACGAAACAGCAAATTTTCAGAAAGCAGATGATAATCGCATCTTCGTCTTTCGTCTTCCGTCACCGGTCCTTGACCACACACTTAACATTCCAGGATCAAACCGAGCTCATACCGACGCCTGGCGACACGGCGCACGAGGAACCTTGCCCTATACCGCCGCGATGCCTCCGAAGCGAAAGAGCGAAGCAATCACGACTGCAAAGCCTGCTAAGAAAGTTAGGGCAGGCGGCGCCTCTACACGCACACATCCTCTGAATAAGCCGGCCGGCGATGAGATACCCGTCAACGGCAACATCAAGAAGAGAAAGCGCAAACAGCCCCTCTATCCAAGCTCACGACCATCCACAGCTACGATGGATGGTACAGCGTCCTCTCCATTCATGGCCCTGCCGACCGAACTGCGCTGCCAAATCTACAACTACCTGTCCGCCATCGTCTACGATCCCGTCTTCCCCGAGCCGTGCATCTGCAGCTGGGAAGTATGTCGGATGCCAACCGCACTCCTTCAACTCAACAAGACTATATACGAAGAAGTGAAGCATCCCGCGGTACAGAAGCCTCTACAAAAGGTCAACGATGAGCTTGCGCCCAAAATTATTCTCGGCCCGACGCGCGCTGAGATAGACCCGGTGTACGTCGCGCTCTCGGATACCTTTCATCTCGCCGGCAAACAACTGCGTACGTACCTGGATGGACCACAAAAGCACGGTACTGCGGTCAAATATGTTAGCTTGAAGATCGCATCGTGGTACAATGACACGTATGTACGGCAGCAAGTACAAAACGGGAATATGAGGGCTTCAAGTGCGCAGACCAAGTGCAAGACCAAGCACTTGCACAAGTTTGTCAAACAGACTTTGAGAAGAATGGCGGTTAGGAAGACCTGCGAGATTCGCATTCGAATCCTGAACCACCCACTGGGGCCGCTTCATAAGCGAATATATAAGCTCGGTGATCCATTCTGTAACTACACAGAGTACGAGAGATTGGCCGCGAAAGACACTATACGGCGAGCTCTGAGTGTCGGGATGAAGCGCGAACTCAGGACCGTGTACACAGCAGCGCGCGCAGACGCCCACAAAGGTATTCTGAAGATGATGGCGAACCACTTTCGATCGCAGAGGATGAACATCACGTTCTCGGTGGCGCGCGCGAGAGATCGGCGCTTGTTTGACATGGCCAAGTCACTCTGTTGAGTGTTTTGCCACAGGGGATGCAGCTGCACCCGCTCTCATCACTCTCTACGGCAGCACAAGGATATTCAGTAGTCCCAACATATTGGACAAGCCCGGCCATGTACGCTAGAATTACACATCGTGCGTAACTCTTCTGATCCTGTGCCGATGCCTACGTGATGTTTCAACCGGGAGGTGTATGTAGGACTAATCGAGTTTTTTGCAGTCAGCCGGGGTGCTTGATACGCGAACGCGATGGCCGGCATGGCTGCTGGAGTTGATGTACGCGTCGAGATTGCAACCATGTGAAGACCGAACCTCCTGCTCGGGAAATACACAATAGGGCACGAGCTGCCGACCATTGCGGTTTGCAATGTACATGCGACAACGTGAAGATGGGGAGCATAATCCTCATCGATAGCGACAGGCCCGACGTGAGCAGCAACGACTCAACGAGTGCGGTTCCGTACTCCATGTAGAGATTACAGTGTCATGCTCTACTGTTCGCTATACCCAGATAGCATCGTAGGATACCAACTAACGTCTCCACACACATGTTGTCCAGTTATATTATGACGTTGTCTTCCTGTCGTGCACCGTGGCGCATGTTCGATCGCGCGTTCTGGGGGAAGTTCGTGGCGGTATACGGGAGTGCATCGTGCCGAAGGAGAACGGTTCGTCATGCTCTGGGTGACATCAGTATCCAGGTGCAGGTTACATTGCGCACACCGGTGTGGTCGTATCCGCGTCTATGCCGTTGTCAATGTGTGTCAATAGATGCGCTGGAACGTAGTCAGAAGGCAGCGGTTGGTGTTGATCGATGAGGCCACGGTAGTTGACGAGGCACGCAGATGCGCATCGGCGATGATAGGAACTTAGATATGTGATGTGATGAATGCTGCCATTTCGTTTGCGATACCTCGGCACCAGGCAACCCGGCCAAGATTTTAGGAGCGTAGAACCTCTGCTTCGTTGGGAACCGGTGTGTAGGGCGGATATGGAGTCGAGTGGTCAGTTCTTTTGGGTTGAACCATGGGTAAGTGCCCGAGACTTGGAAGCGATGTGTCCTGCGGATGTGTCTTGGGCAGCGCGCAGAGCATAGTTCAGGCCCCTGGTCTTGGAATGTCCGATGGAGAAAAGGTTCGGCATTGCCGGCCATCACGATATGTTGTGGAGGCCATTAGACACTGTTGCAGACCATGGCGACTAGTACTGGACCGTGGAGTATGGGGCCCGTAGTCCAGTCCCTGGGGTCAGTGCGGGTATGAGGGGTGTTGCGGCGCGAACAGGATGACGGCGGTCGCTGACTTCGCATTCGTATATCATTTCTGTGTCGGCCCAGGTATGAGTCTCGATGTGCGATGTACGTAGGTGGTGCACTCGTTGGGTTGTTGGTGCTCACGTCGGCGTTGCCGCTATCGATAATGACAGTGTTTCAAGGAGCCGCTAGCCGTTCCCATCGACGCTATGACGTCGATGCTCACGCCTCACCACCGTGTTGGCGCCTGTCGAACCTTATTGATGTCCTAATTCTGTACCACACACGACCACACTCTTCTTCCTCTTGCTACTCTTTCTCCCCGTCATCGTAAATACCTTGTTGCAAACCCTTGACTGTACTTTACGTCCTTCTCTGGCATCTCTCTGGATTGTACTTACTGAAAGCATTACCACATACTTACAAATCCTCGAGAGCGTCGAGTAGCGCGTTGCGCACGACGGCTCATTCGACCTCGCGCACGGATATAGTACTCCGATGGTGTACTGCTAATACTCTGACTTTGACGACCCTTCTCTACAAACCCTCTTCAGCCTACGATCTGTCGCACAAAATCGATTTCCACAGATCGTGAAGAAATTCCGGTTTATTAGTGCGAAGATTCCGGTAAAGTTTGACATGGATACGCTAACGACGTCTAGGTCACTCTAGGTATGAGACTATGATCGGGCTTACGGTGAACCCTCGACATACACGATGCAGGCTCATGTCCTATTATCAACAAAAGTATTCCTGTTATACAGCGATGAATTGAGAGACCTCTACGCGAACAAAAAGCAACGATGACGACGGCGATGCGCGATGGGAAGGTTAGACGTAGCTTGCAGCGGGCCGTTCGCCTCGACCCGCATCCTTGGCTATATGTCTCGACACCACGACCCAGACTCGTCCAGAACACGCAGCGCTCGAAACCCGAAGTGCGCCCGTGCACACAAGCGTAGAATATTGCTTCCACTGAAGGGTCATGCCTCAGGTCAAGTGTATTTGGTGGCTGCAGGAAAAGGCCCTTCCCAAGTTGTCTTCGCCCAAGCTCAACTGAGGTGTGTAGTATCAACGGTGAAAGAACCTCTTCGCCAGGACTAGCGCTTCCGCATCTCTACACCGACGTAACGCCGCTGGAATCGTTCGATATCCGCAGCTTGAACTCCACGGTTGTAACGGCGGCCCACTTAACTATATATGTGAGACCGTACCCCAGAAAGCGGCAAGATCTATCGGCTGCAGTTGCCCACCTCCAACTCTTGAGCTGTCTTATTTCTTCTTATCATCTCTTGTCTTCCTCTCTATTTCATACTCTGACCTTGGCTTACACTCTTCTCTCGACATCTCCTCATCGGTTGGCTCAAAGTCTTGTCGTGACTACTACTCATCCTCTCTTCACCCTTACTCGAGCTTCACTCAACGATCATGGAGGACGCTACCTGGAAAGAGACCCGACCAGGTCGATGGGAGCGCGCACAGACCTACCTCGAGAGAATCAACATACTCACGCGCAACGTCCCCAACGCCATCGGCCGCGACAACTGGGCCAAGAACGCCGTTGCCAAGCTCGAATTCCACCCGGACATCAAAGACCCTGCTGCCTACCTGCGGACGGCCTGGAAACAAGTCCGTTACAACCACCCTGAGATTGCCGCATTCCCATACAACGGTCGATACATCTACCGCGTCGGAGACGAACCCTCCATCGCGTTGTGGGTCTCGGCGACATTCTCTGTCGCAGAGGGCAAGACTGTGGATGAACTGCTGGGACGGATTCCACGGAACGAACAGATGATGTGCTACTTCCTTCCCGACACATCCGAAGTCATGATCTGGTCGCCTCACTACCGCGTCGACGCCCGCGGCGCAATCTTCTGCCTCAATCACCTCGTCGAGTCCCTGGCCAACATGAACCCGAACCTGGTCTTTGGCGGGTGTGCCAAGAACCTAACGCCGAGCATGGAGTTGACGCTTGGAATCGGGCACGAGAAGACACCAGAGATTGAAGCGCAAGCTGAGAGCCGTCTCGCAGCACTAGAGCCCCACAAGCCAGCCCTGGAGCTGACGCCCACGATGAAATCGCAGAGACCGGGTTACACTCAGCGACACTACGTCAAGCTGTCCAAGCGCGACACCAAGACCGTCATGGATAGTTGCGAGACGCGCGCTCTGGCCATCGACGTCGCTCTACACGCCGCCCTCATCAGCTCCGTTGCCAAACTGGCACAAACAAAGGAAGCACGAAGCTTCATGGCTTCGTTCCACTCCAACCTCCGCACTCTGATCCCAGAAGGCGCAGCGCCAGAGAACTCGCCCACAAGCTACACCAGCGTCATCACCACGGAAGTCATCGTCTCGCCAGAAACAGACTTCGACTCTTACTACTCGCAACTCGCACCCGTCTACGCCGCGGGCTACGCGCCGTACCTCCCGTCGTCGCCGTTCTTCCACCAGCGCCTCGAAGAGACGCTGTACGTCAAGAAGTGCGAAGCGGACGGATCACCACAGCCGCGCTTTGCTTTCCTGGGCGAGGTAGACGAGCAGGTCAGCAAGAACATCGGCGATGGACTTGTCAAAGTCAGGGACTTCTGGCTGGGCGCTGAGACCCTGACGATGCGCATGATGGTGCACACGTGGATCTGGGAGGGCCAGCTCGTCCTCAGCGTCTGCTTCAACGAGAGCTATTGGGATAAGGAGCAGGCGGCCAGTCTGCTCGGTGGCATGGAAGATGCGCTGTTGGGGGTTGCGCTGATGAAGAGTTCGAGGGTTGATAGTGCGTCGGGTTCGAAAACTTCGTTGGTGGATGTCAAGTTGGCGGAACTGACGATATAGACTGCTTCGACTGCGTGTCTAAGATTTGATAATGGCTATTTACAGTGCACGATACCATGAATAAGAATGTTTCCTCCTGTTAACTCACGCAAATGCATGTGATAGCGATCGCCTGAGACGTAGTCTGTACGGTAATGAAGTTTGCTGTGGTCCGCGCCGATGTCCGCAGACAAGTGCTTCAAGCGTAGCGGGGCGAAACTCACTCCTTCCGGCCCGTGAACATTGCTAGTCATGTCCCCATCTGATTTTGAGTTTTATCGCTCGCTGCCCAAGGCCTATGTACAACTACAAAGCCAACATCTAGGTGTACCCATGGATTCGGTGGTGTGCAGCGGAGCAACGGCTAATGTGTTCGAAGCCTACCAAGAGCGCTTGACTTTGCTTGGGGTTCAGCCCACTATCCGCGTAATGACTTGTCATACACGTCGCATAATATATGCAGGATGTACCATCTAGTCTACGAGGTTGTGCCGAAGTCCGCTGTGGCCGACAACATCCCGCGGATGCTGTCATCGCTATATTTCCTGTCATCGCCATATTTCCTAAGACCACTTTCAAGATTCTGGAGACTCTTCTTGATAGCCTCTTTCCCTTGCGATTCCATGAAATCCACGCATGCGATCGGGTACTCGTGAGTCATCTTGAGAGTGAAATGTGGTTTCAACTTCCACGAGTCCATGATTCCATCATCCTTGTTTTCATCGTCGTTGGACTTAATGTCGCTTCGGCATAGACCTGCATACCGTTTAGCGTCTTTCCAATTGGTCATCCTACTCTCAATCCCATCCTTGTCAAACCACAGCTCCATCTGCTTGGAGTAGGGAAGCACTCCAAAGCTGTGAGTATGGAGTGACAGGGAAATATCGTTCTTCGATACACGTCGTACTACGACATGTATGTTCTCTTGATCGGGTATTTCTTCACCGATCCTCCCCGGTACTCCAACATTTGTGCTCGGACAAAGCAGTATATCGCGAGATGTACAGTTCTCGATTGTAGCACGCCAATCGGTGAAACCGCCCAGCGGGCAACAACTTTTCCGCAAATCCAGTCTGCGGGCATAAATCTTTCGCCAATTCAGTCCGCGGGCATAAGTCGTCGCGCGCATAGGAATCGACACTTGGAATCCGTGGCTAAACTTGAAAGCGTCCTCAACACTCTCGCGCGTGATTCCGAGCGCATACCACAACAACGTCAAAAGATACGGACAGGCCCACGCTGAAAAACGGGTGGCCGACCTGAAGAATAAGCCAAAGGTGCTCTCAGTATAATCGACTGTAATTCTCTCCTGCCCTGTCACAGAGAGTAGACTGTAGATGCGATCGCGAGGATCGCGGCATTCCAGCGTGCGACCGAGCTGGTAAAAGATGAACCAGAAGGGGATTGCTGAACCGTGGCGGAAGTAGGTTCCTTTCAGTAGCATCTGAATCCTCCTCAACCGTGGATCATCCTGACAATGATGCAGTAGCTCTTCCAAAGCGCGCGTTTTTGCCACGCTACAAAGGAAGATCCGTTGCGGACTCCGTACCGATAATAGCTCCTGAACAGTCCAGGCGCGGTTCCAGTAAGGGTGATTTGCCAAATCAGTCGTACAGATATCGAAGAGATCATTCCTGTCCTTGAAGCACCCGTCGTTGGAGCCAACAGCTGATGCCGTGTCCAGCGCAACCCATATGTCACCGTACCTTCTCAAACCAGTCGGCCCAACACCTAGGAGACCTTTCCTCTTCACATAGCGAGTCTTCTCCGAGGCGGAAACTGCACGCTCTATCTGCAAAAAAAGGTCTCGGATACGATTCTCTTTGCCATCACCAAGCCACACGAGAACCTCTTTGGCGTTCTTGTAGATATCTCCCATCCGCTGTACCTGCAGACTCTTCTCGACATCATCGCTCTGATTGATACAAAGCGCGTCGATCCAAAAGTATTCACCGAAACTGCCATGGCTCGCAAGTTCCAGGAAGTCATAAAGATCTTTTCCGACTTGCATTTCTTGGTTATTTATCCTAGTTGGATTCGGCCCCTCTTGGTAATTTACCCAAATTGGGTAGGTTTCAGATTGGTCTCCCCATGTGTACGAAAGGCATCTGTATGCTGTACCCTCTGTGTCTTCCCACAGCTGAACGAGGACCTGACCAAAGGCGTCCGGCGCTATTACTCTGAGCAAGCGCACTGAATTTGGATTGACCAACGGTTCATACACAAATTGGGTTTGACTAGTTGGATACATCGCTTCGCTGTCCGTTGTTGTAATTTGAAGGTAGAGCAGTGACAGTCTAGCGACTCGGTCTTGAACTTAGGCTCAGAAGTTGCAAATGAGCTGATGAAGGCGTGGGAGGGTAGGTGCTCTACCACAGTACGGTCTTGAATCAAAACTCCCACTAGATTCAATTAGAGAATACGACCTAGGAAGTATCTCTTGTTTGTTGATCTTTCAGCAAATGGGCTCTTATCGTAACGTAGCGTTGTTGCAAGATGCGGGAGAAGCTGTCTCGTTCTCGACTTTCGCAGGTGAGCCAGAGGCGGTAACACCTAGGATGCAAAGAGTCGAGCGCGCCTTCGACTTGGAGCTGGAATTGGGTTGGATCACGCTGGTCATGGAAAATGCGCTTTCGCACGCGGGACAATTGCGATAGCGTTGACGTGATTCGCTGAGTGCAGTCTGTGACACACAGGCTGCGGGAGAAGCTCACACGATGCAAGAACAGAAAGGACAATCGGAAAGATCAGGCTGGGCACCTGGGAAGAGTCGCGGGCGTTGTTGTAGTAGGAGCGATGGGCGTCCAACCGTGCGCTGCTTGCCTGAAGCCAGCCACATATCACGTGTGCCGCCTATGATTCGTCCCGAGCCTGGAAGGTCATCACTAATAGCCCGCCCTGCACAACACCAACACCACGCATTCACTATCAGCCTAATCACGCAAAACATCCAACAATCGATCAAAAAAGCGGCTCGTATTGATATAGCCAGTCCCACTTACTCTGACTACTACGCATACCTTTTCCGCCATACCGGCGCCATGCCGTCTCACCACCCCCCGCCTGCGACAAAGGAAGATGATAACGTAACCGTGTGGTAGTTTGCCCCGCTATATAAAAGTAACGCCAAAATAGGGATATGAGGTATCGTGCAACGAAGCCAGAACAAAAAATAGAGAGATAGACGACGGGTAGCAGATGAATGTGCAATCATAATGCTTGAACAGCAAACAAGAGCAATGTCGTTATAAAAAATGCAGTCCGCTCCGGGATAAAATGGGTATATGTGGTGTAGATAGTTCCGAGATGCGATGTGGTGTAGATGCGATGTGGTGTAGATGCGACGTGTTGTAGATGGTGTGGATGACGTGGATGTGGTGTGCTCAGATGCGCACAAAGTTGGTGGTGCTCGCGGCGGCTTGGTAGTTTTGTGCTGGAGGTAGGGAGGGCAACGAGGGCAGGGATAGACGCCCGGCTGTAGTCAAAGACCTGCACTTAGCTTATCTGATCTCAACATGAAAGATGAAGATAAGAAAAGCTGCGCGCTAGGGATGGGTGGGTAAGTAGGAGAGAAGCACTAACGCTCTCGGAACCATCTTGCGATCCTGCTCTTCTCGTCGGCTCTGCCCGCCTCGAGATGGGTACTGCGCTCGTAGAGTTCCTGGATGATGTCAGTATACTGGAAATACCAACAGTGCCAACAGTGAGGAAGACTTACTTCGTCGTCTTTGTTGATCTTGATGTCCAAGATCAGATTCCGAATCTCTTCGCATCGCTGCCAGTTCGGGTACGGAGTACCCTGCGCGCGTTGTACTCCGACGATGACTTCGCCCATGATCTCAAACTTCCGCCAGTTTATCCGCTCCTTGCCGACGACCCCGCCTGGCGGTGGCTCTCGGCTATCGCGTTTCCCTACGACGCTTTCCAAGACGCTGACGCCTGGGTGGGGTGCGAATGCGGAGTCTGTCTTCTTCTTATCCCCGACGAAGGTTGAGTTGCCTTCCGAAGCCGATACGAGGTCGCGGCGGTGTAGTGGAATATATGGTATGCGCTCGCCGGAACTATTCTCCCACGCCAGTCGGTATGCGGAGTGCGACTTGGTCTGGCCCATGAGGATGTCGAGCTTCCAGAAGTCTTGGTTGGTGGCCTGAGGGACCAGCTCCCGAGTCGCTACCAGTCGTCCGATCGCGGTGCCGTTGATGCCTGCCATTACGGCACCTAGCATGTTGTAGTTGTTGAGTTTCCGAAGTTGTCGTGCAATCTTCATCCACTTCTCCATCATGAGCGCCCTGTGCTTGGGCTTGTCGCGCAGGAGGATGTAGTTGGTGACGAGGTAGGCGACGTGGTTGAAGTGCTCGGTCATGCGGGTCACATTTTCGAGATTCTTGCACCGCTTCTTCTCTTCGGCATTCAAGCTGACGTGACGTACAAGATCGCGTGGTCGTACCGAGGAGAACATGATCCAGTCTATCCGGGTGAGTTCCTTTGCGATGGCTTCGTCCGATTCGCCCATAAGCTGGTGCCACTGAATCTTGGACATGGGCTTGATTGGGTTGGGTTCCAGTTGTCGGGCGAGTCGCTCGTTCTTCTCGACTTGGGTAAGCAGGATCTGCGATGAGCCCATGGAGCCGTTGGTGGAGGAAGCGCCACCGGTTACGCTACTGCGGGCAACCGAATTCCGTGCCGAACTGCTCATGGACATGTGGCCGAGTGCTCTTGAGAACTCGTCCTCGTCGGAGTCTTCGTCCAGGACGTTGTTGTGGAATGTCGGTATGTTCTCGTTCTGGGCTCGTTGGCGGTCGCTGCATGCCCAGTCGGTGTCGTCGTCCTCGGTGACCATTTCAAGATCGCGAATAATCTCCGTTGCGGCGACGGAGAACTCCCGGTTCAAGGCCAAGGACGAGGCAAACCTCCGAATCAGACGGCGTGTGGTAGGGTAGGCAAAGTCACCGGGATAGTAGGCCACCCAGTGTTGCAATATCGACAGGTAGCGGAGCTGGGCAATGATGCGGATCATGGGCAGTTCTTTGTCCTTGTTCTGCGACTCGAAGCGCTTGATGATGGCCTCTAGTAGCTGGCCCGGGGTTGCGAATCTCCGATACAGAGCCAGGAACACGGAGACGAACTTGGAGTCGTTCTTGGACATGGGCTGGGCGAGCAGTCGGTCGACCAGCTGCTCGAAGGTGTAGCCATTCTCATCCGACGGCTTCACCGACATGATGCTTTGGCCGGCGTCCGAGTCGTTGTCATCAGACTCTTGGGAATCATAGCCGGGGGACTCTTCAGCGTTGAAAAAAGTTTTGTTGGTGTCGCTGGGCTTATAACGGTGGCCCTTGACCTCGCTTGAACCCCGTTGAAACCTCATGGAGATCTCCGAGCTAGCCCGCTCGTGCTTGCGGCTCCAAAGGTCCTTTTGGGTGATTGATTTCACGGCGGAAGAGTTGGCCCGGCGCCGCGCCATGGAAGCCTGGGACCTGGCTGCAGGGGGTCAATGACTTGCACCCTGGAATGGGCATTGGGGGCATGGAGGGGCATTAGGGGCATTGGGGGGCATTGGGGGCATTGGGTATGGGCAATTGGGCGTGTAACAAAAGGAAATGAGCCACTTACGGCGCTTGGCGGCTATGGCCGCGCGAGTGATGACGGACAGGCATCCTCGGTGCGTCTCCGGGGACGACTCGGAGGTCTGAAACACGCTCACGTCTCCAATGAAGGACTTTGCTTTCTGCTCCACAACCTGCGGATCGACCTCGCGGTGGGCGGGGTGCTGATCGCACTTGCAGGCGACGAGGATAAAGGGCAGGTGAGCCTTGGACAGTGTGCCTGGACTCAGTCAGCATGTCGCGTACGAGGCGCGTCGGCTGACGCGATGGCGGGGTACGCACTCAGCATCTCCGGAACCTTGCCCAGGCTCTCGTGGTTTGTGACGTCGTAGAGGGTGACGGCGGCGTCCATGCGCGGCGTCGCGAAGTCGTGCACCGTCTCAGGCCATTTGATGATGCTGCGGTCGCCGACGTGCACGTCGTTGAAGGTCATCTCGAGGAAGCGCACGACGTAGGGGGTGCCGTCAATGGTCATGCGGCGCGAGCAGGAGGTTGTCGTGGCCGTGTCGGGCAGGCCCAGGGCGCGGCGGATGAAGGTGCTCTTGCCCGAAGTCCGCGCGCCGATGACGGCGATGTTGAGGTCCTGCATGGTTGATGCCGAGTCGCTGGTGGACTACATATGTAAGTTACTACAGTCCCCCCGCCATATGAATATAGGAGGACTCACGCTCGAAGGCTCCGAGGCATCCAGGGCCTGGCGGTCCTTGTGGTGGGTGGGCGAGAGGGGCCCCTCGGTGTCGGACGACGACTCGGCGCTGCTGTCGCCCTCCTCGTGCTGGGTGGAGAGGGTGGTGGGCTGGGGGAAGTGGTAGCGCTGGAAGAAGGCATCGTCGGCAATCTCGTCGGCCTCGCTGGCCTCGTCGGTGCGGTCGAGCTCGCTCTGGCCGTCGGTGTCGCTCTTGGGCACGTTGGGAGCCGAGTATGCGCGCGTCTTGATGCCGGGCCGCTGGGCTGAGGTGCCCGCGCTGCTCTCTCTGCGCGGCGGCTGGGCGGCCTGTGCCATCTTGCCCTTGTCTGTCGGCTTCGAGGGCGGCGCGTGGACGGCCCTGCTGCCTCCCGTGGCGGGCATGGTAAAGGCGCTCACAGCGAGGGCGGGCCCAGGTCAAGGCGTGTGCGACGGCTGGCGGCCAGGCGCAATGGGGACATCGGGGGATTGAAGGCGCTGGGGGCAGGCAGAGGGCGGGCTGGGGTTCAGCGGTATCTAGGTAGGCGGTCGTGAGGCTACGTCGTGTGTACGTCGTATGTACTGGTATGCAGTATTTCAGCGGGGAGAAGTCGAGTTCATGGCAGCCAACGGGGCCTAGCTCGCCTGCGCCAGACGATGCGCCCGCGTCGCTAACCAGCTAGCCTGCATCCCACCCTCTCCACACGACAATGAGACGCCTGAATCGCTGCATCCAAACCCCTTGGCTGATCGCATGCCCTTTCAGATGTCACCCTCAGATGTCCACCCACAGCCATCCACCCCAACCATCCGCGACCTGGCTAGCTGCCCGGCCTCTGCGGCCCGCCTGTCACCCTTCATCTCGTCTCGCTCCGCCGCACATGCTTGGACACCTGCCCGCCAATCATCGGCCCTTCTGTACCCCCGTTTGCCCTTCCGATTGGCACAAACCGCCAACCTTATCGTCTCATACAACCTTGAAAGCTCCAACTCTGACTCCATCGGCTCCAAAACTTCCGCCGCCCTTAGCTCCTGCTCTCCAAACTCTCATCGCTGCTGCTGATCGCCATGATCGCCAGCTACCTTCGTGTTCTGCTGTCCGCTCCCCCACATCCCCTCCGAGTCATATCAGTAAACAGCCTGGAGCTTAACATACGACTTTGTATTGCTAACTTTCGCTCTTGTTCCAATCTAGACTGCATCTAGACTGCAGCGCGTCTATTCAATTTCTTCCTTGCTCAAACGGGGCGGGGTCTTTACTTCTCCCCCCCCAGCTCAGCGCTGTGGTTGGACGAGGCGGCGAACCACAGTGCTCCGCGCTTGTACCAAACGCGCATGTAGCTGACGCCGCAATAGAACCCGCAGCTAATGCAATGTCGTGCACCCAGAGCCCTCGTCACATCCGACAACACCCTGTCTGATGCAACCCTTCACCACTTTGGAACCGCCTGCAGAAAGATGCCTCTTAGCAATATATCACACGCGTCGATTAGAGGCACAGCTCAAGTCACAATGCCCTTCTCAGCGTGACAAACTTCTTTCAGAAAGCCCTGTCCCCCTTTGCACCTCGGCACCCACTAGCTCATACTATATTGATCTGCGCCCAGGTGCCATATCTCCGACTGATCGGCGCTCAATTACACGTGTGCAAGTCCAGAGCACGATCAACGGTCGGCTGATCCCTTTGTCGTCTTCGCACAATCTATGAAATGACTCGACCACCCTAACAGCGACCATGTCCGACACAACACTTATCACACACTTACAGGTCGCATATGTGCCTGCAAATGGTCTTCATGGTAGAAGGGCAAGAACACATCCCGCCACACCAGCTGCTCAGGCCTGATCGTCATTAGTTTAGCATACGAGCAAGAAACTTCAGTCGACTTACAGTTTCCCCTTGGGCTCCAGGTCAAATTTGCGGAAGACGTGGCCGAAGCCGAGGCGCAACTCCGCCCAAGCCAGGCTGCGAAAAGTTACCACATTAGCTTCGGATCTCATTTGAAGTTACCGAGATCGACTTACTTGATTCCCAGGCACATACGTGGGCCGCGCGAGAAGGCGACGAGCCACTTGTCCAAGTCCGCAGATTCATCGAGCCAGCGCTCGGGAACGAACTCATCTGGCTTTGGGAAGATATCGGTGTTGAAGTGGACGAATGTGCTCCCACACGATACAATGGTCTAGCACGCAATCAGCACGCGTCTTAGCCTAGAGCAAAATGTAGACATACTTGCGGCGGCACCTCGACTCCCGCTATCGTTGCACCGGCTGCGGGAACGATGCGCAAAAGGCCCGCGGTAACTCCCGATGAGAGTCTGAGCGACTCCTTGATGACCGCGGTCAGATACGGTACCCTTTCGAGATCGCGGACCGTGGGCTCGTTTCCGACGAGAGATGGCCATGCCGCGGATAGTTCCGACTTGAGCTTTTGCATCTTGTCAGGATGCTTGAGCAGGTGAAAAGCGCCGACCATGAGGGTATTGCCGACGGTGTCTGTGCCACCGAACATGAGCGCTTGGGCCTCTTCATACAGGCTCTCAGCCGATGGAATCTGCTTGTCGCGATGCGCTTCCGGGTCCATTAGCCGATGGTAGATGGTCATGTTGTGAGGGAGAAGTTTGAGCTTCTCTGGGTCGTCAGTGAGCTCGTTGATCTGCTGCGAGAGCAACTTGAACATGTCAGTAGGCCGCTACCCCGGCGAGCAAAGAACATACCTGGTTTAGATCGATCATGCCCGCTGTCAACGGGCTAAGCTTCTTGGACAGATTAGGTGGGCATTTCAGTATGAAGTTCTTGAACAAATCAGAATACTTGAAGTACATAGCAACAGGGGTCGCCGCGTCAAGAGCCACGACAATAGGCGCCTTGAAGTCAGGCTCATCCACCGCGTGGATGGATTTGCCAAAGCAAAAGGTCGTAATAACATCTATGCTCATGCAGCGGAATGCGTAAAACAGATCAACACTTGCGGAAGCCTTGCTCTGCCGCTCAAAGGCTGCACACAGAGCCTTGGTCTTTTCAATCAACAGACCCTCGGAGCTCTCAATGGCAGCCGGCGAGAAGGAGCGATTGAGCACATCCTTGCGGTTCTTGGCCTCGGCATACGTGAGATAGCCGAAGCTAGATCTGTCCTCGTTAAAGCTCTGGTAGAGCGTCGCTTCCTTGTCCCAGCGGTTCTTGTTGTTGTAGATGTCGTGGTAGGCTTGGGGGTTGGCAAAGTGGAGCTAGGCCATGATGGTTAGCGACACGTGGTGGCACAAGAGTGGGGTTCACTGCATTCTCGCGATGCTTCACACACCTCGTTGGGTCCAATACGAACAACTTCGCCTATCGTCGCGCACCACACGGGTCAGCGTTGCACATTTGTGTCCTGCGTGCCAGGTCCCTCGTACCGTATTGCGCATGCAGCTCGACCAGGAAGTGGCAAAAGGACCGGTTCGCGATGCACTCAATATACGCTTTCCAGTATGTCGTAGCGCCGGCGAGAGGCGGTCCCGGAAACTTGGCCAGCGGATGGAAGTAGACGTTGTAGGTCACTGCGTATAGCACGTAGGCCAGCAGGGCTGTCAGTCCCGCGGACAGCAGTACCGCTGCGCTGGGTAGGGACTCGACGATCGGCATTGATTGGTGGGACAGTTCGCCGGGCGCTGTGAGGATAGTAGGAGGATGAAGTTGACCTCAATGGTCGCGCGCAGTTCTCGCAGACACGAGTCGACGACGGCATCCGCCATCCCCACTTCATTAAGGACAACTCTCCATATTGCGGACGACCGCGGCCAACCGGAGCACCTGGCTGATAGCGCTGGTGTCTGGCCGGTCTACTGTCTGCATGCGTGCATGTCGCCGGCGTAGAGCCGCGGTCACACGGCTGTCGGGAGCGAAAGGCAGTAGTTCGAGCTGCTGGCCTGAACGTTGCAATCGGTACAAAAGGTCACGCTAAGTGGTGGCAGGGCGACCCTCTCGTTCGCACTGTTCCGATACCTGCAAACCCCTCGCTGCGACAATCATCCATCTTGCGCCTCATAAAACATGGCCGACATTGGAGCTCAGATCGCTCATGTAAGCCGTGTCCCCATGCGAACGATGGTCGCGTTGCTAACACAGGCGACCAGGACTCGGACGAAACCGACTCGGCATTTGGCGACGATTCGGCATCGTAAGTTTCCCAGGATGACGAAACCCGCCAACCAGCCGCCTTCTGACACGGACCGAAGCGAGACCACGTCCCTGAAATCGGCCGTTTACAACTACAAGTACCGCAACGGCCGGCGATACCATGCATACAAGGAAGGGTCATACTGTGGGCTGCCCGCTCGTTCCATGCCAATGCTGTTCCTAAGTGAGCACAGGGGGGCCGAATGATGAGACATCGGCAGACCAGCTCGATATTGTGTATGGCATGCGACCCATTTGGCGAAGGACGTGTGTTGACTGGATTGGGTAGTCACCACATCTGCCTCCTCTTACTCGATGGCGAGCTGTTCCTGGCACCCATATCAAAACAGCCCATGGTACGTTTGGAGCCAGACGAGACATCATGGCGGTTGGCTTCGGGCTGACAATCGGGTACTCTAGCACGTCTTGGATCTGGGGACTGGCACCGGTATGCAAGGAACACCCTGATCGACGAACGCATAAGCTGACCAGTCAGGAATCTGGGCTATGTCAGTCTCACGTTCTCGCATCTCGGCCGACAAACTGACACGAAACCAACAGCGACTTTGCCGATAGATATCCATCGGCCGAGGTTCGTACAGATATGCGAAGAATGGTTCGCGACACCATTCTAACAAGTTCAGGTACTCGGAACCGACCTCAGTCCCACCCAACCCTCCATGGTCCCGCCGAACGTCCGCTTCGAAATCGACGACTTCACCGAGCCATGGCTCTACAAAAAAGACCACTTCGACTTCATCCACATCCGATCCCTCTTCGGCTGCGTAGCCGACTGGCCCGCCTTCTACAAAGAGTGCTATGAGTACGTCCACCACACCCCACACCTCAGAAACCGCACGCATACTAACCCCGCGCCCCAAGCCACCTCCAACCCGGCGGCTACATCGAACAACTCGAATTCAGCGTCGTCCCCAAATCCGACGACGGCACCGTAACCCCCGGCTCCATCTACGACCGCTGGGGCAAGCTCTCCCTCGAACTCGGCGACCGCTTCGGAAAGTCGCTGCGCACCGCCGACGAACAGCGCGCGGGCATTGAAGCAGCAGGCTTTATAAACGTCGTTGAGCATCGCTGGAAGTTGCCGGTTGGGGGCTGGCCGGCGGATAAGCGGTTCAAGGAGCTGGGGCAGTATAACAGGATTAACTGGGAGCAGGGGATTGAAGGGTGGAGTTTGTATCTGCTTACCACGATTATGGGGTGGACGAAGCAGGAGGTTGAGGTTTATCTTGCGCATATGAGGACGGCGTTGAGGACGAGGGGGATTCATGCGTATCAGGAAGTGTAAGTTGATGGTCGTTGAGTTGGTGGTAATGTTTTGGGTTTGTGCTGACGTGTTGTGCAGGTCGCTGGTTTACGGACAGAAGCCACCGCGGCCGAGGAAGGATGATGATGAATGAGATGGCATGATTAAAAGTAACTGATGAACAAAATCGAGACGCATTATATTGTCGCGCATGCTTTTCACTTCCGTGTGATCTGATGAGCCTGCTCCCATCTCCAGCGCCTTGGTCGCAATGCTTCGTTTGTCCAACTTGACACCCGGGAGGAAACCAACGTAGCGAATGCATGATGAGCAGCGCTATAGCATCTACGGTGTCTTAAACCAGCTTATCTAAGTAACGCGTCCTCGTCAGACCAGAAGCCGCTTCTCCCTCAATAAACATGATATTCGAAAAACAGGTTGTCGAGTGCAACATCGCCGCCATTGTTCATGTTTATAGGCTTATCAACCGTCGCTGAACGTTGAAGAGAAGTAGGGCTGATGATCTCGACCGCATTATCCGGCCCATTGCGCTTGCGCACGATTATCCAGCCCGGTAACCCACATACCAGCAAGGCCCGATCGTCGACTTTTGTCTCATCTGAGCAAGCCAGCAGGCAAAACGCTCCAGGTATGGCAGAGATGCTGACGTAGCAAATCTTTCGCTTGAGCTCAGCGATCAGGTTGCACAAGCAGATCTGAGTTGTCATAAACTTGCGAAACCATTTAGGAACTTTGGTGCCATCCATCCAGAGGCTGAGGTATGCTTCCAGGCTGTCTCTTTTCGACCCGCATAGAATCTTTGCCCAGCTGGTTCGATCTCTCGGGCTTGGCCACGGAGCCCCGGCGCTAATTGGCACAAGAGCGTTGGATGACTGCGTATAGAAGATGGCGTGGATCTTGCAGCCAATAGCTTTCGCCCAATCTGCCCATTGTAGTATGCTTCGTAGATTCTCCATATGGGCACGTCTTTCATCCGTCTCTAATGCTGTTACCGTAACCAAGTAGAAGGAAACACAACCGCAAACGACACCAGTTTCCCTAGCAAGCACCGTCAAGACGCTCTGAGTAGAGTCTAGGGATGTCAGTTGACGAGCACGATGCTTACTCAGTCTACCCTCTGACTCTGGCGAAGTAGCTGTTCCCTGAAGATCGGTCCCTGGGAATCCTGGCAATTCTCGCCAGGTGTTGCTATTGAAGGTCGACCAATCAGGGATCCACGATGGGGTGCCAGGTAGCCGTCGTGCAGCGGCGATGTGCAGGAATCTCAAATTGCGGGTCGTTTGGATCAGGTGAACAGTGAGCTGTCGATACAGCAGAGGGATCTGTCGTTCTTTCGCGACGTCATAATTCGGCGCAGAAAGATCACTTGCTCCACGTTTGCGTAAGATGGCCCAGATACCGTATGCCATGTCTCTTGGATCGGTAGCTGCTCTTTGGTACAGTGCACCCACCAAGTCGTCGGACGCGGTCTCCTTGATGTCGCCTCGATAGGTTTGATACGTGGGGCGCACAGCGAACCAGAAGAACATGAGACAATATACTGTTCCGAAACAACCGATGAACATGAACGCATTCTCAGTCTTGCCCCCAAGTTGAAAACGTACTCCCCACCGAGGATAATTTCGAGCGCAGATGGACACAACACCGACTAAGAGAGACGTCGTTGTGTAGGTCAGCAATAGACCAGAAAATGTACTGAGCAGCCATCTTCGCGTTGAGAGAATCTTCTTAACGATAGTCTCATGCTCGTGAAGAGTATGAAGTACGCTTCGTTCCGCTGGTTGATCAATCGACTGCAGGTTTCCCCTGTCAAAGACGATGGCCTCCCAAGCGATAGCGGCCCTCGGAAAGTATCGGAAAGAAGTTCTTAGGGAGAGAAGCGTCCACTCGAAGTCAGACCACCGCACGTGTTCCGTTCCACACACAATCACTGGGTGGGAGGCCAGCAGGATCTCTTGATAAGTCCACAGTCGGTTCTTCCACGGCCGGTCGAAAACGTAGACGAGATCCATTCCTGAGACGTATTGCACCCGGCGGGTAACTCTAGCCAGTAAAGGCTTATTGTTCCCTGTTTACGTTAGCCTGATACACTTGATAGACACTTGAGTGCTCACCCCAAAACGGTTCCGGGTGGTGCGTGAGACTCCAAGAGGAAAGCCCAAGACGCAGCGCTGCAACAAAATGTCGATATTGCGGCGGTCTATTCGGCACCATTCTCACATATCTACGAAGACCGCCCTTCGCCAGATATCTCATAACGCGGTCGGATTTTTCATCACCCGTCCCCAACCAGACATACACTTGCTTAGCCTTTGAGTAGATATCTCCCATGAGAGGAAGCTGCCATGCTTTCTCTTTTCTCGTGTCTTCTTGGTCGATGCAAATCGCGTCTACCCAGATGACCAGACCCTGCAGCTTCTTACTGAGGTGCCACAAGGCTGAATGACAGTTCTCGCCTACACCGAACACAACGCCGTCGCATATGATGCTGCGCGTGGGAGTCGGGTCGCCCCACACGTATGATAATGCTGTGAAACCAGGATTAAGATCGAGATCGATGATGCGTAGAGTGCATTCGACCGGTGTGTCCTTGGTGGCATCTTGGGGGATCGGTCGCACGTCGAGAACGCGTATGGTTCTTGTATTTGGACAAAGAGCGTGCTTTTCGTACACGGCTTGCTTTTGTGATGTACTGACTTCGGCTTGCTCTACAAATAAGACCGCATCGGCCATTGTTGGTGATATACTGAGCGTGCAAGGCTGGAATGCGGGTAGTGCAAGACTGCGAGATAGTATGGAAGTAGAGTGGCAACCTTGCTGCTAGATTAAATTGAACGTTCCCCAGAAACGAAAAGAATAAGCTGTGCGATAGATTCTGTAAAGCATGAAGAGAGTGAACCAGTGTACTGTCGCAAAGGACTTGAGCAAGCAAGGCTGAGAAACACTAGTGACAGCCTGGTCTACCTACCTGCACACCACCAGCACTTTACCCCGCGACTGTTGTATAATTAGAACCGTGTGGCTGTATCTGTATTTCTCGCAATCATGACTGGACAAAATAGAGCTTATATTTAGGTCCCTTGTCGATCGATTCCTGGGCTCGCGGTGTGAGCTTTTACATCTGTCCTGGCTCACACGAGCCAGCGTGAGGAGTAACGAATATAAAGCCTCGTTAGAAGGTCTTCGTGTAATAGTTCTCAGCAGAACCTCGATATCCGGGTCATCGCTAACACGGCCCACGTAGCGACGATATAGAGAGCTTGAGCGCTGTCCAGAGAAAGCCGGATCGTGTCGCAGCAGCGTGTCGTGCCTTAGACCTGAGTGAAGTGGAGTGACAAACATGAATCTACCTTTTTGCAAACAGCAAGAGGCTGAAGCCTATTTCACTGTTGTCCTGAGCAGTTCTGCACGGGTCGCGTGCTCTCGCGAGTCGCTCCTGCTACCTGCCTGCGTTTGCATTTGGGGCGACGGGCGTGCGAGGCAGCATGAGAGTCTGAGCGCACGGGATCAAGCACTGATATACACCACGTGAGTGCAATATAAGAGCGGAGAGAGATGAGAGCAAAACAGGATGACGAAAAGTCGTTCTTGGAAACGTTGAAGTCGAGTGTGCAGAGAGGGTTTGCGTTAAGAGCAGCCGATGGCGGCCGGCCGATGCACAACAAGCACCGCCGCTAACATTCTCGCCGAATGTCAAGACCTGGCCCGACAACATCATACATCACTCAAGAAACCCAATAGTACATTACTCACCCAGCTCACCAACCATTCGCGCCATACTTCCATTGCCCGGGCGTTATCTTCCTTATCTCGAAGATTTGTTATTAGTGGGTCAAGACGCAACATCCGACGGAAGCAGAGTTCCGGAGCGCAAAATGTGCCGACAGGCAAGACCTACCATTGTATCGACGCAGCGGATGTAATGCAACAACTACTAATACAGTAAAAGCACTATCCGCGTACCCTCCAATATTCTAAGATCAGGAAGTCATGACGACCAGCCAGCTCACAGATGGCTGGGACGCGAAAGCCAACACAGTGCGATGACCTTTCCGAAGATGGCTTTGCGGAGCAAAAAAGAAGCCTGTGTATCAAAAGTCGAGGTCAGGAATCAATGTTTGCAAAAAAGAGAGTGTAGGAGCATAGGTTTGTCCGAGAAGTCGAAGCATGCCCAAAGTACTCAGGTACAGTAAACGGCAAGTATTGACGCGGAAGGATCATGATCCCTCACACACTAGTATAATTGCGCAAGAGAGCCCTGAAGCGATCCGATGAACTCTTCCGTCGGATCTTCCGTGTCGGCTACGTATCGCGTATTGACGTTACACAGACATCCTCCGGCTACGCAACTCTCCAACCTTGGTCATGAACAGCACGTCTTATCACCACAGTCTGTGTAAACTCTGCAGCGATATTGGTGCCTGCTATTTTCTTACAGCCATCTGTAGATAAGACAGTTCCGAAGTTGGAAGGCTCACATCGGCTGAGTGGCTCGAGCCGTGTCGGAATGCTGCAGAGAAGGAGATGAATGTGGTATTCAAAGAGTATATTAGAACGAGATGATCCAATCTGATGATTCTCATACTCCCCTTTCAGCCTTCTTGTCATTGCCTTCCGTTGTCCATACTATACTCGGCTTCTTAGCGACTCATCCCTCCACAAAACCGACGCGAACCTCGCAACCATGGGCTCAACAGAAGCCGCCGGCTGGAGACCCCTAAGCATAGGCATAATCGGCGGAGGCATCGGCGGCCTCTCAACAGCCATCGCACTCCGCCGCTCCGGCCACACCGTCACAATCTACGAGCGCAATGACTTCGCCGGCGAAGCAGGCGCATCCGTCTCCTGTGCCGCCAATGGCACGCGCTGGCTCCACGAATGGGGTGTCGATGTAGAGAAGGGCGATCCTGTTGTTTTAAAGAAGCTCATCAACCGGGACTGGACGACAGGGGAGCCGGTTAGCGTTTACGATCTGGATGACTATGAGGAGCGGTGGGGTTATGTGTATAATATGTTTCATCGGCAGTATATGCATAAGATGCTTATGGAGTGTGCGCTGCAGGAGGAGGGTGAGGGGACGCCGGTGAAGTTGCTGGTAAACCATCCGGTAAGATACGATCTCTCTCGTCTCGTGACTATGCTAACGAGAGGTCGCAGTGCCAAAGTATACACCTCCCAACCAACCAAATCACCTTCTCCAACAACACCACCGTCCGCCATGACCTCATCATCGGCGCCGACGGCATCGGCTCCGTCACTCGCAAGATCATCGGCCTGAACCCCGAAAAGCGCCCCGCAGAATCCAGCTGCCTGCACGCTAATGTTCTTCGAAAAGACATCCAAAAACTCGGCCTCGAAGACTACTCCCTCAACAGCGCACTAGAGTACTGGGGCGGCCAGGAAGGCAAGTGGGACAAGATCGTCCTCTCCCCTTGCAACGGCGGCGAACTTCTCTCCTATTACTGCTTCTTCCCGCGCGAGAAAGGCGACTATGCGAATCAGACGTGGGGCGGTGCCGATTTGCCTGTCGAGGAACTGCTTGCTCCGTACCCTGAGCTCGATGAGAAGGTCAAGGCTCATCTTGCTATTGGGATTGAGGTAAGGCCGTGGCGGCTTTGGGTTCATCAGCCTTATCCGTATGTTGTTAAGGATTGTGTCGCGTTGATTGGCGATGCTGCACATCCGGTAAGAGACTACCATTCTCACACCATCCCATTCTTATGTATATTGAAACTGATTTTCGTTTCGAAGATGATGCCACATCAAAGTCAAGGCGCGTGCATGGCGATAGAAGACGCGGCTGCATTGGGCATTCTCTTCAGCAAGAACTACTTCCGGGGAGACGTGCAGGAGTCGCTCGCAGTCTACGAGCAAGTCAGACTACCTCGCGCAACAAAGGTTCAGGCTTCAGCTGCCAAAGCAGCGTCCAACATCAACGAGCGCATTGGTACGTACATTGGTATCATTGACCTTTTGAAGAATGAGTATTGACGAAAATGTTTGCAGGCTTCAGCAGCAATACATCAATGGCGAACTACAAGGTAGAGGACGAGGCGAAGAAGTTGACCATTGAAGAGATGAACGCCTACGATATGTACAAGGACATCGACCAAGCTTTTGCGGAGATGGATGGAGTTGCATACACCGACAGATACGTGAGAGGGTTGCCTTTTGGGCTGCGGTTGTCGAACGGGGTTCAAATTGCTGGCAATGCCAGACTGTAGGGTTGGAAGATAGTTTTGAGGACTGCATATATGTATAGCGTCAAAACATGTATCACCGCACATGAATGCTCCTCCAACACTCTATTTGTTCAGCTCCTCAGCCCTCTTCTTGAGGTCCTCCTTGCTCTCCGCCTTGGGCATGTTGTCCGGAATGGCTGGGCCCTATCATCGCATTAGCTTCCGTTCCGACCCATGTGTATAACGACGGCACGCGAATAGCATACCTTGGAATTGTGAGCTGAAGCGAGTAGGTTTCCGCCGTCGGCGTGGTTGTCGTGCGAGGATGCGGTCGAGTCGGAGGACTCCTTTGCGATCTTGTCGGTGAGGCCTGTGGGGATGACGCGTCAGTTATTGTTTAATCAGGTTGTTGAAGATGCAGTGGGTGGTGGGAGAGGGTTGTCACGTACTGCCAGCGGCGCCCTGCTCAATTGGGTGGTCCGGCATGTTTGTTTAGGTTGATGTGGTAACTTGTTGCTTCTGTCGTCGAGGTTTCGGTCCGCCGATATACAGGAACCCTTTAACGTAGGCGTCTACTTTGTCTTCAAGGGACTGTTCTTTCACGCCGAGATTCTGGACGTCCTGTTCGAGTGCGGCTGTCTCGCTGACTTTGTTGTCGGGCAGGTCGCGGAGGTTGGGAAGTTTCTTGTAAAGGGCTTGTATCTCCTCAGAGTAGGCTTGTAGTTCGACAATAGAGGGGGTTGAAGACATGGCTGGTTATGTAGGCCTGGGCGTTGTAGCAACCGGGTAGTGCGTGATCGGTGACGTAGATGAGTGTGGCAGGTCCGCGGCTGGAAGCTGGCTGGAAGGGGAAGCTGCCGCTGGGTGGTGGGGGAGGGGCAGCCCTTGGCACCTGGGAACTTTGGTTCTGTGGACGCGGCCAGCACCGTCCAAGACTACTGTGGAGAGGTCGGTGGGTAAACAAGATATCTTGCATGCGTATCACGGATCCTGTGTCGGCGGCTTCTCCGTGGTAGATGCTGGAGGTGGTTGGGTCACGTGTTCGTCCAACAAGCCAGCGTGTATCTCTTTCAAGAAGGATAATGTTGCACACGCCGAGATGGTAAGGGACGCGTAACTGGGTTGCACGTTAACGTAGGCTTCATGTTATACGATGCGCCGCCGGCGTACCTGACCATAAGCCAAATCAGACTAGAAGAGGCATGTTCTTTGAAGGCCTCGGAATTGAACTGCACACCAACTGCATTGGCGCTCAATATGTCTTCGCACAACACCTACCGAGGGATACTGAACCTACTGTAGAACATCTGCTTTGTCGCCTGTACGAAAAAAGCGAGGAGACCACATAGAGCTATCTGTGGAGCGAACCGACCAGTGACGCGCGTGCCTTCCAATGTCGAACAGAGTGCGCCTGGACGAGCAAGTTGGCACAAGTAGGCTAGGTGAAGGTTCACCTCGAAGCAGCTGATATTGGCCTTAGTCGATAAGACAGTGTCGCCTTGTATACATGCTTGCGCTCCGTATAGGTTATCAAGAGCAGCCCATTGTGCCATGGGCTTGAAGAAAGGCGCATGCCATTTGCCGCTGGGCAAGCTGTGAGGGCGTAGGCAGACGTAGAGCATATCATACCAGCCACTCAACAAACTCACGAGACACCAGACCGCAATCCAGTGTTGGGGTTTGTGAGCGAACGGCATCGTAGATATGAGATGGATGGAACGACATGACAACTAAGAAGACGACGTGCTCTACATATGTCAATGTCGGATATCGGATGGAAGTGCACGCCCTCTGCCGTTCTTGCCGGTTGATAGCTATGAACGCGTAGTGCACAAGCTTTGGAGAAGATGATCGTGCCATGTAGCCGGAATGGCATGTGAGGATGTCGGGTTTGTTGACGTTCGGCGCTCTCTTGTTGATGGCATGCCGCGAGGCGTCACCAGCATTGCGTACTCCCTCCCCGCTGTCAACTCCACTCCGCGCTAGATTATTGCCAACCATGGAAAAGCTACTGCGCGCGATCGAAAAGCGACGACACAATCTTGCACTCGGGTCTAAATACGATAGCGCCACGATAGGCTTTGCGGGGAAGAAGCGTTGTATTGATGCGAAACGCGGATTAGCGGCTAACTCAGCCACGGCGACCGCGTCGGCATGGGTGCTTGGCCATGTCCCGCCCCTTCCAAGCTTCACGGCCGTTTCGCCTTTGGCACCCAGCGTCATTCCAGGGGACGTCAAAGCAAGCGATGCACCACCACATGACCGCGACACTCACTCCTCGCCTTATACTTCCTCCTTGATGCCGTGAACTCCTGTAGCGACATGAGGCACGTCCTATCCCGTCGATCGTTATATCCCCATCCATAGCCATATACCCCGGCCGGCCTCTGCACCGCGAACCACTCCCTTAAACCCGCTGGACGGAAGACTTGAACACTCGATATCGCCATGCCGTCGCTACTCGTCCACTCGCTGTTTGCGCGCCAGAATCCGCTGGATGAGGCCAAGAATACGCTCAGTTCATGGGACAACTGCATGGCCAAGGCCTACTGCAAGTGCGTTGAATCGCCAGGCCTCAGGCTGCTTCCCCTTTGCTCACAGACAACAGATGGCCGGTTATCGTCGTAATCATCATTGGCGCGCTCATCGTCATATCCGTGGTTACCTGCATAGCGCGATGCATATGCTGCGGCGCCGAGTGCGCGTGCTGCTGCTTCAGATGCTGCACGTGCTGCTGCAGCGGCAGTGGTGGAAGAGGCCACAAGCGCGTCAAGAGCGATCCCACTGCGCCGTATCCCACGCCATATGGAGCGCCTCCTCCTCCCATGAACCCCTACGCCCAGGCGCATGCCGCTGCGCCGCCTCCTCCGCCCATCGACACCCGCCCGGTGAACCAGCAATACCGCTCCAACGCCATGCCCACCTTCGCGCCAGCCGCGCAGCCCGAGAGACCGCAGTTCGCGACCTTCGATTCGACACGAGCCGTCGTCAACGAAGATTCGCTTCCCGCGATGCCCACATGGAAAGACGGTCGCGACGTCCATGTCCAAGTCGAGGAGCAACCCATGCCCCAGAAGCAAGGCGACATGGAGATGGACAGGCTAGACCGCAACGGCAGTCCCATAGGGGGCTCAATGGCAGGCGTAGCAGCGGCAGCCGTGCCCACACAAAGACGATCGCCTGGCCCGGGCCGGTCCCCGGTATCGCCAATGGACAACTACGGTCAGGGCTACCCTCAAAGCGGCTATCAAAACGATTCATTCGTCAGCGAAGGAGCCCCATTGAACGGCCAAGGTGCATACGGCCGACCATACGCGCAGCAGGACGACTACCGCAGAGGTTCGCCAGGGCACAACCTATCACCAGTCTACAGCGCAAACGAAGGATACGCGCCACAGCAGCAGCAGCAGCAGCAGCAGCAGCAGCAACAACCCTACGGCCGCCGCTCGCCAGGCGCGCCCCAAGCCTACGACTCCCACGACCAGCTCAGTCAATACAACCAACAACCTTCTTACAACCAACAACCTCCTTACAACCAACAACCCTCCTACAACCAACCGCAAACCTACGACCAGCGCGACTACTACGACGAACCCGACCACCGCCACCAATCCCCTTCACCGCCCGCCGCAAACCCCTACGCCTACAACAACGATCCCTCCCCGTCATACGATACCTACACGCCCCCGCCAGCACCAGCAGCGTTGCAGCCCGGCTACGCAGCTTCCGAGTCAACAAACCATGGCTCTTTCACAAATGCGGCACCAGCATATCCGGGGCAGAGGTCATACACGCCTGTGGCGGGGAGTGTGGGACAGCAGCAGCAGCCATATCGCGCTTTCACTCCGGGCGCGGAACAGCAACAACAACAACCGCAGCAGCAGCAGCAGTATACTGGGGTTAGTAGGAAGCCTCTTGATGGGTCTTTTAGGGAAATATAGAAATAAGATGTTTAGTTTCGTATTTAGGGAGAATGTGATACCCATACAAAGATTGTGGATTTTGTGCTTGGCGGTTTGTGAGCTGAATCCCGGCTAGCATGTCGTGCTTTCTTGTCAACACCGAGGTTCTGAAGTGATAGTGAGAGAGAAGAGGGTATGCAATGGTCGTACCATGCAGGTGTTCTGTAGACCGGGCAACTCTGATCGTCTTTATCAGAGTCCAAGCTCTTGCCTCATTCGGTCAGGGTCTCATGGCCTTACCCGCAACGCAACGACGAGAGTAACCTTCCGGGCTTCGCGCTCGAGCTTCAAGTCTTCGACGACGAGAATAAAGTAAATGGTCACCAATGACTTCGGCTGTGCACCCGAGAGAGGCAAGCGGGGCCGCGGTTGAAATGCGCAGCTAAGCGCAGCCTGTCAGCCTGGTGCGCAGCATATGGGTTCGTGTTCAGCCTGGCCGTCCGCCTAGCAGCCTATATCTGTCTCTTCATCCTCTTTCTTCTCTTGTGCGCGAGAAGCAGGAAAGATGCCCATGTCAAAGTAAACTACAGTTTTCCACTCCACACACGACAGCCGTGGAGCGACTCAAACCTTGGAAACTTGTGCCTCTCTCAACTTCCGACCATACCCAGGTACTTCTCGCTACTCGCATCACCTCTCCTCGTCGCTCCACTGGTTTGACAAGCTCCAGTGGACCTATGGCCCCCACTCTGACTCAACTCTCCAACCTCACAGCTTCTCCACACCGGTTATGTCTAAAGCTCTGGCTGAAGCGTCGCGGCTGATGCCTGAAATCCGCCTCGCTCAGGCCGTGTCCGAGTTTGAAGCCGAGCTGTCAACCGAGCAGAAGTCCCAATTGCGTACGCTGAAAATGAAATCGCTTTCGTCCGCACCTACTCCGAGCGATGTCATGCGGGTGACGGCCGAGATTGATCTTCGCGTGTCAAAGAAATTCAGTAGTCGGGTCTGGGGGCCACGATTTACGAACTTCCTCCAAGGAGTTCAGCAATTTGCTGCACTTGGGGATATTGTAGTCGGGGGTGCACAGAACTTGATAGCCGCTAGTGTGTGGTCGCTGGTGCGCATGTTCTTACTAGTTAGTACTTCTTTCTTCTCCCTGTCAATGCCTCGATCGCCCTATACAAGGAAAAACCTGAAAAGGTCTGCAGTGTATATTACACTAAAAGTGTACAAATAAGGCAACACAATGTCAATGTAGGCTCTAGAGTGTTTAGCATTTTCGTTAAACAATGTGCAACAGATTACTAACAGAACGTAGTCGGTTGCAAATATGTCGAATTACGTGGAGAAGATATCATCCGTCTTCATGGATATCGGCCGCGATTCCCCGCGCTATCAAGCAATGGCTGTGCTATACCCTCAGTCCGCAAAATTACAGACCTATATGACCGAGTACTTCATCGTGGTCGTCCGCCTTTGTCGTTATTTGTTCAGGTTCGGCAAACTGTCAACATTTCAACAATTCACCTCAACTCTGAGCGATGCAGACTTGAATGCATTCCAGGCCGATCTTAGAAAGTGGACGGACGAAATCCGGTCTGAAATCGAGTTGACCGAAGCTCAAGAAAGCTCGACTTTCAGGGGTTGGTCCCGAGCAATGTTGGAGACTGCGACGCATCAGCATAAGTTTGCTGCAAAGAACCGGTTGCTTGACATTTGCTCTACATACGATTATGATATTTCGTGGAAGCAATTAAGGAAGGCCGGAAATATATCGCTTCACACGAGTTTCGTGGACTATCGAGAGTGGAAGGATTCTCCACATGCTTGCACTCTGGTGTTCACTGGGAAGCTAGGATCGGGGAAATCCGTGCTGCTGGCCAATATCGTGGACGACCTCGCCCTTTGGATCGGACAAGAAGTGCCATTAGTAGCATACTTCTTCTGCAAGCATGACGTTCCGGAAAGCTTGCAAGCACGCATCATTCTTGGTTCGTTAGTGCGACAATTGCTAGTGACGGGTTCTGATCTTGATACGCTTTCAGAAATCTCTGGAGATACTCACGCGACTAGTGACGTCGACAAGATAGTGGAGATACTCCTCCGCGGTTGCCTGCCCAATATTAGGAGTTATATCCTCATAGACGGACTGGACGAGTGCGATAACCATGAGAGAGCAACGCTAGTATACGCACTTCAGAAGATCCAAAAGAAGCTGAATGTCCGGATTTGTGCTTCCTTCCGGTTAGCACCTGACAGAAATCTACAGTCTATTACGGATCCCCTAGCTGCTCGCATCATCACTTTGCCGGGAAGCAACCCCTATATCGAACCTTTCATTGAGGCAGAACTATGTCGATGTCTTGACCAACGGCTTCTAACGGTTGGAGACCCCACCTTGATCTTCGACATCCGAGATGCGCTTCTCCAGGGCTCACAAGGAATGTTCCTCTGGGTGACTCTCCAAATTCAGTCGTTATGCAGTATGGGGACCGACCACGATATCCGGAAAGCACTAGCGAACCTACCTAGAGATCTTTCAGAAACGTTTGCTCGAATCCTACATAAGTCAGGAGGTTCAAATTCATCCCTCCAAGCGAAGACGCTACAACTCATACTGGCAGCCTACCGGCCCCTGACGACCGCCGATTTGAGAGAAGCCCTAAGTGTCACTCCAGGTGATGCGGTCTGGAATCCATCCAAAATGCTGAACGATGTCTATTCAGCGCTAGCTACCTGTGGATGTCTCATCACGGTTGATGAGGAAGAACTGACTGTCCGAATCATACATGATAGCGTTAAGCAGCACTTACTCGAGGGTTCTGGCGATGTGAAGCCCCCAATCTCCTCAATTGGAGATGCACAAAGAACGTTGGCCGACATTTTGGTGACTTATCTTGGATACAACGTCTTCCAAACGCAATCGACTGAATCCGGTATTAGTCCGGCCATGGCACAATCTGCTCCGCCTACTGTTGTACAGAATACCCCAGGTACCTCGGGAACTGTTAATGAACTGGCTATGAAGCTCCTCCAGTCTAGGAAGCAATCTCTCGTCGATAAAAACAAAATTCTTGCAGAAAAATCGCAGCTGGAGAACAAATTTGAGTTCCTGAATTATGCCAGAACATATTGGCAGAACCACATCTTGCATGTCTCGGGGCAGGAGCAGAGTATTTACAAACTGACGGCCAAACTGATTCAGAGTCGGAAATCGGAGATCAAAGAGCTAGACGCGAGCTTTGGGGCGCACTGGGGCTCTGCCGCCAAGCGCGGAAATACGAGGGTTCTCGAGCTGCTCCTTCGTACTGGGAAGATGTACTATGGTTCACATACACCGTTGATGTGGGCCATCAAACGTAGCGACGTCGACACCGTCAAGTTATTGATCCAAGCAAGTGTTGATGTCAATGCTAGGGACCGGATTAGCCTCATGCCACCGCCACTTCTATACGCGATAGACCACGACAACATAAAAGTAGTTGAGTTACTTCTTGGCACTGGCAAGGTTGACATCAATGCGACAGACCATGAGAGCTGTACAGCAATCATGCGGGCGGTCATACGGGGGAACAAGTCTATTGTCGAGCTTCTTTTGAGAAGTGGGGTGTTTGAAGTTGACGCGAAGAACGATGCAGGGATGACGGCGTTGATGATGGCGGCATTGGATGCACACCAAGATGTGGCGAAGATACTACTCACCATTGGCAATGCCGACCCTAGCGTAGAGAACTTGGAAGGACAGACGGCGTTTGAGTTAGCGACATCGAAGCGGCGTGAAGACATAGTTGAACTGCTAAAGTCATGCCTACGCCCTTCTTGAAGAACCGGAGATATATCTTAGTCAACAAACAACCTAGAAGTCTACATCGCCTTCAAAATTCACAACATTCTGTTTCTATAGTAATGTAGGCTACAGCGCACGTATTTAGTTGCTCCCTGGCTTAAGTTACATGGACTCCTTTCCCCAGCAACAGCTACTCGAGTAAGGGCCCTGCGATCTAAAGGCCTTGTGTAGTCGATGACAACGTGGCGCATTACAAAAGCAAAAGAACGTGCGCAATAGTAATCAACACGATGCTTCGCTACTGAATGCGAAAAGGGATGATATCATCAAGAGCTGTCTAATGAAGATGTTCTCTAAAGCACATATGTAGGACCTTACTTGAGATATCTCATGAGCTTGTGCGTAAGCGATAGAGCGTACATGTTCATGATACGTCTTCCCTCTCTTATTACCAACTAAGCTCGGTTTGACTGGCTATCGGCGAGCTGACCAGTTGCTCGTCAGTGGCTTCGACTGTCTGCAGGTTGGGTATCCTGAAGAGTATCAGATCCTGGGCCGTTGGCTTTCCAATTTTGATGCTCGAAGTCATCCCTCGAATTTCAAAATCCATCTGCCGGTACATCTTCATTTCATGCTTGAGTTCATGCCTGTGACGGCGACGCAGAGGTATAACCTTCAGTGGGGGCCCCGGCCGGGTGCTTAGCGCTAGTCGTGTCATGTCCTTCACAAGGTCCCATTCATACACCATGTAACCCACGAAGTCGCCATCATCTTCGTCGTCGGGGAACAACACACGTATGCTGATTTCGCAGGTCATTTTCCGTTCCATTCTTCTCAAAGTGTGCCCCACGAATGGATGCAGTTCCTCAGCTGTGCACTCTCTTTGATTGTGGACATTACTATCATCGCCCAGGCTAGGGTTCTGAAGCAGTAGCGGCAGGATGATTTCGTTGTACCAGGATGCGAGTACGAGACTGATGAGTTTGGTTCCGTTGTCGTCCCCCAGTTTCTGGGGTTGGGCTAACAATGTACAGCGTTGTCTCCTAGCCTCGTAGAATATGTCTGATATTAAGGTGAATATAGCCTCCCTTGCGGTGGACCTAGGTACTGGGCCGATTGTAACTTTAGGGGACTTCTGCATATTCCTCATCCTCAAGTGTTGGTGGGCCTCCTCGAGAATCGTCTTGTTCACTTGAAGTAGGGCGGTCGGCATTCGAAGTTCTGCCCATGTGCAGATACCTGGCGTGGGGAATCCATGTTTGAAAACACGCTCGGGGAAGTAGTCGTAGATGTAACAGCGCAGTTCGGTTGGTAAAGCCATCAACAGAGACTTATCTGTATCTTGCATGGTGAATGCGGCCATTTGTGGGCTTAGAGGGTAGATTCGTCCTTCGGGCGGCGTTGTTTCTTACGTGCAGTATTGTAGGTGTTGAAGGCAGCGGTGAGGACGGAGATGAAGACGAGGACGCTGTTTTATACTCATTGAAATTTTGCTGTTGCATTCATGTGGCTGACCCATTGGAAATGCTCGATACCACAGTTACCGGTTTGTTGCTATGATCCGTGGTTGGCCTATGTTGTTCGCGGGCGAAGCAGCATCAACCCATGGATTAGGATTACCATCGACTTGACTGCGATCACGCAGAGCGGAACGAGCCACTTAAATATTGCGCAACGTCAATAGGCCAGGCGATCAGTCACTGACCCGGATGAGAGAAATCGCAAGTACTTGGGCGTCATCTTCCTAGAGCAGATTGTTCCCAGCTTTTCTGTGGGCGCTGCATAGGTTTGCAATTTGGCGAGGCTACCATGCCGCCAGCGTTAAGAAGTTTTGGGACTATCATACGGTGTAGAAGGGGTTGCGACGGGTTGTTCGAAGACAAGGTGCCCAGGTGAACTTTCGAGGTGGGCTTATGATGGTGTGACTTTAGATTCCGAAGTTCCGAACCTTCGGGAGATTGGCAGCCAATCAACACGTGCTTTATAATCGTGTCAAATTGCCCCGGAAATCGCCGCGGATGACATAGGCTTCGGCGAATTTAGTGACAATGCACCAGCCGTACCTTGCCATCTATTCACTCAACACGCGCGCCTTACCAAGTCCACGCACAGCACTCCTTGGACCTCTCGCCCTTTGATCATGTCGCTGCCTCGAACTACAACTGCCTTTGCGCGCTCCAGCTCGACATTCCTACGATTCGCCGCCCCCTCGGCTACTCCCCGCAGATGCCCGCAATGCGCGCGCACTTTCGCCTCGTCGATACCGTATCGACAGTCAGCTAAGCGCCAGATGCAGACGGCGACTGCATACCACCCTTCATCGCTATATCCGCAGCCGCCACCAAGGAATGCTGGCGTACCCGACACATCGATAGCTGGTGGAGCAGCCGAGGCAAACAATGCGAAAACCCCACAACTGCCACCGCAAGAACACATCCCCGCGACACCTTCCGAGCAACCGAACGTGAGCATACCCGAAGGCGAAGCACAGAAGCCGCAGCAGGCAGCAGGTGCCAGTAAGCCGTTGCGGCCGCGTCGCTACAACTTCGGGCCACGGAAGGCGACCATCAAGCTATCACAGTCGGCAGTATCGCACCTTCGCGAACTCCTTGAGTTACCAGAGCCCAAGCTTATCCGGATTGGCACAAAGGCAAAGGGCTGCTCGGGGTTAGCATATCACTTAGAGTACGTGGACAAGCCAAGCCCACTGGACGAGCAGGTTGAGCAGGATGGCGTCAAGGTCCTGATCGACAACAAGGCCCTGTTGAACATCATTGGAAGTGAGATGGACTGGCTGGAAGACAAGCTGAACGAGCGCTTCATCTTCAAGAACCCCAACATCAGTAAGCATCGATACAATGTACTACGAGAGACCAAGACTAACGTCTAGCAGCGGAGCAGTGCGGTTGCGGCGAGTCCTTCAGCGTATCATGATACCCTTGCGATTCGATCACTATACCTTATAGAAGCATTACCGGCGTTGCATCTTCGGCGTTACACATACATATGACATAATTGGAATATCATTACCACCACCGGTAGCACGATTGCTACTTGGCTTCTCCACGTACCTGCAATACACTCGCGACACTACCATTGCAAGTTCAACAACAGCGCTGTCTGGAGACCATCACACCTGCACGAGTTGGCAGCATACCTGCAGCACTGGGTGCCAGTGGCATCCTTCATTCGTTACTGACACTACATCTACATCTTCCCTGGCTCGTAGTCGAAGACTTTCACGCCATTCGCCACCTCTCCAGCAAGCTTTACAAACTCTTGATGGGCAGGGTCTTTGTATACGTAGTAGTCGCGGTCCTCTTCATTCTCAAACTCCACTACGAAACCATGTGTCGAATTGCCCTGCGCATGTTAGCAGGTGTGAGGGAACTTGGGAACATGACATACGCTGTGGCCTTCAGGGCTGTTGTTCTTGCCACCTGAAAAGGACTTGATGTATGGCTTTTGGGAAGTTGGATGAATGCACTGGTCTTTCAAGCCGAGCATACGACTGCAAGCCTATGATGTATTAGTATGAATGGTGTATGTTTAGATCAACATGGAGGTACTTCTGAGATTTGCTCTGGTGAAGCTGTGGACTTCCACTCGAATAGTACAATGTGAATGATCGTCATCTTAAGAACAAGTCAGTACGAACAACTGATCAGGATGCGAGGAGTGGTGATGTAGCGAATGGCTAAAGAGGGGCAGTTAACATGGCGGGATGCACTTCGGATATAATGACCTCAGTGCTGCTAAGCTCCGGGCGAGCTGCCGCGTCGCATGGTCGATAGCGCGAACATCGCGAACCGCAGGATCACCACCAGACATACCACTCCATTGCGAATAATGAAGCTACGACCGTTATGACCCCATACAGATACGATATCCCCAATCAATAACCCACGATCACCTCAATCCCCGAGCAGCCGCCGCAGCCCTCCACATCCACCATGTCGAATGCGCCAGCTCTCCCCGAGCAACTCATCTATCTCATCATACGCTTCACAGCCTCAGTACCGGACCTCCCACTCTCAATACATACGCCACGAACAATCGCGACCCTCTCCCTCAAACAGCTCATCCGCCAGCACCTCCCCTCTGAACATGCCTCGGCGCGCCTACGCCTCATCTACGCGGGCAAAGTCCTCGCAGACACGGAGCCATTATCGAAATCCTTGAAATTACCACCGCCGCCGCCTCCTCGAAATACCAAAAACAGCGATGCAGTGGGAAGCGGTACCGGCGAAGCCAGCAAGAGCAAAGGCAAACAACCCCTACGAGAAACACCCGCGATCGAATACGGCACAACAACAGACATACCCCCCTCAGCAAAGAAATACTACATCCACTGTTCCCTCGGCGACGCGCTCTCCGCTCCCGAACTCGCCAGCGAAGCCACACTCGCCCACAATACAGAGATAGCGTTGAAGTCGCATTATAGTACATCTTCCTATTCTACACCGGGACGGCGCGCAAGTAGTACGACTATAGACCACGATGCACGGAGACGTAGCTCGACGGCTACGACGAATACGGCGAATACAGTACCTCAGGCTCAGGGGTTTGATAGATTGCTAAGTTCGGGCTTTACGAGGGATGAAATCGCTTCTCTTCGGGCGACGTTTACGCAGAATCTCTCGTTTACACATACGCCTGATACTATGCCTACGCCCGCACAGATCCGCGTTCTGGAAGACAGGTGGCTGGATTCTTCCGCTAATGACCCCTCGGCTTCGCTTACAGGTGGCGCTGGGGCGACGGGTGGTGCTGGCACGGATGCGGGCTGGGGCGCGGGGTTTGCGGTGGAAGAAGGCGGGTTGGACGATATGCTATATGGGTATCTGACTGGCTTCTTCTTTCCACTGGGAAGTTTGGTGTGGGGGTTTAGGGAGGAGGGGGTTTGGACGAGGAGGAGGCAGGTTGCTGTTGTTATGGGGGTTGTGCTGAATGCTGTTTTTGGGTTTATGCGGTGGGGTGGGTAGATAGTTTCAAGATGGAAAGACATGACGGGATGGGAGAGGGTAGGCTGTATGGTGTCGACATGACAGACATCGATAAGATGGTTCATTGATGCGATGTCGTCCTCGTGTTTTGGAAGGAAATCGTTCAAGATCTTCACTGCGATCATTATTAGTCTTGTCGTCTACAGGTCACGTTGAGGGCAAGTCGTTCATGATACCAGTTGCGCTACCGAATACCTATCTGCAACAAACGTGTGCAGATTCTACCAACTCCTGTAGTTGCATCATACAAACCACACAACTACCTTTGTTATTGGATGCGAACAGTATCCCAGGATGCGACAAGCACCGTTATTATTATAAACTGATGTGCTTGAGTCTAACCTGCCGCCTCATACCACCACTGCCCACATGAGAAAGTCAGATGTTCAGCTTTAAGGCTGGAGTGGTCTTAGTTTAGGAAAGTTCCTGTAGCGTGCCAACAGCGTTTCAACGGCGTCATGCAAGCGCATGCACTATGCATGTGTGGCGCAGACGCTATTGTTTCCACCGTCTGCGCTGTCGACGTCCTGCAATGCAAATGCAACAGGGCAACCATGGTGACGAAGGGTAAATTGGGGAGCCGATGGTGCAGTAGGCTGTGGTAGGCAAGTAAGGCGTCTTTGGGTATTGTTGATGGGGGCAACCTGTTGTTACCTTGAGTAACGGGTCAGCGCGTCAACAATGTCGCAATGAAAACAATCACCAGAAGACGATTTTGTGGGTATTATAGTAAGTCTGATTGAAAGCTGGGGGTATCTATGCGACAGGTCCGTGATCGATCAAGAATGATTTCCTCTCCACGACCCTTTGGCATCCATCTCTCTCAGACTGTACAAAACAAAAGGAAAAAGTGTTCGCTCAAACTCCATGCTTGCTGTTTCGTTCATTACCGTATCCATCTTCCTTGCTCGATACCGGGGGTATAGTATAGGGTATAAACATCCACACTCTCTCGTCCGAAAAGAGACAATCGCGCTCCGTCCGTTACTTTGCGAAGACTACGCGGCGATGTGTTGTAAACGTATCGTATCGTCGTATGGTCCTGGCAATGAAGAAGTAACGGCCGTCGAGCGATCGTCGTTCGTCGTCGTAGTAGTAGTTGGGTAGTAGATATAGCGCCTTAGTAGTACCCGTATCTCCTCATGCGCCATCCTTCACAAGGGGAAGTAATGATCAGTACGGCGACATGTGGGAAACGGGTTCACACTAGACTCTACTAGTATGCGTTGTCCTCTTTCGGCCGCCGCCGCGTCCGCAGGTGAGGCAGCTGATGATGATGCCGAAGAGGGAGACGATGGCGTTGATGATTGCCTTAAGACCAGCAGCGATGGCGTTGACAATGGCCATGATGCAGTTTCCGATGGTGCGGAACTAGAAAGCGTGTTAGGAACGGTTTGTATAGGCAGGCAAGTGAGGGATACGTACGACCGACTTGATGCAAGAGACGACGGCACCCATGATAGCGGTGTTTTTCTGGTGAAGGCTTCGGTGGTGTAGTGGATGGAGGACTCGAGGTAGAGAGGCGAGTGTTCGTAGGTTCGTTGGTAGATGGTATGGTTTGGGGAGAGTGTGGTATCACAACAAAGGGCTTTGAGCCCTCTCACTTATAAGCAGCCGCGAGCCAGCCCTGGAGGCGCCGGAACAACGACCGCCCTTGCACAACGGCTACGTCACGCGGCGTCCGTGCCCCCTTGTCCTCCAGATCCTTCACCTCAATCTTTGGCCTGCGTAACGAAATTTCCCGACTCAAACTCCATTCCTGCAGGTGACTGTGCTGCGTCTGCAAACAGCCAAGCTCGCAACGTCAGCGGGAAAAGTCAGGTTTGCGCCAACCAAGCCACCCGATGCGGCAAGGATGGGCGACGGACGCGCTCAAAGCAGTCGCGCAAAACAGGGTTGGCCCTGCGACGTCGACGTCGGGTGTGGGTCGCGCGCCACAACCTTAAAGAGCGCCGACGTCACTGCCCGTCCCTGAAGCAGTAGCGATCGTAGCCTGCGCGTGGCTGGGCCCATGGGCAACGCAATGCCCGCCTCTCACGATCGCGATGCCTTTGCCATGGCAGCCCCCGAAGCAGGTAGACCGACTTTTGATAAGCCCATGCTGCTGATTTGGTGCGGCCACACTACCGCTGCGAGACGTTGTGCGACGCCAGACCACCGTTATCGTGCCAACCACGCCTGCCCGCCCACCTCCTTCTCCTCACCTGTAGCCATCATCCACCCATATTTGATCACCCCAGATGCTCTTATCCGGCATGGCTCCACCGTTGCAACATTCCCAGAACTGTCGTGCAGCCTGCATCGTCCGTGTCCGTAACTGTGACGTAGCCATCTGTGGCGGCCCATCTAATTCTCTTCCGCATCCTTGCTCACAACGAGCGGCTCCAAATCTCCACCCAACCCGTGCTGCCTTTTCTCCAGCCGCTCTCTCGCCTCGTTGATGAGGTGACGCCACAGCTCAAACACGCGTGCGTGGGTCATCCACCCATATTGACATCAGTCCGTCAGGCAATCTCAGCAAACAGGGCAACGGCACGCGGGCCACATGGGTTTTCGTCTCAACGTCTCACCACCTTTTCGCAAACCCATGTTATCATCCGTACCGCGGGAGCTAGGCTTTCCAAGCAACTGCAAGCAAGAATCGTGGTCTAGACTGCCCGGTCGCATGCTCATATCGCTTGGAGGCCATGGCATCTTTCCAAGGCATGTGCTGGAAATAGCACGGCTAACCTGGCACATCGGAATTAACACCAAAACACGATCTTGGATCGGACCCTCGATGCCCAGAACCGCAATCTTGCTTTCAATCTCCATGTCCCTCTGTCGTGGAGATTAGAGATTAAGTAGAGCGGCTGGGAGCCGACATGGCTCATGGGCGTTTCAGGAATTATTGTTTTGCACCCATGTTTGCGGTGAGAAGGTTTAGCGCTGGTGTTGTCGCTTGGTCTGGTGTGGTGTGGCTGGTGACGCGCCGTCGCAATGTCTGACATCGGACTTCTGCGCACAAGGAGCGGGCCGCCGCTCGACGCTCGAGGGAAAAAGTTGGTACAAGTGGAGTCTAACCGGCCAACACCACACATCACGCATGCATGCACCAACCTCATCAAAGGTAGCATAGCCCACCATCAACGACGCAGTGTTTCATCATCACCATTGTTCCATTATGCGCATTGCCACTTCTGCCTTCGTCTAGCTACTTTCCGGCTTTGTTCGTTATTCATACACTTCGTAAACATGCTGTATCCAACGTCGTAAATCAAGCGCCGAGATGCTCTTTCTCCCGTCGCGAAGCCATGCAGATACTGCTAACGCCATGCTGCTGAGGAAAATGGAAATGGAAATGTCGTCTGCTTGTTGCTGTGGGTATATGGGTTGTTGTCGAAGAATCATGGGTATTCATTGCTGATGCTGCGTTGAAAGACCAATACAGATGTGCCGAAGCGATGTTCGATGATCGATGCGATGTTTACGGGAATTCGTTGAGCTCTTCACCTCATACAAGAAAGACCCCGAACAGGTCAAGAGCATACGCCGACGTCAGGTCACCTATCTCGTAGGTTTTCAGGTTGATGTAGGCTGCAGGCCTGTTCGGTTTTTTTCTTGGTTGATGTGTCTTCATATACCGTCGTATCATACTGGGTAAGCTGATCGAAAGCTGTTGCATGAGGATGTACTCGGCGTATAGGTCTCTGCTGCTGTTGATGTCGGTGGTATGACTGCTCCGTATGATTCTGGGCTCAGTTTGCAATTTTGTTCTTCGGAACGGGAGGTATAGTAGTCTCCTCGGTGATCCTAGTATCCAGTCTGGGCCTCGAACTCGATCGTGAGACTAATCTCATTCGACTTGTTGCTTGCTTATCCGGGGTGACGACATTGCCTGCGTCTGAGAGCGCCGAAGAAGAAAGAGCTGGAGTCATGGGCCCCTGAGGATGAATGCCAAGTGGACTTGGATATGTATCGATCGTCTCATGACTTTGCTTGGGAGTCTTCATATGAGCTTCGCTCAAAGCCCTGTGGCGGCCCGGACTCATCGAATCGCTGTACCCGTGTCTGCTCCAGTAGGGGCGATGCAGGCGAGCCGCCTTGGGTAGACTTGAGTAAGATGCTTGCGACTGGAGAGTTGCACTCCTGTGCCGTTGGGCGGGCCGGTCTGTGGGAGTATCGTGACTTTGCTCAGGCAGCAAGAGTTCGGACGTCGCATGATCGCTGTCCATCTCTCGCATGAACTCGTCATCCTCGTCCTCAACCTTGGCTATCCGCTTCACATGTCGCACTTCAAAGTACGGTGTCTTGGGCAACTCTGGCATCGAGTTGATCGAAATCGCACGTGGTCGCGGAATATCTTGAACTGCACAATCGATATGTGCAAAGTGCTTCTCACGTATCGGGTTCCAGCTCAACGGCGCCATCCGTTCGCGGTCCCGCAAGATGGACAGGTAGCTTGAGACAGCGCCGATCAGGATCAAAACCATCACGGCCACCGTCAAGAGACCTTGAATGACGATTATGATGATGCCAATAACGGTTGTAGGGATACGAGCGATACCAAACCGTGTATCAAAGGCTGCCGAAAGACCTGTAGTAGTAATCTTGCTAAAGCCGAGAAGATACACGACCAAAACGTTCAGGCGCTGTCCTTCGAAGGGTCGGAGAATGATGAAGGCGACGAAGGCAACAATCTCAACGGCTAGGAGACCGAAGACCTGAACCAAGGGCTGAGTCGATGCGCCAGCAAGGAAGCATGCTCGAATGAATTCGTAGAACAGCCAGACTACAAAGAACCACCAACGAGTCCTCCTGTAGCGGGAGGCCAGCCAACCAAACTTCGTTGTGTACTGCTCGTCATCATGGATTGATGCGGTATCCGCCGTGGCGTGTATCGTCCACCAAGGAATTGAAGCGATGTACATCTCGTCCTCGGAGCGTGGAGCCTTGCTATTCCTGGAAATACTGAACCACGGAATGATCTTGAGTAGTCGTCGCTTGGCTATGTTCAGCCGGTCGGGCTCAGATGCATACCTTCCGATCCGAAGTCTAGAAAAACAAGCGTAGGCGGCGATACTGCCTATACCGAACACTACGGCGAAGAAGGCTGCACATGCGACCGCGACAGGACCTGAAAGAGCTAGGTAGGAGAACTGAAACATGGCTAGGAACGTCAACATGTAAAACCCAATGAAGATTGTTCGCAGGACAGTCGATAGAGCGAAGGCAAGATAATGGGTTCGGAAAAAGGCCAGGCGGTCCTTTTTGACAATGCGTATGCTACTGAAGCCTTCGAGGACAACTTTCAGGGAGAGTACAGAGACAACACCGCATGCGATCAAGATTAAGAACCAGAGCAGTCCAGTCATGAAGGCGTTGCTGGCTGGGATGTGTTCCGTCGCAAGGGTACCAGCGAATCCAGAATAGTTGCCCGGAAGTGGCAGTCCAGGCTTTACAGGCAACCCGTAATATTTGAATCCAGTGCTCGCGTCGATGAGACGGCGCTTTGCTAAGGCAGCTTGGAGATTCAGACCCTGAGGAAGAACGCCTCGTTTGTATATCTGGTGAATGTCGACCCCTCCTCCAAGATGAGGATTACTCTCGCCCGTACCTGCGGCACCGACTTGCGATGTATTCCCTTTGTTCGAGCCGATGAAATCGTTGATCGTGTTCTGCATTGACTCAGAGTAGATCATACCCCCAGCCCAGGCATAGTTGCTCCAGAAGGCCACGAGGACGCTTGGCCAGTTCACCGAGAGCGCTCCGCTATAGAAGATGTGGTGCCATACCGCGAAGACCACAGACACTGACAGCGAATGGGCGTAATGCTTGCGCATCTCGAGGACGTTGGATCCGTAGGCGGCTGTAGCAAAAGAGGAAACGACGGCTATGAGAGTGAAGAGCCCTAACGTTGAGCCCACTGAGCTCTTCTGCTGGAATGTGAACCCGTTGGTGATCTGGGCCGCGAAACAACCGATCTGTCAAGCTGTCAGCATGAATACGAATAGTAAGATGTCTGAGCACCGCGTTGGCAAAGCATAGCAAGGGAGCTACATACTAGTAATAAGTTAGCAAGATATCTTGAGAGCTATTCGTGGCGGCTACTTACCCTCGTTCTGTGTGGAGTTGGAGAACAGTCGCAGGATGGCCTGGCCTTCGAAGTCGGGAATGCTCAACGCAATCTCTGGGATCCCTGCGACGTCGTCTTGATTGATCGGTATGATGCCCGCCGCCTCGATGGGAACGCCGGCTTTGACGGGGCAAGCGCTGAGTATGTTGGCGTCGCAAGGGTTGAAGGTCAGGTCGAATCGACTCTCGCCGTACGCATAAACGCCGATATTCATCATAATGTCTTCTCTTCGGAGCCCAGTCTCGCCTTCCAGGTGAAAGATGATGGTCATGTTGTCTTTGTAGTAGGCTGCGTCGAACCGTGTAACGTTGATGGCGCTCTTGCCTAGGCAGTCGCCATAGTCGGCAGTGTAGAGAGATGGCTGTCTGTCGTCTCTGACTTGCCATTTGTCGCCATCGATGATTCCAACCACCCATGTACCGTCTTTGTCTACGTTGACGGAGCCGACCGGGGTGGTGAGCAGCAGGCCGGCTGCCAACAGAGCTTGGGCGCACCGTGGTAGATACATGTCGCCTGGACGTGTGAGAACGGATCTCGAGGTCTTGTTGTCGTTTGCAAACGTATGGTTCGGGGCGTCGGTAGGTCGACCGGAGTTCGTGATTGACCGTGATACGGGAAACGAAGGTCGGGGAGAGCAAGGATAGTCGGATCAAGATGTCGGGGTGCAGATGTGGAGTGCGACGACCAGACGCAGCATCGCAGAGGCCTAGGCAACAGCAGCGAGAGAGAGGTGAAGAGTGCAAACAGCAGGGCAGTGAGTGTGAGTTGAGCCACGCAAGCATACACGCAGGTGGTCTGGCAGGTGCTGGAGGTGCATGGAAGCAAGAGCCACCAGCCGCTAGCCGGGCACGTTCTGAGGTAGCAAGCGCAACCTTCATCCCATTCACAGATCGCCTAATTTGGCAATCACTTCCGGGAGTAACCGTTTAAATGAACATGCGCGCATCACCTCCAGTCGATTCAGGAACATTACAGTGCCGACTTGAGTACCCGGTCATCGCATAGGATGTAGGAGCAGCAGATACAATGCGCTAAGCTTTTTGACCTGCGTTAGTGCCGGTCTAGCGCGCGGAGCCGTGGTGAAGGTGCTCCCATATGCGAGTATCCGGTACCAGAAGCATCTATAAACGTGTCAACAAGACCTGGGACTGTGTCTGTATCCAGGTCATTACGGGGTCCAGATCAAGGTTAAAGCCAAGCTCGTCATCGCACTCAACTTGCGGTATGAATGACAGGCTGGATGGAGGAAGAGTTCATGGTCTAAAAGATTGCGCATTCCTTCACATACGACCACAGGTAAAGGGGTATACCGGATCCCGTTTGCTCTCCACACGTCAAACCTTTAACCGGCGAATTAGTAGCGTGGTGGGTGACCACACGCGAATAATCGCTGTTGTATGTTTTTGTTCTTTTTGCCGTAGTCTTGAAATGTATGCGTGGACCTCGAGGCTATCTTTTTGCTTGATGTGGTACGCGGCATGTGTAGGGTGAGGGGTCTGCTTTGTTCCTTTTTGCCCATGCAAGTGAACATCCGTCTCTTTTTGTAACATGGAGCGGTGTTTCTTGCTTGATCAGACGTGCTGTGAGCCCAGGTATCGTGGCATCTCTTGTGACCTTTTTGGTCTCATCATTTCGCTATTGGGTATCTCAGCTTGCGTGTCGACTCTAAAGTATCCCATCGAGTTAGATCCCTTCCGTCCATCTGGGGCGTGCTCTGATCTCATCGTTAGTACGAGGGCACTACCTCATACAAGAGGAAATTTGAACAGGCCTGCAGCCTACATCAAGACAAAATCATCCAAAATAGATGATCAGACGTCAACGTAGGCTCCAGGGTATTCACGTTTTTTTCTTGAACGAGGTACCACCGCAACCCCTCAGACAACCGGGCTACTTCCATTGAACGTGCCCTTGGCCTTAACACAAAGGTCCCCACCAACACTCTCCAGCGTCGCAACAATCTCCTGCTTATGTCTCGACGCGTCGGTCTTCTTCGTCAGGTCCTTCTGCGGCGACAACCACCCCAACCAGCTCTTTGTAGGTTCCGCTTCGGGTTCTGGCGGCGGCTCGGATTGAGGAAGGTCAGGCTTCGAGAAGGAGGCACGGAGGACGTAGAAGTCGAGGCTGTAGGTTGGTTTGGCGTAGGTTAGGCTGAGAGAGTCTGGACGGTGGACTGGTTCTATCTTCAGTGTCAGCATGGGCGTACTCTCTGTAGGCACTTGAAGTATACACACCCACAATGCCATCTGGCCCTCTGACCATCCTCGCCATGATCTCTTCGAAAACGGTTGCGATAGCCCCGCCATGTGCAACGCCAGGCCACCCACTCATTCCTCCTCCTATCCAGACCACAGCCACCATCTCTCTTGTCTCGGCACTCCAGAATGCTCTTTGCACACCCAATCCCCGCGTGCCACTCATGACGCCCAGTATGCCTTTCTTGCCCTCATTCTCTCTCCCAAAGTCCAGATCCAGCTCGAGCCACCCTTTGTACGCTGATATCTTCCGACTTGATCCAGGAGACGACGTTATTCCCGGTCCTGACCGGAGCGCTGTGTCGGTATGCAGGTTGTATGACTGAGAGCGCAAGGATTGCACGATTTCGAGAGCATCGATGTCGCGCCGCAGAGAGTCGAGGATGATCTCGTCTTCTCTGGAACCAGGCTCTGGAAGACCGAGAGGCGCGGCAAAGTGGCGAGCACCTAGGCCAGTCGTAATGCCGAGGGCGAGTATGCTGGCGTACCAGAAGTATGACCAGCGGATGCGGGATTGGAGGGGGAGAGGAACATCGCGATGCGCATGGTAGCTGGAAGAGCGGAAGGTTCGGCTGGCGGATTGGCAAGATTGTTTGAAAGGTGCGCGATTGAGAACGATGCGCGCTCGTGACATGCTGACCGCCGGCTGCAGGTAGCAATTGCTGAGAGATCTGGGAGGCTTCGATGATGCAGATATCGCGAATTGGTGGCAGGGATCACTTCACCGAGGCTGAAGGTTAGCGGCTTGGCATTGGCGAACACCTGCCCAGGTGGACTTCGCGTCCTGCCTCATCAACACCATCACCAAGTGCGCGTCGTCTTCGGGCTATGAACGCGACGATGTCTGCATCGCAAGCACTCTCCATATTGTCACTCTTGAGGCCTTCACGCGTCTTGTCATGGTGCACAAAACCTTTCCCTTAATGATGCATTCTCCTCGTATCTCGGTCTCTGCTACCTCTCTCCAAAATATTAGGAGCTCCGCAACATGTTTCTTTGCTTCATGCATATGCTCAAAGAACACGGTGTGAGCGCGGGCGTTTGCTCACCGTCCGTTTGGTAGCTCGGTGCATATCAAACTACACAACCTTCACCTTTTGCAACCTCACTCTCTCACTCTTACACTTCACTCCAGCTTCACTTCCCATCACGCGATATCACCACCTATCTAAATCAACCAGGGTGTATCTACACCGATCAATATGCCATCAGAAAACACCCTCAAGTTCGCCGCTATTGCGGCTTCACTCATCATCATTCACACCGCCATCATCAAGGTACACGATCTGACTTCTAAAGCTCTCGACAACGCGCATCCGCGAGGTAAGTGATATGTGCACAATATGTATGAAGGTATGCTAAAGTAAGTAGATGTCACCACAGATATGGTGACCCCTCGAGTTCAGGGCCGCAGCCGTGATAACGGCGGTCAGATGCACGTATGTCAAGGACTGAATGCTGCCGGAGGCTCAGTGTCAGTGACATTTCCGACGTTCATCAAACCACAGGTATGCACAGATATGTTCAGATACACGCAGATATACTAACATGCAAAAAGTGAAACACTATCATTATCCAAGTATTTGGTGCACTATCACACAGGCAGAAGGAAGGCAGGGTGTACAGCGGAGGGGGGGAACCCAGATAGCAAACAAGATACCCAGACTCAAAGCACAATACATCACTCTTTGGTATATTGTGGTATCTGGTAAAGCTGTATGCACTTCGATCAGAGCACATCGCGAATAGCTGCGCTTCGCGCAGAAAATCTTGCGCGCCCAAGAGCATGCATGTCTTCATTTATCCCGCGGCGTAGATTCTGATACCGCACATCCTCCCATGTGTTGAACCTCATGGATTCCGATCCTCAACATGGACAATGTCCAACTCCTCCGCCTTAACACCATGGAACATGCGAACCTGCTCTAATTAGCCTCGAACCCTCCGCGTTGACACCCTCATGGGACAGACACCACAGACATTCATCCCTAGCAGATCTGGCGGCGCTTCTCCAAACTCGCCCATCCTAGGATCAAGCCAGACTGCACTCCCACACCTACTACAGAACCTATGCAGAACCCTCTTGACACCAAAGGAATAGTCTCTCAACATGTCCTCACCGCTCTTTACTTGTAGCTGCGACCGTTCGGGGTACACGAGCAAGTAGCCGTTGCGCGTGCAGATGCTGCAGTTGCACGATACAACCTTCCACTGGGCCAGCGGCGGCGAGAGCAAGACCGAGTACTGTACGCTACCGCAGTGGCAACTCGCTGCATACGTCTGACAATTCTGCGGGTCGAACACTGGAAGAGGAGGATTGGTAGGTGAGGATTCGGTCATGGTTGATGGTGTTGGTGGTGCAAAAGGTGGGGTTGGAGTGTAGCTGTTGAGTAGGGTAAGTTGATCCTCAGAGTGAAGCGCAATGCTACATATACTTTGTTTGATATAGGTACGAGAAGGAGACCGGCGCGGACTTTTGTCGTTGCTAGACGGGAGCTATCGGTGGGCGAAGAGGTAGGCTAGATGGAAAGAAGTCTCCGAATCCGCTTTCCGGCGAGTATATGTCTCCGATGCCGTTGGTGTCGTTAAACATACGGAAGGATGCTACCGACGATAGCTCAATGCGGTGGTACGAACGAGCGTTATACTGCGTCGTCGTCTAAGACCTTTCGCCAATTCACAGCACTATCAGTTCTATACGGGCCTCACATGACCTACCAAAGGTTGCCGCGTAGTAGTATAAGCTGTCCGCTAGGCACTAACACTCTCAAGTCAAGCTTTCCAGCTACACTAGGACTACCCGCGCATACAAATAGCATTTTGGATGCTTCAATCATATCGCGAGCATCAGCAAGACCTCACAGCTACTCAGATCATGGAATCACACCTACAAGAAGCGACTAGACTTCCAACTAACGAATTTACAGTTACATCGTCATGACCCTTTTACAAGTTCCATTCCTCCTCGGAGTGGCTCAGCCATCCTCCGAAATCTCGTCCTACCAAGCAATATATCTCGCACCACCCGCCCCCAAAAAGCAAAATTAACACGACGAAACACATTGCACCACCCTCCCACATACAAATACACAAAAGGCGCATGTTTCACCGCTTTCAGCATATGCGCCAGCTCAAGCGCCTCTCACTCTAGTGCTTTCCACCATTCCCAGCGATCCTGACCGGAGGTGTCACAAACGATCTCGTGCCACTTCACTCCGTATCGCCCATCAAGTCTGGTGTGGTGTTATGCATGAGTCCACAAAGGCGGCCACGGTTTCACGAGATGTGAGCGTAATAGGTGCGAGGTGGTACGGTGGAGGCAGGTGGTGGAAGTGAGGCAACGGGTTTGTGTGAGGGGTGGGCCGTGGACTCCGATTGGTGTCTTGGGTCGGAGATGATGGGCAGTGGGTGGCGGTTGAGTGAAGCGTTTAGATGCGATGTTGAGTATGAGATTTGGGGTAATGGGTACGGTAGGCTGTACGAGGAAGGTTGGGTTGGGAGGGGGGACCTGGTTTTTGGATTGGATGGGTGACATCGGAAGAGTGAAGGTGGGATGAAGGGGGTTATCGAGGGTGTCACGCGGTTGGGTTGGTGGTCTTGTCTTGAAGATGAGCGTTGTGGAAATATGAGTTACAGTTTTAATCATGAGCGAGCATTGCGTACTGCGAACACGACCGCGAAAAGTTCAAGATGAGATGGCATTCAAAATGGAGTACTCCAGTCAACGTACTTTACCACCATGCCAACGACATGCAGCTAGCGCAATATCCTCTCGTTGCACAAAACCTTCCCCTCGAGGGTACATTCTCCTCGTATCTCAGTCTCTGCTACCTCTCTCCAAAATTTGATAACTTTGAGTTCATGTTCCTTCGCCCCTGAGAGATCAAAACGGGCGTTTGCAGAGTTCATGGGAGCGTCTCGACCATCGATTGACTTCAAAGGGCTCCAGAATGACGGCTCCAATATGAAATCACTGTTCCAGTCCTTTCATCATTCAGCTTCACTACAATACCACTAAAAGCTTCATACTTCCAAAATTCGATCGAAAAGACTACGTGTTCTCCTTGCTGGAGGATTTCAAAACAATGATCCAAGACTTCTATGTGTCCTGCCGATTGTTCTGCGAATATATTAGCACTAGCTAGCGTTGCTGAGCTAATATATAAACTCAACCCGAAGCTTCCTCTCTGTTTTTTATTACACCATCTTCTACTGTTCTTCTTCAAAAAGCCATCAGGAGCATGTTACGCTCTCCCTTCCCCGGAAATTCTCAAAACGGTTCCACTCAACTTGTATATATCCAGTCTGCAGACGAACGGACCATACTGTTTCGCAGAAATATCATGCTTTTGAGATGCTTCCACCAAGTTCAGAAACGCACCCTGGAGATCCATGTCCCGGGTCGAGAGAGAAGATTTGCAGATATCCACACTCAAGATCTCGCAAGCAGATATCATGTTTTCGCGAGACGAAGGCCACCAGAACATCGATGCGATCAGCTGACGACTTCTTTCCGTGGTCGAACTACCGTAGTCGAAATACTCCTGCGAGGATGTTACAAAGCTCTCGAGGAAATCAATGATAGGCTGTTGTGAAGATCTCTGGGGTATAAATACCTCTCAACTCTCCAAGGCCACCCTTCTTATCACTCCTTATGCAGCCGACTTTATCAAAAAGCACGATTGAAGAGTTCATGTTGCTGCCTCGTCTGCTCCAACAACTCCTCAAAATTTATTTCGACTCTGAAGATGTATGCGCATATGTCTACACCCCGACTTCTCAAAACTCGCAACGGGTCGATACATCGGTTTCCCAAGTATCTCCTCCAAAATCACCAAAGACCGTGGGAATCACAAGCACTCTGTTCTCTTCAACGGGATAGCCATCCAAATCTAAACAAAACCAGTTGTCACAAAAACATGGTTGAACGCTTATTGAGCAGTCTGCAGTGGCAAAAGTGTCAACAAACAGGAAGATGAGATTCGCGCAATCAAAGGTCCTAGCATTCTCAAATCGCGAGTCCAGAATTACATGTGTCTGTCCAGTTCTGTCGGTTTACACATGTCATTTTCATATTACATCATTTACAAACACCATCTTTGAGATCTCGATCCCACATTCCCATGAATTGCGAAAAGCACAAAAACACACCCTATGACGTACCCTACACTCATGCGCATAAACACAGCCATCCATGCGCATACACCACAACATAGCTTTTGCATCGGAGGATATACGCATGGACAGTCGCTATGATGTTGCCACCCGGCGAGCTTGTGGCGTGTGCTAGTGGCCTGGCACGGTGACGGTGGAAGGGACGCTCCGACCCCGACACACACCAACCTGACGGAAGCTTGAGGTTGGGCCCGTGGCGTTTACCGAGAGGGGTGTTGGTGGGAGCTTTCATGCACACTGCTGATTTTACTTCTGGCATCTCCGCAATCGAGGCTGCGTAGTCTGGGTAGTCTTGAGGCCGAGAAAACGAAGGTTAGTGACGTAGTAATACGGAGGTTGTCAGTAGTATAACGCATGGATTCAGAAGACGGATAATGCACGGATGGCTGAGGACTTGTTCTGAAGCAACGTCACATGTCCGGAGGTGTTGTTGCAATGAGGCTACGTTTAGTGATCAAGTGCGAGATCAGACGGTCAGACAATGAAGTCCGTCTATTGACATATTGGCAATTCAAGATATGCACCTGTTTCTGGAAGGAGGACATGTGTGCATCGAGACATCCGAACTCCGACTTGAGGCAGGGTAAGCTGAGTACATGTGTGATACGATGATGATAAAGACTAGCGAACAGGATGCATCTCGTAAAGACGGCCGAAGATGTACGTGATCGGTCAGAAGGAAACTCACGCATCCGGTCTGTAAGGAGAGACATAGTCTCAGTATGAGCCGCCTCTGAAGGCCCATCGGTGTACACGCCCCTGCCAAAGGGTGAGGCGCCGTGTCCGGTCAATACGGAGGCCTCATCAGCTGTCAGGGGCCCGCCATCACAGCAAACACTAGCATCTCAAGCTTCTTGCCGCCCGTGATTGTAGTTGGTCGAATGCAGAACAAAACCACAACCCGTCGATACGCTTGACAGGTCACAGACCCAACAGTTAAGCGCAGTAGTTCGAGCGAAGCCTTTAGTTGGAGTGCACACGGGAAGCGCCCTCTCTCACGACCAGTTTCGCCCCGCAGTACACACTCCCCAATCGCGCGCGAGCCGTCCCTTGGCGATCTCTACGTTCGATGCTTGACGACGAATGCATTTTGCAGTCAGGCAAGCCACACTACCATCAAGCACACCAGGCTAAGGCGGGCCAAAGATAGCCGCATCTCCCTTACTGCCGTACCAGAGATGGATGTCAGACGGGAGTGCTGACGCTGTCAAGTGGATGCACGTAGGAGCGTAAGCTGCAGTAAGCATCAGCGACAAGACTGGTAGTTGGGAGCTTGACGTCGTGTGTTAGAAGGTCATCTTGTTATATCTGCGTCGTTGTGTGACCTTGACATTCCAGAGACAGATCTCGGTAATCTCATTCGAGGATCACGAGATAGCCGGTGGATCTCCTGGTGCTTTTTGACGACGATCAGACAGATGCCTTGCAGTTGGTGTATGGTGTTCAGTCCGCATCGGACGAATTGCGAGTCTGAGAACCAGGACGTTTTGTTGTTGAGGGGGGGCCAGAAGATTGCAGGACGGTAAAAGCAGTCGAGAAAAAGTAAAGACAAGTGTGATTGGGCCTGACGAGAACACTTTGCATGCAGACAGGTGCTGTAGCACAAGGCCACTATGGTCTGATGTTTTCTCGTATCGCTAAGCGAGATGGGTCCCCTATTGAGTAGCACGCGCGGTAATGGGTATTGGACACGTAAAACGATTGTATCTGTATCCCTCGATTGAAGATAGAGAGTGAAACATGCTGGAGGCGGATCACCCACGATTGGCTTGGAACGTGCAAAGAAAAAATGCGTAAGCATAGGAAGCAGGTTTCCGTGGTTGCGAACATCGGCCCACATCATTGGCGCTTCTCCAATTTAGAAGTTATCCACCAATGTTTACGCGCGGACAAGCGATAATAATTGAATAGATCCTTCTTAGTGGCTGGTGCGCTCGCAACGAGGGCAGGTGTACGAGAGAGCGAATCGCGTTCAATGTGCGCACGTCAGTGTTGGTTGACAGTCAAAATCGAGTCAGCGCCTGGAACATAGCATCAGTGGGTTCTTCCGTGAACAGCTTATCGTATGCTCGTTCGATTTGATGAAAGAAGCGCGCGGGCAAGGACGAGTCATGGAGGGTCTGCTCTGGCTGGACCCTCGGGGCCTGGGGACGAAAGCCTCCAACGGCAGCAGCTTAGGACAAAAGTAGGCCATGCCCCGAACAAAGGAAAACCTCGACAACGGTGTTCCCTGCGTGCATCATGGATGCGTGGCGCACCTCTAGACGGGATGGCTTTGCGGGCGCTGGGCGTCGGGCCTAGCGGACACGACCTCTGGCGCGCTCATCCAGGCAAAGCACAACGCTCCTGGGGACGATCAACGGGATCATCGATGTGGAGTGTAGATGATGGCGGCGCCACACAGACTTGTGCTTTACTGTATATCACAGACGCAGGTACAGTCGTGCAGGCCAAAGACGGCCTCAATACCCGCAGCACAGACGCGTTTCTTAACAAAACAGTCTTCTGCGGTGTTATGCTCGGGGAGATGGGGATAGAGCGCTAACGGAGAATATTGACAGCGATAGAGCGAGGTCGGGTTGAGCGAGGCCAGCTGGGCGGCTGAGGCTCCAGACGTTGAAGGATGGCCAGCTGCGATTAGCGTAGGCGGGGAAACTGGTGAAGACAAATCATGCTGCGATGGCACGAACTGGTAATTAGACAGGAGTGCTGTGATGGGGGGCAGCCCAAACGTGCTTTGACGCAGAGTTGCGTTGAGCACACCGTGTAGGGCAGGGTTTGGCGAGTCAAGGAGGCCTAGCGGTGCTGGGATGTGCGTAGTAGAGTTTGGGAAGGCTGCGCTGACGGCTGCAGCACGCAGGAGAAGGTGCCGAGCCCAAACACAAACCTGTAAACTCTGATAACGTGGGGTGCATAAGATGTCATTTCAGATCACGATGAACTTGGTGCGGCCGGTCAAATATTGCCGACGTGGGCGGATATGCACATCCCCGAGTGGTAAACCTTGTGCGGGATGTACGATGAGAAATCAATGAGGATGCGACAAGACGACGGCGCATGTAGTAGTCTTGGTTCAAGACACAGGAATGTGCAAGAGAGACAGAGTTTACTCCTAGTGACGAGGAGAATTGATGCCGCAACTGTGCCGCACAGCGTGGGCAATGACTAAATGCGGCTCCAAACGCGGCGGCCGTGGTCGGTAGCCGACGGTTTGATGGAACAGATTGCGAGAGCGAAAGGTAATTTGATCGGATTGGGTGGTGGGGAGAGACGGTCCCAGGCGTGCGGGTGGGCGTCGTCGGTTAGAGGACCAGGACTTCCGTCCCAGGGCTGGGCCGTGACGGGGAAGGGGCACGCTGTCTGCGCTAGTCGAGTCGGTCCGCTGATTAGACTTTGCAGCCCGCGAGTGACGAAGCCAAGAATGTGGGCCACGGGCACTCCGAACGCCTGAGACGCTTGTGCTGAGATCTGTAAAGTCGAACGGGCGAGATCTTAGCGCGGCCACACTGGCGGAGGTGACCGCCGCGGACGTTGATGGTCTGGACTGGTGTTTGGTAGACACGGCCGGTGCGGTGCAGGGCAAGTCTGGCGTCGCTGGTCACGCGGCGACGTACCAAGTACCGTGGGATCACAGCAGCCGGCGTCATCTAGCTGGCACCTGGGCGGAGATTGAGCTGGCAAGGCTGAGATGATGACGATGGGGTGGGGTTGAAGGGTACCGTACGCACGTATAGCGTGTCGTTTAGATCAGCGAAGCGTGCAGAACCGGTAGAGGGGATAATTTGCAGCTGGGGCGCGCTGGGATAGCCATGCCAGACGGCGATCCCGGCGGCTGCTTAGATGCTGTCGACGCATGGCTTTCTGCAATGGGGTTAGGGCGCGTGTCGTAGGTGAGGAGTGAATGCCGCATGTTTCTACTCGAGTGAGGTGCAAGCGCAATAGGAAGGCACCACCGGTCAGCTTCAGATCGCGACTGCCCTTCGCGGAGGCCTCGCTTACGGCCTGGGGTGATTGGGCAGGCGCGCCATGGATGACACGAAAATGCCCACCCCGTCACTTGGGACAAAACACGCTGAGATGAAAGGGAGCGCTTGATGCAATGTGACGGGTTTCCTTCTGCTTCCTTCTGCTTCCTTCTGCACCTTCTGTCGCGCAGCAGCTGTCAGCCGTCGGCATCCTGGCTCCATCGGAAGCAGACACATGGCCAGGGCTGTCCACGTTGTGACGCCTACCGCGACCCGAGACGGGGAGAAGCAGCAAGCCACCGAACCAGCCTCTCCAGTTCGCTGCGGGCGCTGAGGGCGCTGAAGGAGCCGGCCATCGGCTGCGGCTACGAGATCTCTGCTGGGCCTTGGCTCTGCACCGCAGCGCAACGGGCATGGCTTCGCAGCGGCTGCCCCAAAACAATGGTCTGTGGCATCAGCCCAACTACCACACGGCCTGGCGTGCAGACAACCGAGAGCCCGATCGACCGCGGAGTCGTCCCCAGTTCCTTGTAGCCATGTCATTCCGCCACTCCGCCAACTGGCGAAACCAGGCCGCTGGGAAAGGCTTCGACGACACAGCATCCGCCAGATGCATCGTCGACGCCTCGCGAGCACCTCCACGATGCGTCGACATCGTGCAGCAGCTGTCACGCGAAGCCGCCGGCGCCTTGTGCTTCCGCAGAGGCTGGACGCTCGACGCCGCTGCCTGCGACACACGCTGCAGCGACGGAGATTCCAAGACCCAAAAGACGGCACCAGACGCGCGCAAAATGGACCGAATATGCACTTCCACGTGGAGATCCACCCATCTAGGCAGAATGTACGACGACGGTGCGCCGGGTCTGGCGTCAGAGAGATTGAGTTGAGCAGGGTATCGAATGCTCTGCTTATTGCACCATGCCTGTTCAGATGCACACGTGCCGCAGGCAATATACCAGCACGTCTAATTTTAGCCCGACAATTCACCCTTCAGTGGCCCATGATTACACATTTCGGGGCCAACAGCAGCCTCCCGGAATGACGCCTTGACTGTCTTGATATTGCTCCGCAACTGGTCAACCGCGCCATGACCGCCGACAGGGAACGGGTGCCAGGTCGATCCGACACTCGAGCACACCTCCCACTTTTCTTTCATCCCGCCGTCGAAACACGCCCGCTTAAGCGCACGGTAGCCCATCGCTTCATCATGTGCTGCTCGCAGTCATGCTCCATCTCGGCTAGCGCTAGCCCGCTCGTTCAGAGCGCCATGTCGTCAGCTAACTCGCGGAGCGGTTGGAGCACGGTCGCAACCTAGGTCGCCGAACTGGAATCCCTGCAGGGATAAGCACTTCCCAGCTGGCCTCTTGTCTGTTTCTCGCGAGACCATGATTGACGCTGAATGCAGCGTGATGAGGTCTGCGACGGAAGCGCTCATGTCCTACCTGCTGGATAGCGCTTCTGCTACCCACCGACCGGACTACCTCTGCGATCAGCGCTGCTAGTAACGGCGATTGGCCTCCAGCAACGGCGAGCTTGGGCAAACCAGGTAAGGGTCGTCTTTGAATGTGCTTTGTCTCTGCCCCGGCACTGTTTGGGCCAGACCATGTCCGTGCGCCCACAGGCTCTCCCAGGTCCTGTTGGCGCCAGTCCCGACGCATGTTAGAGTGCCAGTAGGCTCCTGACCCTTGGTACTTGGGAAAGACAAAAGCATTTCGTCCTTTGCCCGTCTCTTGTCGTGCCGCGAGTCTGGGTCAGGGGAGCAGCCGCATGCCTACCCAATTTCTTCCTTTTGCGCCACTACTCGTCATAATCGACGAGGGTCGAAACAAGTGCCGGCACGGGGATGCTCCTCGTTGCCCATCAGCAAGTGTGATATGAGATAATCAGACGTCCTCAGAGCTCACGGGCCGGCGCAAGCGACTGCTCCTCCACTTTGCTGGTCCAAGCCGTCCCGCACGCCAGCAGACTCCGACAGATGGCCTGCGGACAGGGTCTGGCTACGGTGGGTGCTTTCACCCCCTGGCAATGCATTGTTGTGTGCGGCCCCATGCTCGACTAGTTCTCTAAACTGGACCTGAACGGTGTGGTTTTGTCATTCATTCGTCGCATTACTTCTGCCGTGCCTCGTTTGCGTTGCCTTATTGTGACAAAGTGCGTCTGTGGATAGCGCTCCCGCCCGCTCACCTGAGGCGTGCTCTCGAGCTAATTCTCATCTCCCATCCCGATCCAGATCCTCAAAACGCTTGGACGGACCCTATCGCCTGGTTGAGCCCTTGATATTCCTGAAGCCCCAGCGCGCCAGTCAGCCACGCGAGCCCACCTACCCTGACATCCTTAGCCCGCCATACATATACGTGAGGGCTACCGCTCTCCACTCACTCGCGGTAACAAAGCCTTTAGTCCACCAAGGTTCCAGCCATTCTCCGCCATCGCTCCTCTTAGGGCGCCAGGTCCCGAGCTTAACAAGGAGTGATCGCCGCTCCACACGCCTCAAACTCCACCACCAGCACCTCACAAGGCTCAATCTCCCCGCCAAAGGATCAGTGGGCCGTATCGTCAACACACAGCACCACATCTTGCAATACCGCTACCCAGCACCTTGGGTCGAGTAACGGCAGAACCACCACAGCCAATCTGGAGCATTACCATCCTCCTCGGACCACAACACCAGCACCGTCATAGCAGACGACTCAGTGTCCTTAGCCCCAAACAATCGTATACACATCCCGTGTAACAGCCTCAGTAGCACCACGTCTGCGCAACCAGGAATCCGGGCCCTACCGAACAGTCCGTGTTGAACAACACCACAGTTCCACGAGTATCTGCTTTTGATCTCTTGTACGCCCTCCTCTTACGATCTGCGACGACGAGCACCACTAACACCGCGCAGTTACTGAGACTTTCTAGAGCACTTGCGGCCAGACGTGCGTTTTTCGGTATCACTGCCCGCCTGAACCAGCGCAGGTACCATTGCCAGAGCCGTTCGTTCGATTGCAGCATCTCAAAGGACGGAGCAGCCATTAGCCGTCTGACGCGACGAGAGACTAGACCCGGAGCACCATCGCGAATCCACAGACCGAGCGGGTATTTGTGTACTGGGAGGACCTTTTACAAGATCCCTTTCCCTCCACTACCTGCATATCATTTGTACCTTGTCCCTCTCCACTAGAGCCCCTACCTCTCACATTACGCCTTTGAGCTACGGATCGCTCGTTGCCCTCCGTGGATTCTCAGCCTTCACGTGGGTTGTATTGGTCCGGTGCTCACTACACCCCACCATTTGCAGCGTCACAGCTGCAATCCCTACCAAGTCCTCCTTCATCTGAAGCAGGGAGGTCATCAGGACCTACCCGGAACACAACCGCCAACGTGGCTGCTGCCGTGGCTCATCCGTCTTCCATGCATCCTGGGTCTGACCCAATGGGTGTACCTCCCAGCTTTGCAACGCGGAGGCCTCACGCCCAGCAACTGGGCAGCTTTGAGCTACCCCCACCACCCATGCACAAATATCCCTTCACCAACACTGTCACCACATCTCAATCATCACAGGCTCCGACCACCATAGCCAGCGTTGGCAATCTTCTGACTCCGCCAAATACACACCACAGTGATGTGATAGGCTCATCAGGAGTCTCTACAAGCAGCGCACAGTATTCCACAGCAATGGCATACTCCAACGGGCAGCAGTACATCTACTCCCCGCCAGCGCAGGGATCGGCTGCGCACTACGGGTACCCGGCTGCACATCATCAACAGCAGAACCAATACGGCCAAGCCCGTGGAGGTATGTTTGCTCCACCGCGCAGCGAAGGTCAGCTTGGACGACAAGACTCACTGGGCAAAGGGCTGAATCCGCCACCATATGAGATGAACCAGCAACTTCCACCTTTTACGCCTTCGTCCAACGGAGCGAGCATGCCCTCGATATCCACACAACAACAACACCACCAACAACATCAACATCAACAACCCCAGCATCAACATCAGCAACACCACCACCAACAGATGATGAGCGCACAAACACCAGTCTCTTCTTCGGCACCACAACAATCGCCTGCCCTTAGCCAGGACTCCTTCAGGCCACCACAGCCACCGACTCCAACATATAGCTACCACACAGCCAGCACTCCCCAGCATTCCAACTTCCCCTATTCTACTGGCCCATCTCCCACATTAAGCCAGCAACAGAGCCCCATCAGCGCTGGTGGATCCATGCATCGGATGTCACCCGCCGTATCCCAAGGCTCCATCCCCTCGATACCGTCCAACAACCCTGCACAATCACCCTACCAATATCAACAAAGGCCACCACTGCAATACCCTGGTAGCCAAGCACCCGTCTTCTCCAACGTTCAGAACCCCAACGGTGGACTGGCACTTGTCGGAGGCCACCCCGCGATGATGCCAGGTTTCAACAGCGGTCACGCAGCAGCTATGCCTCATTTCATGGGCCACCCGCAACACCAACAGCCCGCTGCCAACGACCGGCCGTTCAAGTGTGATCAGTGCCCCCAGAGCTTCAACAGGAATCACGACCTGAAGAGGCATAAGAGGATCCATCTCGCTGTCAAGCCTTTCCCTTGCAATCACTGCGACAAGAGCTTCTCGCGGAAGGATGCGCTCAAGGTATGTTTTGTCACTATAATGAACACCGAGCGAATAAATACTAACAGATCGACAGCGACACATACTCGTCAAGGGATGTGGAAAAGCCACCGCCGACGACAACACCAAACGCGAAACTCCGTCGCCCAAAATCGAGGACTCGAAGCACTGATCGCCGAACCTCCGCCGTCCATCACCCTCTTACTCGAAGGAGAGTCCTCGGCCTCTCCTACTTTCAATTCTACTTCTCTTGTATTACTTATTCACCTCCTCCTATACGCTGTCCTATATCCCTCTCGTGCATCTCGCCTGCGCCAAAGGCATCGTTCTGGTTACGACTTATGCATGTTTTATCACGTCCGCTTATTTATTATTTTCTGAACTGGACTACCCTGGGAAACGAACGAACGGAAAGGGGAGTTACGGGACAATTTTTACGCTCGGGCGGATCGCGAATACCTTTTACTTGTTGTTTTATCGCGCTGTGTATGTATGAAGGTATATTTGCATTGGTCACGCGCGTTTCGGTTGTCGATGGTTGTATGTAGTTGGCACCGCATTGCTTCTGTTGTCGTTCGGGTTAGAGATGGGACAACGTTGCAGGAAACTGGTGGTCGGAAGCTTTTGGTTCGGTCGGTGCGGACGCCTGCATGTGCTTTCCAGGGTGGGAAGGGGGCTCTACGCCGACCTTGCTTACGGGTGTAATGTTTCAGGGACGAAGTGGAACACCCAATGTACACCGGGGTTTTCTTTTTCGCTTCGCTTTTACGGAAGACTGCATTTGCGGTGCGGAGTCAAAACTGCGCGCACTGCATTGCTACCAGCAAAAATACCACATCATGACTTACCTGATATCCTCACCTACATGCATTACTACGCCGTGAACTTGCTTTCCCCCACATCCATCCAGTCTATCGACTTGAGTTAAGACCCCTGCGCAACATCCAGCGAACTTGCGGTGTGAATCGGGTGTGATGTGCTTCACTTTGTTCCCGTAGGTACATGTAGTTAAGTGTGGCATCACTGGCATATATCATCTGCATTATGTTCCTGAAGGAGCGGTCGCGGCATTAAGGTTTTGATTCGTGCAAGGAACGCAAGACGGTTAAGTGCAGCGAAAAAGAGGTGCGAACCACATTGCCGGTACAAATGGTTCGGCAGGCTCCGGGGGCTGGGAGTGGATTCGGGCGGGCGGCTTGGCACGGACGTGGACGTGCTGGAAGACGCGCTCGGCGCGTGGACTGCAAACCTCCATTCTACTTCACCTCACTTCATCGCGAGGCGGGACGCGCTTTCACCTCGCCACAATGCGCTTTCATCTCATCTTCTGTCATGTCGGATCTGCTGTGCGACTGGATCGTTCAACGGGTGAATTGACGCTCTCCAGGTAATGCGGTACCGTACCTACTTCACGCTGTTATCAGGCACGCGGTGCTCGCTTTCGGTATGGAATCCCATCGTCTGTATGCTTCAATCCTTGCTATAGCCTTTCTCTTGTCGCGGTTTTCTCATGTGATGTCTCCCAGCATGCCTATGTACGGGGTATGTTACAATCCAGCTTTCATGCCCACGAGCCAGACCCGCTGGCAACTTCTGCGCAAGGTAAGCGGAACGGCATTTCAAGAACTCCGATTTATCGGTAGGAACACATTTCTCTTAAGTCTTCATCTCATTTTCTTTCATTCAGCCCACCTCATACAAGAAAACCCTAGCAGGTCTAGAGCCTACGTTAACGTCGCGTCGCCTACTTTGAACAATTTTACGTTGATGTAGGCTTCAGACCTGTTCCAAAGGTTAGTTTTTCTTAGTTGATGTGAGCCGGTCAGTCACCCCAGCTCTCATCATGTTTGGGATGACGACAATGTTCTTATGATACTCAGCGTAATAGGTTGCTGCGCCTCAAAGTCTCCTTCGCGTCTCAGTATGGTAGAGAGACACCTTCCTGCTTCTGCATCTCATCGCCACTGCTGTGGCTGGTGTTGATGTTGCTCCTGCCGCCGCTGCGTTTGCATCCGATGGCGCTTCCACAGGGTCCGTCTGTGCTTCCCTCGCAACATCCATATTTTTCTTCACCAACATCGACACTTGCTTAGCCGGTCCCATTGTATGCATCCATCTACTTTTTAGCTTCTTGGAGCGAGAGCAGACTCACTTGGCATTGCACATCTAGCCGCCTTTCCCTTACCGGCCCCGTCTACGGACTCGCTGGCGGTCAAACGATCGGGCGAGCGATAAACAACAACAACACAACACTACATCTCCGCCATGGCCTTGGCCTGATACCCCCACTACAGCAACGCCGACTACCCCAACAACACACCGCAAGCTTTTTACGCTCTTGGACACCCACCTTATCGTCTTGTATCTCTTGGCTCCTCCACCCTTGTATAGCAGCTGCACTACTCGAGGAGTTCCACCTTGACCACTGCAAGCCCTTACCCACAACATGGATTCCAGCTTCCATGGCCGCCCACCAACGCGGCGACGTGCGCTCGGTGACGGCACGAACCGCGCAAATGAGGGCCCACGCATCCAGCGCGGCAATGAAAAGCGACGTAACAGCTACGCGTCTTCGTCACCTCATCCACTTCCCCACAACGAGTCTATAGTCCCGAATGGCACCCTTGCAGTCAGTCACGAACAAGTCTCACCGGAGAACAAGCGTCTCTCCACCGTTCAAGCCCACGAAGATCGCCCCCACAAGTCGAAGCGCGATTCGGAGATTTCCAATGCGAGCACCAATGCTTCCAGCTCAAATCGCCGCCGCAAAACACACATTGGTCCTTGGCAGCTGGGCAGAACTATTGGGCGAGGTGGCTGCTCGCGTGTGCGGCTTGTCAGGCACAGCGTCACAGGGCAATATGGTGCTGCGAAGATCATCTCCAAGGCTACGGCCGAGAAGGTGCGCGCTTTGAGCTTGGCCAACCTCATCGCGGAGCAAGAGTCGTCACTCTATCCCGACGGCAAGGTCATCCCATTTGGTCTAGAGCGTGAGATCTGCATCATGAAGCTGCTGGATCATCCTAACATTGTGCGCTTGTATGATATCTGGGAGAACCGCGATGAGCTGTAAGTACGCCAGCGATAACAAACTACTTGTCTAACATGGTTCAGCTACCTCATAATGGAGTTCGTCGAAGGCGGCGAGTTGTTCAGCTACATCCACGAGCAGCATGGCTTGATCGAGATCCATGCCGTGCATATCTTCCGTCAGATCATCGCAGCACTAATCTACTGCCATCGTATCAATATCCATCATCGCGACCTCAAGCCCGAGAACATTCTGCTGGACAGAGATACCATGAACGTCAAGCTTGTCGACTTTGGCATGGCTGCGTTGCAGCCTATCGGCAAGAAGCTCACCACACCCTGCGGTAGTCCTCATTATGCAGCACCAGAAGTTATCAAGACCACATCATACGACGGAGGAAAGGCAGATGTATGGAGCTGTGGCGTCATTCTGTTCGTCCTTCTTACTGGCACCCCTCCCTTCAACTATTCTGGCGATGAGCGCGATTTAAAGCACCTGTTTCGCGATATTGCCGCGGCGAGATATGTCATGCCCGACAGCATCTCTAGAGAGGCCCAAGACCTCATCGGGAAGATACTCGTCGCTGATCCGAATCGTCGTATCTCTATCGATGAGATCTGGGACCACCCATTCTTGCGCAAGTATCAGCAAGAGCTGAATTTCGTGGGAGAGCATGCCAACGTCGACTACTGGACTGGGCCCCTTCCTGCCATCGCCGAGTGGACGACTCTCGAACGCACTTCCGTTGACCGCGAGATATTGCGGTACCTGCGTACACTCTGGCATAGCGAGAAGGAGGAGACCTTGGTCCAGAAGTTGTTGAGTAAAGAGTAAGTAGCCTCCTTACTGGGTTCATATACATCTACTAATATCTGAAACAGACCAAATCAAGAGAAGTACTTCTACTCTGCACTTCTGAAATACCACACCGATCAACTGGAGAATTACCAACCAGACGCACACCATGTCGTAGCCCACTCCAACAGCGACCATCACCATAATACGCGGCATTCGCCCACGCGGAGGGATATGGAGGAGCTTCCGACCAGCAGCAATGCTCACAAGCGCTCACAGTCCACGTATTCGATTATGCATAACGAGCATCTATACTCGAAGCACAGCCTCTACGAGTCGCCTGTCTCTGAAGCTAGCTACGACCCATATCGAGCCTCGCGGCAGCCTATCGTTCCCATTCCCGAAGACGCTCCACTCAACCAGAATGTCACAGTTCATCGGGGACAGAGCGGTCGCAGCGAAAAGCTCCGTCCTACCACAGCTTTGGGGCATCATACAGGAAACTCGTTACGCGTTCAAGCTCTGCGAAACAACTCTAAGCGTAGTTCCGCACTGTCCCGCGGCTCTTCACGAAGCACGCCTTCCAACCAGAGCACTCCATCTCATCGCGCTCCTTCGATACAGCGACGCTCGATGTCTCGTTCGTCCATCGCGAGCTCACACTGGCCTAGTAGCCCACCTGTTGCTGCTCGATCCGCTGGTATGGGTAAGCGAGGTGTGAGCTTTTCGCATCTGCGCGATCGTCGGACTTCAGCAGCGACAACTAGCAGTTGGCAGACCGAGGTTGGATCTTGTGCCGACTACATGTCCCATAGGCCTCATACGTCTATTGGGTCATATGGTCCGTCTATCAAGACGAGCACGACTCGGTCAACTCCTAGGCCAAGAGCTCGTATGAGCTCAGAGACGCCGCGCTTGAAGCTTCGCAAGCCAGAGAGCCCTACCAAGTACATTCAAGGAGAGGCGCGGAAGGTTAGCATGGAGCTGGGTAAAGTCATGGAAGAGGCCTTCAACCGCTCTTCTGTCGGCTCGAGCGTTCGTTCAGATGCTTACCACGATGTATCGCAATATGACAGCCCTCCAACTTCGTTCTCCAATACCCGCGACTCAGGTGGCAGTACTCTGGCTGCTACCCCAGGTGCTAAGCTACTTTTTGGAGAGCGGCCATTACCACCAACTCCCGCCGAGACACCCACTACTTTCCTGCAGCGAAAGCTGGCGGAGACGCGTGCAGACATCGCCCGACGACGGAACGAGGATGACGATACCACTGAACATTTCAACGAGGTTCTTGAGCATCTCGATCGTTTGATGGTGCCTGGGGTTGGAGGCAAGCGTACAGTCTCTGCTCCAGCGAGGTCCCCCGAGCGTCAACCGCTACGCGCCATCCCGGAGGAAGTCAAGGCTGATAGTGGGAATGGGTTTGATACCCACGTTCCCCAACGTCGAGCTGTCACTGACCCCGTCAGGCCTCTTGGTCGTCGTGTGGTAACCGAGCAGCAGCAGACTATCCGTATCGTCGATGGATCGCCCACCCGTGTCGCGCCTCTAAACATCCGCAAGCGCAGTGGTGCAAGCTTGAAGACGAATGCAACTAACGAAGTGCCTGCTGTGCCTTTGATTCGATCATATGAGAATGGACAGCACGATCTGCAAGCTCCACGTACGAACGAGGCCGCTCCCGTTCTCCAAAAGCAGAACACACTGCTAAAGAAGAAGAAGTCGCTGTGGTTCCGTCGCAACACTGGCGAGCAGGAGCGTGATCAAGAGAACAAGGAGAACCAAGTCAAGAAGAAGCAGTCAAACACTCTCCTCCAGATCCCAGAGGCATGGCAGGGTCTCGATGACCGCATTAAGGCTGATCGTGCACCATTTACGAACATTGAGAGCGAGAAGCTTGATCATAAGGGTGTAGATGGTAGCAGCGGAAGCGAATTCCCCATGCGCAACAGCAGTTCAGCTGCCACGAAGAGCGATGGTTCGACTCGCAAAGGCTTCTTCGCCTTCTTTGGCAAGAAGAAGGACGACAAGGGCAAGAAGCCAATGGAACTTGGAGGTGAGTTCACTCATTCTTACTTCCATTTCTGATCAAACACTAACATGCTTCCAGGACTCAACTTCAGCTCATCTTCGATCCTGTCCAACTTCGACATCAGTTCTGACAACAATAACGATACAGCTCGTACTGGTCCACCGGAAATGCAGATGAACTGGTTATCACGCTTCCTCCACATCAAGCCTGCCAGCAAGACGCTATGCTTCCAGATTGGCCGTGGCAAAGTTCGTCAGGACCTTGTTCGCTTGCTGCGCGACTGGCAACGTTTCGGCGTTCAGGACGTCTCACTGGACCGCGCGTCAAACTCGATCAACGCGCGCATTGACAGGAGCAACCGTAAGTGCCCACCACTCCGAGCGTGTCTTCTGTTCAGCGGATAGCGTCTGCAACACTGGCGGTTCGAAGTGGAGATGCTCGAAGCCGAGCTTGTATGGCGATGTAATGCTGCGATTTACTTCTACAACCTATGCAAATCCATGCTAACACATTTTCCCTCATAGACCTCAAGATCAAGCCCGTAACGTTCGTCATCGAGCTCTTCGTCGTACTCGAACACGGACGCCGCGCCAACCTCTGCCTCGCCCGCTTCACGCAAACCCGTGGCGCCGCCTCCAGCTTCCGCAAGGTCGTCGATATTGTCGAGGACGTCTGCCGCGCTCGCTGCATGTTGGTTGAAGACGAGGAGAAGAGAGCTTCGATGATGGAGGTCTTGGACTAGGATACCAAGATGAAAAAGCATGAAGATGATAATGATAATGACGGAGCGGGGTGTTTGGATACCAGATGGCATACTTCTTCCCTCTTGTGAGTAGGGCTTAGGGATCGTATTGTGCTTTGAGTCTGGGTATCTTGTTTGTAGTAGGAGATGGGAGATTGATGGATTGGTGAAGGCATGTGATCTTCTGAATACGATACAGATGGATACGCTTTCACATGCTCTTGTGTTGGCGTGTGGATGGCTGATGGGATGATGTTGGTTTACTTGTACACGTATACTCCCTCCCGGCGCCGAAGATAACGTCTAATACGTAATAATAATAGTCGCTTCTGCGCTTACTGTCACACTTACGTGCCTGTCATGGTGCGTACATGGTACTTTCAATGAATATATGACCACCATGAGCGGCACCCAAGAGGTGTTCAAGCACTGTGCCTTCGACAGTCGAGAACCTCTTAGGTTCTTCTATACGGAAGATCCATACTCCGAATAGCAGCGGAGGACACGAAAGCCTGCTGTAGCCGTCTGTCAGGCCATTGAATAGCTAAATGATGGAGATTTAGAGATATGTATTCTGCTGGCTCTCGAGGTTTCGCCACTTCTCTGACTGTTATGTTGTACATCACGATGGTGTTGCACATGTGAAGGTGTTACGCAGATGATATGACAGTACGTACATCGACATAAAGAGTACGGATGATAGGTGTCTTTTGATATGTGCCAGACGAGTAGGGTTTTTGAAATGTCAGAGGTAGCATACAATAGAGAGCATCATGGCACCAGTCGCAGTAGTACAATCATTTAGTTCAGTTCTGTTCATGTTGAGTAACTCGCCAGGATGCCTGCATAATCCCGCCGTTGTCTGGACTACTTCTTACAGGCAGGACCTATAGTATGTCATACCATCCTGGCTGCTGCGATGGCGCCTCACAATCCTGTCGTACTAGACATGCACATATGAGTTCAAGCTCTTCCGGTGTTCGTGAGGACGTGGTATTGCATTTGCCCTATGGCGCCAGACGCTAATGTGGACAGTGTCCGGCACACCGATCCAAAAAGAGGTGAAGAAGCCATGATGCCATTCCATTCATTCCATTTTCCGTAGTGTGTTTGTTCGGAAGAGAGATTCAGAGAGTAAAGGAACACCGAGTCATCCCGAAAAACCAGCCATAACCCAGACTATGCACGCCATATCGAACCCAGCTTAACGAGTCCTTGCCTGCACCTTTGGTGCGGCACCCTTGGCACCCTGCTTGCTGACCTTGGCGGCGTTGCCTCGTGCGGACGCGGCGGCGTTCTTGGCCTTCTCAGCCTTCTTCGCTGACTCGGCGGCGGCCTTCTTCTCCTTGCCCTCCTTGATGGCAGCGGTGCGGGCGGCGGTACGGGCCTCGGGACGTTGGCTGCGGCGCTCCTTGATCACGTCGAGCGAGGCACCGACGATGGCACGCTGGTGCTTGACTGTGCGGCGGGTACGCTTCTTGGCGACTTCCTGTTGGAGAGATGGTGGTTAGCGCAGTCCGTGATGGGGGAGTAGAGATGCATGTTGCGATGAGAGCAACATCGCCGCTGGGGATGTTTGCCATGCCCAAGTCTGTCCGTTGTACAGACTGATGTCATAATTCACTGTCTCCCAAACATGTCCCAGCGGCGTGTACATGAGTTCGCGGCGACTAACCTCAGAGATACCCTTCTTGTGCGCCCTTCGGTAGAGAGTGGTCCAGTGAATCTTGCGAGGGTTCTTGCGCTGGAGGAAAAGGGACTCGGTCTTTCCGTTCTGGAAGCGGAAGATCTTGCTGTCACCACGGATGTAGAGCTTGCCCTGTTTATGCCATCAGCGAATGTCCGACCCATTGTAGTGTTCCATCCCCGTCCGCCAGGTGTTCGCGTTGTCGCCGTCGCGATGGCGGGATTTCGACGTCTGAGGGGCGAGCGGCGGGACGTGGAGGGGCAATGTAACGCACCTTGCCCGGGTAGATCTTTTGACCGCTGAAGGAATCGTCGTAGGTACGCATGTTGGCGGTGTTGGCGTGATACCTGTGTGTTAGTCGTGGGGTTGTCGTCGGTCGCGAATTCAATATTGCAACTCCGGAAGAGACCTGTGGGCGGGCTAAGCCTGGGCAGGCTAGTCTCTTGGCGCGCGCGCGGTGGCTGGTGCGCGCCTGTCTTTCACTCACCCACACACCGCGATGCAACTTCAACGCGTCAGTAATTCTTCATTGCAAAGTGTGCAGTGGTACTTGTGAAAGCTAGGCATCTGTCGATCACTTTTACGCATCTGTACGACAGCTGTAAACCCACCTCTCTCATCGCATTCAGTCTTACGGCCGCCTGGACAGCAATCACTCACCACAAGCGAATGCATTCTCTTTCTTCATCGGCGAACCTGTTACCGAATAGTCCGATATCGTCCGATAGTTCTGCAGATGCCTTGCCCACGTCTCTCTCTACCACTGGATATGAAGATGCTCAGGCTACTGCGGTCCTTCCACTTCGACCAGCGCGGACTGAACATCACCTAGATTATGACCCTAGATATCGACGAAGAACCTGGTGATACACCTTCAACGCGATAGTAGAAGAGCCTATGACGGCATCCTTCACGGCGTTTGTGTTGATGCCTAATCCATCCTTCACTCTGTCCGCCCCACCCACACGCCATGATTTCTACGTCATTTCTGGCATCTTGGTACATCCGGAAGGCACTCGCATACTTTCATGCTGATGTGATCTAGCTAATAAAGCTAATGTGTATAGCAAGGGCCACCGTCAAAACAGCTCGAGAAGGTTCGTCACTACCGGATTCGTCAGACCGCAACACTGTGGGCGGTAAGACCATCAGAAGATCATTGGAGCAGCCATCAACGTCCTAGCCACTACACCGCAAGTTTAGCAGAGAAATGAGTGAAACAGCTCGCGAAGAATATTCGGTACTGATTCCACCGTGGGCTCTCCGTTTGTCTTGTAAGGCCTGGAATACTCATGAACTTACAGCCCGATATTGTTCCAATCACCGAGTACATATAAAACTTCAGCAATATCAGCAACAAGAAAGTTCTTCCCAATGTTACTCGTCATGGATCCTTCATCACACAAAGTATCGGTTGCGTCCGCCGGTTCCGGTATGCAGTTACGAGAGCATGGCGATACAACGTTTGACCCGACAACGCATCGTCTCGTCACTGCATCGACGCCACGGTCTGCACGAGCGAACGCAGCCATATCTACCCCTACTCTACACGATCAAGATCTGGTAGATGTCATGGCCGAGCTTGAACGTCATCAATCTGATCACCGAGCGGCCTTCGCCTTCGACACAGCTCAAGGCGGTCGTATCCATCCGTTAAACGAGGATGAGCTAAGACACCTCCGCAAGGAAAAAGATGGTGTCTTCGGTCCATCTCAGTGGGACACGCCGAACCTTACCGGAGAGTTGCCGTTCACTTTCACATCGCTACCCAGCCCTGCGGCAGTCGAGAAAGCGATCAAAAGCGACATTGGAGGTGAGAATCACTTCCGTTTCGCACCTTCGCGTGGCTCGCCAGAAGACGATGCAAATGCAGTCATGCGCTTGCTCGACAACATAGGCAATCCTAGATATTCTGAGCCTGGCGCGGTTGTCCATATACAGTCGCCTATCTTTAACCAGAAGAAGCGCTGGATACCAGGACGGGAAGGGGACGGTGTACTGGGTCAGTCAGAGTTCCAGATGACTGTTGCTCCAGCAGGCGAGGTGTTCGAATTGGAGTACTACGAACACCACTTTTATACGACGCTGTTGACCGGCTCGAAAGTATGGTTCACTTTCCCTCCACTGCAAGCCAATCTAGACCGGCTCCGCAAAGCGTACGAAGGTATGCATGACCGCAACACCTCACACGTTCCCCTGGATGTTCTTTCGGAAATGCAACATGGCATTGCAATCATTCAGAAGCCAGGACAGACCCTCCTGCTCCCACCATACTGGTCCCACATGATATTCTGTACCGAGACATCAACATCGTGTAGTTTCTCTTTAGCAACCGCTGCGCAATTCATGTACCGCATTAAGCACATGGATCTGTGGGTCAGCCATAATCTCTTCTGGGACACAGGAGAACAGCTACAATCCCACCTCGTGCGCTATGCCTCAGAACTTGCCACTCATTTCGCGACAATTATGACGGGCGACCTCAAGCGCTTCAAAGTCGCCCCCGTGCAGAACCAGATATGCAGCGAATGGGTCAAGGCTGGACCGAAAGAGGTCGCAGAGTTTGAGAACATGAAAGAGAAGATTGGCGTACTTTTGTCATTGATTGAGGATGAGGATGCGAGAGAGAGAATAGATGATGAGATCCGACATGCGTGGATTGAGTTCATGGAGGAGAAGCGCAAAAAGAGACCAGAATGCCGGCTATGTCGCGTACGTATCGAGCACATGCCAGCGGGAGAGACGCCAGATGAGCGGCTGGCACGACATGTCACCGACGTGCACTGCTCGTACGAGGAGTAATCATTTCGACATGTCCGTCACAGCGAGAGGTGCACTACTTTGGTGCATCAAATTTTGAAGGTCTTATTCCCGGGACGTTCCACAACTGTCATGGAATAACTCAAATACGCCGCCCGCCCATCTCACGCCACTATCATTCACTATTAGTATAAAGACCCACGTCGCACAATGCGAGTCAAGTCGTCGCAGCCGCGCAACCACAGTGAGGGAGAAGAGCATCGGATCGGTCCCTGCCATCCGACACTAAACCGCCCGGGCCGGCCGCCATCTTCAACCACCAAGCCCAAACAGGTCTAACAAGCGGAAACGACCCACGACTTGAGTTCATGCCCCCGCACACTACACCCTGAAATCTTTTGCCTCCGGTGAACTAGACCGCCGCCATTCTGGCAGCTAGAATGCGCCATTGTCAGCAATCGATACTTTTGTACAAAGCTGAGCTGCGGCTGAAGAAATTTCCTCGAACCTGAATGGAAGGCCTGATCTACGACCGAGGTTCGGCTCGTACCTGCAGACGAAGATGCAGAAGTGGAGAAGGCATTAGACATGTTCTAGGTCGGAGGGGAGAGCCAAATCGGGTACCTATATAAGCACGATATGTAATGAATGGACGGGACGGCGGACAAGAAGATATTACAACACAAATCTCAAATTTACCTATTAGTCGAGCATTTCTACACGCGTCCTACCCACCTACCCACATCTCCAAAACCTCCATCAGGGACGATCGAAAAAATAAACATCACTATCGACAAAGCCTGTCTTAACACCCCTACACATACCTAAAATGCGCTTCCTCTCCACCCTCCTGAGCACAACCCTCAGCCTCCTTACCCTCACCTCCGCCGCCGCAACAATGAACACCACAAACGGCATGGGCACCACACCCTCTCAACGCTACGTCATCTCCGCCTCGCAAGCACAAACCGTCATCGACGCCGCCATCACCAACGCCACATCCCTCCAGATCCCCGAGAACATCGCCATCGTAGATCCCTCTGGCCTACTCGTCGCTTTCCACCGCATGGACAACGCATTCATCGGGTCCATCGATATTTCGCAGAAGAAGGCTAGGACGGCTGTGCTGTTCAATGGGTTATATGCTAGTGCGGATTTGTATGCGGCGGTGCAGCCGGGTGCGCCGCTTTATGATGTGCAGAACACGAATGGGGGGTTGATCGCTTTTGGGGGCGGGATACCGATTTACCTGGAGGGAAAGTTGATTGGAGGCGTGGGTGTTAGTGGGGGAAGCGTAGAGCAGGATTTGAGTGTTGCGAATGCGGGAGTGGAGGCTTTGGGGGCGACTACGAAGGCATAGGCCTAAGGGGTAGCCGTGGAGGACTATATTCGATTTTTAGGTCGCTAGCAAAGATACCGTGACCCTGAATTCATCATTCATGCCCCGCCCCGACTCACACTGTGATAACGACACATGCGCGCTCAGCATGCATTCCCACTATCCTCTCTCTTCTGACGCTTAGGGCTCCGGTCAAACGATTGTGGAAACCCTCCTCCAAGCCGCTGCAGATCTCCATTCCGCGCTACTTCCTCCGCAAACATGAATCTATCAAACGCGCATCAGCACGTCAGACTTGTAGGAAGTTACCTCATGAGCTCATACGTCTGGCTCCTTTCCATGCCTTCTATTGCGTCCTTGGCATCGAGCCTCGTTTCTTCTCTGACACCCTCCATCTCCGCGATCGCCGCGAACCGCTCTTTCCAGAGCGCCCATCTTTCTTTGCTGAACTCGCTTTTACCTTTCCACAGTTCGCCTCCGCGTCCTGGGTTGCCTTGCTTTTTATCGGTGGGCGTGAGATCTTTTTCCATGCGGAAGAGGTCGTGGCCGTAGGCTATTATCCAAGCTGCAGCTGCGGGAACGTTTGCGTCGTATTTTTGGTTGGCCGTCGACATCGGTTCGTCGATGGGAGGTGTCTCGAGAGCTTCCCGTAGCGCGAAGATGGCGTACATGGAGAGATCGTGGATATGTTCCCTTGCTACAAAGGCGAAGAAGTAGTTCATATTCGTCCAAGCTTGCACCTCCGTCTCGATGAAGCCTTCGTGAGCGGCTGGCGCGTCGTTGAAGGCCTCACGACAGGCCATGCCAAAGTCGGTCATTTCTTTGTAGAGGTAGTCATGCTCCTTGTTGTCCGGTATCGAGTGCTCCTTGAACGCGACGAGTAATTCGATGAGTTGGTGGTGTTGTGTTCGGGCGCCGTCGCGGAATGTTGATCGTCTTGCTGAGTGAATGATGCTGGTCCATAGGTCCATGAAATCGACATTGTCGAGTTTGGCCTCCTTGATCTTGTCATCAATCGGTCCGAGGATGCGCGCCGTCGCTTCTTTCACGTCGATCTTCTCATCGAGGTAGTCTTGGATCAATGGGTAGTACGCGCTGTCTTCTTTTGGACGGAACCATCCTCTTATCTTTGCAATCTGGTCAATTTGATCTGCTTCGTTCTGAAGGGTTGGGAGGATATCCTGGATCCTTTGGTTTTGTTGCTAGAACAGAATGTCAATTATGAGCTAAAATGAAATCACTATGAGCAAATACCGCTATGCGAGCCATTGTTCTGATCGGTGGAGCGAGACGTGGTGCGCTTAGGCTGGTGGGATGAGACAAAGGTACACGGTGTTTCCTTCTAGTGATGTCATACGCGGCGGTACCACGGTCAGTCCTACTAATCCCACGTGTATGCCTCGTTAAGGCAGCTGGTGACCTGTGCCGGACCAGTCGAAGTACGCTATGAGGCATCCCTTTCTGAAAGTGGATACACACGGCCAGTCTGTGTTGATAGGCGCGGAGCATAGTCCGCGTAACGGAAGGCAGGCGTTCGGTTGGCTGGAGGGGTGCATGGTACAAGAGCGACTGTTACACCTGTAGCAACCACGCCTATAGTATAGCCGATCCGCGCTATGATGGTTGTTTGAAGTGCGATGATCAGGATCGAAGCAGGAAGTCTTGAGAGAAGCTGATCGCCGAACGTGTGGGTGATCAACCCGAAGCTGTCGGTAAACAAGGGTCCTCGGAATGCCGGAGACGGGCTTCCCGCGGCCTGGGAACGTGTCTTTGCCCGCGGGGCACACCTGCATCGCACGGCAGTGATAAGGCGATCGTCAAAAACAATTCAATTCCAAAGCTTGAGTGAAGTTCGGTGATCAAGGGGGAAGTTTTTGCATTTCATGAAGTCAGCGATGGACCCGGGAGGTATTCACTATTCCGCAGTACCACCTGGGTACTGTACCCTCAAAACTACGATGTATTCTTCAACCCTGTCTTACAGCAAAGATGAAGTGCGCTGTTGACTGAGGCTTGGGCTTCGTATCGGCTCGATCTGGTCAAAGAGATTCCTCTCTCACAGCTTCGCACCCTTCTCCCTTTCCGCCAAAGCTCTCAAATCCTTCCGAAGAATCTTGCCTGCCGGACTCTTAGGAATCTCATCCAAGAATACCACCTAGAGATGAATTTACGAATTAGCATATGTCTCAAATCAGTTCGTGGAGGCTACTTACACCTCCCCTCAACTGTTTATGCCCAGCAACCTTCCCCTTGACGAATTCAACAATCTCTTCTGACCCAATCTTACCCTTGTCAGCGACAACGTATGCTCTCGGCACCTCATTCGTCCCATCATCCGTCGACACACCAATAACTGCAGCATCCAGTACGAGCGGATGACTGAGCAACACGGCTTCCAACTCAGCCGGCGCAACCTGTAGCCCCTTGTACTTAATCAACTCCTTCTTCCTGTCCTGAAAAGATAGAGGTACGAAGTCAGTATATGTCTCACACACACTTCGTACACTTAGAACTTACCACGATATAGAACATCCCATTCCTAAACTCCGCGATGTCACCCGTGTGGAACCAACCATCGTGAGTGAAAGCCTCCCTATCCGCCTCTTCATTCCGATAATACCCCTTACACACCACGGGCCCTTTCACCAGCACCTCCCCAGCCATCCCCTCTTCCACATCCCCTCCCTCATCATCAACAAGCCTAGCCCGCATATTCGGCAACAACATAGCCACACTCCCCGTATCATCCCTTCTCCCGGGCGTCATAATCGTCGCACTCCCCGTCGTCTCACTCAAGCCCCAGGTCTGATCCACAAAACACTCCTCCCCACCAAGTTTCTGACTAGCTGCATACTGAAGATCTCTTCCTAATGGCGCGGCTCCCGAGACACAGAATTCCAGGGAGGCGAATTGGGTGGTTGCGAGGGGACTTTTGGCGATTAGCAAAAGGATGGGGGGAACGGTGAAGAAGAAGGTTATGCGGTAGAGGGCGTTGTAGGAGAGGAAGGAGGGGAAGTCGAAGCGCGGCATCCAGTATACGGTTCCGCCGAGGTAGAAGGGGTTTATCAGGTAGCCTTGTACGCCGGCTATGTGGGCGGTGGGGAGGTCTGGTGGGGGATGGGATGTCAGCGTACATGCATCTCAGTTGCCAATTCGTAGGAGGAAGCATGACTTACGGGCGATTGTGCGGTATTCAAACCCCGGGCGTTTTTCTTTCACCCACGCTTTCATCATATCCCCCGTACTAACAGTCTGGCTCACAATATTGCGGTGTGAAAGCTTTACTCCCTTGGGTAATCCAGTCGTCCCAGAGCTATAAATCAGCACTATCAGACTCTCGTCCAGCTCTTTCCTGTCCGTGATCCGCGTCCACGACAGTAAATCTCCTTCATCAATGAGATTCCCCCCCGGCCTCCCATCTTCACCAACAATCTTCAACGTCCATTCCCTCCCCTCACTCATAAGCAGTACGCGCCCGCCTCCACCCTGACCCCACCCAGCGTCCTCTGCAGCTCTGATCGTAGTCTCTAGGGTAGCTTGGCAGGTGACAAGAATCTTCGAGCTGGCACCTTGTAGTTGCTTGGCTAGTTCGCTGGCCGTGCTTGCTGCGGAGGCAGCGGAGAAGATACCGCCTGCACCGATGATTCCATACGCCAGGACAGGGAGGAGGTAGTGGCCAGTTGAGATAACGGAGCACACGTCTTTTCCTGGGCCATGCGCGCCGATACCAAAGTGTTTGCGGAGGGCGGCTGAGGTGGCTTGGGTTAGGTGGCGGGCGCGGGATGTGGTTAGGATTAGACTTGGGTCTGCGGCTGAGACGTGGAGGGGAGTGTCTGGTTTGGCTAGGCTGTGTTCGGAGTCTACAAGGAGATGTGTTGTTAGTTGAGGAGGTCGTTGGGGAGGTGTTAGGTGCTTTTGCAGTGGTGGGCGTACCGAATAGAAGCGTTAGTACATCGAGGTCAGGTATCGGGTAGCTTTTCTCGGAGCGATAGATGATTCCATCAGCCGTCTTGTCTACAACAGTAGCCATATTACTGCGAGGTTCCTTCTTTTGCAAACACAATATATGCGAATTCAACTGGCAAGGCCTGACGATCGAGGCAGGAATGATCTCTACGGTCAATGGTACCACATGACGTTGTCCTCGTGTATTTGGTTATATATACTCTAGCTAGAGTAGCCGCACGAGCGCCCTTTCATAGCGACGCGTTTCCTCGGCTCCCTCGTTCCAGTCTGGATTGGTTGCCGATCAAACTGTGGCTTCGGCAAGCCTGGTATGTCAGTACTAGCGAGTAAGCGGGGTAAGTCGGGGTAATCAACAGCAGCCGTGCTACTGGGCGCCATCGTGAGGCTATTCGATCTTGACTTATCAGATCACTGACTGAGGCGTCTAAGGCTTGCTCGCGATTTGCGAGTCCTTGCGCCCTGAGCGTGGATAGGTCCTCAGAGGAACATGGTCTTTCAACCTCTGCGTTTTGCACTCGGCTCATCATAGGCACCTTCAGCATCATCCCCATCGGCGTCGTCTCCACCAGCAGGTTTGTTGGCCTTCTTTGGTTTTCGTCTCTTCCGCTTGTGCTTGACGGGTGGTTCTTCTGCAGTCGCAGTGATGTTCGTGGGTACTTCTTCTGGCTTTCGCGACGAAACCTGAACGGCCTTTTCAGGAGGAGCTTTGGTTGCGTACGCCATCGGAAGCACTGCTGGTCGTGCGATTGGAGGCAGCTCGCTCTCGTCGACCATATTCTTGCGCATTCCTCTAGGGTTCTCTGCCTTGAGCAACGCAACGTATTCAGCGGTGCGTTTGGTATGCTCGACCTTGGTCATTATTTTCCAATCCTCAGGCTTGTCTGCTGCTCTCCACTTTTGCCAAACATCGTCGTGCATCACGCTTCCGCTGAGGACAACGAAAGCGCAGCTGTTCCACAGTGTATGGACTGCTTGTATCGGTAGCCACTTGGGCCGCAACTCGCCATGCTTCGCAAGCCAGTATGCGACCTTTGCTGGCGTAGGACAGATGTTGCGAAGGTGTGGCTCGACGTAAATTGTGCGCTGGTCCCAGAATGCTAGGCCGTCGTCATCGGTCACTTCGAACGAGTTGTGTGGTAGGTATTTGGGGGGATACGAGGAGGGCTTGCGGCGGACATGGTAGCCATTGCTCGAGAGCTCTAGCAGTTTGGAGGGGTGGTCGCGAAGTGCTTGTTGAAGGAGAATCTGGGAGGCTTCGGGCTTCAGGGAGGAGATGTTGGGGTGTTCGAGGATGGCGGTGAGGTGGATGTCTGTATAGCAAGTCAGTTATGGGGGAGGACATAGACTTGGGTATGTATACAGTTCTCCTCGCCATCGACGGTTCTGTAACGGTCGTGCAGCCACCTGGCCCGCTGCTCTTCCTGGTGGGCATAGTCGGTGAAGATGAGCTCGATGCCAGCAGCAAGCTGACCAATGTACTCTGGCGTGACAGGCTTGGTGGTAAATCTGGGACCAGGCTTGGTGGCTTTGAGGTCAGTCTGTTCTGGGTGGTCAGTGGGTGAGCTGGTTCTTGTCTTCTGCATCGCCTCGACCAGCGCATCGTCTTGGTCGCCTTCAGCAGGCGCTTTAGAGGGTGCTTGGGCAGGCTTGGGCCGCGGCTTCTCACGGACGCCCTTGAGCCTGAGCGCTCTGGGAATGAACATGGCACCGACGTTCCGCTCTCGTGGTGGCGAGAGCTGACAAGAATTGGCGTCGCTGAAGAAGTTCGAGTGCCATCGCAGACCTCATTCGCGACGCGCCGCGGCTCAAGCACGGACCTACGTCAGTCCCCAGAATCTCAATTTCATACAGCGTTGTCTCAGCCAACGACCTCACAAACCTCCTTCATACCAGACCCTACCTTTAAGCGTCAAGATGGCCAAAGAGAAGAACTACAACCCCGTGCAAGAAGCCAAGAAGGCCGAGAAGCAGAAGCAGATCCGCAAGCAAAAAGCCAACCTCCAGACGCAGCGCAACGAGAAACTCGCGCGCCGAAACCCTAACCGCATACAACGCGACATTGACAACCTCAAAGAACTCGACCAGAGCGGCGCAATACGGCCACATGAGCGGCAACGGCTGCAGGAGCTGGAGAAGGATCTCGCCGCCGTCAACAAGGCGCGCGCAGCACTCGGCGATAAAGCACCCGTCTTCAAGCCAGAGCGGCAATACAACAACGACGACAGAGGGCGGGGAGGCGACCGGGGTGGTAGAGGCGGAGGCATCCTCGGCAAGCGATCGCGCGACGGACAGCGCAAAGACGACGACAGCAGCGACACGGACGACGACGTGAAGCGCATCCCCATGCCGCGCGACACACCGCCGCCCATACCACGCAAATACCTACCCCAAGACCCGCAAGACGAAGCCGCTGCGCCCGCCGAACCCAAGAAACCCACCATCGTTTACGAAGCCGCACCCCAGGTCCGCGATCTGCGCAAAGAAGCAACAAGATTCATGCCTGCGTCTGTGGCGCAGAAAGTCAAGCTGGCAAAGGGCGAGGGCCGGTTACTCGAACCCGACGAGTTTGACAAGTTGCGAGAAGGAGGGTATATGAATGAGGGGAAGAAGAAGGATGACACGGAAGAAGGTGCTGAGAAGGTTCCACGAACAGCTGAGGATGAAGAGCTGGATGCTTTCTTGAGGTTACAAAATACGTCGGCGGGTGACATGGCAGAGCAGGTTGCTGAGGCTGCGGTCCAGGAAGCAGAGTACAAGATGATGGCTGCTGAGGCCAAGGGGCAGATGGAGGGTATATCTGACGAGGCCAAGACGGCGGAGAATACACTCAGGCATGTGCAGATGGAGGAGGTGGAAGATGAAGATTTATAGGACATGCTACGAGTTGCAAGTGCATTATGAACAAGTTATACCTTCAAACGTCCGATCCGGTTCTCGAGTTCCACGTTATGCCCATAGTTGGGAGGGCACAGCAAACAGGGTGAAGCTAGGTGCATCCATGGAGCGCTGGGAAATCCCAACTGATATACCGAGAAGATCTGAGCAGGACAAGTGACCTATGATCGAAGTCTCAGCTGGATGTGGAAGGAACAACAAAAGGAAGTCACGGCAGAAGACAGATTGTTGATCATTGTTATTTCATTCATGGTAGGGTATATAGATATGCGGCTTTCACGCCGAAGGGTATGTTCCATCCATCGCAGTATCATGTTCGTCCATTCTCAGGTCTTCATGGTCGTAAAAGAGGAGGAGGTATCGTGGCTACCAGGCAACAGCAAGAAGGAAGCGAGTGCTTTACTTCTTCTGGCCAGTGGCGCCGGAGAGGGTGTCGGAGATGCTCTGGCCAGCGTTGCCGAGAGCGTCCTGAGCTTGCTTCATGACACCCTGGCCCTGGGCGGAGGCATCGTCGCCGCCTGAGCGGGTGGCGTCACCGAGCTTCTGTCCGGTGGACTTCTGGCCCTCTGGTGTGTATGTTAGTCGATGGTGGTAAGTGGTGAGTAGAGGAAGAGACGTACCAGGCTGGACCATACCGGCAACGCGGTCACCGGCTCCAGTGAGGCTCTCGCTGGCCTTCTCGGTGGTGGACTTCTGGGAGTCGGGGGTCACTGAGAGACTGTCAGATGGTGCACTGAAGTTGGGTGAAGGCAGTAAGCTTACTCTTCTCGGAGGCTTGCTCGCCGAGACCCTTGCGGAGGTTGTCAGACATGTTGGTAGTTGGTGGTTGGTTGGTTGAGGGTTGAAAGTGGTAGTTGTAGTTGAGTTGATTGGAGTTGAGTGTGATGAAGGTTCGAGCAAAGGGAAGCAGAAGCAGTCTTATATACTACCCTTCAGCGTCGTCCAGGCTGCAGTGACGTGCTACAAAACCCGTACGTCATGCCTCGCGAGGCAGGCACCGTAGCCGCAAAGGGTGTGGGTGAGAGAGGGCAGCAGCAGTCCTACCGTGTACTCAGTGGGCCTTGTTACTTGCTCCTTCACATGTACGGTTGGCAGGGTCTACAGGGGTTCCTGCCAGGATGTATACCAGTTTGCAGACGCCACAGCCCGCCACGATAGGTAGATCAGCACTTCCGCTATATGTGATTGATGGTAATCTGGCGCCTTTGCATGGCATTCGCGTCATCTGGCCACGGCTCAAGGTGGGTACGGGTTCCAGATCTTCTGCCGCGGGACGAACACTGCCCCGCTACGAGCGAGATACGCTGTACAACTTGGATAGAGGGGCATGTGCTGCCGCGGCTGCCCCTCTCCCATGATTGCTTTCTGAACTGGATAGTTGGTAGCGTAGTAAAGACATAGTTGGTAGCGCTGGATTAGCATCAGTTCTTTCTTGGTAACGGTAGACTATATCCTCGCCCTACTTCTAGCTCACAGCCATGCTCCGGAGTAGGAGCCGCTGTTTGCCAACATCGGGTACGCGAACAGGGCGAGGGTTTAGTGGGGCAGTACCCCGCTGACGTAGCTCAGAGGCACGAGGAAGTCGCGCAGCACGTGACCAGCATCATCACCATTGCACACTAACCCCAATCCATCACTCACCACACCACGCGCTGCGCGTGCAAACATCCTACAGACTTCGACACGTCCAACTTCCGCAGTTCGGCTGAACGGCGGCAATCGACTTCACGCGTACAGCGCGTACAGTGGACGGCGTTGCTAATTCTGGCCTTTTGCCGCTGAGCGAAAACTTGTTTGACATCTGTCGCAGCCTATCCACTTTTCATCTCGTCAACATCGTCAATGTGACGAGCCTTCGCTTGGGCGATTGGAAGCTGTGCACATCCTGCGCACAACTCCGATCATGTACTTACATAGAAGAAGCGGGCCGTTATCCGTTGCTGAGCTCTGCGCTGTCTGCTGTGAATCTTGGCTGATCTCACAGCATCCGTGGCGAGGCTGAGTCCTGCCAACATCGCGTCCATTGGTACCACAACAACTGCAAGTCAGCAACAAGAAGCGGGAGAAGGGTTGACCTATTTCCGGCCGCAGCTACGGCCTCGAATCACTATCGGAGAACTGGCCCTTGTCTGCACGGCGAGGTCTGCGGTCTCACCTGGCCGCCGGCCGCAGTCACCCTTGGGCCGAGCCCGCGCACAACTCAGATAACGCCGGCTATAGTGTATCCCTATAGCTGATACCAACATCGCCCTATGAAGGCGATCGCCAGCATGATGCCAGCATGGTCAGCAGTCGGAAGTGCGACCGTCGGATGCTCGATGAACGCTGCCTTGGAGGCCTGACAGCCACATTCAATAGCTAACAACAACGTTCGACCATTGTCTTATACGGGTCGCATGCATTCGAGTCTTACCGCGCGACTTGGAGTCGTCTCCCAAGTGTGCCGTCGGCGTCGCGCGATATCCTCAGGAAGGGCTCGCCGTTACACGCGATGCTCCTGAGCGAACTCCCAGGGTCGGCAAGGCTGGACAACGCTTCACAAGCCACGGACGGGCCCCTGTGCCACAACCGACCTAACTAAACAGGCGATATTTCAGATATACAACCAATCAACCTTCAATCTCCCATATCTGCCTTACCAATAGGTATACCCAGCGTCTGTTCCCCGTGTTTCAGATCGGATCCGCTCTAGCGCTTTCCTAGACAGTAGTCGCTTCATGATAGGGTCCGCGTCGATCAGGCTCCGACAAACCTAATTTTACTTACCGCTGCACAGTACCAAACCTCACCGTTTGGTGTATGGACATGCCCTCTATCACAGTCATTGACTCGTCGACGGCTCTCGCCCGCATGAGTCTCCATGCCTGACAATCCGCAAGGCCGCCTGGCTAGCTGTGCCACAGGCTCTAACAATAGCTCAAGCACAGTAATGGCAGGGATGACTTTATGCGGCAGAGAATGCCATAGGTACATTCGATATGTCGAACAGGTTTGCTTGTGTACGGTATTCTCTTGGAGTTCTCGGCGTTATCTGCACTGCCGTGACTAGGATCGAACTCACACGCCAGCCTACAGTCCGGTTCCTTGATACATCTGCCTGAACTTTCGAAGTCGAGGTCGCTTCGGTCAAAGTCACAGCGTCTGGGGAAAACATAAAACACAGAGCGGTTCGCCTCCGTTAGTTGTCACTTCCTTATCAAGCCAGCATCCTCTCATTGAGCTCGAAGCACTTCAGTAATCCCTATTGTCACTATTGCTTAATCCACCATGAAGTACCTCACAGCGCTGCTGATACCTCTCCTCTACTCTACTCCTACATACGCAGACTTTGCCGACGACGCCTTTTCAGCAATCAAAACTCTACAAGAAAAATGGTACAACTCTGATACTGGTTTATGGTACGTCGCTGTCCACTCTCACAATGGCCAAATCTAATCTCTACCAGGAACGACTTGTGGTGGCAGTCTGGCAACATTATTGAGACCGTCGCGCGCTTCGGTATTCAGGATGCCGACTTCAAGGAGCACGCCATTAACATCGTCTCCACCACATACGCCAAATCGTCCCAACAGCACGGTGCAGATGGGTGGAAGAACAAGTTCTACGATGACGAGGGGTGGTGGGCCATGGGCTGGATAGCCTCATACGACCTCACTGGAGACATGAAGTACCTCGACACAGCCAGAGACATCTTCGCCGACATGACTACAGGCTGGGACGGCAATCGGTGTGGCGGCGGCCTATGGTGGTCCAAAGACCGCGACTACATTGCTGCCATCTCAAACGAACTCTTCTTATCCGTTGCTGCCCATCTGGCAAACCGGGCCGAGGGCCAGATGAAAGAGGACTACACCAACTGGGCTGAGATGGAGTGGGACTGGTTCGAGAAGTCCGGTATCATCAACTCCGACAGCTTAGTAAACGACGGCATCGATCCATCAAGCTGCAAGAACAACGGCAGAACAACCTTCACTTACAACCAAGGCATCGTCCTAGCTGGTCTCTCGGAGTTAGCTCGCGCAACAAACAACGGCGATTACATCGAAAAGGCCTACAAGCTCGCTACGGCGTCGACTTCTAAACTCAGTGACGGCAGCGGTATCCTCACCGAGCCTGCTGATTATCCTCTCGACCCCGTCGCCTCGCAGTTCAAAGGCGCATACGTTCGCGGTCTATCAACGCTGTATGAAAACGCACCACAAGAAGGTGTCCAACAATTCTTCATGCGCAATGCGAATGCGGCGAGGAGTCAGCCTAGGGTTGATGGTGGCGTTATCATAGATCGGTGGCAGGGGCCCAGCGACAGTGGCAACCCGAGCACACACGCGAGTGGTATTGACATCCTTGTCGCCGCTGCGCTGGCTGGAGAAGCTTAGCATGACTGGCATGCGTTCCTGATTCTAGTAATGTTTTATACCCCAATCTGTTTTCATTTTCTCGGTTGTTTGGCGCTGGATCTCGCGCGTTTGGGGTCGTCTTGGTCGGAAAAGAGAGTCATTTTGTTTAATGGTAATTACGAATTTAACGATACATCAACATCGATCTCCGAATGATACTATTCATTAACCTACCTGATGTCGTTGTTGGTGGATGTGCCGGGCTATATGGACACGGGCCAGATCCAGTAAGGTTTGACCTGCACCATGTAGACGGCACACTCGCTAAGCTTCCAGTGAAACCTCGACCGGGCTCTTCCGGGCATCGCACGAAATCTCACAGAAAAAAAAGCCATACACTCATCTTCATTGACACCCTGCGCGCAGGAGGCGTTCTCTTGCGCGCTCGCTGTCGAGCACGCAATGTTGCGGGGAAGCTCCGGCGAGGCCGGCACTTGTGCACGAGCTTCCGCTCGGTCGCGCCCAGACAATAGCATCAACGTTGTTCCCAGCTCCACTCTCCTACACTTACCCGAACGCGTCCAGTACGTCCTCGCCTCACGTAAAACGTTTTTACCGAAGTGTCTTAGTCAAATTACCGCGCAGATGCAAGTCGATAAGGCTACAGCTGCGCACTGTCCTGCTCGAAGATACGCCCCCGATCTTTGCACACGTCGATTAGGGCTAGAGGCGGCATGCATGCTGCTTTGTTTGTTGGCGGCTGCAGGTTTTACTGCTCATGGTAGGGTAGATACGCCCGTGGTTACACCGGTTTGGGAGGGTGTTGTATTGTCAGAGGTGTTGTCATGCCGGGTCTATCTGTTGATTTGGGATGTGCAGAGAATGCGTGATGTAAGGTTTGCGAGCTTTTTGCCTTGTTCATCTGGTGGGTATCAGGGCTGGAGTGGAAGAGCTTTGTCTTACATATCAGACCTCATTGTTGGAGGATTCTCTTCACTTTTCACACGTTCTTCGTTTTTATTCATCTACCTCTCGTCATGGGCTACGAAGCGAACAAAAACCGGTCATGGTTGCCAAACTTCCTCAAGAAGTCGACCCAAGATGACGCCACGCCTGATGAGCGGACGTCGCTTCTCCCAGACTCGCAGCATGAGGAATGGTCTACTGGCGAGAACTACGAGCTCGAGGACGGCACTGCGTCCAAGTACCCACTTATCCTCCACGAGTTCTGGGTACTGTTCAAAGGGTCACTGCCTGTGGTCGTAGCATACGCGTTGCAGAATTCACTGCAAACAGTCTCTGTCCTCATCGTCGGACGCCTCTCGCCAGAAGCATTAGCTACCGCCGCCTTCTCGTATATGTTCGCAATGGCTACTGGTTGGCTCGTCGCTCTTGGTGGCACGACCGCGATCGACACGCTGGCTTCAGCCAGTTTTACCGGAAGCAAAAATCGGCATGACCTGGGTATCATACTCCAGCGCGCATTCGTCGTTCTTCTACTGTTCTACATACCCATCGCTATCGTGTGGTTCTGCTCCGAGCCGCTCTTCAAAGCGCTCGGCCAGGAGGACTATATCGCCAGAGACTCGGCAAGGTTTCTCTCGGTGCTTGCCCCAGGCGGTATTGGCTACGTATACTTTGAGGCATTGAAGAAGTATATGCAGGCTCAAGGTATGGTTCTTGTTGTGCCGCAATCCGGAAACCAATGCTGACAAGGTTAGAAATCATGAGACCCGGAACATACGTCCTGTTGATCACCTCCCCCCTCAGCGCCGGTCTCAACTACCTCTTCGTGTACACATTCCAAATGGGCCTTCTCGGCGCTCCGCTCGCTACCGGCATCGCATACTGGGCATCCTTTCTTTTGCTGCTCGCGTATGCTCGTTTCGTCGACGGATGGCAATGCTGGGGCGGTTGGGACCGCAAGTGTCTACAAAACCTTTGGACCTTCTCTCGACTTGCTTTACTCGGAGTTATACATGTCGGCACGGAGTGGTGGGCGTTTGAGATTGTTGCGCTTGTTGCAGGCAAACTCGGCACGATACCACTCGCCGCGCAAAGTGTTATCATGACCACGGACCAAGTTATGAACACCATTCCTTTCGGAGTTGGTGTCGCTACCTCGTCGCGTGTCGGAAACCTCCTCGGCGCACGCAATGCCAAAGGCGCCGCCAGAGCTGCCAACGTGGCTGCGGTACTTAGCATGCTGCTCGGTGCGCTTGTACTGGTTGTCCTTATGGGCGTCAAAGACTTTTACGCCAAGATCTTCAACGACGACGCGGAAGTCGTCAAGCTCACTGCAAAGGTAATGCCTTATGTTGCGCTTTTCCAAATTGCCGACGGACTCAACGGTAGCTGCGGAGGCGCGCTCAGAGGCATGGGTCGACAGCATATTGGAGCGACGGTAAACATTGTCAGCTACTACTGCGGAGCTCTGCCACTCGGCATTTGGCTTGCTTTCCACGGCTGGGGACTTGGCGGCTTATGGGTAGGCCAATGCATAGCCCTGTATCTTGTTGGATTTGCAGAATGGGCGATCGTTGCTTGGAGTAACTGGGACTACCAAGTCAAGAAAGCTTTTGAACGGATGGACTCGGATGACAGGGCGGAGCTGGGCGTGCCTCCAGATGAAGCAGCGCCGGTACACAGATAGTGGTCTCGCGTCATTGAGGTCGATCGGACCTCGGAGGTATTAGCAACGCGTCTTACTGTGTAGACGCACGGAATAGAGATAGATAGCTGTCCGGAGCCACCAATGCACGAAGTGTCAAAAATTACTCGATACGTTAAGCGAGACGTTTTTAGTGCCGCCGGTATCTGAACCCTGGCTCCGCGAACGAACCTCACTCCTCATCACATCATCACCTCCGCACAGCTACCCGATCGCTGCGTACCCCACGCTTTACTTCCTCTACAATGGCATGGAACCCCATACTGGAAACGCGTGAGTGAACGATGTATGCAACCATGCATGCGCTGCACCTCGGCCCATCAATCGACCGCCTAACCTGCCACGGAGATCGCACTTGAAGGATGCATCCGGATCACACAATTCTTATCGAACCAATCCGCGTACCATACAGCAGCTACGAAAGACCGTTACGTAGAGGTGTAAAGCTCTAGACTACGTAACAACCTCACCGGAAAGCTCACTTGCATGCATGAGCTAGCGTAACTTTGCTACGCGTCTTGACTCGCTTCAGATAAGGCTGCGATACCCAGAGATCGAGGCTGCTGAATATCAGCGTTACATATCGTCTATGGAGAAGGTTACTGGTCGGATTCCCCGGGTTTTATCACCGTGGCGCCCGTCATTGTACATGCGTGCATGGCGGGGTGGGTATCCACATCGATCAGCAACGGCCGATGCATGTCGTTCTCGGTGAAATGAAGTTGCGCAAGAGTACGAGGGTGAGGTAGAAGAGCTGGTGAGACCATCACGGTATTCAGATGGTTATTCAAAAGGTAGACATAGTTGACTGCAGAATAGTCCAGTCCAATCCCCATTGCAGCACTTCTTTGCCTCCACGCGCGAAGCACACAACTCCGAGTTCACAACCTACGTCAACCCAATATCGAGGCCTGTAGCTTCTCCAAGAATCCACTAGCCGATTGGAGGCAGTACGGTGCTATGCCTGCAGACGACATCATCATGGAGCAGGGGTAGCTCCAAAAAAGTGTTGTTTACCTAACAGCAGTTTACCTAACGTGAGCTGGTCAAGCAAGTCACTGATAGAGTTGCGCTCGATATCTTCAGCTATTTACTGCGAGCTCTCCGCAGTCCCCAGATCTGTTCATCCATCTCCTCCCCTCCATTTTCACTCCATCGTTATCCTGAGGCACCAGCAAGATGAGGTTCACTCCCGCGCTTTTGAGCTTCGCGGCTACGGTAGCTGCGCACGGCGACCACGGTCATGACCAAGACCCTTTGAACGGTCCTCACGAGGGACTGTGGTACAACACACTTCCTGGTGATGGCGGCAAACAAGTATGCATCGACAGCTCGAAACGATGTCGTACAACAATGACTTACAAGACTGCAGGCCGACTCCATCTTCTCCGGCATATCCACATTCGGCCGTCTTCCATACCACCCATGTCTCTCCAGCAACACACAGTTCGACATTGCGTTCATTGGTGCGCCCTTTGACACTGGCACATCCTACCGCCCAGGCGCTCGCTTCGGGCCCAGCGGTATCAGACAAGGTTCCCGCCGCCTCAATCTCTAGTATGTTTCCTTGAAAGCAGTCGCATGCTTACTTTTATTGTGTCGTGATCCAAAGGCTCACGCAGAATCGGATTTAGTGGCGGCTACAACGTTCCACTCGCGGCGAACCCGTTCAACTCGTGGGCTAAAGTTGTGGACTGCGGTGACATCCCTGTTACTTCGTAAGTTACTTTACGTCCTTAAGTGATTGAGAATCTGGTGTTAGGATGTGCTAACTCCTTTGCTCGTGTAGGTACGACAACGCGTATGCGCTCCAGCAGATTGAGGAAGGCCACAACCTACTGTTGAGCCGCCCACCACACACACATGCCAACAAGCCCGGTCCCTCAAAGACAGGCAAGACGCTCCCTCGTCTGATCACTCTCGGAGGAGACCACACCATCACACTCCCTCTTCTCCGTTCCATCAACCGAGAATACGGCCCCATCACCGTCATCCACTTTGACAGCCATCTGTAAGCCCCACTCCTTCTTCATCACCTCCCTATCACATATCCACTAACACCTCCACCAGCGATACCTGGCGCCCCAAGGTCTTCGGCGGCGCACCCTCCGAACAAGCCAGCATAAACCACGGCACCTACTTCTTCCACGCCGCCCAAGAAGGCCTCCTCGCAAACGACACCAACATCCACGCCGGCATCCGCACGACCCTATCCGGCCCCTCTGACTACGAAAACGACGGCTACTGCGGTTTCGAAATCGTCGAAGCCCGCGAGGTCGACAAGATCGGCACCGATGGCATTATCAAGAAGATCCGCGAGAGGGTTGGGCTGGAGAAGCCTGTGTATCTGAGTATCGATATCGATACGCTGGATCCTGCTTGTACGTTACCTACTAATCCTTGGGAGAGTTGAGTTTTACAGATGGATGGCATAGCTAACGTGTATGAACGCACAGTCGCACCCGCAACCGGCACCCCCGAAACCGGCGGCTGGACCACACGCGAACTGCGCACCATCATCCGCGGCCTCGAAGGCATCAACCTCATCGCCGCCGACATTGTCGAGGTCGCACCCGCTTACGACACCAACGCTGAACTAACCACTATGGCTGCTGCTGTGCGTTTCTATTTCCTTACTCTCCTTGGCTCGATTATGTATATGCTGGTTTGGGGCTTTCGCTGACGGGATACATTCTAGGATACGCTGTATGAAGTTATGACGTTGATGGTCAAGAAGGGACCGTTGAGCTATATGGGGGCTCCCAAGGAGATCATGGAGTTGTAGATGATTCGATGGTCTTGTGATGACCGGAGGTGGTGTTGAGCCGGGAGTTGTGGGGATGGTGAAGTACGGGCGATATCGGGCGTTGAGCGAGCTCGGGTTCCTGAAAGACGGAGAGATGTTTGTCCCTGCATGGGACATGTAGATGATGGTGATGATAACGATGACGACGAATGACAGTCTCTTACGGTATACTACACGATGTTTTTCCAATGAGCTGCGCAATCATCCTAAGCTGGTCGCCATGTGTGAGTCAAGCGTTGGGTCAAGTCTTGAAGGCACCAAGTTGCGACTGGTAAGAGTTACTCTCCTGATACTACAACGCAACGACTATTACTACTACACGTCGTCTCTCGTTTCTCATGACATCATCACCACCACATGCTCGCACCATGAGCCACCTTTCACTACCATTACACATCAAGCGAAAAAGCTCAAGCCTTAAGACCAATCTCAACAGCAGCGAGGATGAACTCCATGAAACCAGCATTGGTGTCAATGATGTTCTGAATGTACTCCTCGCTCGTAGGGTAGAAGTTAGTCGGGTAACCGAACTCCATGGTGTATCCGTAGACCTTGGTGAGCTTCTTGTTACCCTGCCAGCGGCTGAAAGACCAGTCGTCGGTCGCGCCGGAAGTAGGGTAGAGACCAACAGCCTGCTGGGGGACGTATTCGCGGCCTCCAACGGAAATCATGGCATCGGTGGTGCGGTTGGCTGCGATGCGGATGTTGTCCCAGTCCTCTTGGTCAATGTACTCCTTGTACAGATCGTCTTCGACGATACCGCGCTTGCCGTCGTAAGCGGGGTTGAACAGGTTCTGCTTGGGGTCGTGGGATTGGTCAACGTCGTCTCCCCATGAGTAGAGCAGAGTTCCGGCAGCAGAGTGGACGTCGATGTACCAGTGAATGTTGGGGTATTCGTCATACACCCAGGCCATGTCTCTCGACTCAGGCTCGGAGAACGGTGCGGTGCCGTAGAAGGCCTGGGAAGCGGGGTTCGTTGAAGCTGGGGAGACGGAAGGGTCAAACTTCTCCGTGAAGTTCCAGAGGAAGTCGAAGTTCCTGTTCAGGTCTACACCAACGCTGAGGGGTTCGTTGGGCCTAGCAGAGGCTGGGTTACGGTTCTTTCGCCAGAGGTTGCTGTTGGCTTGGTCGTGGCGCACGCCGTCTGGGTTCAGCATGGGAATGAAAACAACTCCCGCACCAAGAGCCTTCTTGACTTGGCTATTGGTGTACTTCTTGTTGCCGTAAGTTAGACCGATGCGGTGCTCGTTCGCGTAAAGAAGGTCAGAGACGAAGTAGATCAGGTTGTCAGGTCCTCCGCGCTCACGTGCGTGGATTCCTACTCGAGTTAGTTTGGATACGCAACAGCTTCATCGATCAATACATACCTGAAGTGAAGTAGATGTACTGCTTGTCCTTCTTGATCTTCTCTGCCTTGTTGGCAACACCACCGATGATGTTCGCACCCTCGTAGGTCTTGTGCGGCGTGGTGAAGATGGACATGCCGTACTCCTTCTCCAGACCCTTCATGGCAGTGTAGACTTCGTCGGCATTGAAAACACCAGCGCTCTGGAGCTGAGCGTACTCGCTGGGCTTCCTGGTACCGAGACCGCGGGGCGCAACCTTTCCACCCTTGAAGCGATCACCCTTGCCAATGGGTGCAGTCGCAGTCTGTCGCTTGTTCATGTTGTGCAGAAGCTCAACGCGAACGAGCTCGGGGTCCAGGCTTCGCTTGAAGTGGTCCAAATGGTCCTCTGATATGACGGCGTGCAGCTTGTGCTCGCCGCCCGCAGCCATGACAACAGGGCGGCAGCCATAGTCGATCTCGCTGTTAGCCGAGATGAAGTCGTACAGTTGGTTCTTCTCCTTTGCGTAGAATGCGACGCTCAAGACATCGGATGCGAGAACAGCGCCGGGAAGCAGACCGAGGAGCGTGGAGACCTTCATGGCAGGCAGCGATAATAATGATGCTGCGACGAGTAGAAATTGGGAGTCGTACAGACACAGACTGTTGCCATCCTGTTCTTATTTATTCAAGGTCGATGGCTTGGTACTATGTGTCGCGAGCCTCTTAGAGAAGAGCATTACTTCCAGCTTCCTCATCCGGTAATGGGGAGGCGGTTCTCCAAGACTCCAAGACAGCAAGCGTACTTGGCTGGCGTGCCTACCCTACGATTCTAAGCAGGTCCGAACTGTTATCTTCTGCTATGGCCACACGAAATGTACTCTAACGCAAATGATGGTGCTGGCAGTGGGCCAACAGATGCGCAAAAGCTCTAGAGGATCCAGACTCCTGGTCCAGGGTGTCGAAGGCGTTGCCAAGACTGTTGAATGTGGGTTAGCAAGGCACCGGCGATTGTTGCTACAGGATCGTGAGTGAGTTGCAGATAAGCATCGCCCCGAGGCTGTCAAAATCAAGCTCTGTGTTCCCCACAGCCGAGTGGATGTATAATGTGTCCGGGGTGAGACATGGAGGAAGAGCTGGAGAATGCGCAGGGCTGCAATCGATGCACGCTAAGATAGCGCGAAGAATGATTCCCATGTTGTCGCATGGCGATATCCTTTCAGGTAGAGCGAGGATGTCTGTAGCATGTTGGCGATCGCGAATTGAGATGTGCGATGGGTGAGGAGTTCGAGTGATGATTATCTCCAGGACGCGTTCGCGCTCGTTGCCAAGACACTGCGCAGCTAACGCCTATCTCCGCGCCCAGATGTGTTCGTCATCTCCTTCATCGACTGTGAAAAGCAAACATGGAACCGCCTTGATATGCGATTGCGCCTGCGAGGCCACTAACACTCGCGATGGATTACAGCCCTTTAACTCCAGAGGTCAACGTCCTGCTGTTGGGCGATTCGGAAGTCGGAAAGTCGACGTTCTTATCGTGAGTTCGGTGCGCGCGGTTCGCGTGACGGTTGATGTCGATTGACGTCTTGCTACCATTACTGACGTATTCGCAGTCGTCTGTCGCTCGGCGTACAGCCTCAGGGCGATGACCTCCCACCGTATGAACTACCCAAGCTACGCGACATAGACCAGCCCTATGCCTTCGACATCTCGCTCTATGGCCGTCCGTACAGGCTGCAGTTCTTTGACACTGCGTCGCCTAAGAACTACACTCTCCTGCACCCGCAATTTGTGATCCTCTGCTACGACATCTCCACGCGCGCATCCCTCGACTCTCTAGCCTCGACATGGTTGCCGATCGTGAACGAGCACTTCAACTACGATGAGAACCTGCCCGTGATGGTTCTAGGCCTAAAAAGAGACCTGAGGAAACAATGGACGTTAGCGGAGCATGGCCCGGATAAGAAGGGCAAGGGACCGAGTGTCATGCCACACGAGGGTCTGCAGGCGGCGCAGAGGATGCTGTGCGACCACTATGCTGAGTGCAGCGCGGTGACAGGGGAGCTATGTAGGCAGGTGCTGGAAGACGTCGCAAAGACGAGTGCGAAGACCACGACTGAGAAGGGCGCCAAAAGTCAAGGGGCTGACATGTGCAGTATGATGTAGCTGGTAGATATATCGAGAGTATAATTGGAAGTAAGCGCGTCGAGCCATACACGTGCAAAAGGAAGATTCGATCAAGCATTACAGCATATCATAGAGGGCGCATTAGATCCTGCTGGCAGCAAAAACAATGCATTCGGCTCGAATGAAACGGCAAAAAATTGGTTCATGCGACACCTGTGTGATTCGAACACACGCTCCCGAAGGAACTGGCTAACTTTCCTGTGAAGGACTAGCAGGCCAGCGCGTTAACCACTCCCTAGAATTTTGGATTAGTAAGCGTTGAGTAGGCAGACTGAATCAAACGTACGCCAAAGTGCCTTCAATTTGCTGTTTTGCTGATTGATGAAGGAATGGGTGATTCGAGCGTATATAGCAGAAGGTGATGAAGCCAGCTTGCGCATGGCTGAGCGGGGAAGCCGGGTTCAGGTGGGGGCCGACAGCACAACTAGGGAGAGACGCATCCGACGGCACGTCCAGTCTACATGCAGCGACTGCTTTAAGCGCTTTGCACACTCATAGACATAGAGATGTTTAGATGAGAATGCGAAAGACGGATGAAAATTTATCTTCTCTCATCCCTCAGAAGCGCACTAGTCCTCTAAGGGTTAAGAGCAATTCAGAAAACTAAAGTATTGGCCTTCGCAGAATCCAACTAAAGACCAACAGCGCATTGCAGCTTCACAAGTGCTTCACCGATGAACCGGTAGTAGAAGCCTTTGTATTGAATACGTTGAATCTCCGTTTGAAGAAAGCGGCTTCGTTCAGACACAAGTCGGGTCAACCTTGGAAATGTCTGAAAGAACCAGGTAACCATACGGTCGACACTCAACCATTAACTCTATTTTGACCATGCCAACGTCGCTCTCATCCAGCTATGCGCTGTTTCAAATCGCGATGTGACGACTGCTGCATCATTTGAGCTGTGACGACTGCTGCATCATTTGAGCTGTGACGACACTTCACCAGCCTCTGGCTCGCTTACATGCGCGCCAATCACACGCCATCCGTCCCTGCGTCCTGCTGGCTCAGGCTCCGCCTCATCATCACAACTCAACAACTCCTCGACGCTTGTCGTGCCCTTGTTCTCGTCGCTACGTATGTATACACGTCAAATCCATCGGCGACGTGGCACCAGTCCAGCTGTCCAGGTCCGACTCGCCAAGTTGCCTTGTGAATACATCATGGGGCGGGCGCCCAAGTGCTGAGGCAGGCACTCTTCGTTCGCATTTCCGCTCATCTAGTTTCGTAGCCCTGGCTGCCTGAAAATGCCAAAAGACAGACCTCAGGCTCACACTCAGCCAACGAAGGCAACAGATTCGACGACTGAAACCACTTCGGGGGCATCCTACGAAACTCTCAACCAAGAACCAAGAGCAGACGATGTCTTCCTTACGCGCAGTATCCCCGGAAACGCCAGATCTAGGTTTTCACGTTGGAAGAAGGGCGTCACATGGTAACAAGACTGCAAACTGGAGCATATCATGAAGGAACAGACATTCTTTTCTGCATTAAAGCGAAATGCATCTCACGTATTGTCAACAACAACGTGGTAGCCAATTTATCCTCCCCACAAAACCGAAACGCCAACTCGAAGCCTCGAGACATCATAATGGTCCGTATACCATAACTCATCAGTCGGTCCGCCCAGGGATAAATGCACGCTAAAGAATACTTGACGAGAAAGAGGTGAACGTATTAAACGGAAATTTGGGTATAGGGCGCATGCTCTTCGAACTCCTAGACCATGGCACGAAGTGAAATCAAGGTTGTCTCTTGCGCCGCGATCATGTACTTCGTCTTATGCGTTGGTTTATTGGGATAGGTGCGTTTACGAAGACGTGGGATTCGTCGGCGATGCGAGACTGCTTCTCCTCGTATTCCAAGGAAGACATCTTTAGGTCATCGATTTGTGCCTATCAAGTCAGCCTTCATACGCCAAGTAATGATAAGGTTGAGCTACCTTGGTCAGCGGTGGTCCGATGGTGGTGATCAAAAATCCGTCGCGTCCCTGTCGACACAATTAGCGTTCTGCTATACTCAACAACCACCATTGCAAAGTACCTGGAAGGTGTAGGGCCGAACAATCGCATCCGGGCCGCAATGATAGCGTATCTCGTTCTGAATAACGGCTCTTGAGATGCCGAAGCCTGGCACGAAGTACGAGTTGGGCACAGCCATAATGATGGTTTGGGATGGTCACGTCGGCAGGGTATTGCAATGTTGGCTGGACTCGATGTTCGCGGGCTGGGGATGATGGTAAGGTTGGGCGCGCTGGGGACTTATACATCTGACTCGCAGCCTTGCGACTGGGGAATCGGTTGCATACACTCTATCTACACCGGTTCCAGTCCGGATGAGGATGCGATGCATCGGCTGCGACCAAGTCCCCCGTTGGGCGTGGACGCGTCCGCCTCATTGTTCGCCTCGAAAGCCCAATCACCGCCATTGGGCAGCGACTAAGACCGGGTCTTGCAGCACCCTTTGCAATTGACCACTCACGGAATTTCCACTGCATTTTCTGGTATATCTCTTACTCTTGGAGGACTATTGCGGTTTCGTTATGCTTCGCATCTCGGCGCTAATTGCTGGAGCGGCCAACGCAGCTGCCACGTCTGCAGATGGATGGTCTCTCGCGACAACTACGGATGCTTAAAGACGATCTCTTTGCCACCAAACGTTCCAAAGGAGTTTGCGATATGTGATACTCCCACACCCTCTTGCAGTTCCAAGCCAGCGGGCTCAACCTGTTCTTCCAGATGCGATGAACTTGGCGCCAAAGGTTTCTAGCGGAGAAACCTCGACGCCGATCATACCCCGGCTCAACTTCCACGATGGGTGACACCCAGTCGCCCCACGGTAATCGCACAGCTGAAGGAACACAGTGTCGCGGTGTCTAAATTCGGCCAGCGTGGCTTCACCGCTAGATCTGTTAAGCGAAGGCGCGATCGCATCCAGGAGATCCCTTCCGCACGCGCTGCTATGGGTATGAATGCATCCAGCTACGGGGATGTTCCAGGTTTTGAATATTCCAAGAGCCGAGCCGAGACCCTATAGTATCCACCATCATGTACCTTGGTTGACGCAACAACGGTACCCGAGCCCTTGCGCTTCTTCCACAGCAGACGGACTAAGCGCCAACACCATTTGGCGACTCTATCTCACTGTGAGGCGAGCCTGGTTTACCCCGCTTGTCATTGATGATCTACTTCGACACTACCGGGAAAGGTGATAGATTACGGCATGTGGTGCCAATGGCAAGAACAGAGCGTTCAGCAACACCTGGTGCTATCGCTTCGATTGTGAAGCTGTTCATCTGAGGTGTTCATGCGTTCTGTTCCCTTCGGCATAGATCATCTCTTGCAGCCAGCAAACCTCAACGGAACGCGTATCATTGCTCGAAAATACAAGATCACCACCGGAGTTGCATCCTAACGGCGGTCTCGGCTCTTACAATGGCCGCATGAGTCGTGTACACGTGTGCGACTTCATGAACATGTGCCCAATGCCCAACGTCCGAGCGTTTAGGTTCCATCACAACAAGCATTCCATCGTCGTGGCCAGCATACTGTACCTACAGCACCTTATGCACCGGACTACCCCGCAGAATCAATCATGCAGTCGCCTCCTACGCCACCTCACCTTGCATCCGGTGTCAAGGTCTCACCGAAATTGTCGCCTTACGTCATGATGTCACGGATGAGACGACACGACGCAGTGGATGTTGTGAGGCATTATGAGTTTGGAGGGAGAACCTGGTGGCGGCCATTTCGCGGGCTACGAGGAACCCCGGGCATATCGAATGCGTGATCACGCCATATTCAGTCGGCGGTTCCTACTTACCGGCCTTACTGGAAGACAGCGGAAGATGGCGCAACCCGAGGTACTCCGCAACTAACGCAAGACCAGAGAGCGTACCTACCGTGACTATACAGTAGCAATGCAGGGAATCTGAGCGGCTTGGAAGTAATGCACCTAGTGTTGACGAGAAAGCGCATTTCAGGGACGGATGATCGTAGGTAGGATCTGACAAGCAAGGTACGGCTACCACTTCCGGCAGAGAGCAACTCTTTCAAAAACAACTGTTCGTTAAAGCGGCCGAAATCATAAGCCCGAGAAGTCGCCCCGCTGCCACTCTGCTCTATCATACGACTGCTCTCCGATCTCGTATAGCTTTTGACATGTATAAGGCCTTGTTCACCGGACATTGACAAGGCTCAGCCCGGTTGTGATCATTCGGGGCGACAATCTCGACAACATCGTGTCCGCAGGGTCAGCTAGCAATCCTGCAGACGTGTCCTGACAAAATTCACGACTGTCACTGGGCTGTCACTTTGCAGAGCAATGGCTCTTCGAATGGGCAACGACGACGGACGACCGGCACACTGGAGAAGGGAGGGTATCAGGCAATGCGTTCTGTGACGTCTTCCATACCTATGGAGTCTAGCACACCCTGATTGAGACCCGATAGGCGATGCGCCCAAAGGAAGATACCGTCCAAACCCCCACTCGCCACAGACTAGTAAGCTGCCTTCAGCCCTTGTCTGCCCTGTTCGAAGAGTAGAACCGGAGCATGGGTCAGCGGGACTACGTGTGAGACAATTGGCATGAATTCTGCTAACGATTACTATATGTGGCCACTCAGATACTTCCACAGGGAAATCCCTTCTACAGATTGCTGTTCTGTGTCAGTTACTCGCGTCAGCTTCATTCCATGGTCCCACGCCACCACCATCACACCGCGACCGAGCCCACAACGGCAAAATCCTGTGAACAGCACACGCTTCATCCGGTGGTTGGATACGATGGCTCTCTCATTGACGGACAAAGATCGAGCGCAATAAGCGCAAGGCTTCACGCTCTTAGCAGTGGAGGCGGAACACAGCCGAACGAACTGACGAGAAACACTATTTGCCCTTGCTTGATCGCAATCCGTACATGCGGCCTGCAACATCTTCAGCAAAGTGCAATCACAAATTCGCCACGAGCGGCATTCCGAGCACGAACCGTGGATCTCGCGTGCCACGTCAACCGTCCTTGTCAATGCGCGTTCGCCGTTGTTGATCGCGGCAAAATGCATGCAGCGCATCATATGCAGGTCTTGCTAAGACCCAGTACCTGCTCTAGTCTTACCAACTTCTTCCACAAACGCCCCTTCACAAATGGTTCTGTGAAAAAGTGAGGCTTCGTAATTTCCGAAGTCGTAACCCTGTTTGCCGATCCGATTACGTCCTAAGCCGGGACGGCCACCACGATGTACTCCTGCCGACTGCGCGGCGTTCGGTAACACCAGTCGACACGGCATGCGTGAATGACATGAGTAAATGAAACTTCTGGAAGCAAGGCGACCAATAGAAGTTGTGGTAGAAGCTCGTGCGATTCAAGTGCCGATCCTTTGAGTTTGCGAAGCGGCCCACTTCCTCCCTTGGACTTTGCTTATTGCGGAGCCGGAGTCGTGAGCCTCACGAATGTCTTGACAGTTGGCTGGAAGCCCTCCTCTGCTCCACCCCTCGAAGGATCTGGTTTTTGTTCTGTATTGTCATCGATTCGAAGAAAGAGGACGCACATGGACGGTCTGCTTCAACTTGGATGCTGACGAGGTCCAGCTACATCTAGAATACCGAACGCCATGCGTCAACACTCGCCAATCTAGTCTTAAATCTTTACTGCATCGTCTTCGTGTCCAGGAAAGGCTCAGACGAAAGAATACGACCTATCAACGTTTGCCGCATACGGTCGCGCTCAAGCACTCGACAAACACGTTCCGATAACCCAGAGACTGGACCGCGCAATACTATCAGACTCCTCCTGGATACACGTACCACGATACAGATATAACGCAGGTGTCCTTAGCATGACCTTCGAGGTTACAGCTGTAACGCCCGAACGCCCCCGAACCTAGCCAGACTGCTACGACGTACTCTCCTCAAGCCCGACAACCACGCGTTGTCTATCGTATCGTCTCATACACGAAAAAACCTGAACAGGCCTGCGGACTACATCAAGACAAAATCCACCAAAGTGGTTGACTCAACGTCAAGGTAGGCTCCAGGGTGTGCAGCTTTTCCCCAGACCGGCTTGGTGTGGTTCAAAATACTCTTGGTCATGCGTAAACGACTTAAATCTGTTGGTAAATCACACAAAGAGCTAGAGCGCGTTACCAAAACCACAATGGTGATACGACTTGTTCCTAGCCGGTCGGGCTGTGCTCAATGGGGACTTTCTTCGTAATTACACATTAATAGATTGCTAGTTGAGCAAGCCCCGGGTATCATTGTACAAGTAGAAGGCTAAGAGATCCGATGCAATGCCTTCGCTACGATGGCGTTCTTTCAAAGCCTTCTCCAAGGGGAGACGAATCAAACGTACTTACCTTCTAGTAGTAGCTCCTGTTTCGACTTCTCGGGCAGCAACGGAAGAGATTCCTTCTGTCGCATGTTCGTACTCCGGTCGCTGAGTACAGAAGTGCCCGACGAGCGCGACTTGTTCGACTTGGAGGACTGCGGCGACGCGAAGTGCTGACTGGCCGGTTCATCGCGGAACACAGGCGTGCGCCGACCGATCGTCTCCGGGCTATTGGTGTCGCGCTGATGAGCCTGCGTGATGGTCTCTGCTCTGTCATCGGGCAGGGCCTCCGCCTCAGTGACCAGTGTCCCACCAACTTCTTGATCCTGCTGACCGCGCGCGACTTCCGCCTCAATGGACAGAGCCCCGTCGCGTACGAGTCCCCCCTCAGCGCTCACCATCCCATCACGTACAACCTCCCCCTCCGCATCCAGCGTCCCCCCAGCCTCAACCCACTTCCTCAAATGCTCCTCCCTCAACCTCTCCCCAAACCCCGTCCACCTCACCCCAACCCTCATCGGAATCCTGCCCGCCCTCTCCAACGCATCAAACCAATCTCTATGCTCCGTCCAAACCAACCTCCTACTGCATTTACTCGTAGTCGGCGATCTCCCAACATCAGCGACATGCTCAAACAGCATCTTCGCCGTCGGCGTGTCGATATCGAGGTTATCCAAGATACCAGCTTTGATATCGCGATCGAAGCACAGCCACTCTATCACATTATCCCCCGTGCGAAATCCGAGCGCCGAGCCGCCGAGCTGGAAGACATCAGCCAGGTAGCCGACTTCGAGACACCCCGGTGGGATTTCATCGCCAAGCGGAACAGCTTTCTTGCGGAACGGGTCGTCGGATCGGAGCGCGCAGACGAAGCCATGATCGGGGCGGTTGAGCAAGGACCGTAGCTTGGCTACTGAGATGAAGGAGGCGCGGTAGTGGTAGATGGCTACATCATTTTTGGCAAAGCGGAAGTATTGCGCTTGTTTCAGCTTGTTGCCGTTGGGTCCGGGGATGGGTTTCGGGCCGTATGAGCGTGGTTTTTTCGGCGTTATGGGTCGGGGTTGCTTGACTGGCTTGGGTTTGGAAGGTCGGGGGTGCTTGTTTGGAGTGCCTTTGGGTCGGGTCATATCTTTTTCGTTCTTTTTCGTTTGGACTTTGCGGTGGTCTTTGGGCGGTCAGGGAGCGCGAATAAGAGGGGAGGAGAGAGGGAATTTGATTGCTGGAGAGGGTCACATGTTTTGGTCATGGAGTGTCGTAGCAATGGGGATAGTGTGCACGGGGATTTAGGCTACTGCCGCTAGAGAGGTGCTAGATTCAGGGTCTGGTTCACCGTGAAAGTGAAAAAAGAGAAGAGGGGCGTGGAGACTGGCTGAGAGGAGGAGAAGCTGGGCGGCCTTTCCAGAGCTAGCTCCCGCGTTCGCAGTAGAGCTAGAGCATGAGGTCTGAGAGTTGGTCTGGCTCTCCGTCACTGCTTATTTTTGGGTAATGCGAAGTGAACATGCTGATGTTATAGAACTTTCATCAGCTTTGGTAAGTCGTGGTTTGGTAAAAGCGGTGTGTATCGCGGCAGCTCATGGGTATGTCGCGCGTACGAAAGTGTCGCTGTAGCTTTTACACTACATCAAGATGTGGATCTCGTATAAATTGATAGATCAGGCTCGGATAGATTGATACAGGCGTCGGAAGTAAGGTATGAGACGTTCGTAGTAGTCGTCAAGCTCCTCCGTTGGTGTCAAGACATCGTATTCGCCAGATACAAGCTAGTGTATAACATTTCCAACTCTTGCCCATGGTCTTCCGCGCTTGCCAGATCTCGCAGATTTGAAAGGTTGAGAGCTACATCCTGGCAGCGGGCGACGCAGTTTCTTGGTTGAACTCGATGTAGGAGTCCGGCTAGAGTCGCAGGTTCTTGTTGCTAGTGAAAGCAGTGTTGCCGCGTTTGTAAGTACCTCTGTCATCCTCGGGGGCGTGTAGTAATGTCTCATAGCTGATTCCTTGGTTGTGAGATGAAGAAAGCGACCAAGTGATCAAAGCTTTCCCACTGGTTGTGAAAGTAGAGAATGTTCATGGCGGGAGTGGGCCATTGCACGTTCAGCGCGACAGAAGCGGATAAGTCGGGGAAAGACCGCCTCGTTATCTACACTCCAGCTCCCTCACTTTACCTCCAGTGAAGGAAATAGTAGGCGCTGCCGAGCACAGACCTATGCTCATTGAGTGCACCGAATCTATACGTCTCTCATTCCTCTACCCTGGTTTCTTCGTTTCGATATCCCATTGACTATTCCACAACATGCGGATTTCAGGATTCCTCGGGTTAGCAACCCTCATCGCTGCTATTGCAGGCGAGGTCTGTCCAAGGTAGGTATCGTGCCTCTAGTCGAGTTGTTGTTCTGGTTACGTCCTTCTATCAAGTACCAAATCTGTTTGATTACATGTCGCTGTAGTTGACTCAGACTCTAGTTGCGCAAACAACGGCCTTCTCACTGTCAATCTTACGATCCCGGGTGCACTTGATAAGATCCTTGTTGCCGGTGACCCCGATGATCCGGATGACTCGGACGACTCGGATTCACCATCAGATATAACAGTGACTCCAGTGCCCGACGCGTATTACGAGCATTGCAAGCAAAAAGGATGCGCCCTGGAATGGTCGATGCAGCACTCCGATAGCGAGGCCGGCGCTCAATTTGCACCTCCCCGCATGACCGCACAATCTCCCTTTCAAACTCCTCAAGACCTCCGAGACTGGGGATGGCATGACGGTGTCAAGATATCGCAAGCTTACGATGACCTCAGCAGCATCTGGTGGGGAGCTGATGTGGCACTGAAGGGCCTTCAGCTTCCTTGGAAGACAGATGCACAAGAGGGTCCCAATCGTCTCACCATTGTAGTGCACCAAGACCCCACTGCAGATATCAGTGTTGATAAGCAAACTTACAAGGTCGACGGAAAAGAATACCGGGCTTCGGAGGCTGATTACACTATGACTATGAATCTGCAAGATGGTGTTATCATTGCCATAAGTCGCAAAGGCCCAGATACGGCAGGCAAGGAGCGAGAGCCGCCGCTGAAACCAGAAGACATGCCAAAACTCCACCAATTCTCCGATGTTGGCTGGATAAAATGGAAGGCCATGACCGAGGCGAATAATCTTCCTGTTAACAATCTTCGGTATTTCTTATCGCTTGGGATCGCGAACACACAGACGATATCAGTGTGCGAGAGGATTTTCAGGGATAATAACCAAGCAATGAAGAAGTGGCCTGGAGACGTTTTTCTAGCCGGCACATGGGACTTCCGTGCTATCTTGGGTAAGTTGCACCCATCTTAGAGGGGTTCAGGTATCTCGTAGCGTAATCGGGGTTGTGTCGTCTCCATTGCAGTAGAGCATAACCCCAAGGCTCACTTGAGACCACCGTCTTATCCTGGAGGACTATCTCGGCTAACTCATGGACAGGAACCCCGAACGTACAAGGCTTTGGGTACATGCTGGTTCAACACAAGGCAGATCTGGGCAACATGTTCATTAGTAAAATCCATGTTTTCCTGTGTGAAAACTACGAGATTTGCATTGTCGCATTTGTGTCCCAACCAGTGGCCACTCCAGTGCAAGATGCAATGGTCGGATCAATAGTCACCTCCGATCAGGTCGACAGACGCGACGAAGGAAGTAACGTCATGCGTTTACACAAGATCTTCGCGAAGCTGTGAGAGCTAGGGAGAGCGAGTCAGAATATATGGGAGGATTGAGGATAATTAGACCTTTGGCTGGTAGACAGACGCGATTACCGGTCTTAGATCTGGATAGTCTTGGCTGCTTTGAAGGAGTGTATGGAGCTGGAGGCCTCCGCGACCTCCTCAAACTGGGGATCATATCGCTGCCCGGCTAACCAAATAACATCGACGATTGTCACATTCAATTTCATCTCTTTTGCGGTGTCGGAGTGCTCGATCCAGTCAGGCAGCGCGATCAACGCCACGCCTTGTAGCAAAAGTAAATCTGCTCCGCCGGCCAATGATAGAAGTCGTGGGCGTGTCGAGTCGGAGCGGATCCGGCAGCCGCGACGCGCGCGTGTTGTTTTGAGGGGATCCGAATGCAGGGAAGGAACTTACATATACCACCTCATGCCCCATACTGCGTCGGTCCTGAACTTGCACCGCTCAACCGCAAACACTCGCCGCCGATCAAGTGTCATTGCAGAAGCCATGTCGTGCCATGACCACGCCAATACGTCAAGCGCGGGCTCGCGTCATATGACAGGCGTGCCCCGCGCTGTAGGATGAGAGCTCGCGCATGACAGCCCACGAAGGAACATCTGCCGCCCGTTCGGAGCAATCAATTCGCGCCTACACAATGCGCGCCTGTGGGGTATTAGCCGTTCCACCGAGCGAGGTGCTGCTCGCTGGTCTGGGCCATGTTCAGCATTCTAAGATTAAAGAGAGAGAAATTCCTCGGCTTTCGTTACCCCGCTAGCGACTCCGTCGACTAGAGGCTGCCGTCTGCCCTATCAGCCGAGTATCTTCGCCGCATTGCGCAATCGGGACCGCGGCCGGTAGCGAAGAAACTCCCTCTGGACTCTCTTGGATTCGTCTTTCCGAGGTTATACCACACCACTCATTCGCCATGAGGCCTGCGACTACTGCGCCCGCCGCTTTCCGCGCTGCGACGTCCATCGCACGACTCCCCCGCCAGAAGTGCTCCTTTGCGACGCGCTGCCTAGCTTCCCAGACTGCTGCGAGATCGGCCCAGTTTTCGAGCCCGCGACGAACATCCGCAAACAGCGCCCCAACACCAACACCCAGCCTATACACTCGAATTGGACAGTACAGGATGGCGTCCTCGCAGGGAATCAAGAAGATTCAGGTCAAGAACCCTGTAGTCGAGCTTGACGGCGATGAGATGACCAGGATCATCTGGCAGGTCATCAAGGACAAGTTCATCCACCCATACCTCGACATCGACCTCAAGTACTACGATCTGGGCCTGCCCTACCGTGATGAGACCAACGACCAGGTAACCCTCGATGCCGCCGAGGCTATCAAGAAGTACTCTGTCGGTGTCAAGTGCGCGACCATCACCCCCGATGAGCAGCGCGTCGAGGAGTTCAAGCTCAAGAAGATGTGGCTGTCGCCAAACGGCACCATCCGCAACCACCTGTATGGCGCACATTGGAATAAAGGGGAGGACATGACTGACAGCACATTCTAGAGGAGGAACCGTGTTCCGCGCGCCCATCGTCATCCCCACCATTCCCCGTCTCGTACCCGGCTGGAAGCAGCCCATCATCATCGGCCGCCACGCTTTCGGCGACCAGTATCGTGCGAAGGACCGCGTTATCCCCGGCGAGGGCACACTCGAGATGGTCTTCACACCCAAGGGCGGCAAGCCTGAGGTCATCAAGGTCTACGACTTCCCAGCGGAGGGCGGCGTCGCGCAAACCCAATACAACACCACCGAGTCCATCTCCGGCTTCGCACACGCTTCCTTCAAGATGGCGCTCGACAAGAAGCTGCCGCTGTACATGAGCACCAAGAACACCATTCTCAAGGCATACGACGGCAAGTTCAAGGATGTCTTCCAGGCCATCTACGACAGCCAGTACAAGAAAGAGTTCGAGGCTGCCAAGATCTGGTACGAGCACCGCCTGATTGACGACATGGTCGCCCAAATGATCAAGAGCGAGGGCGGCTACATCATTGCCATGAAGAGTGTGTATCCCTCCTACTACCACTGCGACTTCGCTAACATTACTAGACTACGACGGAGACGTCCAATCCGACATCGTCGCCCAAGGCTTCGGCTCCCTCGGCCTCATGACCTCGACCCTCATCACCCCTGACGGCAAGACCTTCGAGGCCGAAGCCGCGCACGGTACCGTCACCCGCCATTTCCGCGAACACCAAAAGGGCAACGAGACCTCCACCAACCCCATCGCCTCCATCTACGCCTGGACACAAGGTCTGGCAAAGCGTGGTGAGCTGGACAACACACCTGAGCTCGTCGTTTTCGCCGAGCAGCTCGAGAAGGCTTGCGTGGACACTGTGGATATCGACAAGATCATGACTAAGGATCTGGCCCTTGCGTGTGGAAAGAAGGACCGGGCGTCTTGGGTCACCACCAATGAATATCTTGATGCCGTCGAGAGGAGATTAAAGTCGAGCTTGAAGGAGAAGCTATAGATGTACAGAAGTGTTGAATAATCGCGTGGGATATTCCTTGCATCGGATCACTCGGTAACAGCGTGATACCTAGACCTGACCATGTAGACGGAGTTCTGCTTACTCTTGGGCAGGAATCGATTGTTCACAAATTCAATTGCGCCTGTGCATGTCTTCCTTTGCCAGTGAGGCGCGAGAGCGCGAGGCATCTTTTTTTGGCAGGGAGCTCGTGCCATGTCGTCTCCACATGTTCCCGGAGCACGTTGCTTTTGATGAACTGGGTTTACGCTAATTTCCGATGAGACCCAAATCCTCAAAAAGAAACCAGTCTCTTGCATGTCTCACGGCAGTATGCATATGCGGGACGATCTGATGTTTGTTTGTTACACAGCTGATTGCAAAACATTTGTCGCGACTGTCTTGTTGAATTCCTAAGGCTTGCATACTTTGCATTCCGTTTAGCAGCTCTGTGTTGGGCCGTCTTGATCTCCTCGACAGTTGCTGGCCGTCTCATCCTAGACGGGATCACATGATGGAGGCGTTCACTGATGCTGCTCCCGGGACTAACCCGACTAAAGCCGCTAGGACCTACAGTGCGAGCCCGACCACCACGCCAGCCTCTGTACCAAATGACAGCGCAGGATCTACAGCCACCATTACCACAACGTTTCCGTCGCCTAAAAAGCACGGCAGTCCCTCGACTCCCGACTCTACTCCATTGCACCGACGCTTTCTGCGAGCAGTCTCGATGCCGCCTGCGACACCGTCGCGTCCGCCCATGGAGAGCCAGAAATCTTTCGAGAAGGCGCGCGACAGCCCAGTCGTAGTTCGCCATACTCCAAAGAGGACACAACCATCGCCGATGAAGCTCGAAGTTGGCCAGGGCGCGTTCTACTTCTCAATTGAGCTGCCCCCCAACAAGATCACGCCAAAGAAGAGCGGAACGACAAGCAAGAGCCAGACGCCAAAGGGAGAAGACACGCCTGCGAGGACGAGGACGCCTAGCCCGTTGAAGAAGGCGAGCCCAACGAAAGAGAATGCAGTGAGTACACCCACGAGGGCGACGCGCAGCCCACTCAAGCGTGATGAGACGACCAAGCAGAGCCCTGCGAGGCCGTTGTTTGGTACGCCGACGCGGGCGAGGATGCACAAGCAAGATACAGATCCACGAACTCCTGTTCGGACAACGCCCAGCCCGCGAAAGAATCACAGCGCAGTGAAGCAGAGTCCTGCCAAGATAGCTACTGTCACTCCGAAGAGAAAGGGCCTGCTCAAGACACCTGGAAGTAATCGACCTGGAAGTCCCATCAAGCGCTCGATCGAACAAGACGACTCACCTGTAGATCCGCTCAAGACATCTGCACGGCTCGCGAGAGAACTCCTATCAGGGCCAGAGGAGACACTCCGAATGCCACCCGGACGTCTTGTGGACCTGAAGGACGAGCACGCCCCAGCAAACTTGGTCGCGACTGCCACCGACCCGACCCCGCATCATGAATCCACGAGGCAGGCGCCACCAGCAAACAAGTGCCCAGAAAACATCGGACACCTGATGGCAAGCCTCATTGGCAACACTACCAGCACGCGTGACTGGGGAACCGCCTACGACAACGACATGATCTCCCCGATACCGACGCCATTACGCAAGGCCTCTGAGAAGCTCAAGCTGGGAGAATCGCCTTCTTTCCTGCGGATGTCGGCCAATGGTACGACCACGACGACCAATGCAGACTCTGTTTCTGATGTCAGCAAGAGAGGGTCTTTGAATCTACATGAACCTGCGTCAGTCGAACCAGGACAGGATAAGAGTAACCAGATTGAGTCGTCGTCTTCTGGATCAACCGAGGCAGCTCTTCCCTCTTCCATTACCACAGATCATACTGCGGACGTGTCAAGCGAACCGCGACCTGCACTTCCGTTACGTGCAGCCAGTCTGGGGTCTTTCAACACCCTGAACGCGACTCGCGAGGTACCAGCCCCACCACATCGCCCGCTTTTATTCCCAAAGCAGAGGTCGGAGACCCTTCGAAAAGAGCCTTCGCAGCAGGAACACCAGGTCAGGTGGCAAGATATGGAGACTGCTTCTTTAAAGCCCCTGCCTGCAAGCCATCAGAGGCGGGTGGGGACTGATCCAAGCGTACTTTTGAAGATGCAAAAGGACATGGCCAATCTGGAAGCGACGATGCGCCGCTCGGCAGGCGTTGTCGACCCAGCGTTTTGCGGCCCGCTCAATCTGAACGAGCTCCCTGCAATGTCGAATGACTACTTGGTTAGAGGCCAGCAAGATATCAGAAGCCCAGGTGTTGTTGGTACACCAAAAACCCTCAGTAGAGCCAACTCTGACAACCCATCGATTGCGACCGTACGAGCGAATGGAGTAAGAGGTACTAGCAATTCACTAGCACCGTTGAGAGTCTCCGGCACGCCAGGTATACCACGATTGAAACCTAGTGCTCCTACCTCAGCACAAGCAACGAGAGACCGTCTTCTTGCGGCTAAGAGAGAAACTCCCCAGCGTACTGGTGCGACTAAGACTGCGGCTCCCAAAACATCCCGCCCTCGATCAAAGACTACAGTGTCAGCAACAAGCAAGTCTAGTGCTGTGACTAGTACACCACGCAAGACCCCAGCGACCCCAGCCAAACCCGTGGCACCTCCAAGCACAACAACACTCAGCTCCCCGCATAGCCGCATACCATCAGTGAACGCCGCTAAGCCCAGGATGCGAACACAGTCTGTCCCTCAAGCTGGATCGAAGCCGCTTGCCAGTGCCTCGGGTCATAGTAAGGCCGTGGCAGCTTTGAAAGAGCGTCTACCAAACGTACCAACTGCTCCGGTCAACACTAGACCTGTTCCGATCCGGAAACCTCTGAGCACACCTGCTCGAGAGCCTCGTGATCCGGCAGCAGCTCCGCGACCACATCAGCAAGAGTTTGCCAGCGCGGGAGACATTGCTGACCGACTTGCTAATTGGCACGACGAGGATCGAAAGAAAGCGCAGATCAACCGTCCTACGGTCGCAGCCAAGAACACGCCAGCGAAGATACAAGCAGGAGGTCAGGCGGACGAGTCTACTACACCAGACGGCTCACCTGCGAAGATCGTCACACCCATCAAGGTACCTGCATCAACTAGAACTCCAAAAGCCCTCCCTCCTGCGAAAGACGCCAAGCCAAGACCTCTTTCAACCAAACCCAGCGCTCCGTCAACGCCCAGGTCTAAGCCCAGCGCGCCGGCTCCAAAAACACCAGCCCCAAAGACCCCAGCTCCAGCGCCTCGCAACGCCGCTGCCGTCAACAACAACCTCAGGCAACCCATAACCGCAGCCAAGACCCCAGTGAACCGCCGCATACCCGTTCTCGACCGCAACGCAACGCGTACACCGAGCAAGGCCATCGTGAGTAGTCTGGATCAAGCGATCGATAGGAAGATTGCAGAGGACGCGAGACGTGGGATGGAGTTTACGCCTGGTGGAAATCGGCTGAGGGATTTGCTGGATGCTAAGTCGATGAACGGGGGTGTTGTGCAGGTTTTGGAGGAGGAGGAGGAGTTGTAAGGATTTGTAGGGTTGTTGCAAGGGCGATAAGGACGGTTGGTGGGGGTTAGATGCGTCATTTCGGCTCTCTGTCTTTCTTTTGTCGAAGTACTGGTGTTGTGTGTGGCGTTTGTATTGTAAGGTATGGGATAGGAGTTGAGGCATAGGTGGTGTCACAGGGAAAATTATGTAGATGGGTAGACAGTTAATGTACAACTAGTGTTGAAAATCGACATCGGCCACGTTGATCTATATTCTCCTTCTCACTGCCTACTTCCTACTACCCTCCCTATAACTCTTCCCAAACACATCGCCTTCATCATCAGACTCGCCCATCTCTTCATCGCTATCCTCTCCATCACCGTCATCCCCAGAGTCTGAGTCTTCGCTCCGTCCCAGTGTGTGACTAGACGTCTCACTCTCCTCTTCTCCATCACTCCCAGAATCCGCCATACTCTCATCTGAATCTCCTTCGCCTTCACTATTCTCCTTACCGCCATCTTCGTCGCCCGCTACAGTAGAGTCTGACGACTCCGATCGGCCCAACGTGCGACTAGACGCATCACTTCCTTGACCATCTCCACTATCTCCACTATCCTCGACATCCTCACTCGCTGGACATTCCGCCAAGCTATCCCAGCTACGATTACGCCCAGAGGCTGTTGCGACCCCATCTGCTGCTTTATATTCTCGCCCATCGAATCTTCTTTCACTCTGAGCGTTTCGGCGTTTGGTAGTATGCGTTGCGCCAATGCGAAAGGGGTCGTCTTGGGTGGATATGTCTGCGGCAGGGTTGTAATCGTGGTATTGGCGCATTGTACCGTTGGAACGGAAGCTGGTGGCAATGAGAGGACCGAAGGGGTTGGCGAGGGTGGTGTGGCTTGGTTCTTGTGATGGGGTGTTGGGCATGACGGGTGGTTTTGTTGTGATGGTGATGTTGGCGATGTGTGTGCTAGGTGGATACAAGTTGATGAGATAGGGAAGACTAGGGAATCTTATGTATGCGAGAAGTACTTCAATGAGAGACAGAGTCTTGGAGTTGGTTCTCAAAGGTAGAACAGGAGCGTTCGAGGGTCTCATATCGATGTTTCGTTTGATGCAGACTTGACTTGAAGAAAAAACAGGTTTCAGTTCTGAGTATTAGACACTTGCGGCAGGGCTACCATCTGTTGCATATCACCCGATAGCAGCAAAACTCCCCAAAGTCCAAGCGCCATCAAAAGGGTGGTAACGGAAATCTAGATCGTGTACAGATACCTCGGGTTATCCTCTCCCATCTCAGCAATCTCTTCTTCAGTCTTGCCTTCAATCCTCCAGTCCTCCTTACCAGAAAGCTTCCTGTTATTCTTCATGCGGAAGTAGAAGTGCAGCGCAATGTAAATCGCAATACCGAGGGCTAGCAGCCCGATAGTAGCGCCGTAGCCCGGAATGTATGTTGGCGCGGTGTCGGCGGCGTACAGGAAAGGTGCCGCAACACCTGAGCAGTTACCGATGGTGATCTGCATGCCGCTCGCGAAGGCTCGCTTTCCGTATCGGGGATTGTTGACAGCGATCCAGGAGAAGGCGATTCCGGTGGCTACCCATAGACCGAGCGCGACGATGAAGCAGCCTGCGAAGCTGAGGCCAAGTCCCTATACGCATGTCAGTATAGTCGTTGGAATTGTGGAATGTTGAGGGCCTACCTTATTTGCGATGAGGAAGATGTATCCAATCATACTAACAGCGAGCCCACCTATACAGTAAAGACCTCTGTTTTGCGACTTGTCGCTGAAGTATGCGCAGATGACGTAGGTAAGGAAGCCGCAGACGTAGACGGGTATCGTCAACGCCTGAACTACTTGACGGCTCCATCCACCTCCGAGACCGTTGATGATGGTCGGTAGGAAGACGGAGAAACTGTAGAGCATGCCCAGTCCAACGAATTGCGCAATGGCGTAGGCGTAGACCTTCCAGTCTTTCACACCCTTCATGACATCCTCGCGCGCGAGTTCTTGACCAGATGTTGTTTGGCCGACTTCTTTCATTCGAAGCAGAACAAGGTTCCGGCGGTCTTCCTCGGTCAAAAAGCTGGCTGTCTCGGGGCTGTTGGGTAGGACGAAAGGTACGGCGACGGCGGTGATCACAGTTGGAATGCCGTTGATCAGAATGATCCAACGCCATCCGTTCCAGCCTGCTACACCGTCGAGCTCACCGATTGCGTACGCTACAACACCCTGTGCTCGTTAGTTCCTTCCTTTTGTTTTGGGGAAGCGATACTTACACCCAGTCCACCTGCTAGTGCAGATGTACCATAAAAGCACGCCTGTCTCAAGCTAACGTTGCGCCGGTTGTAGAACATGCTCAGGTAAAGAATGACGCCCGGGAACAGGCCGGCTTCGAACATGCCCAGCAGGAGACGGCAGACGATGAGTCCGGCGAAATTGTTGACAAAGCAGGAGAACGTGGCTACCATGCCCCACATGAACATGAGGCCTCCGAGATATCGGGCAGGTTTCATTCGCTTCAGGATCAGGTTTGACTAGATGTCTAATTAGCATGTAAGGCTAGGCTCTGATGAACGCCAAGCTTACCGGAGTTTCGAATATCTAATACACGATTAGTGGAAGTCAACAAACATTGGGTGAGAGCGACACTCACAACGTAAGTAACGAACAAGATGGATACCGCGATTTGGAACTGATTGCTATCGGGGTCCATGCCAAGATCCTCCTCCATCTTGTAGAGACGAGCATTGCCGATGTTGACTACGCGAATCTGTCAGTCTAGATCTCAAGATGAGCATACCGTACGCACCTCGATCCATGAAGTTCATCAGGTAGATCCAGCAAATCATGGGCACGATCCGGATGTCCAGCTTCCTTAGCAGCTTTGCTTCAGTGACAGGATCAATGTCAATCATCGAGGCGGATTGTTCGACGTCTTCGAGTTTGAGAGGCGGGTTTGGTGATGTGTCCGAACCTTTCTCGTCCCTGTACTCCGGTTCCGTGAGCACGGGCCCATCTTTGTTTGCGTTCATGCTGTCAACAAACGAAAACAAAATTGTGTGGGTGCGATCTCAAGTTGGAGGTGTTTCCAGTGGGGAGGTAAGTTGCTGTGATCGTCGTTAACGGACCAAAAAAGTATTGGAACCAGTCTGACCCTTATAACCCGAACACCTGGGGAAGGGTGCCCCGGCCCCATGGGGAAGCGAGATATGCCATGCGCTTGGTATACGGAGACGCACCGTTGGCATCGATCAGGCAGAAACACCGAAGCGAGTTTGATAATCTCGTCGTCGAAGTGCCGGTAGCCGTTCTTCCGCCCTGGCGTGCTTGGAGGCTCTGGTTAAGGGCGCTTCCAAGCTTCTGATACTGGGGTAATTGGTGGTTAACCAAGACCTTCACCTCCTTGGATTCTTAACCTGTTTTGGCAAGGCTGGACGCGGATCGCGTCAACGGGACCAGATCTTCGGTACGGAGGAACGGGTATCTTCTGTTGTGTAGCCTATCATCTTGCGTAACGCAAGGGTATTCGCAATCCCATGTGCCAGATGCTCGTAATAGCAGGTATGCTCAACAACTTTCCCATGTAACGTGCACAGACTCGAATGCCTGTCCGGACCTACAGCTTCTGCACAACTCTGAACAGCCGAACAATAAGACAATCTGCGCTTGATTACGAGAACAATATGCACAGAGCCCGTTAATAGTACACGACCGTGAATCGAGTGGAATGGCCTTGATCACTATCATGTTTGGTGTGTGCATGCTGCGATCCACGGCAGTACTCCTCTTGGTGCTGAGAAATGCCACGGATGCCGCATTTGATTTGACCGGAGGACGCACTGAATCTAGTGAGGAGTACTTAGTCCGAGAGATTGCATAGATATACTGCCTTCCTTTGCTCCGTGGGTGTTGTTGTCATGCTCGATACCAAGTCGCCAAGTCCTTAGCCTGCGTTGACGCGCTTGGCAGTTGTGTCCTATGCAAGGACGTCGAGCTTCTCCACACATCCGATGTTGCTACTGTATGAGGTAAGTGGGTATGACAAAAGATGATTCTTGGTGGTGCATGAGAGCGTAATGACATATCAGCGAGTCTATGTTGATTCAACATAGGACGTCGCAATGTGAGGCTCTTCGACGGCTTGTTGTTATTCTTGCCCAGCCGGATAGATCGGTATGAGATGCATCGCGGCTGCTTCTCTACAAATTGATTCGAGCGGGAAGGCTGAAACATTGCAGCAGTGCTGCGCCTCGGGCGGAATGATAGATGCTTGTGCGGCGGGCTTCTGCATTCAATAGGAAGTACGCCTGTTGTGCAGAGCGGGCAAAGGGATGTGATGGACGGCCAAGCACCGAGCCGTTGCCCAGCATGAGGAGGATCAGTAGAAATATGGCGCCGCTGACGATGATGATGAGAGATGATGGTTGAACGAAGGCGGAACCGCTGGTGAATGATGGGACGAGGCAGGGGCAGCGCGTCTTGGAAGGCGCGTCGCTTAGTCATCACGCTCTAAAACTCACGGCGCGAAGGCACACAACGACTTGGAGATGCAGTGCTAAGCTCTCAAGACTTGCACATGAGATCCAAGGCACCATTCGACCGATTTAGCCCCACGTGGTCATCCCTGCTCGCCATGTGTCCATTGCGAGAAATCCGTTTGAAAGGCCGCGGCGAAGTATTGGCGTGGCAGAGGGGAAGGTTCATGAGCTATTCTCTCATGCTGCCAAACAGCCACTAGTGCATCGATGAGTTCCTACGTTACTCGGACACCTGTACAGATCTCTTCTTCGGTCTCCAGGTTCGGCACATGGAAGAACACAACGTCCCGTCTGCCAGTCCATTTCTGCATCTCGAGTAGACTGATGTAGTAGTTGCAACCACACACATACGAGCCCACATCAGCGCTGAGCCTTACATCGACGGCTTGTCTTGATTTCTCCTTTCCTTTCGTCTCGGAAGGCCGATGGAGGAACAAGCTTCCCTCCATATCCCAGCTGCCGCATCGATATCAACCGTCGTCGCCAGAGATGGTGACGCTTTTACAAAGGTCTTCTTGAATCTCGAACTGGCAGCCGAGCTCTTCGCGCCATTGGGTCATGCAATCATTTGAGATAGTTGCAGCTTTCTCACCACTGCGAGTCTTCAGTGGGAACATCCGTACAGCGTTGATCCGAGTGCGTTCAGCTGCAGTTGGATTATGTGTGTGGTCTATTCGACTACGCTGGTCGAGCGGAACGTATGAAGCGCATTTGAATATCATAAGATGGCTTTACGCGTCACGAGGTTTAGCACGCGCATGCGAGATTTCTCTACCCGTAAAGCTTTGAAAGGGTAGGGCGGTGATGACATTGCGCGAAGTTGGTGTTGGAAGCGTGAAGCGGTGGCGCGGTCGGGGATGACATGGGTTCCCCACGTCAGCCATGCAAGGTCCGGTAGCGGTGCACTTTGATTTCGAAGAACGCAACCCTCGCAAAAAGTATACTCCCGGTTTGACTCATACCCACAACCTCCCAGACATAATGCGCTGAGTTCGATACTCGCCCTCATCAATTGTAATTCCCTGTAGCCTTACTTCCCTCGTTCAGCAGCTGGCGGCTCTTTGTGCAAGTCTGACTCGCACCGCCCACCATGGCGAGCAACGGCGTCAATGTCGCGCAGGGTGAGCCGACCAAGGTGACGATCCTGGGCAAAGACTCGATAGTCGTCGACTACGGCATCTGGCAGAATTACATCGCCCAGGACCTGCTTACCAACATTCCCTCGTCGACGTACGTCCTCATCACCGACACCAACATCGGCCCTCTCTACACGCCCACGTTCGAGCGCGCCTTCGCGTCGGCCGCGTCTTCGCTTCCATTCTCCCCACGCCTCCTCACCTACCAAATCGCGCCCGGCGAGACGTCCAAGTCGCGGAATACCAAGGCAGCCGTAGAAGACTGGCTGCTGTCGCAAGGATGTGTGCGCGACACCGTCATAATAGCACTGGGCGGAGGCGTCATTGGGGACATGATAGGCTATGTCGCGGCGACGTACATGCGCGGCATCAAGTTCGTCAACGTGCCTACCACATTGCTGGCCATGGTCGACTCGAGCATAGGCGGCAAGACGGCCATTGACGTGCCCGCGGGCAAGAACCTGGTCGGCGCCTTCTGGCAGCCCGAGAGGATATACATTGATTTGCAGTTTCTCGAGTCGCTGCCCAAGAGGGAGGTCGTTAACGGCATGGCAGAGGTGGTCAAGACGGCGGCAATCTGGAACGAGGAGGAATTCACAACACTCGAGGGCAATGCAGACGCCATCCTGGCTGCGATTGACCAAAAGCCCGTCAACGGCCGCAAGAACTTCGACAAGATCGCCAGCATACTGAAGCGCATAGTGCTAGGCTCAGTACGCGTCAAGGCCGAAGTCGTCTCGGCAGACGAGCGCGAAGGCGGCCTGCGCAATCTGCTCAACTTCGGACACTCGATCGGACACGCTTACGAAGCCATCCTCACACCCCAGATCCTCCACGGAGAGTGCGTCGCGATAGGAATGGTCAAGGAGGCCGAGTTGGCCAGATACCTGGGTGTACTGGACCCCTCCGCAGTCGCGCGCTTGACAAAGTGCATCGCGAGCTACGGACTGCCTACATCGCTGGCGGACAAGACGGTGCGCAAGCGGTCGGCCAACAAACATTGCCCCGTAGACGAGCTCATCAAGATCATGGCTGTGGACAAGAAGAATGCAGGCAAGACAAAGAAGATTGTGCTTTTGTCAGGCATTGGCCGGACGTACGAAAAGAAGGCTAGCTCCGTCGAAGATCGCGACATCAGAATCGCCCTCTCACCGAGCATATCTGTTCATCCTGGTATCCCCTCCGACCTGAACGTGACCTGCAGACCTCCAGGATCCAAGAGTATCTCCAACCGAGTCCTCGTACTTGCTGCGCTTGGAACTGGCTCGTGTCGCATCACCAATTTGCTGCACTCTGACGACACACAAGTCATGCTGGACGCGCTGGCAAAGATGCAGGGTGCTAGTTTCGCGTGGGAGAACGACGGCAAGGAGCTAGTGGTCACTGGCAATGGCGGAAACCTCAAAGCGTCGAGCAACGAACTCTACCTCGGAAACGCTGGCACTGCCGCGCGTTTCCTGACTTCGGTGACTGCACTGTGCCAGCCCGTCGAGGGCGTGACTTCCACAGTAGTCACTGGCAACGCGCGTATGAAGGAGCGACCCATTGGCCCGCTGGTCAAGTCACTCCGCACCATGGGCGTCGAAATTGACTATCAGGAGAACGAAGGCAGCTTACCACTGCGAATTTCTGCATGCGGTGGCTTTGGTCCGGATTCCTTCACGGGCGAGATTGAGCTTACTGCCAACGTGTCGTCGCAATACGTATCTTCTATCCTCTTGAGCGCGCCATACTCCAAGAAGCCAGTAACACTGCGCCTGGTTGGTGGCAAAGTCATTTCCCAACCATACATCGACATGACTATCGCCATGATGGCTTCCTTTGGCGTGCAGGTCGAGAGGTCCCAGGATGATCCCAACACCTACCACATCCCCAACAAGCCATATACGAACCCCTCCGAATATGAGGTGGAGAGCGATGCTAGCTCTGCTACCTACCCGCTCGCCATCGCGGCTATAACAGGTACGACGTGCACAGTGCCCAACATCGGCTCAGGCTCCCTGCAAGGTGATGCGCGATTCGCTGTTGAGGTTCTAAAACCTATGGGCTGCAAGGTTGAACAGTCCGAGACCTCTACAACCGTCACAGGCCCTCCTCGCGGCGAATTGAAAGCCGTCAACGAGATCGACATGGAGCCCATGACTGATGCTTTCCTGACAGCATCCGTATTGGCTGCAGTAGCATCATCGAATGGTAGCACAACTACCACCCGCATCTATGGTATCGCAAACCAGCGTGTCAAGGAATGCAACCGCATCCAAGCCATGGAAGATGAGCTCGCCAAGTTTGGTGTCACTTGCAGACAATTTGACGACGGTATTGAAGTTGATGGAAGGGCTTATGAGCTCGAAGCTCCCAAGGTCGGTATTCACTGCTACGATGACCATCGTGTCGCCATGAGTTTTGCTGTGCTCTCATTAGTAGCCCCAGCGCCCGTTCTCATCCTTGAGAAAGAATGTACCGGAAAGACATGGCCCGGATACTGGGACTCTCTGAGCCAGATCTTCAAGACCGAGCTCTCAGGCGTGGAGCTACCGCCACGGCCGAATGCGCACAAGGCAGCGTCGAAGACTGAACAGAAGTCAATCTTCATCATCGGAATGCGCGGCGCCGGCAAGACGACCGCAGGTGGCTGGGCAGCGCGTGCACTCGGACGCCCCTTCATTGATCTGGATACTGCACTCGAGGATCATGTAGGCATGACAATACCTGAGCTTATCAAGACACAAGGATGGGACGGCTTCCGGAGCGAGGAACTGAAGCTTCTGGCCCAAACTGTCAAGGAGAAGCCTAATGGGCATGTCTTCGCCTGTGGTGGTGGGATTGTGGAGACACCTGAAGCTCGCAAGATTCTCGTCGACTATCAGAAGAGTGGCGGTATAGTACTACTTGTCACCCGTGATATCAACAAGGTAGTCGCCTTCTTACAGATCGATAAGACACGGCCAGCGTACGTAGACGATATCATGGGCGTATGGCTGCGAAGGAAGGACTGGTACACAGAGTGCAGTAACTACCGCTTCCACAGTCAGGTCCCAGGATCTGGTGGACTCGCTCAGACGCAAGGAGAGATTGCCCGTTTCCTGAACACCATCACTGGCAAGGCCACCACGTTGAAGGGTCTCAAGAAGAGGAAGCATTCTTTCTTCGTCTGCTTATCTGCACCTCGACTTGAGCCTTGCATCAAGACTCTACCGGAGATAGTAGTCGGATCGGATGCTGTTGAGCTCAGAGTCGACTTGTTGGAAGACCCCAACGGGCAAGAAGGCCTGCCAACACCAGAGTTCGTGATCGAGCAACTGACAATACTGCGGACCGTAACATCGATACCTATCATATTCACCTTGCGAACGAAAGCACAAGGCGGAAGATTCCCAGACCAGGCTTACGATGAGGCCCTGGTGCTTTACCGGACAGCATTACGACTTGGTTGTGACTTTGTAGATCTGGAGATGACCATGCCAGAAGACATCCTGCGCGAGGTTTCCGACACTCGCGGATACTCAGAGATCATCGCTAGCCATCACGATCCCAAAGGCGAGCTCAACTGGAGAAACGGGTCGTGGATGCAGTACTACAACCGCGCGTTGCAGTACGGTACTGTCATTAAACTTGTGGGTGTCGCCAAGTCGCTCGAAGACAACTATGCGCTTGCAGAGTTCAAGAGCTGGGCGAATACGGCGCATCCCGTCCCCCTGATTGCCATTAACATGGGCGAGCATGGCAAGCTTAGCAGGATACTTAATGGCTTCATGACACCCGTCTCGCACCCACTCCTGCCCTCTGCTACCGCACCAGGTCAACTATCTGCAGGAGATATTCGGCGAGGCCTGTCGTTGATGGGCGAGATTTCGACGAAGAAGTTCTTTATCTTCGGCTCACCAGTGGCACAAAGCCCTAGCCCGCGTCTCCACAACAAGCTGTTCGGCGAGACTGGGCTCCCGCACGTCTACGGCCGCCATGAGACTATGGATGTAAGCTCCGTCAAGGACATCATTCGTTCGCCAGACTTCGGTGGAGCCAGTGTGACAATTCCGCTCAAGCAGGACATAGTACCTCTCCTTGACGGTTTAGGCCCAGAGGTTGACGTAATCGGTGCCCTCAACACCATTGTTCCCGAGAGCTCCATCGATGAATCCAGTGGTGAAGAGGTCGTCCGTCTAATCGGTCGCAACACCGACTACCTAGGCATGATACTCATCCTCCGCAACGCCGGCGCTCAAGGCAGCGGCTCTGCCCTCGTCATCGGCGGCGGCGGGACAAGCCGCGCTGCCATCTACGCACTCAAAGAAATGGGCTACGGACCAATCTACCTCCTCGGACGCAATCCCTCGAAGATGGAGACCCTCAAGAACGCCTTCTCGGCAGAATACAACCTACACGTCATCGGCTCCCCAGAAGAATTCCAATCCATGGAAAGCACGCCACAGGTCGCTATCGGAACCATTCCAGCGGACCAGCCCATCGACGTCGCCATCCGCGAAACGCTTTGCACTTTGTTCGAGAAGGGCAAGGCCAGCGTCAAGGACGTGGAGCCAGGTCCAGAAAGAATACTGTTGGAGATGGCGTACAAGCCCCCGGTAACAGCGCTGATTCAGCTTGCGATGGACAACGGGTGGAAGACGGTCAATGGTCTGGAGGTTTTGGTCGGACAGGGTGTGCACCAGTTTGAGTACTGGACTGGTGTCAAGCCGCTGTATGCGGTCGCTAGGGTGAGTCTTGCTGTGTGAATCATGATTAGGATGAAACTGACGTTACGCAGGATGCTGTGATCAACCAAACCGACTAGACGGGGATGAGGTTTCTATCGGTGGGGGACTTGGGTCTTTTGATTGTTGTTATGGATCTAGTGTAGATGAAAAGCACGGTGCATCATCATGTCATCTATCGTTCGCAATTCCCAGAATATGTTGATGTAATTGTGATATTCGTGTTTAGGTGAACGCCATTACATGTTGAGCTGACTGTAGTGGTAAGTGATGCCGCATTGGCGCACGGATGTCTTCACGTGGCGCTCTAGTCCTTGATCGTGCTAGCGTCTGACATCATCCTGCGGTCCCGTTGGCTGAACAGCAGCACCCTGTCTCTGCTTTCTGCCAGCGCGGACATTAGAAATACATGTCTACGAACAACGCCCGTTGTGTTATTGAACTTCAACTCATCCCGAACCCTTGAATGCCAAGTATATCCTTCGCAGGAGCCAAGAAACGCAAGACGCGTCATTCCGGTTACACCTTCACAAAAGCACGTCAAGAACCTGGAATTACCATGCTTGGGCCAGCCGAGAGCGGACTCTTGCGTCTTGTCGACGAACTCCTCCTCAACATCATCGACCATGTCGAAGGCCAGGATGCACTTTGCAGCCTCGCCGCGACGTGCACGCGGTTTCAAGGTCTCGTTGAACCCTACATCTGGCGCAAAATGGTAGTCTTGACGGGAGGACACGCGCAAAGAATTGCCACGGCACTGGACAGCCGAGATAATCGGACAGACTATATTCAGGATCTAGCTATTCGCTACAAGGATGAATGTCGCGAGGGAATTGAGGATCTGAACCATTATCTGAGTTTGATGGGTAGGCTGCGTCATCTGCATGTCGAGAGCCCTTGCCCGAACAACTTGGAATGGCAAAACGGCATCTACTTTGATGGATACTCACGGATTGATTACAACAACTTGCTTGCAGCAGCAGTGTATCCACGCGCGGGAATACCGATGACGTTGCCGATGCTGCAGTCGTGTAAGTCAAATGTTTCATGGCAATGAGCCTGACTAACGAAACGCAGTAACGCTCCACGCGCACGGTTCGGGAGACAACAAGTTCAAGTTAGGTCGCGCTGTCGCGATGTTCAGACATCCAACTCTGCGAAATATCATGTTGTCGTGTTTGAACTTTGACGGAGATCTCCAAATCTCCGAAACAGAGAAGAAGACAACATGCCTTCAGTCTCTGACGCTTATCGAATGCAACGTCAGCGTTCCGTTCCTAGACAATGTGCTCAGCCTACCCAAAGCTCTCAAGGAGTTATCAATCGGAGAGCGATTGCACGTGTTCCAGGAATGCCAACCGTCCATGGATCCAGAAAAACGCACATCCTCATCTCGATTCCTAGTCGCACTACAGAAACAAGCACATTCATTGCAGCGCTTGACACATTGCGGAGGTCACGTTGGCTATCTGACTTCGCGCGACACCGATCCTGAAGGCGCCGAAAAGCTACGCTCTCTCGTCGAGCTAGAGTACCTCGAGCTAGGCTTTGAGTCACACCTCTACTACTACCTACGACAAAGCGGCTTCCCGCCATCCCTCAAGTCGCTAAAGATGCTCGACTCCGCCATCTCCATCAACTCAGGCCACGACCTCCGCTCGCTATCCGACATCGCCTTCCGCTCCCTCACCTCGCTCGTGGACGTCTGTCTCCCAAGAACACTAGCAGACGACTTCATACTGCACCTCAAGTTCTCCGACCACTCTTTCTTCCGCCTCTTCGAGATAGTCGACGCAACAGAACAAGCTCACCTCCTCAGTGCCCTCTTCTTCGACCGCGCGGCTACCTACAAAATCGCCACCATGCTGAAGTCATACAGCACAAACGCCCACTTCGTTGTTTCACGAGAAATGTTTCCATCGGGCAAATCTTTCATTCCACCATATATGGAGGGCGAAGAGCTGCCTGTCGAGGAGTTGATGTATACCAGCGACGACTTCTGGCGCTTCAACGGCATCAACTACCGCATTATGGATGATGAGAATTGGAGGGATGAGCTTAAGAAGGGGAAGAAGCTGGTCGTTTGTAAGAGGTGTCGGAGTAGGGGGTTGGGCGTGGATGAATGTAGGAGTTTGGGTGATGGATCTGCTTGCATTCCTTGTAAGGGTACTGGGTTGGGGGTGTGCGAGTGGGAGAGAGATGAGAGTGGAGAGTTGGTCAGTGCTGGAGATGCTAAGGCGGAGTAAGTGGAAAATGTCTGGCTTGTTGACTTTGTGAAGATCTGAATTGTCGCAGGCGCTGCTTGGTGATGTAGTGGTAAGCGGTGTCCAATCAACGATGGGCGGTCAGCAAGGTCTAGCGTGGCATGCTATCACCGGAGTTTTGGCCCGAAACACATCCTGTGTAGTTCAACCAATATGTTCCCTACATGGCCCATTGCGTGGGCTTTTCCGCTGATTCGGTCATCATCCCTATCGTTGGTTTTACGGGAGTTATGAGTGGCCCGCCGTCTACGACGTGTGGGTCACCGCACAACCACAATAAATCGGATCGAGCTAGGTTCAATATGGCTTAGCGCGCACAATGATTGTGTGAGCTAGTAGCGAGGGAGTATATATGACGGCTGCTCGTTCTCTCTCTTCTGTAGTCCTACATCACAGCGTCTTGATATCACTTCACTCGGTATATTGAGAAACAAGTCGCAAGACTCAACGTGAAGGAAAGACTCAAAGTACTAGGGTCAAGACTCAGGGTATCTACCGCAGGAATTGCTGTGCCGAACGCAAGGCTCAAATTACTACGCACAAGACTGGAAGTACTTTACCAACGAGGTCGTGAACATTCGTAATCTCCGCACAAGACTGAAAGTATAGAGTGCTTGGTCAGAAGTGTCAAGCCGAAGACTGAGAGTATCAAACGCGAGGCTAAGAGTTTCGACGCCGCTATACACAACATGGATATGATCTCCTACACCAATGCAAGCTCTGCAGCTACCCTGCAAAGCGGCTTACGGGCCCCCGCAATGAACGCTGAATCCCAGACGCCATCGCACACCTCTTCAAACTCCGGTCCGTTGCCGGGCTATACATGCCTGTTCTCGCAACTATCAGGAGAATTCCGAAACCGCATCTACGATTTAATCTTAGAAGATGTTGATTCGTCTGCCATGCGCGTACACTACAATCCTGATCCAGCAATGCCATTCAATGAGCGATATCCAAAGCACAAGCACATGGGCCTGACACAAGTTGACCGTAGAACGCGTACAGAGTTTGCGCCCTTGTATTTCAACGGTCATTACTTCCACTTCTCCCAACTAGCTCATTTCTACCGTTCGGGTCTCGCTGGCAAGAACGATGCATATCCCGCGCTAGTCCGCCTCCTATCCATGATCAAAAAAGAACGGCTTAGACGACCAGCGGCAATGGAGTTCGACTCGCCAAACCCAGGTCTCGACGTAACACTCTTATTCCGGCTAGACCCGTATAACTGCGATGTCACAGGCCGCTGGTTCCTCGACACAGAATACAAGACCCACAGAAATGGCCTTATAACGGGCATCTTATGCCGCATGCTCGCATGTCTACCTTCATGGCACCATCTATTAGAGCCAGGAGCCATCACCAAGATCAGCATCTTGAAGTCTCGCTACCGGAGTGGCAAACCGTTTATCCTTGTTACGGTGGATCTCGACTCTGAGATCGAAATCTCGCGCGCTGCGATCGTGCATGCACTTGTTGAACGGGCGCTGGTTGCAGAGATGGATTTTTCGATGCCTGATAGCGGACCGGCGGCGTCCCACAATTTTTTGAGGGTGAAGTGTGCTTGGAGGGGCGAGAGGTGTAGGGAAAGACGTCAGGGCGAGGGGCGTAGGAGATCACGATGCGGAGGGCGAGCAGTGGCAGAGTGAATCTGGAGACGGTTCGGGAATGGGTGACAATGAATGTGGATTCAAGTCATCGGGGAAGAGAAGAAGCTCCAAATGCTGCCTAATCACTCTTCCAAATTGGCCTGTGTGCGCCCCGGGTACCTTATAATTACCCCTTCTAGTCTGCTTCTTACATACACTGTCTCAATCAACCACTTAAGAAGCGAGCTCAACTGGCATAACCCAACATGGATGCCGATACAACAATGAACGATGCCTCCGATGTGGATGTAGTGTCGCGGCTTCTGGAGCTACCCGGTGGTAAGCCCAACGTCGTATTTGCTCTGAGATATATGTATACTGACCTACGGCGAAGAACTGCGCAACCACATATACAGCATCATTGTCGCCGGAGAAGCAGCTCATGGAGTCAAGCTGCACCGCAAGCGCCGCGGCCGCTCCCAACACTCAAAACATTCTCTGAGAGACCGTCACCCTAGCCGCCAATTCCTCGGCCTTGCTCAGACGAACCAACTATTCCGCTCCGAGTTCTGGCCGCTTTACACGAAAGCCCACCGCCCTATCATCAACATCGAGGAGCTTGCCGAGTATCTTGAGGTCGTTCCGCACTCTGACGAATATATCAATAGCTCTATCATCACTACTCTGAAAGCCGTGCGCCTCCTCAAGACTCCGAACGCCGTTAAAGCTCCTGGTGTCGACATTCGGCCTCTTTTCCGCATGAAGTGGAAATCGTTCCCATTCATCGTTACCAAACGGTCCACGTATCGGTATTGCGAGGAGCACGAGATATTTCATTGGCTTGTAAACATAAGCTGCCGTAGGAGCCGGACCTATAACAAAGTGCTCAGGGATAATGGAGTCGTTGCGATCTATTTGCATAGACGCCATAACGCCGTTGGCGTGTCTCCTGCGGTGGAAGACGTTATCACAGTACGCCTGGGCGACCTCGTGAACATGAGACTCAGCGGGGACAGAGTTAGCTTCTTCCAGAGTTTCGTTGATGCTACGAGAACCCTCCTAATTTTCGGTTCCTGGAGTAACGTCGTGATAGAATGTACTAGCGGTATGCAGAAGATGACTGCGAGAAAGGGACAGACTATTCTTGTCGAACAATTGGAGGATATCTCGGAAGACGTGTGAGCAAACGCGTTACCCAGAGAGCGATCGCGATATCTGGAGGAGAAAGAGATGTGATGAATTAAGAAGTTCATGGAGAGTGGAAGTTTCCGATGCCGTGAAGGCCGACTTCTGGTAGGCGAATGGGAGGTTAGTGGATACGTATAATAATGATGTTGTTTGCCCACTTCGGTTGCAATTTTTACCGCTATGTCCCTTGCACTGTCTACTGGGCCAGATCGATGACAACAGTAGTGACAAATACGCCAGACATGATCGGTCAGGACTCTAGATCGAAAATGAAGAATAAAGTGGGGACAATAGTCATGAGGATGAAGGGTACATTGACGGAGACCCCGTCGTCTAGTATGCTCACCATGATAACAGCAATGATCGATCACTGCCGCGTCCTGCGTATGTCTCCCTACTAAAACCAATCGCAATTAACAAGCGATCTCTCAGCATGGGCGCCCCGAAAAGACACATGTCCGCGTCAGTGATACACTCCATCAGCGGGAAGTATGGTACCGCTTCCCAAACCGTGCTCATCGGAAGGTGACGCGCGAGTACCACTTTGCGCGATACGCGATAGATGTCCAAGACGACTCTATCGGAAGGAAGTAGCCGGCTCCCGGTAAGGTCTCGTGATGACGACGGGGAGAGCTTTGACGAGAAGCTTATAGAATGGGTAAAGAAGGGCGTTTTCGGTGAAGTGTACACCGATTAATACCATATCGTGGGTGACCGCGATCGACTGTTTCTCGGTCATGCACTAAGGTCTTCTAGAAGGGATTGGCAGGTACGGAAGGCGGTGGAAGGGTGTTCGAGTACGAAAGCTTCGATGCTAAGGCAGCATACCCTCCGTGTGTGCGCTTTGAAGATGAAGAAAGAAAATCGTCGTGCGCTGCTTTGAGTAGTCGGTGATGCTCGTCATGCGTTCCTGTAGCATCGTCAACGTGCGCCGCATCGCAATTTCTCGACCACAAAGTCTGTGCGATCTGTGAATCATCTCTTGGCTGTTCCTCGCATTCGGTGGTGCTGCGGTCCGACTGGGGGTTGAATCGCGATATTAACGTGAAGGAACTTTCCGAGCGAAATCATCAAAGTGTGTGGAGCGGAGGGGTGTTCTCTACGATAAGCGTTGTCGAAACCCCATTTGACAACAGGGTGCAGGATGCGAGACCCCGAGTATTTGTTCTTTCGAGAGAACAGGCGAAGTGGCGTTTAGGAGCTAAGAAGACGTGAGTTGAACGGTGCGCGTTGGACTAGTGGCGACTTCCCGAGTTCCCGCGTGCAGTTCACTCCTCCTTCCCTGTGCCCTCACTCGCCCAGGGCCAGCGGCAAATGCAAACATGAACCCAACATCACCATGCCCTTAATGCGCATTAACGCTCATTTACCGCCTTTGAAAACAGTAGTCGTCCAATCTTACATCAGGCTCGAGTTTGTGTTGCTGGTAACAGCTGCGGCCGTCAGCCTCGTGTACTGCAAGCCTCGCAGGCACAGCCTCAGCCAGCTGGCTCTTGGCTTGCACTGCTCACCTGGGCATGATATCACGACCACGATACTATACACAGATGCAACTACCGTGATTGCGCACCCAGGATGGTACGCCACGAGACGTCTAGAGCGTCGGTCGCACTGGTGCTCAGTGTGTCAACCGCGCGGAACCCCGCAAAAGCAACCACTAGCCGCACCTGAAGCTATCCTTCACACGCGCCACGCACGACCTTGGAATTGGCCCGACACGACGCCAGGCCCAAGCATCGGCGACCCCACGCGGGACCTCCATCAGGCTCAAGAAGCGCGGCAGATGGTTGCGATAAGCCCTGGATCGAGCTGATGGCTGCAAATGGAAGACTGCCGTGTGCATCAGCTGCAGGCTATACAGGTTAGCTTCTCACCTTGCCTTTCCATGTCGACACTGTCAGCTTTCTTTTCCTCCCTCCTCCTTGTTTTTTGGTCGGTGTGTATCTACACCCCTCCTCCCTGACCAGTTCTACCCTCGGGATATTTACTTCACCTCTCCTGCGTGCTCTGGATGCGCCTCGATTATCGTGTTGCTTTACAACATGATCCTTCGTCGATCTCGTCTTCTAAACCTCAAGCGGCCTAACGGATAGCGACTCTGGCGTCAGCGGCGCAGACCGCCTTGCAACTCGACAATGCCATTACCGTTCAACCAGGAATCATGGATCTGGTATACATGCGCTGTATGCATGATTGGGGCAAGACTGTGAGTGCAGTTTCCGTGCATTATCCATTACATCAGTCTACATTCATGATCTGGTCTCGCATTTGAGAATACGGCTTAGCATGCGATGCAATGCGCTGGCGGGCGTCGTTGGATTACTGAGCGCATCGGTGCTCTGCCCTTCCGCTTGCTGGCATCAACTGTCTGCGAATTCAAGATGATTATCTGCTCGTTTTACAATGTACATCCATTTACTGACCAGATTCATCATGTAGGATTTCGCGAAAGATGCTCTTTCGATCAGTCAAAGGCCTACAGATCGATGACTGGACCATGGGCCTCTTCGTCACCGCCGCCTACACCGTTATGATTGTGCTCGCGAATCGGTGGCTGAAAGTCCAGTCGAACCTGGAACCGGAGAATTTCGACTTCAGCGCACTGACTATGGAAGAACTATCGAGACGACGATTCGGAAGCAAGCTCGTGGTCGTTGTAGAACAGATGCATATCGCCGTGATCTGGGCCTGCAAAGCATGTCTTTTGATCATGTACCATCGCATCACACGGACGGCGCTTCAGAAAGAGAACATCGCCATCAAACTGCTCGCCGCATATACGGCACTTGGATTCGTCGTTATAGAGGTCCTCTACTTCTCAGCCTGGTGTCGACCCTTTTCTGCATACTACGCAGTGCCGACTACCTCCTTCCAGTGCAACGCCTTGGTACACCACCGGATCACCAAAGCTGTCTTCAACATATCCTCGGATTTGATCATGCTATGTATTGCATTGCAGATGCTCATCCGATCCTTGCTACCCATGAAGAGAAAGCTTATACTCTGTGGGATCTTCTCTCTCGGCATCTTTGTCGTGGCTGCGAGCATCATGAACAGCTACTACTCCTTCAGCAATCCTTACAAATCGACGTGGATCTACTGGTACGTCCGAGAATCCTCGACAGCCATCCTTGTTGCCAATCTGCCGTTCACATGGACAATACTGAGGGAACTGTTCGACATGGGTAACTTCGATGACACGAACCCTCCCCCATGGACCTATCACTCTGCTCGTACGGCTGGAGGTCGCAAAACGGCACAACTTCTTCACCATCAGTCCGCGACAACGGCCGCACGTACAGGAGTCAGACGATCTCCGAACAACACCAACGGAAGCAAGATGACGCAGAGTATGACCATGGTCGCTTCAAACATCACAAAAGACCAAACCAAATCGCCTGCTATTAGCGACAGGTCTGATTTTGCAGAGAAGGATCTACTCCAGGAAGCCATCCAGTCTCATGACTTCGCGCCAGCAGTACTACGTACCAGTAAAGACGGTATTGTCGACATCGACCTGGAAACCGGGCTTGTTGAGGAAGTCGATGCGCGGCCAGTCTCTCCAGATCACGCGCAGCAACGCAACAACCTCGTCTCGGCCCCGCCTACGATTACCCAAGATGGTACTGGGGGCTTCTACGTCAACGACCATCCTATCTCACCACCTTCGCGCGCGCATCTTGTCCTTTCGATGAGCGGAACGCGGGATAGCAGTATATCAAGCGCGCACAGGAGACCTTACAGTCCGACATCGAGTCTTGTCAGTGGTGCCACAGGAAGTCGACGAGGGAGCGCATCGACCCAGGGTGGAGTGGCTGGACACACCGCGGGGGGAGGAAGAAGTGCGAGAGATCGGAGAGCGAGAACCAAGTTGAACGAGTAGGATACATTATGGATGAAACGACGACTAGCATATACCCCTTGTAGACGAACCGCTTTATGGCACTTAGACTAAAACCTCTAATGTAATATAATACCGCACGCTTATCCGCATTGTCTGCTCGAGGGCACATCAAGGGCGCAAGATGCCGCATTCAGTGATAACTGCAGGACTGTACGACGTGCCATGAGCCGGTGAGCTATCCTTATGTAGGATTTCTGGAATGTAACGTTAAGACCAAGGGATGGTGTATCCTTCCTTCCCCGGACGGCCAGGTAGGAAGGCACGTGAGAGAGCGACTTCGGCAGGCGCTAACGGACCCTTCCCTTGGTCCAATGACGCGAACTGCAACCACTGAGCATGGCGCGATTACTGACCGCCAGCCGCTGCAGGTGAAGCGCCATAGCTGCGCTCTCCTGCGCAACAACGCGGAAGTAGCTGGCGTGCAGGCCGAGTCATTCATCCGGTGTGCTCACTATGGTATGTATGCCGTGCAGACTGCAGCCATGCCGCGCTCTAGAAGCTTTGAGGTGCGTTGGATGGCGACATGGGCTCGGCAGAAAAAGTGCAACAGCCGAAGGAGCGAAAACCTCTCTGGCCCGTGACGACAGACATCCATCTTTCACCATGCTGCCCAATTCCTGAGCTGCCTGAGCTGCGACTGCTCCACCCAAGCATTACCAGGGCGGAACCTTACAAAGTTAACTTGGAACTAAATTCTTTTCCATTATCGATAAGAGGAATTTCTCCGCGAGGGCCCTCCTTCCTTCACTAATCTCCTCTTGCTATACTGCCCGCCGCGAAGTTAGCACACGACCCCACCACCTCCACCAGCCGTCAACATGAGGAACATTGTGGTCCTGGGCGGCAGCTCCCACCCGCAGCTCACCGAGTAAGTCGACGCGCGGAGAAGCGGGCCATGGCTGTGACTAACTGGGCGATAGGACCATCTGCAACCACCTCGGCATACCCAAGGCCAAGGTGCTTCTCGACAAGTTCAAGGGTGGTGAGACGCGTGTCGAGATCGAGGAGAGTGTGCGAGGAAAGGATGTCTTCATCATCCAGTCCGGCGGCGGTAAAGGTACGAAGCCCTCGTGCAGGTCGCGCGCGCATTCCTAGCCGCAGTGGTACTGCAGCGCACTTGGGACGGAACACGACGCCCGCGTGCTCTGCGATATGTGAAGAACCCCGCTAATGTCTCGTGTTGCGCGCAGTCAACGACCATCTGATGGAGTAGGCCCATCCTCATGGTGTAGTTGAGTGAAGTGCCTGACCGTCCTCCAGACTTCTCATTACCATCTCGGCCTGCCGCACCGCCTCGGCCAAGCGCATCACCGCCGTCCTCCCTCTGTTCCCCTACTCGCGCCAGTCGGACATTCCCTACAACAAGACTGGCGCGCCCCTCTCCAAGGTGCCTGGCACGCGCTCGAGGACCGGCACCTACACGTTCGATTCGCGACCGCAGACGCCCTTCCCTGGGCAGGCGGAGAGCGCAGGTCTGACCAATGGCTCGGCCGCGCTGCACCACCAGCTCAGTAGAATGAAGCTAGACGAGCGCAACGGCGGCCGCACCGATCCTACAAGCCCGGTCAAGCAGAATGGCATCAAGCGCACCGAGACGCTCGACTCGAGCAGTTCCGGTAAATCCGACAAGGGCGCATACTTCAATGGTGACCATGGAGCCAACGGCACCAACGGCTCAGTTGCTCCAACACCCGGCATCACGCGCGCGCCTACAACTACGAAGCCTCCTGCTTTCGAGCCCCAGGTTGGATATCGTCAGTGGGTCGCTCAGGCGGGTACCCTTATCGCGGACCTTCTGACTTGCGCTGGCGCCGACCACGTTATCACGATGGATCTCCACGGTATGTACCATCTTGGAAGACCTGAGATGGCTGAGCTAACAAACTTCTAGATCCCCAATACCAGGGCTTCTTTGACATCCCCGTGGACAACCTGTACGGCCGCCATCTCCTCCGCAAATACATCCAGTTCAACATCCCGAACTACCAACAAGCCGTGGTAGTCTCTCCCGACGCTGGAGGTGCGAAGCGCGCGACCGCCATTGCCGACGCCCTCGGCATGCCCTTTGCCCTTATTCACAAGGAGCGCCGCCCCACACAGATCAACGACCGACAGAACGCGACCATGATGTTGGTGGGAGATGTTCGGGAGCGCACAACTATCCTGGTTGACGACTTGGCGGATACATCCAATACCATTACCCGCGCGGCCAAACTTCTGAAGAAGGAGGGTGCTACGCAGGTGATTGCGCTCATTACACACGGTATTCTGAGTGGAGATGCTATCGAGCGCATCAACGCCAGTGCACTGGACAAGGTTATTGTGACCAACACGGTGCCCCAGGAAGATCACAAGAGCCGCTGCCCCAAGTTGGAGGTCCTCGAGGTCGGCAACGTGTTTGCTGAGGTATGTTGAAACTACTAATAAGACGTCGAGACGCACACTGACATTCTGTAGGCCATTCGACGCGTCCACCACGGCGAGAGCATCAGCGTGCTGTTCGACTACAGTTAGTACCTGTACTCATGTAGTATCCGTTTCTTGGGAGACCGTGCTATCTGCCCCGCTCTGCGACGCTCGGATTCTGCCATGGAAGATACATGCGAAAAATAGAAAAAACTTGGTTGGATGGAGTTGCTGCTGGTTTGTCAAAGATCGCACACTCTATCTGTTGATTGCGTTCACTGGGGGTATTGACATGAAAGGGTGTCTTTTTTTTATCGTGCGTCTATGTTTATAGACTGCTGAGGAGCAGTATATCAAATACCTGTACCTGCATCATGAGCATACGTGCATGGACTGGCGTTGGGGAGGCTGTTCTTTATAAAACTCGAGTATTGATACGACTCTGTGTGTTTTATGGCCGCGTCTAAAATAGAATGTTGGGTGTCTTGTTCCACTTCACTTATGTGATATTGCTGTGACTATGTATTGATGCAGTCGCCGCTCTATGTTACATCAGACCATCAACTATCCTCTACTACCATGCTCTCCCGATCGTCGAGAGTAATTCTTACCCTGCTCGTCATCTATTATGATGCCAACGCACATCCGCGTCCTCTGTCTATATTAAACCCTCTGTGACGTGGTACAATCATGACCCCACGCCATCAGGAAAAAACTGAACACCCTGGAGACTACGTTGATGCTACGTCACCCACTTCGTAGTTTTTTGTCTCGATGTAGTCCGCAGGCCTGTTCAGTTTTTTCCTTGTATAGGGTGACCCTCTAGGCGAAGCCTCGTTGTTTCCAACAAATACCCATACTGCCCATCCCAAAGCATTACCGTACAAATACAACATACAGATCTACTCTGTACAACAACCATCACACCACCTCCCCACATCCTCATTCTTTCCAGCCCCTTCACCCAACCCCCCCTCATCTAATACCCTCCTCCCACCTCCCAACCCCACTATCCTTCCTCCTCCCCTCCGCCACACCCACCTCCTCACCCCCCGGCGTAAACAGCTCCGCGCTCAACACCAAAACAGCAGGTACAACCGCCAACGCATCGATCGTGCCGCTCCGGCCCCTCTTACCGTGATGTCGCAAATTCATCATCGCGTTTACTTCTCGCGACTTGACTACATCTTTGCGGATGCGCGGCCAGTCTTCGCTGTTCCGGTCGCGGGTGTTGGAGAAAGGGGAGGTAGGTGAGGTGGGCGAAGTTAGAGACGCAGATGTAGATGCAGATGACGAGCTACGATGCCGGAAGGGAGAGAGTGAGGAGAGAGTGCGGGAACGTCCGCGTTGTTTTTCGGGGGGTGAGGCGAGCGAGGGAGTGGTAGATGGAGGCTGGTTTGATGGGGATGGAGAGGTGGTTCGTGGTGTTGTGATACGGGGGAGTGGGATGTTTATTTCTGTGTAGAGCGGGCCTTCGTAGTGTACTGAGAAGGGCACTGATGTTGATGTTGATGTGGCGATATCTGAGGTTGAGGGTATAGGCGCATCGTGGTCGTGTTGTGGGGTTGTGGGGGCGGAATCTAGGGCTGGGAAGGGCTCGTAGCATGGGCTGTTGTGGTCCATCATGTTTACCACTCTTCGTATTGATTTTCTGGTTTATTCAACGGCGGTTTTGTGATCTTCAAGGTCGCGAAAATGCTGAAGGAATCAAGGACCAGAGAATCGCGGCGTGATGTGTGTATATGTCCTGGAGGCGCGGTGATCAAAAGCGTCGCGCGGTGGGCACAGCCTCGTTCAGGCAACCCTTTGTTTTGTCACGTCGTTGACGCCCGAAACACGCGCGGGACGGCGATTATCTCAGACTCTCAAAAGATCGGGAGTCTGCACAGCAGTGAAAGCTCCTGTTAGTCCACTGGTTGGTACCGTCGCGCTGGTAGATAGCGAGAGGTTTGGGAATTGTTGTTGACAGTCAAAGGCCCAAGAATCAACAACCCACACGAACGCGTCCCAAACGCGATACATATACGTCTAAACCAAAGTAGGCTCCCATTATCTGCACTTCAGCTGATCGCAATAAGCCTCATTTCCACACGCGTGCGGCTCAGCGGCGGTGTCGCGGTTAGAAGCTTTCGCGAGCCGCTTAGCCGATTGACATGGCTGTGGGGGCTGTGCAGTTCGGCGGCTGACATGAGGATGAGGCTCAGCACTACAGTAAGACGACACTACAAAGCTGACGTCTATATTCCGTTCTTTCAGACGAAATTTGATGTTATAGCTTGTCAGATACTCTGATCGCGTCAAAATGTGACCAGCTACACGTGTATCAAGACAAAATAGATGTGTGATTGACGTGTATTATTCATGTTGTCGTTGACATTATCATTGTTGACTATATACAAAGCTGCGTCACCGCGAGCTTACAAAAGGCTCAAAGTGACCTTTGCGCCCTTGACGCCCCTGTGAACGTGAGGCTCACGGACGCTCCTCTTCGCGGTGCCGTTGACGGGCACACGGGCTGGGAAACCCTCCCACGAGGTAGCGTAGTTGGCAACCGCAGCAGCAATACCGCGGGAGTGTAGGAGCCAAGCTCCCTCGTTGAGGTTGGTGACATTGTCGGCAGCCTGGTGGTAGTTCTGGTCGAGGATCTCACCTGCAACACCACCCCAGATAGCCTGCTCCTCGACGGTCTTGACCTCATCAGCACCAGTGGTGGTACCACCTGCGGGAATGTTGGCGTCAAGGAAAGGACCGTAGTCGGAACGGCCGTTGAACTCGGTAGCGTTGCTGGAGATGTTGAGATCCTTGAAGTAACCCTCGAAGAAAGTCTCAATCTGGTCGCTTCCAGCGGGTCCGCTCAGACCGTATGCGCTGCCGTCACCGTCGTAGATCTGGTGGACGTAGTTGGGAGACGCAATCATGTCGAAGTTGAGGTATGCGCGGATGTCAAGAGCTGCCGCAGGAGACAGACTCTCGACGAAGAAGGTGGAGCCGAGGAGACCGGACTCCTCGCCAGACCAGAAGCCGAAGCTAACGGCGTTCTTGACGTTGTACTTAGCAAGCGACTTGGCGACGTTCAGGATGGCAACAGTTCCAGAGCCATCGTCGTTGATTCCAGGACCAGCACCAACAGAGTCGGTGTGAGCACCAAGCCAAAGCTGGTTGTCCTTGTCACCACACTTGCTGGTAGCAAGAACGTTGTTGGTGGTGATGATTTGGACGTCAGTCAAAACGTCCAATTCGCCGGTGACAGTAGCACCGCCTGCGACCTTAGAAATGATTGTCTGGCCCTCTGCCTGAGACAGAGTAACACTCGCGACGTAGTCACCCTCCGGACGGGGAGGGGGGCCAAGAGTTGCGCTGATAGTGCCAGCAACGTTGTTGTAGATGATAGCACCAACGGCGCCGGCGCTACCAGCAAGAGCAGACTTCAGTCCAAACTCACATTCACCACGCGAGATGAGTGCAATGCTGCCAGATACTTCCGCGGGGAAGTCAGATGCCTCGCAACCGAGGTTGTTGACGGGAACGATGGGTGCGCTAACGAGCCCATCGGTAGAGGCTGAGTACTCAAGAATCGTGGAGTTGATCATACGTCCGTCGATGGTGAACTTGTTGAGCGTGCCGTTCAGCATGACGTAGTTGGAGAAAGGCTGGAGGGTAACATCGTAGTATGAAGTAGACTCGAGCTCTTTCTTCAGCCACTTGACGGTGTCGTTGTGAGCCTCTCCTCCCATGATCCTGTTACGGGCTGGGTAGCTGTAGGCAAAGTCCTCGAGCTGCTGAGCACCCCTCATCAACTTCTTGATAGTGATGTCCTTCTGGAGAGCCTCCTAAATGATCGTTAGCATAGTTTCAACGCGACTTTCGGTAGTTGGAGTTTCATACCTTCGTGACCAGAGGCTTCTTGGGGCATGGCTTGGCGTTGTGACCATCCTGGCGTTGCCTGATTTCCGCCGTAGGGACGGCTGCAGCACCAACGGCGAGCGCAGCGAGACCGAGAGTAACCCTCATATTGACAAATTTGCTCTATCTCGAGAGTTTGAGAGGGTAGATGCAAGCTGCGGCGTGTCTCCCCATAGAGTGAGGAACGCGCCCTTTATAGATCTCTGTTGGAGCGATCGTCAGGTCGTGCATGCGTCGCCATGCACAGATTCCGTGGACCTGTTCCGTCAACGGATTCTGCAGCTATCGCGTGCACTCGCAATCAACGCCCTGTATGCCAAGCAGCTCAATATGAACAAGCTCCTATCATTCGCCCATGGCTTCTCCACTCTTCATGCTTGATCCAGCAGCTGGTAAAGACAAGCCGCGCCAATGCCTGCTTCATTCCGGTCGAGTCCTGGGCGGCGTCTGGGCACGCCTGATAGTGGCGCTCAATTGCGAGGTTTCCGCAGCGCAATTGGAGAGAGAACTCATGCGGGTGGATGCCGGCGGAGGCAAGATCACGCTCGCCAAGAAAGCCGGATGGATGCTCTTTAGGAAGGTGGTCATGTCCGGCTGCGCGACCCGCATAAGACCCGTTCTGTGGCCGTTTAGGATCCATGGTGTATCGCGGAACACTCAAAAGCCCTCGTGAGGTTTGTCATCGTCGCCTCTTCCTTCAGGAACCCCGCTTCGTGCGATCTGGGCAGGTCAATTTGGTGTGACCGGCTGTCGAATCCATCGGGCGATAGCACGGCGGCGCCGAGGTCCCTGGAAAACGGGGAGCTTGTGCCTGGCGCACGGAGCAGCCGATAGCTGAAGAGATAGCGAGACCATCTCAGGGCTCTGCAAGAGCAATCATCTCAGAGCAAAAAGAAAACGGTAAAAGATCTGTCGCAAACAATCGATAGATATGAAAGAGATGTGGAGAGTGACGAGGGCATCGATGGCATATATATCTCAGAGCACCATGTTGTCCTCCTCTTGGCGACACCATGGCCCATCGGGCAGCTCCCAGTCATATCATGGTTGGCTGAGAACCTTGACAAGCGTTTGATAGCAACTCCCGGGCCCAAAGATGACGATCCTCACCTCACTATACGAACAACTCTGAGCTCTTCAATTGATCGCTTGAGATTGGGATTATGATTACGCGCCCGCATTACAGTTCATGTGTATCTTTGATATACATCAAGACAAACAGCGTCGAAACAAGAGAAGTCTACTATAAACTTCGTAACAATCATAGGGAAGGACACGATCCAAGAGGAGAAGCCCGAAAAGAACGCCGACACAGCAACGAAAAGCCTACTCTTTCCGCGCATAAAACGTCAAGTTCTTCCCCCAATCATCAATAAGGTCGCCGGCATTTTCGAACCTACCATCACCATCTGGCGACGGACAATTATCTGCAAACTCCCGACCCAGCCACGTCGCATTCATACACTCCAGCATCCTTCCAACTCGCGGGGTCCAAGTATCGAGCGCCATGATCTTCCCCTCTTTATGCCACGGATGGCTCAGTATCTCTGCGGTGATGATTGCCGCTGGACTTGTCGGAAAACACATGTCCGCAGCCACTTGGAATACCGGTACGAAGGCGGGTTGGTAGAGGCTTATCAAGAGCGTAGAGGGCGTGATGGAGAGGTATTGGTATGGCTCTGATACTACTGTGATGGAAGGATTGCACTGAGAAAGCATGACCATGTCTTCGAGTTTATAGGCCGGGTCGCGAGCTACAATTGGGATAGGCGTTGGTGTGGAAGTCGTGGTGGAAGTGGCGGCGTACCGCTGCGATAGGTAGGTCGAGATGGCGCAGGCGAGCACGTGCTGTGTAGCTGAGGTATCTTCCTTTCTGCCTTCCTCTTCTGTTCCGTGCAGGGTTCCGAGGGCTACGCAAACAACGTTGTCGACTGGTACGGTGAGAGCATCGAGCTGCTCTCGTACACTCGCCCAGAATTTACTTCGAAGCAAGGATGCCTCGAGGATTCTTGGGATTCCTTTGTACTCCTCAGAGATGGAGCAGTGCGGGCTCGCCTGCTGACGTGTACTCTGAAGGCTATCGGGCTTCAGCACCCTGGTATCACTGAAATCGTAATTAGTACCCTGCTGTTTGGGAGTCCTGATGTGATACGCTGGACGCATCTTGTCAGAGGCACCAATGAAGATCCCGCTGAAACTCAGGCTGACCGCGGGTGAGGCATACGGTGGGACACGCTTCTCCACTTGTCCACTACCTAGTACACGTGGTACAAACATGAACGGCATGTTCGGATCGCCTTTACGAACTATCTCGACTTGCTCTGCTGCTTTTTCGAAGAACGCGCGGGTGAAGATTCTGCCGTTATCCAGGGAGGCTTCAAAAGCCCTGGCATCTTCGAAGACTTGTGGACCGTATGATTGGCATTGCTTTTCTCGGTCGTCTTTGATACGTTGGGCCATGTCGCTGCGTTCTTTCCTAGACGATGAGGATGTGGGGTTTGTGGGAGCTTCTGCTGGTCCCACAATCTCTTTCTGGGCTGACATGGTATAGTAGATTCAAGTCTGGATTCTCAACTGCTGCTTGGTTAACACAGGTCTGGTGCGGCGAAGAGAACCGGACAATGTGCCTTTTTGCACAACTCAGGACAGCATTGTTGCGGGACTAAAGTGTGATTAACTCAAAGGGCGATGGAGCCTTCACAGTGTTCAATGTTCAATGTTCAGTGAAATAGTGGGTTTGCGGACTTGCTGAGCGAAAGGCTTTGACGTTTGGACTGTGAGGAATGAGTTTAAAAGTTACAAAGGAAACAAATGTGAATCAAGTAGGAGTCTAAACGAACATAGCATGCATTCACTAACACGGTGATAGCATCGTCTCCTCGGCGACAAGTGTTTGGCATCATCATAATCCTATCCGGAGGTGCGGGATGGCTCTACTTAAACTGATCCTCCGTAACACCCTTCCCCATAGCCGCCGTAGAACTAACACCCCCCGACACCATCTTCAACAAATTATCCACATAATTCGCGCCACTCCACTTCTGATGCGTAAGCACATCGACCTTGTTCTCCGCCTCCGGCTCCTGGATAATCTCGCCATAAGCGCGCATACCCTGCTTCGCATACGCCTTGGAGAAGGTATCGGCCATGAGCGCACTCTGGTGCAGACCAGCGAGCGTGATGAACTGCCAGCAGTAACCCAGCTTGGCCAGGCGCTGGATGTAGGTTTCTTGCTCGTCGCGTGGCATGGCGGCTTTCCAGTTGAAGGAGGGGGAGAGGTTGTATGCTAGTCTGTTGTGATTGTTAGTGTGTGTGTGAGAGGGGAAGTGGGTGGAAGAAGACATACTTCTGCTCAGGCCAAACGGCATGCACGCCATCAGCGAACTCTTTCGCTTGCGCGAAGTCGGGCAGCTTTGACTCCATCCATATCATGTCGCAGTAGGGCGCGTATGCGATGGCGCGGTTGATAGCAGTTTGGCAACCGCCTTGGTACCTGTAGTAGCCCTCGCGCGTCCTTGCGGCGTCCCAGTTGAAGTACACATCGACGCCGGTCAGGCCTGCGGCGATGGCGCGTGCTTCTGAGTTGCTCTTGCCCTTGCTCTTCTCCATGAACTCGTTGATCATGCTTTGCTTGTCGACATGTACACCGGCATTTATCGTGTCGATTACGGCCTCGTGGTATAGCTTGAGGTTGGCCTCCTTCGTCCATGCATCTTCGATCGCTTGGAGCTCCGCGCCTGTCTTGCCGGCTTGTTCGGCGGCGTACATCAGCTCGCCCAGAGGCTGGAGGGCAGGGTTTGTGCAGCCTAGAATGTAATGGTGGTCGCGTGGGTCAATGGTAGAAGTGATCAGGGTAGCGGCTTCTGAGTCGGTTCTGGCGACGGCAAGTAGGTCGGTTCCTGTCATTCGAACGTTAGCCCACATCAAATCTGATGGCTGAAGTTCATCGCCTTACCCATGATATCTGCCTGCGCCCTGATAGCGACCAGTCGATTGATATGCTCGCTAATCGGAACCAACACCTTTCCAGCCATATGACCGCACTTCTTTGTTCCTGGTGCTTGATCCTCGATATGTATACCCGCAGCACCCTTCTCGATAAACAGCTTCGTAAGCTTCATGATAGCTGTCAAACCTCCATGTCCAGTATCGGCATCCGCGATGATCGGTCGTAGGTAGTCTACGCTGGCGACTTTTGCACGGTCGGCTTTCGCGGTGGTCAGACGTTCTTCGCGTTGCTTTCGGTCGTGGAAAAGCTGTGCCATGAATAGGTGGCCAACTTTGTTGGGCACGGTTGTCTTTTGTTCGTTAGCTTTCGTTACCCATCACCGTTCATTCCTGTAACTTACGTAGGGGTAGTCTGCTAGATCTGGACCTGGCTCGTCGGTCGATGAAGCTGTTGACGATGCTTGCCATCCAGAAACGTAGACAGTGTCTAGATACTTCGCCATCTGTGTGACCATGACAGGATCGAGACATCCGTATGTGTAGCTAACGTCGTTGTTCTACATATTGTCAGCTCGCATACTTGGAGTCTAAGATGACCACCATACCTTGAAGCGTCCTTCCACAATCTCCCAAAGCTTCTTCGACTGGTGATTGCTCGGGTAGGTGATCTTGAGATTACCTCTCTTCGAGACAATATCTTCAGCAGTAAACGGCCTCCTCGTATACCTCCATCTTGAGTCCGTCCACCACTGCTTAACTTCCTGAACTTCCTTCTGGAACTGCGCGTCCTCGGCGTCAATGTTCGCCATGATGATTGATGCGTAAGATGCGTTACAACAACAAAAAAGCTAGGTTTTCCCGACACGACTGATGTGTGTATGAGGAAATATGAACAAAAACAAGAGGGAAAGCTCGTCCTTTGATAAAGATGACCAGCAATGACACCACAAGCACTCTAGCCTCGGTCTACGCAGCCAGGAACCTTGGGGGGAAAGCCAAGCGTCTTATAACCATAGCCATCAGCATACTCACACCAGCACGGCTAGCACAGCACCCCAAGTGAGCTCGGGGACGACCGGCTGGACGCACCATTGGCCCGACTGCTGCATCCTCGGAAGCTGGCAGCAACGTCTAGCGCTGGCCATGCACTTGCTCGAGCGTTGTTTTTGCGTTGCCCTCGGCCCAAGGGGAATTGACGTTTTGGAAGGCTGACCAGTGTAGATCGGGGTGGGGATGGGGGACCAGCGGAACCGTGACGGGGATGACGTTTGCCAATGGTCTTGGGTCAGCTCGTTACAGACAGAGCTGCATCCTTCGTTATCATCCTACTCCTATATCACTGTTCCCATCTCGATGCACTGAAGATGCTGTTCGGCATGACACGCGACAATATGCTGCAGCTTCACATGTCGGTGTTCCGTCGCTCTGCTTAGCTGGTTTTCTGGTGCATGTGAAGACGCACGCCAAAATCTGGGGTCGCGTGTTCGTTAGCGTCGCGCGGGTTTTACCTCGGTTGATCCTGTCCGGAAAAGGCCTGAACCGCTATTGATCTGCGACTTTCACGAGCAGGCATCTTCGCTGTTTAGAGCGCTTTTGTCTCGGAAAACACGTGAGTGGTGTCATTGTTGCGTCTGGAATATCTCGGATAAGGCTCGCTCGGCAGCAGTGACGATCCCGGCAAATGCTCGTGGCTGGGCGTTGTACGGCCATGTGTATCACTGTTATTCGGGAAGTATGTTGACGAATTGAGTTGTAGTTGAGAGGAGAGTAATCTACGTTTCATCTATAACCCTTCAAGGATTCATACATGTGACACGAGTACACCGCCAACGCGCTCTTTCCCAACGACCACCAACCCCAGTAATCCATCGCAAGCGCATTGGAACATGCCGACCAATCCCTCCTCATCACCAAACCTTCTAGACATCCAGCTGATAGCAATCCCGGTGTCGAGTCACCCCAACTCATCAGCTGCCGAGCAGCAACATAACACAGCAAGACCCTGATAACCAAATCCACAAGCCCAACTATCTCTGTAAACCCAAAACAAAAGCGCTGTGCCAAGAAAAGCTTGGTAACGGTCCTGCGGTACTCACAAGCGTACTGCTGCCCGAAGTAACCCCGGACATATCTATCCAACTCGGAGAACGGCCTGGCGCGGATATCATCTACATTGACCGCGGGATTTTGCGGCGTGACTGAGTATGCAGGGTCTGCGGGTGGGCACCTCAACTTCTTGAGCAACCACCATCTCAGCTCATCGAGATAGCTTCTTCGGACTAGTGGCGTATCCTCGTCTTTGAGGCGTATCGATGAGCGTTCTGAGAGTAGCAGAGGTAGGAGCTGGGGACGGCACAACCATAATGTCCTGTTCCGTTCGTCGGTGAAGATGCATTCGCGATCGATAGCCTCGGATATGTAGGTGTAGTGGATGAGTCGCGAGTAGAACGCTGGTGTAAGCACACGGATTTCAATATTCTTGTATGGCCGGTCTCGATCAGGGACGTGTGTCGTAGCGATCTTGTCTGTGGGGACGTTGGGTACCGACGCCTTGAACGTGATGCAAAAGTCCACTTCGGTCTGGTTTACGAGTACGTGTAGGTAGTTTCTGAATACTTTGTAGAGTGTTCTGATATTGTTAGTTGCATTCGGGTAGTGCTTCACCCGTACTTACATCTCAGCGGAAGTGGGAGGCCGACCAACGCTCGACGTTAGCACCTCCGGCCGGAACCACACATGCAACTTCCTCTTAAAAAAGATCTTGCCAGCTTCTCTGACGATGCGCGGGAACGTTACAAAGCCTACCCACCACCAGCTTAGGATGAACCGCAGAGCTCCGAGGAAACCCAATTGGTCCGGGTCAATAGCCTTTCCGGTAGAGAAGAGGCGAGCTACAAGCTTCCCATGGTCCTTGGAAGACTTCAGGGTAATCGTATTGTCGATCAGAGGGTTCTCGTAATTCACAGAAGGGAAAGGGTTTTGGGCCTTCAGCGCATACGAACCCTTTCGAGAGTTGAACGGCGAAACATGGAAATCTTTCATCCATACATCGGTAAACTTCGACTTCGCCCGAATAGGTATCTGCGGTCCATGTTCTTCAGATCCAGACGTTTGTTCAGAATCAGATGTGCGCGGCGGACTGGCAGGGCTCGATCCGTCAAGCAGATACATTCGTCTTTCTCCGAATGTGTTGTTGACTTCGAGTATCATCTTCACAAGCTGATGTTCGCGATTGTAAATATACCAGAACGAAACCGGATTGAATGCGTAACCAAGGAAGCGCGGTGCCGTCACCAGATAGGCATACTCCCATTCCGCATCTTCGACATGCTGAGCCCGCAAGTACGACCTCAGCTTCCAGTAGAATCCAGATGCGCCGCCACCTCGTTCCAGATAATCCTCCGCTCTTATTCGCAACCACCATTTACCCAAAGTCTGGTCTTCTCCGCTTGCGAACTCTATCCCCTGGTATTTAGCTCCGCTAGGGACGATGGGAAATCCGCACTGAAGGTATGAGTATGCGAAAGCATGGCGCTTCGGAAAGATTCGAGCATGCGACGTCTGGCACGGGAAGATCTTTGGCTTTGGCGTTTCCACATTAGATCTCCATCGACTGATATCAGGCGTGTTCGCCGTTGGGTCCTCGTTGCCGCAAAGACTGCACCATAGAGAAATCGCGAGGATAGCTAGCGGTATCGCGATGCTGAAGACGGCATATGTACCAGGCGACCCTTCAGCCCAGCCCCTCCAATCATTCCAGCTCTTCAACACAGTCGCAACCAACTCCTCCCTCGCCAACCAAGCATACGAAACCCCAAGTACCGCGCAATCCGTGAAGACCCCGCGATCTCCACGCCGCCGTCTAAAAACACATCCTCCGATCCAAACCGCGAGTATCGGTACCTTTTGCCACCCATCCAAAGCAGCCAAAAGCAGCGGCAACCCCACAGCCGCGCATTCGAAAAGGGAAACTCCCAGATCGCGATCGTTACTAGCAATCCGCATTAATGAACGTGTCTGTTAGTATCACCGTGACATTGAGCGAAGTTGTGACGTGGATTGTTGGTGGTGCGATAAATGTCAGATCGAAGCGTAGTTTGACGCTAGACCCTTCTCATGAAATGTATATGCAGGGTCCCTGAGTAAAGCATAGCCGCCGCGAGAATTTCCCCATCTGGAGTTAGTCAGGGCCAGAGCCGCATTGTCGAAGACGGCGAGGAGCTTTGATGAGACGGCGATGTAGAGTTTTTGTTTGAACGCCGACTTGTAGAGCTGGTGGGAAGGAAGACAGGAGGCTGAACCGTTGAGGAAGGTGGGTCTAGAGCTATAGCTCGGCGATAGGTGCGTCATCGGGGTTAAGTCGGTCTGATGGAGATCATCAACATGTATCGACAATCACATAGGCTTCTGCACCGATTCTCTAATTCGCATCTCAGGCGGCTACAAGCGACAATCATCGCACTATCTGAGGTACTCATCCATGCGTGGAACCTCGGCGGGGGCCTATCTCGAGCGCGACGCGACGCGACGCCGACTGAAAACCACGCCATGGCCGGACTTCGAGCCGGCGCCACAATCTGGAATGGTGCCTCGCAGACAAAAGCAACCAGCAGTGCCGACGCATGCATCTCCTCTCACCCAATATTAATCCAAGGCGCAAATGTTGTTGTTCCATCTGGACGCCTTCTCCCTTCCCGTCCCCCATACAACGGATCAGGAGTATCGATTCCCCCTCTGCCCAAGCATGTCTGTCAAAATCGGCAGGTATGTTCTCATCATTGGCCAATGAGCCTGCCTCGAATACTAATCGCGTAACCGATGGTTACACTGAACTCCACGTTCTGGGGCGGCTTACCTCAGCCAAGAACCAGGTCCGCCCACAGAGGAGGCGCCATCGACGTCTGAGACCTCCACCACCTCCCCTCCACCTCCCCCACCCACCCAGGCTTATCTCAGCCGAGAACTAGGTTCGCCGCCCACGAGAGCGGTGTTGGTCGCTGACAGGTAAGCGCAACGACAGTGAAATCCGGTCTTGGCTTGTATCGCTTGGCTGGGCAGGGCGTACAAACACCAAAATCGAGCAGTCCGTTTGGGATCAGATCATGGAGCTCTCTGCGCGTAGGTGATCCTACACGCTTGTAAAATTGAGAGGTCTCAAATGCTGCCTCTGATCAGCGCAGAGAGCCTTGCGGATTTTCTGGTGACATCGCCGGCACACTGGAGTCAAGAACTGTCGGTCCAGAAGCCAGCGACACAGGCCGAACAAACACAGGCGGCGGACTTGTAAGCGCACGAATACGCGCCCTGAGCTCTTCCTCTTCCGCAGCATGACCAATAACAATTCGGTCGCGAACTCCGTCATCTGCAACTTCCTTGGCTGGACAAAAAGCCCGCGTCGGCATCTCCAGGGTACAGATGCTGTCTCTACGGAATCGCAAGTCTCTGTCGATTTCCACGGCAGGTAGTCCGGGAAGCGAGCTGCGCGCCCCGTAGTAATAGTAAGGGCTGCGAGATTGGCGGAAGCCGAGTATTCGGTTCAAGATGCGTTTGAAGAGGGGTTGGATGGATGGTGCTGATGCGCAGATGATGGCTGTGTTGATCTCGACTTGGGACCTAGAGTGCAATCAGTAGCTGTCTCAGATCTACATCCTATACAGTATTTACTTACCAGAAAATGATGTATCCCCCGTAATACCGAGCGTGCGATCCGCTATTGGCCCAGAGGTTCAGCCCGCAAAGCCGTACTGCAGATGCTATCGGAATAAGAAGGCTCACAGCAAACACGGCTATGACGGATAGGCGTTTGGCGGTTCGCATACGCAGTGAAAATAGGAGGGGCATGGGAAGAAGTAGAATGATGATGTCGGATGCGATACTCCAGCCTGCTTGCCAGTAGAGAATGATCTTTAAGTCGAAACAGTGGATGGAGCCCCTGTCTCGCAATATAGCAGCGCCGAAAGCGACGGAGGGCTTTTTGGGACATTGAAAGGCGATAACAAAGATCAAGATGATCGTAACAGCGGTGACGATCACGATCGATATGTGAACTAGTCTTCGAAAGGTTCGTTGGGTTGCAAAGCCGAGGTAGACTGGAGGTGGAGGGATTAGATTGACGTGCATTTGGACGACGTAGTCAAGGATTGTACTTACAGACGAGTATTGAGAGCTTGATGAGACCCATTATGAATTGATAACCGATATGGTATGCGTACCCTTCTAACAGTCAGAATGATATTGTATTTGCCAACACAGCTACTTACATGTCGCTACAGCACCTAAGGCGTTGCGGTCCAATTTTAACTGCTCTGCTTTGACCTTGTGGTTTGCTTAGCATGTTGCTGTAGCACGTCCGATGCTTCAAAACACTTATCCTTACCTTTGATCTGACGCCTGGGTTATAATCAACCCCGGAACCAAATAAGAACTGATAATGGTTGCAGGCGCAAAGCCCCCAAGTGAAGACCCACGGTCGATTAGTATATGACAGTTCATAACCTGGTTTCAACTTACTAATGCCGTTGCCATTAAGTAGTCACTTAGATTAACCTTTCTGATGATCCATCCTCGCACGTAGAACCTAATATTGATGAGCACAATGGGACAAGGGTAGAACAATGAGTATAGAATACGAACCGAACAGCGATCACTACTGTCGAGAGGGCCACCAGCACGAAAGCTGTGATTTCAATAGTGGGCCGTAGATCGTTTGGGCTGAACATCTTGACTGCACCCATTCTTGCCCGGCATCGAAACAGTGTCGTTGTAGCGGTATTCGCAGTATGGAATGGACGTTTGTAGATGAGAGTATGGACGACCTGCCATCAAATGTATGATGCGAAGCACGAAAACTCGTTTCGATGCCCGGCACGGGCTGATCATGAATCGAAAGACTGGGAATACCCGTACACTTAGCGAGCCACGAGGTAAACCACGGGCTGGGGACTTGCGCTTTGGTAGCGCCACGATCATCTTGAATACCTAGTCGAGCAGGGCGTTTCTCGGCATCCGCAAACCCGTATACCCCACGACCGGCAACCACCATGGGCGTCAGTCTGTACCCATGTCATATTGGCATCTGTCAGATGGTACAGTCACTGTGATTAGTATCTTGTGCTTCCCGCTAGGATGTTGTATATTAGAGAAGTAAAATGATGGAGAGCGATGATGGCCAATCGATCCAGCTACTGCGTACGTTCACCCTTCTACTGAACCTCATGGCTATTTCCGGGAGTTGTACCACTTCTTCACGGAGTTCGGTTGTGCTGCTGAGCTGACACCGGCATCTACTGACTCCTGCGTGTCAGGTCATGCAGGCGCAGACGATAAACTTTGCACAAGTGGCAGGCCAACCAGAATGGCGAAGGCCGATGCGGCGCAGTTGATGACGGCTCTCATCTCAACAAGGTTCTGAAGTGAGGTGCGGTCGAACGTGTTCACGTGCTTCTGCAGGTTTGTATTGGGGCGCCCGTTCTCAACGTGATGGATGATGCCTGCAACTTGGGGGGTATGATGAGGATTTGACCATGCACTTAGCATATACGTGAGGCGACGACGGCTTGTGTTGCTATGCCACCAAGGGATGATACTGTGTCTGGCCCCCCATAAATGTAATTACCCGCGGCTAGTCCGATGTTGGTGTTTGGCGGGTTCAGCCACTACGAAGCGAGCAGCCCCACGGCGCGGCTTGGAGCTGACTGGACGAGTTTGCCTTGCGAGTGCGTCAGAACCAAGCATGAACCGTGAGAAATTCTGCGTCCACGAGACTCGCCCGATTGTTAGGGCTTTGCCATAAACTGTCGACGCAAGGTCGAGCTCTCGATCGGGAGCAGGGATGTTAGACATGGTAATCGAGGCCTGGTGAGCGATCACAAGAACTTGGTTCGACCACATGGAGGGGACCGCGGAGAAGAAAAGCGTGGAAGCATGATGGAAGCGCAGAGGTCATTCAACGTGAATGTCCTGCATGCATGCATGGAGGGATCCGGAGAGCGACCAGGCCGTGCCAATGAACTGTGCCGTCACCAAGCATAGAAGAGTGGCATTTGGATCAGCGAGCGGAAATGATGGTAAACATTTGATCTGAAACCTGAGCGAGACTCGTCGCACGTTGAAAGGCGTTGTTGTTGGCGGGCATTGGCAAGGCATTGGACAGCGGGTGCGCGAGATGAGCTAGGGGAAGCGTTCTAGTCTCCCAGGCACATTCAGGGTCTTGGGCATACGTCAGCACGCCGTGATGATCAACAACCCAGAGCACGAGGGAGAGGAGATTGTCAACACAAGCCTGCGCAGTGCTATCCTACGTGCAAACTTCACTCATACAGTCTGATTGAATACCTTGTCATTTTCCACCACTGAGTCTATCGATATCATTCACTGTAGCGCAAGAGAGCCCAAGGCCTGTTGATTAAAGGTCAAGGGTGTATCCCACTCGGCAACTTCCCTGAACTTGGAAAGCGACGATAGCCACCGCGTGACGACACAGGGACAGGTTTATTGCCTGCCATAGGCCCGACTCGCAGCTTCTTGTATAGGGCGCACATCTCACCTCTTGCGCTGTTTTCCACCTCGCGACACAGACAGAGCAGATATCACCATGAGCGCAACCAACACGGCAGCCGCAGCCCCTCAGCAGCCCAACCCGCCCGCATCCGTCGCACCCGCATCGAGCGCGACCAAGTCGACCGACGATGGCAGCATCCTGAGGAAGGGAAAGAAGCTCCTGGGCCTAGGCAAGAAGAAGGATTCAGAGGCCGGTAAACAGCCAGCAGAGAGCGCATCAACAACCACGACCCCGACACTGCTCCCCTCGCCCCCGATGTCACCGCCCGAGCAACGAGCATCGCCGCGAGGAAGCCCGCGCATGCTGCCCATTGGCGCATCTCCTGGACGGCGCATCCGCTCTACGTCGCCCGGTCTTCACAGTCCCGCCTCGTCGCTCATCTTCGAGCGCAATGTACAAGAGCCCGAACCCTCAGCCGACGTGCCTGCCCACATCAAGACGGAAGACCACATACCCCCTGCGCTGGATGCGACTTCCCTGGCAATTACCGACAACCACCTCAACCCCGACGAGGTGGAGATTATAACACACACGGCGCATCAGCCAGCCGCCGTCGCAGTTGCGGGCAGCATAACCGACTCCCTGCACTCGCCACCTCTCCCTCACACAGAATCTGTGGCGTCCAGCCATGCTGACGTGCCAGACTCAGCACCCGGATACGGTTCGCTGGACACGGCGGATCCCCGGCGCCTGAGCTTCATTTCATTCGCAGACGTGGTGCAGGCAGAGCATGTTGAGCACGACAGGCAGGAAGTGTTGGGCGCCACGTCAACGGAGGCTCTGCAGTTTATGAGCCTCTCGTCGACAGCGAACCGATCGCCCTCGCCAGTGCGGTCTGCGGCGTCTTCGCCCCCAACCACAAGCGGAGCGGCTTCGCCCAAGCACGCGGACCTGTCGCGCACGCGGTCGCCGGCGAGTCCTACGTCACCTGTCGTGCTCGGCAGCCCACACCCAGCGACGGGCGAAGAGCTGCCAGTGCAAATTGAAACGATGCGACAAGCCCTGCGCAAGACGCACTCGGGCGACCTCAGCGGTGCGCGCTCGCAGCCATTGAGCGCGGCGAGTGTGGAGGAGAGCGCGGCTGACAAGCCCCCGTTCAAGTGAGGAGCATGGACACGGAAATGGGCTAATTTGATTTTGCACTGTTGGAAGGTTATAGGCAGGCAGCGGGGTTATTGGGAGGTTCAGATATCCACGAGGCGCCGTTTGCAGTAGTTGTTCGATACCAATGCTGAGAATGCGGAGAATGCTGAGAGAATGCTAGTTATATGTTGCGTGTTATCCTATGCTATGATCTGCAGTCGTGTCCCCTGTATACATGTCGACTCTAGAATCGGTGAAGCAGATAGATGAGACGTCGGGCACAGGGACGTTGGGCACCCAAGCGCAGCTGGGTAGAGTCGTCAGCTGGCGTCGCGGTGCTTGGGCCGGGGCGCGGTGATTTAGCGATGCATCTCAGCGGCGCCAAGGCTGGGTGCTAGTCGTGGCCATGTTGGCTCGCTAGGGCTGGCGGTGGGCCTCTGACTACCTAACGACAGACCATTTTGCCCGCGCAACGAGGCCTGCGATGCGCCTCACGACACCAGACGCCAGTCCTGCCGCGCCCCCGCCGCCCTCGTCCGCCGTCACCCAAGTCCCGCCAGCGCCACGGCTACCAGCTGCCAGAGCCGGGCCGCCTGTCGTGTGTCAATGAGCAGCAGACGACACCGCAGCGGTCCGCATCCATGGACCAGCAGACGCAGCAGCGACGCAGCCGGAGGGAGGTGAGCGCCTCCGAGGCCGCCCAGGGCGTCTACTCCCTCCACGAGCGCGACGACGTCCGCCATGCCCACACCATCCGCACCGTCACCCCCGACGACCCGCCGCCGCCGCCCTCGCAGACGACCACCACCTCGACCAACACGGCCACGGCCACGATCCCCGAGGACGGCCTGCCCGTGCAGACGTTCCAGTCCCCGCCCAACAGCCCCCGCTCCCACAACAGCCAGCTCAGTAACTCGCAGCGCACCGCCAACCCGCGCCAGTACGTCGCCCGCGCCTCGAGCGACTCCGAGTACCGCAATGCGCGCGAGCAGACACGGCCCCGGACCCGCACCCTCGAGGAGCGCAGCACCCGCGAGCGCTCGCCCTCGTCCGTCTTTGGCTCCGGCCGCCACCGCATCGGCTCCGTCGCCAGCAACCAGAGCAACTACCAGAGCCTCGAGGAGTCGGTCGTCACCTCCATCGGCCACATCTCCACCATCTCCCCGCCCCAGCAGCCGCCCCGGACCTCGAGCACCAACAGCCGCAGCCGCCTCACCAAGCAGCAGCAGCAACAGCAGGCGGCCGCCCACCGCTCCACCTCGCCCGTCCTCTCGCCCTCCAATGTCCCGCCCGACTCGTGGGTCTCGCCTGTCCCGGCGTCCGACGCTAAGAAGCTCAAGGCCCTCATGCGCTCCACGTGCGGCAAGATGCAGGGTCTGCTGGCCTTCCGCCGCGGCGAACCAAACCCCTGGGGCCTGTCGTACTGCTACATCAACGACGAGGCCGGCAGCCTGGTCTACGAGCCCAAGAACGACACGTCGTACACCCGCACCCTCATCCCCGATCTCCGTGGCTGCCATGTCAAGAGCGCATACGACGGCGAAGCCTACACGGCCTACATCCACGTCGTCGTCCACAACTCGAAGCTCGAAGTCCACCTGCGCCCGCCGACCCAGGAGGAGTTCGACTCGTGGTTCGCCGCCCTCTTGTGCTGGTCGCCCATGCGTCCCAAGGGCATCCAGAACAGGATGGCCAAGCCCCAGGCGCCCGTCATGATCGAGCGCCGCCTGCCAGACAGCCGACGGCATTCTGAGGTGTCGCTCCTCAAAGACTCGCCCAAGAAGGAGGCGCCCATCATCAAAGTCGGCAAGATGATCTACTGGGACACCAGTGTGACATACAGCAGCAATACAGGCACCGCCAAGAACAACGGGCAAGGGGGACGCCCGCAGGCGTACAGAGTCCAGAGCCACGGATCCCGCCGCTGGAGAAGAGTGTCATGCACGCTCCGTGAGAACGGAGAGCTCAAGCTCTACTCCGACACCGATGTCACCCTTGTTTCCACCGTTCAGCTTTCCCAGCTTTCCCGATGCGCCGTTCAGCGTTTGGATCCCTCCGTTTTGGATAACGAATTTTGCATTGCCATATATCCCCAGTATACCGCTGCTTCTTCTCCTGCATTAACAATCCTGCGTCCCATATTCCTATCGCTAGAGTCACGAGTTCTGTACGAGGTCTGGATCGTCCTCCTACGCGCCTTCACCGTTCCGCAACTATATGGCCCCAAGTCACCGGATGCCATGACCGACGAGGGCACTCTGTCGCCGTCTTTCGGCACCCAAGACATGTTCCGTATGGAAAAATCATTGTTCGTAAGGGTCATTGAAGCGAAATTGATTCCGCCTGTCAGCCCCAAGGTCTCGGATAGCAACGGAACAACTCCGATACGACCGTCTTCGTCTGCCACAACCAACCCGGGTGGCTATCTCGTTGAAGTGCTGCTAGACGGAGAGACCCGTTCACGAACCACGGTCAAGAGCGAGGGCAACAATCCTTTCTGGAGAGAAGAGTTTGAATTCCTGGATCTACCTGCTCTACACACCGCCTCATTACTCCTGAAAAAGCGACCGCCGAGCTATAACCGCACCGAAAAGAGCGGATTCGAGGCCACGAACTCCGACCCATACGTCTCCGAGGGTGGTTACGCTGGCATCTCTTTCGATCAGACTGTAGGAAAAACCGACATCTATCTGGACGACCTCGGCCCGAATCAAGAGATGGAGAAATGGTGGCCGCTTATCAACATGTATGGAAACAGTGTCGGTGAGGTACTGGTCAAAGTCAGCAGCGAGGAATGCGCGATTCTCATGGCTCGCGACTACTATCCACTTTCAGAACTTCTCCACAGGTTTTCCAACGGAATAACACTCCAGATCGCCCAGATGATCCCGAACGAGCTCAGGAGGTTATCAGAATATCTGTTGAACATCTTCCAGGTGTCCGGGGCAGCTGGTGAGTGGATATGCGCGCTAGTCGAAGAGGAGATTGATGGCACATTGAAAGAGTCACCTGCTAGTCGGTTACGGTTCAGTAAAAGACTGGGATCAAGTGAATCGAATGAATCCTCGCTGGCTACCTTTGGTTCTGCGAGCGACCGCGAGCTCTTCGTTCGCGACATGGGCAACAATGCCAAACTGGAGGCCAATTTGCTCTTCCGCGGTAACACCTTGCTTACGAAGTCACTGGATCTGCACATGAAGCGACTTGGGAAAGAGTACCTGGAGGAGACTCTGAGCGAAAAGCTGAGAGAGATCAACACCAAGGACCCTGATTGCGAGGTCGATCCAAACAAAGTCACTTCACAACACGAACTGGACCGGAACTGGAGAAGGCTGATCAACTGTACTGAAGAAGTTTGGCGAGCCATCTACAATTCCGTGGCGAGGTGTCCACAGGAGCTGAGATTGATCTTCAGGCACATCAGGGCCTGTGCTGACGACCGCTATGGAGACTACCTCCGGACGGTGCAGTACAGCAGTGTCTCTGGCTTCCTGTTCTTGCGCTTCTTCGTTCCAGCGGTGCTGAACCCGAAACTCTTTGGCTTACTGAAAGGTGCGAAGTTCTCCACTTCTGCTTTAACCATCTCGCTAACAATCCTCTAGATCACCCCAAGGTCAAAGCTCGAAGAACGTTCACGCTCATTGCAAAGTCACTGCAAGGTCTGGCGAACATGTCTTCATTTGGCACCAAAGAAGCATGGATGGAGCCCATGAACCAATTCCTCACCACGCATCGGCAAGAGTTCAAGAAGTATCTCGACGATATCTGCTCAATATCGACCACATCGCAACCCGCACCACCGATACCGCCATCGTACAGTACTCCGATCGCCATTCTTCATCGTCTGCCTCCGACATTCAAAGAAGGGTTCCCATCATTACCATACCTCATCGATCATTCACGCAACTTTGCAATGCTAGTCAACCTCTGGCTAGACAACACACAGAAGAGTGCGCCTGACATACAAGCCACGGACGGTGATCTCCTCCGTTTCCACAACATCTGTCTGTCTCTCAGCGAACGCACCAAAGACTGCCTGAATCGCGCTGAACCTGCCGAACGGCCGTCATCGTCACTGAGTGTCAAGTGGGAGGAATTGGTCGAGCAGCTACAAGGGGCGCAAATCGACACGTCACGAGGTGCAGCAACGAGGAATCGTGGACCAATACTGGAAGAAGAGATGGAGGAAACCCCCCTATCTCCTGGCGGCGGCGATGACTATTCGTCTTCGTCTACCAGCACACCCATCACGATGCAACCACCACCACGGGCACGACATCAGCAAAATTCGAGCATCTCAGCATCTCAGAGCTCTTTGAAGAGCAACAGCTCGGCCACCATATCTTACACAAACCCCTTTGCGAAGAAGCAATGGTCTGGTCAATACACGCCGTCAGGGAACGACTCGGTGAATGCCTCTCAGTCCGCGTCTGCTTCGGCCAGTGCATCAGCATCGGCAACCGAGGATACACCACCGGGGTCCAGCGATGGTCTTCACATGGCCCCTGCGCCTTCCTACCCGCAAGCCTTGACTACGACGACCACGACCACGATTTCTACATCTACCTCTACACAGTCCTTCAACTACAGCAATCCGAACTCTCACATCAACCAACAAAGACCTGCCGCTGTGTCCACAAACTCGCTCGTCGGAAGACCGCCTCGTTCAGCAGGCGGCCAGAGTATGGAAAACAGCGACAGCGGCAGTATCGCAGAAGAGGAGTACACAACCGCCCTCCCCGCCTTCTCCGAGAAAGCCACGAAGGAGAAAAAGGAACGCGGCTTCCGAGGCGTCCTCCCCTTCCAACGCAAAGGCAAGCGCAAGGACAAAGACAAGGAGAAAGAGGACAAAAAAGACAAGGAACGTGACAAGGAGAACCGCAAAGACAAAGGCAAAGACAAAAGCCGCGACCGCAGCCGCAGCGCCGAACGCGGTACCAGCGCCCTCGGCGGCCACCAGAGCTACAACGACAACATGGGCAGCATGCGCGGCAAACACACCACCCGCGGCGAAGACCGCGACGAGGAATTCTGACTCCATGGATGGTTTACCGAGAGTCCGCGCGCGATTGCTAGACGCGAAATCAAGAGGAGGAAGAGTGCGGGTGAACTTTTGGATAAGGCGAGTCCGTCGTAGTGATGTTTGCTTTCAGCCACACCCTTTTTCCTTGCCTGTTTCTTCGGATCGGCTGCGAAGTCGATTGGAAAATACCAAAAAGCTAAAAGCTTGTACTTCATATACACACTCACATGTTGCATCATCGCCTTGCGTTTTGGGTGGGCTAGACGTACGTTGATGCAACAAAAACGCTTGCATGGCATGGCATGGGCATACTATAACAACAAAGGCGGAGGCTGGTTCTGGGACGACGTTTTTCACTTGAACTATGTTTACTACTCGCGACGAAAGTTTTGACGTTTTTACATATGGCGCGTTAGAGCGATGACTACTTGTTTGTTTATCGTCTTGGTCTTGGGGGTCTTTTTTGATTCATTTAGATTTTCATTCTAGGGGGCACGAACGACTGGGTAGGCTGTAAGGCATATTTGGCAGGTTGAGGGGATGGTTGATGAGGTACGTTTCTTTTGGGTGTACATAGCATTTGCAAAGTTTGGGGTTATGCATAGATATCAATGTGGTTGTTTGTCATGAACTTCTGTTCCACAATCTGTGAAGTGACTGTTGTGTTGGTGGAAATTGGTCTTGGTATAGAATGCTGTCCATTATACTAATGACTACACTGGTATCTGTCCCTATTCCCTACTGTTCCCTACATTGCTTGCAACCCCCACACCTCTCACAAGCATCATGATCTGACGGCTAATCAAAGTTGAAGGCATTCTGATAAACCTTCTTCTCCTTCTCCTTCCGCGCCTGCACCCTCTTCTTCACTACATCCAACTCCTTGACAATCGCCGCGTCGCCGGGCGCAAGCTTGAGCGCCGCATTCAGATCTGCCAACGCCTCGTCCTCGTTCTTCTTTCCTGCCTTGGCCTGCGCCCGCCTGAAGAGCGCCTTTGCCTTGTCCTTATCCGTGATACCCTCAATGTCCAGCGCCTTGGTCGCGCTCTCCGCCGCGTCACTATATGCACCCGTCTTGTTCTGCAACAGCGCGCTGTTGGAGTAGAGGGAGATCTTCAGGGCCTGAAGTTTGGGCCAGAGGTCTGCGGGGTCGTCGTCGAGAGGAGCGGGGTACTCGTGGAGGTAGCGGATACCTTTTGCGTATTTGGTAATGCCTAGTTTGAGGTCGCCTTTCTTGAACGCGTCGTTGCCCATGTCCTTTAGCTTGGTAGCGATCTCGAGTATCTCCTCGCCTTTCCATTCGTCGTCGCTGCTGGCTTTCTGGTCCTCGGGGAAGTCTTCGTAGGGGTCGCCGGTTGCGTCCGAGATCTTTTCTGTCGCTTTGTCGTAGTCTTCGCCGGTGAGCTCTCCGCAGTCAATGATCGTCGCGTCGTGGAATGGCTTATCTCCGCTCTGCGTCTTAAGGTTCTCGATCTGGCGTACGATGCTCTTACCGTTGATGACTTCACCAAAGACGACGTGCTTCTTGTCGAGATGCGGTGTGGGGACGGTGGTAACGAAGAACTGGGAGCCGTTTGTTCCTGGGCCGGCATTCGCCATACTAAGCAAGAACGGCTTGTCGTGGACCTTCTCGAAGTTCTCGTCTTCAAACTTCTCCCCATATATACTGCAGAGGTGAAGATGCCAAGTCAGTGTATGTCTCACATGCATTTCGTACGGCCACAGCTTACCTCTCACCCCCTGTGCCGTTGCCCTGTGTGAAGTCACCGCCTTGGATCATGAAGCCCTTGATGACGCGGTGGAAGCCCGAGTTCTTGTAGTGCAGCGGCTTGCCGGATGCGCCTTCGCCTTTCTCGCCGGTACATAGTGCGCGGAAGTTCTCGGCGGTCTTGGGAACGATGTCGCTGTACTAGTGGGTTGTTAGTTTCTATATTTGAGCGGATTGGAATGTATGCGCGTGCAAAGCATGGGAGGATGGGGAACGTACGAGCTCGAAAGCAACACGGCCGGCTTTCACGCCGCCGATGGCGATGTCGAAGAAGACGCGAGGGCGCTCTGAAGCTTGTTAGCAAGACTCTCTTGGGCTCTCAAAACCTATAGATAGGCTTCTGAGAAAGTTACTCACTCGTGTCAGCCATGATCGCGGAATCGCTATAGATGTTGGGTGGGTATGCCGTGGTATGAGCGAAGGATATCAATGTTCAAGCACTGAGAATATCGACGGAGTTGCAGGAGTCGGAGTTTATGTGCGAGGCTGAAGAAAAGCACGGTGATAGCTGTCCAGAACTTTCTACGGAAGCTACAGCCTACAGCTTCATGCCGCGCCAAGCCCGCCTTTACACATCCGTACGACATTGGCAGGCGCAACCAGGTTGACCAGATCCTTTAGGAAGGCTGTACTATATTTATGTAACAACATAGTTCGTCTTGACTGCACCATCACTCGTAAAGGAAAGCTTTCTTGAGCTTGTTGTGTCTTGTAAACATTGACATGATGCTCGCGATGAGGGGCAACGCGGGGCAGTGACCTCCTAAAGCTACACGGCAAGCCTCAGCGCTAAACTCGCAAACATCACCCGAACGGTCAGTAATAATGTCATGGTATATGCATCTTAATCTTATTAGACTCCCAGGCGCGAATCTACTCCTCTTTGCTGACCGATCCCATCCAGTTCGTAAATAATAGTAAGCTCAAAAACGCCATTTACAACCAGGTATCCACGCGTGTAATAATAGAAGCACTTTTCGAGCTGATGCCAACGCCAAAATATGGTCTCTATGCGCAAAACATTATCGTCTTGCCGACATGGAGAAAGGGAGAGCTGTCGATACTAGCTCATTGTGTTCGTAGTGGTAAGTGAAACCACCCTGCAGTGTCCGTCGCAGCGCGTTCAGCCTTTGCAACTTCCACCACTTGTCGATTCTGACCTCGACATTCTTGTTAATCTTAACCTTCATCCTGCCCGCTCCGTAGGCCTTGCCGGTCTCTTCATGCAGAGCGGTGGAGTAGGCGGGGCCGCGCGATGGCTTCTCAACCGAATTGCGGATGTCTGCGAAGGACGAGTGTAGTGCTTTGCGGTCCTTCTTGGATATGCGGCGTGTTGAGACGTTGGCGAGCTCGTCGAGTGTGTGCATGAGCTGATCCTGTCGTCGCCAGACTGTGTAGCGCTTGACTAACCGCTCGCCGTCGCGAACGTGCTCTGGGTCGTCTGAATCTTGCTCTTCTTGCACCTGTTCGTCCTCCTCTTGGGGAGTGAGTGACTTTTCGTACAGGAGCGCAATGTTCTCGCCTGCTGCAATCTGAACACCAGAGTCGGCACTCTCAAGCTGCTCGACAAACGCTTCCATTGCAGCCTCCGTTTCCTCTTCCAGATCATCAATCTCGGTTGCAAGGAGACCCCACTCTTCCAAAGCAGCGATCACGACATTGCCCTCGTCTTGGGCGTCAATCGATGCGCCGTCTGACTCTATTATCTCAATGAAGAGGTTCATGATATCCAGGATCTCATCGTCGCCGGCCCCAGCAAAGAAGGCAGTCGTGCCGAGTGTGTGGATCGCGTTCACTTTGATTGCGACTGAGGAAGAGGATTGTATCGATCGCTTTAGTTGGTCGGAAACGTCGTCGTAGATGCTGTCGGAATCGAGAGTTACGGCGGTGACAGCGAGTGCTGGCGAGCGTTAGTAAAGGCCTATCTACGGTGTTTGCGCTTGTACATACCTTTTAGGGCTTTGACAACCTCGGCCTCTGTCGTCTCCTGTCTAATGCTCTTAATCATGGACGAGACAAGCTCATTCACATGTCCCTCAACCTCATCCCTCGCATAGCGGGCCATGAGTACGTGTGCGTAGGCATTCAGGCTTTCGGTGCGCCCCTCGGTGCTGCTGCGCTTGAGGTTGGTGATTTGTTCGATGCGCGTGTTGAGCTCGGCCTTCCACGCGTCTTCGGGTATGTTGATATCTTCGCCGTTGAGTACATCGTCGATGGATGCTGTGCTGTGAGGATGTCAGTAGATGATCGCGCGAGGATGGCTAGACGCGATGATGTCACCGGTGCAGTCGCGATGTGGGGAAAACCAAAAAAAGTTATGCGCAAACTGAAACTCACCTCCAAGCAGTGCCGTCGCTGAAGCCGTCTTCATCTGAGGAGTCCTGGCGACTGCGGCTGGCGGCGCGCGACTGTGCTGGCGAGCCTGCCGCCGACGTTGTCTTTGAGGCTGTTGTGGATACGACGCGCGAGCGGGCCTTGCGCGACATAGTCTTATGGCTCTCGAGAGCCTGTTTTCGGAGGTCGCGCATGTTGGGCTATGGGTGATGAAGTTCTGGGGAAACTGTAATATATGCCTGTAGAGGCTGAAGTTTGCTCGGTGTGGCGGAACCAAGATTGGACTGCGGGGAAAACAAGGTGAAGGAGCAGTTATTGAAACGGTAAAGGCTCTGTGAACTCGATTGTGTAGAAATATAAGTGCGGTGTGAAAGACATGAGTGTGAGTCAGAGCAAAAGTCAACCAAGGTATAGGTTGCAAAGGTACGAGGACGTTTGGTGGTGCAGGAGGCAACTTGCAAGTGTCAGATGTTCATCCATCCATACGACCTCTCCCGATTCCATGGCTGCCCAAAGTGCGCTAACCAAGACCTACGTCATTACAGTTCTGTCTTCTTCCAGACAGTGTACCTAGGTTACTAATCTCCTTCCTACCTTGCGGCAAGATCGAAGTATGTAGTAAATTAGCAATCACCATTATCCAGCAAACACCCAGCGCTTCGCGACGATCTTGTGTAAGCTAAATGGCCGCATCGCTGATTGGCTCTTCGACGCTCTCCATGGCATTAAAGGTATCAAGCACCTAGCTCCCATGGCGGATACTTGGTCTTCACCTTGAAGGCCTGAACGACTAATTATACACTCGGAAGGAAGCCGCGCACAGTCATCGACGGACCGGTCGCGAGGGCGATGCACACAACATCTCAACCACTGTGCGATCATCCCCAGCCCTACCTTGGCGTCACATTCCTCCGATGGCCGATGAGGCCTTCTAAGACATGATTGAGGCTCAACTGTTGCGATGAGCGGGTCGATTGTTCGAAATAGCTGCGGCGCAGACAGCGTTCGCGCAACCCACGACCGTTTGATGCACCGCAGGATCTCTCGATGGATATGAATAGACAGCAGGATCACGGGGCCAAATGCCCCACGCCCGCCGTGTGTTGCAAGCGGCACAACCACGTGGAGTCAGAACTGTGCCAGCAGCGGATCGCTCCCCGCGGCTCGGGCTGAGACGTGTTGCTGGACCTCGACCTCAGCCTCGGGTTTAATCTCCATCTGGCAACCGATGCGCCGCGGACATAGGTGTTAGGGTTGGTCATGGATGCGGCACAGAACCTTATCACAAGCTCAGTCTATTGTGCATAGGGTCTGCGAACTTGTGTGCTTTGGGTGAGTGAGCGTCCTCGCTTCACCTGGCATCGGCTTATCTATGACAGCGGCAATGTTGGTCTCGGCACCACGGCACCCATGTCTTAACCCCCAGAACTTCACCATCAAAGCAGTGCTTCTTGCGACCCGGCATCTCCATTGCAGGACTGTGAACCGAACATACCCGTCACCGACGTAACGGTAGACGGCAACCCAGGCAGACGCCGCAACGTGGGAGATGAGGAAGCCTGCAAGGCTCATGCGGCACAGTACCAAGCCGCCACGCACGCAACCCCTTCCTTCGGGTTGAATGCACATCATTCATGCATCCTCATTGTTGGATTCCAAATCCCCTGTCCCTTCCTCTTCGCCTCGACGTCAGCTTGGTAATAAAGCGCACACGCACACACATTACGCACAAGACAATGCGACTGTTGTGGGGAGCATGGACAGGTCAAGCGAGGCTTATGCGGCGCAGTCAACCAACACACCTGTCTAGTCGACTTACAGCAACTGTTGGCGAGTCCGTAGGCAACCCGCATCTGGATCCTCCGCAATACGCGAGCAGGATCACGAGCAAGCATCAAGGATGCCAATCCTGCCAGGGCACCGGTCAACGTTCTTGCAGCACCTCGAAGACACAATGTCACGATGTCCAGAGGCAACCTCCGCTGACTAACGTCTTTAGGCAACCAATGCGCGTAGAGGTAGGCAGGAAGTGTACCTGCCTAGACAGCACTATCGTCGAAATAGCTGCTTGCGCAATCGAGATTGGTCTGCTCGTATAGACAATGTACAAGCTTACACTATGTCTTGCCATCCGGCCCGATTGATCAACAACATCGTATCAACGAACAAAAAACTCTGATATGTATTCTGTTTGTAGAGCGAGCAACCAGGCCAGAAAAATCTAAAATAGAATAACAAACTCCCAAAGCGCCTCTCAGGTTCTAGCCGTTTTCTAGTCTCCTAGCCTGAATCATGTATGTATATGCCCGGACCATGCGATGCTATGCAAACAAAATCAAACCAAGACTCTAAACAAAGTGTGCAAACAATGCTATAACCAAAACGCGAAGTAAACGAGAGATCAATGCACACCGCACATGTACTCTAACCGAAACCCCATGCCATGTCGTCGTTTAAGTCTCACCGCCTGTGGAATGTCTCCGGGTCAGGGGCCGGTGCTGCAAACAAGTCTCCGGGGGTCCCACCGAGCAAGATGTCTTGTTCGGCTAGTTCCGCGTTGGTGAAGGAGAGGGGATGGCGTTGTTGTTGTATTTGTTGTTGTGACTGGTGCTGTGACTGTTGTAGTGGTGGTGGAGGCGGATGTCGATGTAACGAAAAACGCAAGCCTTGCTCTTGCGGGACGTCCAGCCAGGATAACGTTGTGGCTGAAGAAGAAGAAGCCGATGCAGGTTGAGCGCTCAAACGACTGATGCCTGCACTAGAACTCGCACCCCTGCTCCTGCCACCCGCTCTATCACCTCTTCTTGACGGGCGTTTGGCGACCCTACCACGTGTGACAGTAGCAGTAGTGTGACTCCTCGTCAACGTTGTCGACACCGTTGACGTCGTCGAAGTAATGGGTGCTCGTACAATCTCCCTCCCACCACTTCGTACACGCTGACCAATTCCCCCCTCGCCCTGTTCTTGGCCCTCCGCCCCCTCCCTTACACCCTCGTCAACCCTACACCCCAATCAGCGCCTCCTCTTTCTCACCCTCCCCCGCTTCCCTCCCATACGTGAAGTAGACTCACTGGTGAGATCCTCCCGCGCCACCTCCTTCAGGCCATCCAAAGGGGAAAGCGCTTCGCTCCCCTGGTCTCCGCTTGGGAATGTCCATGTGGTGGAAGTTGCGGAGGTGCTCGACTAGATGGTCTCGTCGCGTGAAGCCTTTGTCGCCTACGCGGTTGCAGCGCGGTACGTTGCAAGGGTACTCTGGGGTGCCTACGCCGTGGACGGTGGATTGGTGGCGTTGCAGGTCGGCGAGGCGGGTGAAGTTTGCTGAGGAGGTGCAGGAGGCGATGTCGCAGGTCCATGTTCTGTGGGGGGAGGTTAGTTAGTGGATGGGGAAGGGAATGGGGAAGGGGGGTTGAGTAATTACTTTGTACGACTGCTGCTTCTGCTTTGATGTTAGTATCTCAACACCAGGTTTCGAGGTAAAGATGCTCACCTAGTTGGGGCTTGTGAAGAACCCATCCCTAGATCACCGCCGTGACTTTGCCAACCTCCAACGTCATACCCACTAGCTACTGGCTGTTGGTATCCAGCAGTAGGCGCAACATTCACAGGCTGCACGTAGTAATCTGGGATGATCTGGTACGGTTGAGGTGGGTAACATTGATACTGTGCGTAGTATGTGTTGATCTGGGATTGTGTGTATTGAGGTACTGATGAAGCTGGGTAGGACGTTTGATAGTTGTAGTTCCCTTGGTCAGAAGAGGAATACTGATGTTATCAGTCAAAGCAAGTGACGACGAACAGATTGAGTTTGACTTACGCTGTATCCGGACATGGCGGGCGAAGGCGGTTGCTCCTGCTTCGGGCGTATCGTCTTCGTCTTCTTCGTACGGTTTGTAGTGGTGGAAGGGCGATAGACGGGCGCCACGGGCGAAGTGATGATGCGTAACTTGTTTGGTCTGGATGCCTTTCTTGTGCTAGAGACGGACGTATGTCTTCGAGGACGCAGTTGAACTTGCTCGAGAGATCTATGAAACCAGTGTTAGAAGTTGCCGTTGATGATGCTGTTGCTTTTGCTACCCTGGAATGCTTTCGAGTCTTATATGAAGCGAGCATGATAACTCGTTCCCTCATATCGGCAAAGACCTTTCACTGCCACCCCAGAGCTTATGCTATAGACCCTCAAGAACCGCATCGACTCACAGGTATTTCGGAGGGAATGAACCGTCCGGGCGCCCAAAGCCATCTCCCTGAGGGCCGTAGTGTGCCAACATGGCGATGACGAAACAAAGTTAGAAGTGTCGTAAGGCGAGAAGTCGGATCAGGTTGTGGATTCGCTCGACAGGGCTTGACGATCGCGTCTTTGGTAAGCGTTGCGATCTCCTTGTACAAGGACTGCTACGCCAGAGGCCAAATGTGTGAATATAGAAGTCCAAGATTGCTGAGGTGGATGCGTAGGATGGCGAGGCGAAGCCTGTACCAGCTTGGTGGTACCCCACACAACTAATCGGTATAGGGCTGACGACAACTAGTGTCCGTGCCGTCACCGGAAAATGGAATTGTAGGGTCTGGTCGCGGCGCGGGTGAATCAAAAGGCCTAATGTTGTCGTATGCTGTGGGAGAATTGAGGCGGTGAAATAGTGGTCTAGGTGTAGAGGTAGGAAGCACAACGAGGACACTGGTAGATCTGTGTCGTCTTATGGCGATGCAGGGCGAGTACCCCTAGGCCCCGATCCAACTTTAATTGAACTGTACCATCTCTTTCATTTGTCGTTGTCATGGCTTGGCAAGGCAAATAGCTAGAATAGTCCAATGCGTACACGTTGGTGTTCTGATCTTGGTGTACCGGGATATATGATAGGCATGGTTCACCGATTAACACACATGCGGGTAGGTCGATGGGCCCCGTGTGACTGGATGTGCATGCGTGGCTCTTGTTCGCGTACTTTCGTTCCGCGGTGTAGGAATGAACCCCTGCTAAGCTGCAGAACGTGGCCTGGAGCCTAGCGATCGGCCTGAGGTCTATCATGTTCGACATGGTCGTTTCACGATGCTCCAGGCTTTTCCAGCTGGCTCTCAGTAACGCAGCCGACCACTTGATCGCTTGAAATTATCAGAGCACTTGTGATGACAACATGCCTTCGAAACGCATTGAAATCAAACATTGCTTGACCGCCCGTCTCCAAGTAGGTTAGCCGTCATCAAACGCCCATCCATCTCGCGTCCTGTCTTCGTCTGTCTCTGCTGCTGCTGTAAGCGGGTCAATTAACCCGCAACCCGATGGACTTGGACCGGCGCACGAATGCCGTAAAATGATTGATGCAGTAACCGCTCAACTCAAAGTCATGCACGAGTTAGTGCTGCCGGGCGTAACGGGGCGTAACTGAAGCTTGAACGTCGCGGAAGGATTCCTCGCTTAGGCGACCAGTGGCATGCGACCAGCCTCCTCCTGCAGCCCTGTAGGCTCCACCGATTGGGGGCGGAACCCAGTGTAACGTCGTCTGGACCAATTGAGCACATTCCGCAGCCGTTAGCCACATCATGTCAGATTACGCCCGGCGCTCAGACCGCTACAACATCCTTGGACGGCCAAATTGTCGCGGGCGGAGGGCCTGCACTTGGCAGGTGAGCCTCAATAAGTGCTATTTGATCCATGCATAATTGTCTCACCGTGACTTACACCTCGCGTGGTCGGTCGGGTGCCTGCGGGCGGACATTAATACGCACCGAAGATGCCCTGATGGAAGGGATTCAAGATCCGAAGAGCAAAAGTTGTTTGCCCTCAACGGGACCCATTCCAGGACTACCTAATACTTAATCTTAATACAGAACTCAATTACCCCAAGCCGAGCATGCGGGTCGGTAAGAAGAAAGCAGCCGACTGCTCATAGCTCATCTTCCAAGAACTTGTAGGCAAATCGGAAGTCAGCTTTCCTACGGTTCATCCTGCAATAAGGTTAGCACTGTATGACGTGCAGAAATAGCACGGCGTGGCGCGAGTTTGTAATACGGCAGCCCCGCGTAGGGCTGGTGGACAGAATTAGGTGCTTACCATGTGCTCTCATAGTCAAAGAAGCGGTACGTCCCCTGCTCGTAGTCTTCAGTGATTGCTTTTGGTTCTTCGTGGCGTTGGAACCATGTTTGATATTGCTTGTGAAATCTCCAGCTCTGCGACTTGAGTGCCTTTGCAGCCAGGTATTGCTGGTACGTGCCTTGGCGGTAGTAGAAGGCGTAGAAGAGAGCGTCCGTCTCGATGCGGGAGTACAAGCGAGGATCATCGAAGATGGGTAACGGCTCTTGCGGGTAGTGCGCGGGCGTAAACGGATAGGGATTCTGGGGTCGGTAGTGGCGCGGCGCCTCAGTATCCGCAGAGTCCGGCGCGGTGGCCATGGATGCTGCTAGCATGTGCTCATTCGGAGGTTTCGAGGCAGAGGCGGATATGTCGTTCTTGGTCGCCTCAAATGTGTCCAGGAGGTCCTGTAGGCTCGACGGTAGGTGATACACTGATTCCTCTTCCTCCTCTTCTGCATGAGAATCACCGTTCGTCAGCGGCGGGGTGGCAGCCGATGACTCCTCCTCCTCTACAGGCTCGGGAGCTGGTGTCCTTCTGCTGGACTTGGAGGCGTCCTCCGACGAAACGGCGCGCGAAAGGGTCTCCTTCTCTGCAGCAGGCGTCGCGGGTATACTTGCCGCAGGAGCTGGCGATGCTTGTGCGGATTCGGCTGGCTGCGCGCGCGAGGCCAGTTGGGAATGTGTTATTGCCGGGGAATTCGCTGCACTTGCCCGTGCGCCGCCAGGAGCGAGGCCTGACTGTGCTGCGGCCCCTCCCGGTGGTGGTGGCAGAGGAGCAATGCCCACTCCATTCTTATCGCTCGCGGCTGCAGCAGCGGCGGCCGAGGCGTACTTCAAGGGCTCGCCCGGCGTTCTTGTCGGTATCGGCGCGGGCTTCATCGCGTTGGCCGTGGTATTTGAGACGCCAGGTAACGGCGTGTGCAATGTTGCTAGAGCTGGTAATGGCGACTTCATCTGTGTCGAGGGCCGTCGTGCCTGTTGTTGTACTGCCTCTGTCGCTTTCGGCTTGGGTGCTGGCGGTCGCACGTCTGACTCGGGTGTGTCGTCTGCTATCGACTGCGACTCGTGTGAAGACACATGGTCCAGGTTCTCGCCCAGGCCAAAGATGGCCTCCTCCTCTTGCAGGTTGAAGTCGTCGTATATTGTGTCGTCGTCCATGAACTCGGGGTCCTGATTGCTCTCGACGTAGTACTTGATGCTGTCCTCAATCTCCTTGACCTGTTCTGTCTCGACGTTGCCATTCTCCAGCGCTCGATGCAGCAGGTCCAGCTTGCCCTGGTGCCATTTATTCCGCTCGACCGACTCTTCCAGCTCTGCGACTCGCTCTGCCTTTGAATTGTCCCCCTTCTTCGTCTTCTTGACGTTGGCATGTAATGTCTCGATCTCGGTCTCGATGGTCTCTATTTGGCGCTCCAGCTCCTCGTTCATCTGCTGCAGGAACTCGACCATCTCCATCTTCTCCTTGTCCTTGGGGTCGATTTTGGACGCTAATTGCAGGCCTTCCTTGGAGTATGCCTTCGTCTTCATCTCCTTTTCGACGGCCTTGAAGCGCTCCATTTGCTGTCACATGTCAGCGTCCCATCATGCCGGGAGGCGGCGGTCAGCCTACTGTCTCGATGAGCTTCCGGTGGTCGAGCAACGGCTTCTTGTCCTTGATCTCGGACATGGCAGCCCATGTTTTGATCTGGTCCCGCGAGCGCTGGAGCTTCTTGATCTCCTTCTTCAGTTGGTCCTCGAGCTTCTCCTTCTGCGAGGGGTTGCCCGTCTGCATGATCTTCTCATATATGTTCTCGAACGTCGCGACGCCTTCGGCGACTTTCTTGAAGCATTTGTCGATCTCCTGCTGGAGCTTGCGGGCGGCCATGGCGAGGGTCGAGCCTCGTCGTGAGGACTTTCGCGGTGGTTACGGCAATGATTGCGTCGCCGGGGGTGGCAGCGGCGGTGGGACAGTCGAATCGCGCGAGTGAGGGCGTCCGACGGGGAATGGCGTGGATGTTTGTCGTGGGCTGAATGCGGAGGCGGACGTATCGCATAGGTAACGCGATGCCACAGGGCTGGCCTAGCGTCCTCGCCAAGAGTGCGGCCACTAGCCACCACGATTGGCCCCACGCGTCTGGTTTCATCTACGCGTTCCACCCTCTTCCAGCCCCGTCTCATAATTGTCGCATGTCGCAATTCCCATGCGTGACGTCGTTGCGCTGCTGCCCATATCACCGTGAGGCTATCGCACGTTGAGCCACCCAGGTTTCTCTCACCACTGCTGCTACCCCGCCATCATGAGGAGTACGGACCCCCGCCTCCATGCACACGTAACCACGACTATACTAAGCGTGTCTAGCGGTGCTGCAGAGGGTCAAGTCGGCATCAGTCACGGTCGATGGACAGTTGATCTCCTCGATTGGCAAGGGCTTGGTGGTCCTTGCTGCCGTCTCCAAAGACGACACGGAGAAGGATGTTGAGGCCATGGCCAGCAAGATACTCAAGGCCAAGCTCTGGGACGACGATTCCAAGAACCTGCCGGGCCGCGTATGAAGCCGATGCTTTTTCTCTCGGCTGAGACTGACATGTCAAGTGGAAATGCAACGTGACCGATATCCATGGCGAGGTTTTGTGTGGTATGTGTGAAACGCACTCTGGGATTCTTGGCTGTCTATGACAGTGCTTTTGCTGCGGAATCGGTGTGTTAATTGTCGACAGTCTCCCAATTCACGCTACTGGCCTCTATGAAGAAGGGAAACAAGCCGGATTTCCACCAATCCGCAAACGGCGACCAAGCCAAGACACTATACCACGCCTTCTTCAAGAAGGTCGGATCTCTCTATGAGTCCGACAAGGTCAAAGACGGACTTTTTGCTGCTATGATGGATGTTGCTCTGGTTAACGATGGGCCGGTAGGTTTGGACTATACCTGCCTAGATGGCGAGGTACAACTTAAGCATTACATTTCCTGAGTGTGTGCCGCTTTGCCTGCTAATGCTAATGGACATTGCTAGGTCACTATTCAAATCGACACCAACCCACGGAAGACGGACGCTTCAACCTCGGGTGCTCCAAACGGAAGCAATCAGCAGACAGTCGACGTTGATGACCGCAAGTAGCACGCATAGTACACATGCAGGCCTTGTACTAACTCTCGTTCAATTCGTAGTGGTCAACAACATGACCAAAATCACGCAAGAATTCAAGATACCCATAGAGCGACTTGAGTAGATGTCAATACAATCAGCCGCCGTGTTTACGATTATCGACTTGGTACATTACACCACGAAGACGCGTCGTGATCAACACAGACTCGGGATATTGTCACCGCACCACCAGGAGACATTTACTGCTGGACAATAACAATGCACGCCGCCAGACAAATACAATATTCATCCATACATGCCGCCTCACATCATGTCCATTCCCACTGCACGTACAGACGCTGCTTATGTCAGACATACCGAACGCGCGCATCGGTTGCAACTCCAACCCGAGGATAAGGCTTGACCCCGTGCCGATGCGCCACTGTCTTAACCGATATGCAGTTGGACTGAACCTTGCACATTACGCCCGGCAGCACGGTAATTAACTGGACTCGCGAATGACGGCGCGGCATGCAGTTGGATTGAGCACCCACGCTGTTTGAGGTAGGGTATGCGAAAGCTGTTAACTGGTTGATAGATGAAAGAACTCTGTGCCAGTGACAGACCTATGGGAGAGCATATGGCTCTTCGTCGTCAGCACCGTCTAAATTCGTCAATGGGTTTTCAAGCTACAGCTTTACCCTTAGCCAAGCACGACGAGCCATGATCATGTCTCATCGACAAATACTATCTCGCATGGATAAGTTGCTCGAACATGGGCGCCTCTATCTTACCGCCAAGCTGCCGTTGCAAAGCCTTTAGGTGACGCCTGCATGTCGATTGGTGATTGGCAGCTATCTCGACACCACCAAAGCGCGTGTAATGTCCGGAAACACCTGAAACGCATCTATATCGAATTCGGTGGGATTTTTGCTGAAGGTGACAGTGACACTGTCACTGACACTGACGTGTGACTGTATCCTACGCAACACACACCTCAAACGGACGTGTGGACTAGATTGCAGCGACAGCCTCTCCGAAACTTGCTTGGCGCCTCGTCAACTCCACGTCTTGCTTCGCACCACAAGCTCCATTGCGGAAGTGGCAGTGCCGGTCTTGAAAGTAGGACTCCTTCGGTGCGCATCCATGACAGTGGGCTGACCGACCCCCGTACTTCCGGTGCAGAGACACGAAGTTTTATTCCTGCTTCTGCTTGGTAATACCTTGAACGCCTAACACGCCCATGGTGCTTCGGGATAAATCAAGCTCCGATGTTTCCACCACGTCACGTTTTCTGTCTTATTCCTTGCCTTCGCTAGTTGCTCTTTCGACCTCTTTCACCACTCTTTCAAGCCCACGCGGCCGTCGACTTTCCCCCCACGCCGCTTTTCGTGAGTTGATTGCAATTCAACTCGCTGCTCGACAACTCCTGATTCGATACGTTTCTTGTTGGTCGACTGCACAAGTGGAGGCCATTGGCCTTTTGGGGAGCGTATCCTGTAACCGCTCGGAACGTTGTTCGGTCATAGTGGGCTAAGGGTATCGGGGTCAATCTTGCTGACTTTTGACGTATTCGAAGAGTATTTCTGGTTATCAAAGCTGGTTTCGAACGGCGACCGAATCGCTCGAGTGTCGTCTCACTTCGGGAGCCCAGTATCCATCAACGGGCGCTGCTCGCGGGGGACACTCTCTTATATGCTTCGATCGTCGTAAATCACATTCTCAGCGCAAACCATGCAGCTGGGTTATTACCCAATTTGGGTTGTTGATGCGAGACTTGGCTTCATTTGATGCTCAACCCCGGTTTGCATCAGGGAAGCCAAATGTCTCGGCTGAAGTCCACAGAAGTCATTGCATGTTATTGGTGAAACGGACCATCTTGATAGGTTTGCTCACCCAGACTCTAGCATATCCGCATACAGATTGAGAGAGCTCCCGATAACATCAACGATAGCCCAAGTTTGAGATCCCTTGAAAATCATCGCCCAGACCCTGAGCACACCCGCGCTGAGATGTCGTGTAAAGTTGGGCGAGTCGGGCGTAATATCGGCGGGTACGGCAAACTCGGTCTCATCCAACATGCTCTTCACAATCGCAATGATTCTGTGCTCGTCTTCTGTGACGGGCGGGTCTGCTTCTGGTACCGATAGCGCTTCAAGCCACTTGCTCATGAGGTAGGCGCACTCGAGCGTGCACAGGGAGTGTTGGATGCTCCAGATGAACGATTGTGTCTTTGCCACGAGACGATAGCCGATCTTGATGGGTATAGAGAGTGCGTGAGCCGAATGGAGTACAGCTCTTGTGATCTTTGGCGAGCGCCTGATTGTAGGTCCGGCGCGGAAGGCATTGGCAATCAGCACAGGGTCGCGCGTCTCTAAAGCTCGACCTGCGGTGTCTACGTAGAGTCGTATGTATGCCAATCGAAGTAACGCAGTTGAGTTGAAAGCGACAGGACCGTTCTGCGACATTGGGTCGAGCGATGATTCAGGATTTTGGCGCCATCCGGTCTGCCAGTTCCGCAGAGCGTTCTCGAGCGACGCGACGTCTTCTGCACTGAGGTCACCGGGTCCTTCGAAACGACATCGGGCCACTTGTCTGAGGAAGAAAACATGCTGTATCAGGGCGTGTATCAACGCGTAGTTTCCAGACGACGAGTTGACCTCGGTGACGTCGCGGCCTTGCTTTGTGAACAGACGTTTCAATGCATCCTGGAACAGGACCTCAGGCGCACTTTTCTTCCTCGCTTCCCTCCATAAAGCCTCTGTAGGAGCCTTGAATTCCGCGGCACTGCATGGCAAGGGCAACTTGACCTCGCTCGTTAGCATGAATGGAGGAATGTTGTAGACGATGCAATGGAGGTTGGAGAAGCCATAGACGATGAACTTGGTTCTTTTGATCGTTTCGCGCCGAATCCAGTCCGACCATGAGATGGTCTCATGCAGAGGTTCGGTCTCGAGTCCGTCATCCCGAATGAGGGTAGCTAATATACTTTGGATTGCTAACGCCTCTCTGAGAATCTCTTTGTGTTTTGCCCAAGTACACAGTGCCATGAGCAAGAGTAGTGCCTGAGCGGTCTGCATGAGATCTTCGCCAAGTACAGGAACATCAGCCTGGGAAGGTAGGCCCAGCGGTCCCGAGACGGAGCCCTTACGTTGAGGGCTACGAGGATCGCTCGGATGATTGTGGGGCGACGAGTGGTCCGACTCAGAATGATGCTGGAGCTGCACCAGGCGCGTATCCCGTTTCCTGATACGGTGCGTCGCAATTGCTTTACTTACGTTGAACAACTCGACACCCTTTTCACCCTCGAAAGTGTATTGTGCACCGATAGCTGCCAATGCTAGGAGTAGCTCTATCGAACACGTCTCCACGGACATTGTGGGTATGTGAAGGAAAGGCATGTGCTCGTGAAATCCGTTGATATACGCAGCAATATATCTGCACAGTGCTAATCGAGTTGGTAGGACGAAGTCGCTGGGTATGACCATGGAGAAGGGCTGGAGCATCTCGAGAATTTCCTGCCGATCCTCGTGTGAAATATCTGCGAATGATCGTTTCCGAGCGGATTGATCGTCTGGCTGCAAGGAAGGAAAACGAGAGCCGAAGCGTGAAAGCGACGGCGGCTCTTCTAATTGGGCTGGTCTCCAACCATGTGTAGGCGCTGTTGTTCCCTCTGGCTCGGTCGCCATTTGTTGACCGTAGCCAAATGAGTCTGGAGAAAAGAACGGCATGGGCTGTTCGGTGTTGATCAGGGACGCAAAGTGGTACGAATTAAGTGGTTCACTGTCAAGGAATGAAGTGAGGCTGTCCAGAGACTCTCCAAAGGTCGACTCATAGCTATGAGCAGACGGCTCCGTGAGCATGGTTGAGTGTGGGCCTTCAACACTCGCAGCTATCGTGCCAGCATGCGAAGGCATTGGGGTTGGCATCGCATCATGAACAGAGCCGTTTGCCATGTTACCTTGAAGGGCTTGATACTCGGCAGCCATGGACAATGCTGTCAAAGAGTAGGGGCTGTTGTGCCCGAAGGTCATGGAGGCGTGTGACATTGCGGGTTGTTGTTGCGACGATTGCAGATCCAAAACAGCAGGCGAGGACATCATACTGGGTATTTCGGGCACTGGACGTCCAGCATCGAAACTTGACCGCATGCGCTTGTGTGGCCGAGCCTCGACCGAGCCATATGTATCTCCAGCGGGAGTATGCTGGTGATTCTGCTGTGTACTCTGCTCTTTGCGATGAGTGAGTCGCTCATGGCGAACGAGCAGGTCACTTAATTGAGATTTTAGCTGCTGCCGCAAACGACGCTGGACGTATCATACCTGCGTGTGAATGAATAGTTGCATGCTGCGCAGCTGAAGGGCTTCACACCGCTATCTTGACGCATATCAGAATTGGCTTACGACGCGAGTCGCACGACTTACGAATGCGCTCATGACGCTGGAGATGCTCCAGCCTAGCAAAGGCCCGTTGGCAGTGTGGACATTGGAATCGCTTTTCCTTCTTCCCCGGTTGAGCTTGCGGGACCTGCTCTCCTCCACTGGTACCGGCTTCCATCAAAGACCAATAGCGACGCTTTCGCTCACGCAGGGCCCAATTGCGACCGGCTTAGTAGGCGATAGCCGAGTTTTGGAGCAGCCTGAGCACTTAGACGAAGTTTGGAGACTGCAAGTCGTGTTTCACGAAGTCGGGTCGTGAGATTGTGGGGAAAGGAATGAAGCGCGGGGACGCGACGGTTCACATGCGGGGTGCTGGGAAGAGGTGGGAAAGCCACCAATCACACATGTGACAGGTACCCACAGTCCAGGATGCACGCATATTGATAGAATGCATGAGGAGGAAGATGTTGTTTTGACACTTTCGCGCAGAAGCAAGGTATGAAGAATGGTGGTATTGCTACGATCACTGTCGAACAACTCGTCCCTGCCCGGGCCAGATGATCCCGAGTGCCACTTGCCCCAGCCACAGTCCCACGCGACGCGACGCGTCTTCTGTCCATCGTCACAAGCCAACAAGCTTCACGCCTTCTTGCTCCTTTCGCCCAATTCTCGCGGCATCTCGCCTTTCTCTGCCATGTCATTCAGGACCTTCTCAGCTGTCTTCATCGCGTCTACCCCAGCCGGCACACCGCAGTATGTTGTGGCGTGAATGATGGCTTCACGGATCTCAAGCTCGGAAAGACCATTGTTCCTTGCCCCGCGCACATGTACGGCGAGCTCGGGGGCGCGATTGAGTGCCATGAGCATGCCGATGTTGATCAGACTTCTCTGCTTCTTGTCGAGACCTGGACGTGTCCAAGCGTATCCCCAGCACATCTCGGTGACGAGCTCCTGTCCGGCTCGTGAGAACTCAGTGGACCCGTTCTCCAGCGCGCGATTGACATATTCATCCCCCACCACACTCCGTCTCATCTTCAGCCCTTCATCGAAGAGCTGCTTATGTAGCTCGTCGAGCTTCGGATCGGTCGACATGCTGGCGGTCGGTTGCTTCGAGGTGCGATGGCAGCTGTTGCGGCTTTGACGTGAAAGAGGCTGTCTATCTCAAGACAAATTCACAGGATGAGAATGACGATAGTCTTTTTATCGCGCGTTCGTAGTACTAGCACTGTGACAAGCTAACAAGACTGGCATGCTTGCCCCGCGATAGTAGCTTCATCCCACGGTTGCCCGCCCTCGGCATTACCCCAAGCATCCCCAACCTTCTCCAACTTCAACATGGCGCTAATGCGACTAGTCAAGCACAGCACATCGAGATCCAGCGACATCGGGTATGACGACGATGGGGTGTCACAGCCCAGGTCGCTGCTCACGCGCCGTTCGATTTAGATTGCCAGTCTTCCTGGCCACCGAGGTAGCGATATACCACCCGCGAGTCCAAATCTCTACAACGCGGGTCATTGGCTGCCCCATCGTATGTCTGTAGTCCAACGTAACCCAATACGTTTCTCGACCCTACTCGTTTCGCCATATCAACTGCCAAACCGAAGTCTTTGCGCATCAGCTGCACTTTGAATCCCTGCTTCCAGCCTCCTGAAGACGGGGCTTCAGGGTATACATGTGGGACTGGGCAAAACTTGTCGCAAATAGTGTTCTGGGCAGTACCAGCGGCATACACTTTGGCCAGAGTGCGGGGATCCAATCCGCTGCGCATCCCCATGTCGAAAGCCTCAGAGCAAGCTATGGCGATGATACCCGATAGGTAGTTATTCGACAGCTTCGCTGCAAGCCCAAGGGATGAACCTCCGCAAGGTATCACTTGCCCACCCATCAACCCCATCAGATATGTGAGGCGCTCAAGATTTGGGTCCGACTCTGCACAGCCTAGAAAGAATGCGATCGTGCCTTTGATAGCTCCCACCACGCCGCCACTCACCGGGGAGTCGTAGAACGACGCCGAGGGGAACTCAGCGGCAATGTGGTCCTTCACAGCGAGGCTGGTTGCCGTGTCTATTGTCGAGCAGTCGATGAGCAGCTTATTCGAGATATCGGTGCTGCATACGCCGTTTTGGGGGTCGAGATATACGGATCGTACATGTGCACCTTCAGGCACCATGCTTACAACTGTGTCCTGTCACCTCGTTAGCTACCATCTTCGTACGGTGGCTTCTGGACTCACGACTTGTTGCGCTACGTCTTTGGCGCTTTTTGCCTTCAAGACTCGACCGGGAAAGTCTGCACACGCATCGTCTACCATCTGTTCGACCACGTCATAAACCCAAATGCGCGATTCCTCAGGCAATTTGTTGGCAAGATGAGAAAGCATTGGTTTTCCCATAGCCCCGAGGCCGATGAAGCCCAGCTTTCTAAACTCGTGCGAATGCGTCATGACGAATGCGTGCGCCAGATAGGGGTAGGGGACTGACTTGAAGCTGAGAGTACTTTCAGGAACGACAGAGAGTTAGCGTCGAGTGGGAAGTTGGTGTGTATACGAGACCTGGAGATTTTGAGAAATAAGTCACGTCAACACAACCATCAGAACGCGTCGTGAGCGTGCCGCGGCTGGTGAAGCGGGGTAGGGATTTCTCCAACGGATAACGACGCACTTATCCTACCCACTCTTTCGCCAACACCTAGTACCCCCATAGGTACCCTGGTAAGCTGAACGATGATCTCACGTGCCATCTCCATCTGCTCGTGCATGAGAGGACCTGGGACTATCCTTTTCAACAGCCATAGTCTTGCAACCTTGTGACGACATCATCTACGAAAAGCTCCTTCATCTTTGGAAATGTCTGCTATCGTCTCGCAAAAGCAGTCCGATCATGCAGCGCCGGCCGTTGTCACTGTGCACGCGTTGTCATGTGGTCATTTTTCACTTCCAGAGTACCAATTCGTGCACCCTGTTAGTCGAGATGCACGCCGAACTGTACCCTCGTTAGCATTTCTGATACAGCACTACAACCAAAGCACCAAGAAGCGGACACGGATTGTGTTCGATCTAGGCCTGAGGAGAGACATCCAGAGATACGCGCCACCAATACAAAAGCATGTCGAGACGAGACAGCCAATGAGTACCGATCCGGACGTCACCAAGAGCCTCGCGAGAGGCGGGCTAGCACCCGAGGATATCGATTATGTGATCTATTCGCACGTAAGTCACACGACCTCGCTTTGCAGACGGTAGGTAACGTGGCTACGCCAGGTGCATTGGGATCATATCGGCGAACCTCGAGACTTTCCTACATCTACCTTCGTCATCGGTCATGGCTCACTTGCCTTGCTGGACGGCACATCCTTGTCTTTGCGCGGTGGCCATTCTTTCTTCGAAAGTGATCTTCTACCAGAAGAGCGGACCATTGAACTATCGGAACCTTCGGCAAACGTGTTGAAGAAGCACGACTCATGTAGGGGAACGGGCGATATCAACTTCGGTGGCTCCTGGCAAACGCACGGAAACCTCCCTCAGACTTTGGATGTCTTCAACGACGGCTCACTGCTCATCGTCGACGCACCCGGTCATCTACCAGGACACATCAACCTTCTTGCTCGGATATCTCGTAATCACCAAGTTTACATGGGCGGAGATGCATGTCACGACAGACGACTGTTGACCGGAGAGAAAACGATCGGAGAGTGGAACGATGCTCATGGACAAGTCTGTTGCATACATGCCGACAGAAAGCAAGCTGAGGCGACGATTGACAGAATCAGAGCCCTGGAGAAAGAAGGTGTTGAGATCATCTTTGCACACGACGTTGAATGGGAGCACGATCCAAAGAACAAGAAGCGCTTCTTCGGCGCGGATCAAACCGTGGATGGTTAGTCGTTAGCGTTCAAGACATCACCTAGCAATTGTTCTGAACAGGATATTGGGATACCGATCGCCTCTCGCACATACCACATTGTCGACTCGCAGTATGGGGAAGCCCAGCTTACTCGCTACAGCTGTAATCCTTCTCGTTCGGCCACCAGGTGGTGTGCTGATCCCTGCGCTTCCCCACACAACGGAGTTGGGGAAATGTGGGGCTTGCTGGCTCACCACCACCACTATCAACCATCCTCGGATACCCGGGTTGAGGTGCGGCAGACAGAGCAACGCAGACTGCATCCTCGGAACTAGCAATTGTGTACTTCACGCGCTCCTGTCTCAAAGTCGAGATCTTATTTGTTCCGCCGTGATTGAAAGCAAATGACTTGGTGGTTTAAGTGACCCAAACTCCACCTATGCCATTCACGTCTTTATCTGTGTCTAAAACCCTGAGTTGAACGATTCATCCCACCACAAAGCATGTCTCTCTCACCAGACCAACAGCGCCTAAAACAGCGCTTCGACACCGAGCTCGGCTCCGCAGCCTACGATGAGTCCTGGGCGCGGATGCTCAAGCACTCACCCGAGATGTTCGCAGCATCGCTCCGCCTAACAGCCATACCAAAGCGAAGCAGCCACCTATCACCCAAAATCCAATCCCTAATCTCCCTCGCCGTAAGCGCATCATCAACCTACCTCCACGTCCCCAACATCCACCGCTACACCCGCGCCGCCCTATCCGCCGGCGCCTCCCGCGCCGAAATCGTCGAAACACTGTGTCTCACATCCACCCTGGGCATTCATGCCTCCACAGTGGGCGTCCCAATCCTCTTCGAAGTCCTTGAGGAGCGGGGCGAGGCCATACCAAAAGGCATGGCGAACATGAGTCCGCAGCAACTTGCGCTAAAGCAAGATTTCGAGACAAAACGCGGGTACTGGAACGCGTTATGGGAAGAGATGCTGCTCATCGCACCCGAATTCTTCGACGCGTATACGGAGTTTAGTTCTGTGCCGTGGACGAATGAGGGGGGGAAGGGCGTGCTTGAACCCAAGGTCAAGGAGCTGATATATTGTGCGTTTGATACGGCGGCGACGCATATGTATAAGCCGGGGTTGAAGCTGCATATGCGGAATGTGTTGAATTATGGGGGTACCAAGGAGGAGATTATGGAGGTGTTGGAGTTGGCGACGTTGTTGAGTATAAGTACTTTGGATGTGGGGTTGGAGGTGCTGGATAAGGAGATGGGGGACTGTAACGGCGTGGGATCTTGATGGAAGTGACAAAGGCGCAGTGGCGAGCGTGGGGCCTACATTGATGTTAGGTTACCTAATTTGCAAGTTGTCATATCAATGTAGTCATAAAACCTGTTTAGTCTTGCTCTTGTATGAGGCGAGCGTAGAGCCTACATCGATGTTAGCCCACCTACTTTGCAAGTTGTTATATCAATGTAGTCATTCGCCCTGCTTAGTCTCTTTCGTGCATTAGGTGAGCTCAAAGCCCTAGTGGCATGTACTTCTCTCTCAGTGATTTCTGCACCGGAATCGCATCACCACCGGCGCGTTTCGCGCAACTCCCGTCGTCCTGGCATATAGCAACAAAACATTTCCCATGTCATCATATCCGCTCCTTTTAGGCCAGTAGATCGGCTTGCTGCTTCTGAGAAATTTGTATTCTCATTCCAGTCCGTATCTTTCTCGGCAGACATCCCATGCTTCATGCAAGATGTCGAAAACATGCTCGCTAGGCGCCGTGTGTTCTATGATTAAAGAGAACGTACGCGTGCATTTTTCAAAGTTGTCAAATTTTAGCCGAGGCTTCTTCTACTACCGGCCAGGTATCATGTATTGTCAGGTAGGTGTGTTGCGACATGCATAAGTGTAGAAAATCACAATTCACGGTGAAGAAGCACCAAAACCGCCCGCATCTCCTCCCGCTCCCTCTCCAACTCCCTCCTCGCGTCCCTCACCGCGTCTCTCACCATCGCACCAACGATGCGACGCTCGAGCGCCCGACCCAACCTCAGCCATAGCCCGTCAGGGCCGAAGCGCCAAAGCAGAAAGGCCAAACCCAGGCCAATCATGACGGCGATGCAGTCGCCGAGACATTTGTTGGCGACTTGATTCCAGTCGAGCCAGGCGAACATTTTCGCGAGATTTTAGAGTTGATAGCTACATGGACACATAATTGTTAGCGCACTAGGCCTGCAGTGGTAAAGAAAAGTGTTTGGGATGGAAATGTGCACATACCTGTTCCCTTCTTGTGGGTGCTAAAGAACAGGAAGCAGAATGCGGAACGAAATTTATTACATTGCAGCTATGGCATGGGCAGGCGCTGCTGCGTTACTGCTTCATGGCTCATGTACTCCTTCTCAAAAGCGTGGTGTGCGCTTTCCTCGTCGGCTCCTTTGAGATACATTTCCGCACTGCTCCTGCTTCACTATCTCACGATCAAGTCAAGGCGCCCAGCACTCCTAGATATCAAGGTTCACGGCATTCCCGGTTCGCGAAGTGGCTGCGTCGTGTAGCTTTGAGAGACGGTAGCGTCCGAACGGCCCAAGATTGATGATCTGCATGGTCGCGGTATTGGGAAGGTTAGATGGGTTGCAATAAATTGAAAGTAGTGCTTTTCGTTGAGGCTCGCAGAGACTATTTGTATTTCGAGCCTGCCCAGGGCAGTATTCACTACCAAAGAACTGTGCACGTGCATGTGCAACCCTGTAGCGAAGGAGACGATCCACCGAACCCAGAGTCCAGGTCGAACCTCCCATCCAATACGCGGAAGATTTTGACTAGGTTTGCAGCCTAATATAACATAAAACCATGCAAAATGGGTGATTCAACATTGATGTAGACTCTAGGGTGCTTCTCAGGTCGAATCTCCCACCCTATACACCGAAAATTCTGACTAGCCCTGCAGCCTACTATAACACAAAATGATGCAAACTGCGTAATCCGACATCAATGTAGACTCCAGGGTGCTCCCGAGGTCGAACCTTCAACCTTGTCTGCGGAAAATTCTGACCAGGTTTGCAGCCTACAATAACATGAAATCATGCAAAGTGTGTGATTCAACATTGATGTAGACTCTAGGGTGCTCTCGAGGTCGACTCGCACAGGCCAGGCCTGACATTGATCTAGCTCCGTCTTTGAATTATTGCTGCTCGATTACAGGTACGTTGTAGACCTCGAGGTCTTTCTTAAAAGTAGATAGTAGAAAAGACATCGCTGCGACATCGGCGGTCTATTGCGGATTACAGCAAGTAAGAGAACAGGATGTGAAGGCGACAGTGACGGAATAATATCCCAACCAGACCAGTCGGAGCCGTCTCTCACCTTGACTTTCTCTGATCCGCCTTCTCACCGTCCTTGTCTTGCTGCCTACGCTAACTATATAAGCTGCTCATCCGTCTCTACTCACCTTCGTTCTTCAACCTCCAACACTTCTACTCTCCAACATCTACTGCTTCTTCCATCACTCCAAGACTATCCACACAACACAACCACCCTCACCATGACGCTCACACACAACCAGCTCCTGGAGCTTCACGCCAAGGCCGAAAAGAACCTCAAGATCAAGATCGCCCGCATCCCCGCGCGCGCCTTTGCCTCCGGCCGCAAGCCCACCATCCGAGACGTATACGAGCGGCCAGATACCCTCTTCAACCCCCAGATCAATCCCCACTGTCAGCTCGATTTTGTCTTCTCCGCCTACAACGAGTTTGCAGCTAGCGCATTCCGCGCCCGCAAGAATCAACAAGACGCCCAGGTCACCGCGGCAATCTTCTACTGGCAGATGGACCAAGAACACTCTCTCTCCGCCGCCCATCTTGCCATGCGATGCAACATACTCCTCGCCTTCATCATCTTCATGAAGCCAGGCGCGCAACAAGAGTTAGAGCCCGGCCTGTACAAGTTCCTCGAGCTCTTCACCATCAGCTGGATGGTGAACGGGCTGCACCAGGAGCATGATGGCGCCGCAACACAAGAGATGTTTGTGGACTTGTGGAAGAACTCTCCGTATGACTTCATGCGCTGGTCTTCTTGGGGCCTCAAATACTTTGGCAAGGCAATCGGAAAGCTTCGGGTGAAGCTCCCAGCTTGCCCGTACACACCACGGCAGTTCTGGGAAAAGCTCGTTGCGCAGCCTGATGAAGCATACAAGAAGCACGGTACTATGTGGATGATGCAGTACATCGTTCTCATGCAGCAGGAAAACGTCGAGGCCATTGCGGCAGCGCGAGCAGAGGCTGTGGAAGAGTCTTTGGAGACTGGTGATTTTGCGGACAACTTCGCTGGTTTCGGTGTAGAAGATGGCCCGCCTACCAACCTTTCTGAGGCGTTGTTCGAGCATGAGCTGGTCAAGGCGCTGTTGGTGGACGTGGACGAGGACGTGGTGAAGCTGGACAAGGAGTACAACACGCAGTGGATGGATCCTCAGAAGGCTCTCAATCTGATTGAAGGTGCCGAAGTAGATGAGATCATCGAGATGATGACATCGTCATTGTTAACTTTCTAGGAGGCGGTCTTGAGCAAGCAAGACGGATACAAGATAGCTTTGGTAGCACTTCGGAGAGCGTGGCAGACTGTGACATCCTCCTAGCTACCTGATAGGAGAATACATACCTTATGAAAAGACTGTGTAATCTCTAACCTATACTCGATATATGCGGCGATATAACATACTAAGATAAAAATCGTAGCAAAAAAAGGCACATCTTGCACAGTAACGCGACTGCTGCCGCCGCTGCCGCTAACATTCCCACAGCGTAAGGCAAAAGCGCAAGCGAAAAAGTACAAGGCAAAAGAAAAAGCAAAAAAGATAAATGAACTCAATTGCAGTAATGAGTTAACTGCAACTGGTCGCAAACGTATTAATTGCGGAACCCTATCGAGGTGCTGACTAAAGGATGGTTCTAATACCTAAGGTGATAGGGTCGAGCAAAGGCCGCTCCAGTAGTGAATCGAACCCACGAGCGACCATGGGTATGACTCTTGCAATGCTGATAGCCAGTGTGGGTGAGACAACTGACTAGACTAGCCGGTGATGCGCATTGCTGTCTTCTTCGTTTCAATAAGAAACTCTTCGGTGGTGGGCTTTATATACCTAGAGAATGTCGGGATACACCTACTACAAGCAATATTGGGGGTGAGGCGGCGGGCTGCGATGTGAGGTGGAGGGCGCACGTCATTGTGGGTGTGGACGGGAGAGTCTGTGCGGTGTCGGTGGTTTAGACGAGAGTGTTGACGATGGGAAAGATGACGAGCTGAAGGTAAGGGGACGTGAGCACGGAGATGATGCGTTGGGAATGCATCGAGACGCTTTGGAAGGAACAGCGAATGCAGTGTATGATGGAGAAACTGCAAGGCAGACAAGACAATAGGAATTGACTTAGTAAAAAGAGGCGTCCAAATGTCCCGGGTAAGAGAACGGGCTTTGAAGTGACTATGAAGGCACCGATGACACGGCAAAACGAGAACATACGAGTGTTGGAATTGCTAATAGAGTAGTGAAAGAAATCATCATATCCTGCGTTGGCCATTCATCCCGCCTTATACATAGAAAAAACGAACAGGGGCTTTGCCGACTACATTAGTATACAAGCCAACGTTGCGCAATGTCCAAAGGTAATGTAGACTCCTAGGTGATACGTGTTCAGCTTTTTCCTGTTACGAGTTGGTCCATTCCAGATGTCCAGAGTCACGGCCATGGCTGGGTTCACGGGCCCTTGATGTATATTTTACATTTCTCTTGCTTCACGATGCTACTTCCATGGTAAAGTGCCATACTTCTCCCGATGCGAGGATCCAATACAGTGACACGACGTCATACCAGAGTCATTCACGGCCATCTTCCCACTCATGTACTCGCCTGCTTCAAAGCCTCTAGCTTCTCAACCTGCCTCCTCAGCATGACAAGCGCGCCCAGACTGATCTTCCTCAGCCCATCACGCTCGCCCTCCTCACTTCCCTCGGCGCTTTGCTCGACAACGTCCTTAGCGGCTTCGATGGCCTTGTCGAGAAGTTTGGGGGCACCGTCTTCTTGGCTTCGGTAGAGATACTGTAGCTCCTCCTTGAACGGCGCGACCTCATGCGTGAGCGCATGGTGTATGAATGCGCGAGCACGGAAGTAAGCGCGTTCGGTATAAAGCGCCGAACTCAGCTTCGTCTCTGGTGCTGAGCGATGAACATCGTAGCCAGCTTCGTTGTAGTAAGGTTCCTTGACTAGTACAAGTCCCATGATGGAGACTAGAACCTGCAGTAGCGTACTCTTCGCGGGACTCCAGCTCTCGTTCCGCTCGTCGGTGTGCCATGTGCCCAGTAGACTCAGACAGATCTTGCCATCTTCGTATAAGTTCGGGTTGACAGGTCCGTTACCGTTTGTCCAGCTGTGGAAAAAGGCTGATGGTGCTTCTTGTGGGTACGCCGATCCGAGGTGGAAGTCGATGACGAAGGGTGCGTACTCGTAAGGTGTGTCGTTAGGGCCGATCATGAGGACGCGGAGGAGATCTAGTCGAGATTCCCAGGTGCGGACGAAGATGCCTGGTGGAAGTGAGTTCCGGAGGATCTTGTGCTCTTTCGCTATCCGGCGCATGAACGCTGACGAGGAGGCTGATGATTGGGAGATGTAGTGATGAGAAGCTGGTGGAGCTTCTTCGAGGATGAGGAAAGAAGCTGGTCCCTCTGTCGGTTGTCCCGTATGGTCATCCAGCGCTATACCGCCGTCTTCATCGGGTTGCTCTTCGGGAGTCGTCTTCGATGTATCCACTTCTTTTGTGATGTCGACAAGATCAGGCATGGATGTGTCCGTGTTGCCATCATCTTCTTCCTCTTCGTCCTCATCCTCTGTCGACCAGTCTCCTTCGTCGCCAACAGGCTGTTCACCATCCATGCCCTCATACTCAATCCACATCTCGTTGAATGACGCCGTGTCGAAATCGCTCTCATCACTCTCGTCGGAGTCGTCGATGTAGTCACCTTCTAGCGGATCCATGTTACCGAAATCGTCAGCCATGTCGCTGCTGTAGGCAAGAGTGACGCGTTCGTAGGGAACCTTGACATCTACAACAGGCTTTGCTGCGCCAAGGCGGACGGTGAGCTTTCCATCTAGACCCAAGTCGATAACCTCTCCAAACCAGTCGGGGCCAATGACATTGAGCGGCGTCTGTACACCTTCGATTGAGTCTGGATGTACAAGTACAAAGTCGCCGCGTCTCCGTGTTAGTGCTGGGAAAGAGTAAATGTCGTATAGACTGACGTCTTCAACGGTCTCATGTAATTCTCCTGTGCTTGACGGGGGAAGTAGGTCTGGGCCGAAGAACTCGATGGAAGGATTCTTGAACCATCGCACAGTGGCTATCCGATCTCGGCCCTTGACTGTCTGGACTACACCCACTTTCGAAGGCTTCTTTGTCGCAGAGTCATCAGCGTTATCACCCTCGCGATTCTCTTTGGAGAAAACAACTTCACCAGGCCAGACCTCATCGTCGTCTTCTACATTGGGATCTGGCAGTAGAGTAGAGCTGAGGTCGTGCGTTATGGACAGGTCTTGCCATTGAACTGTGACCCGACTGTGAGTCTGCATCACAAGGAAGACATTGAGATCGTATCCCAGGCTTTCTGTCCGCGCAATCCGTGTCACCTTCCCCTGTGGATATCCGTTGGGTAGTTCCCTCGTGCCGTCATACTTTACAGCAGCGCCGGCGATGTCCTTGAACCGTACCCGATCACCCACGGCCACATCGGTTACATGGTATGACTTGTCGACGCCGTTTTCCGAGACGGGGAGGGTTGTGGCGGTACCTCCTGAGGCATCGTACCGGTAGAAGTTGGGGCTCTCGAATTCGTCTCGACCGATTGTCGCCGGAGGCTCGTCTGCATTGAAGGCGACGTTGCGCGCGCCAATGCTTCTTGCTAGCCACTGCACGTCGATCTCGGATGCTCTTGTCTCGACTACCATGCCCACAGGCGGTACGCTCGGATCGTATGCGCCAAATCTCCAGTTTCCCCGCCGCAGGTTGCCCTTTTTGGTCTTGACTGTGTCGCCTACGCTGAGCCGTTCGAGAGTGGTGTCATCCTGCTCCAGCTCGGCCGGGTCCTCGACGACCACGACTGAGTTGTTGGCCAGCCTGATAGCGACCTCGTCGTATACGTTCTCTACCCGACCCACCCAGTCGCCGTAGACGACTAAGGCGCCCTCGACGAATTCGTGAACGTTGATGAGCTCGTCGGCCGGGATGTTCCGTATTGATAGATCGTCGGTGGTTGTCTGTGTGATTTGGCCGCCGTTGAAGAGGGTCGCGGGGAAGAGGGTGCAGACTGCCTGGGTGCCAATGACCGTACCACTAATATGATCTTCGGCCTTCCTCTTGACCACATCGCCTACGTACAGCGCGCGATCTAGCAGCTGAAGCTTTGCTTCTGGTATGAGTTCCGTCTTGTACTGGGTCTGCCATGACACTAGGACGGTACCCCGCGGCGGGATACCGTCTTTCATGAACTTCCAAAATTCTTCCCTGGGGATATCGGTGTGGCGTTCGATGTCGTCGGGGTAGTCGCGCTGTGGCCGGGGCTCGTGCGAGTCGACATCGCCAAAAGATCGCTCTATGATGCCGACGCTGTACTTGTCGTCCTTGAGCCCCACGGTATCCTCGACACAGAAGACGACATCCTGCGCGCTTTGCATTTGGCGTGCTGAAGTATGTGGTGGTGTGATTCCTGCCACTTCTGCAGTGTCGACTGGATTTTGCGGTACTGAAAAGGTATTGGAGGCGGTGAAGAAAGGCACGAGGTGATTCGAGGGTAGCGTTCGCGGCGAAATCGGTCGTGTCGGTGCAGCTTCGTCGTCGGCGGTCGAGAGGTCTGTGAGAAAACGGTTCTGGAACAGCTCAGCGAGGAAGCGCTCGACTGCGTTAGTTTGCTGTGGTCGATTTGTGTCGTCGTCCGCGCTATTGGGGTTGTCTATATAGGAGTAGCCACGATCCATAAGTCCTACGGTTCCAATGTTACGGTAGCAGCCGCATATAAAGTGCAAAGGGCGCTAACGCAGCAAGGGTCAGCCTCGTGGCACCTCCGCCCACAACTCGACACCTGGGCAGCCACCCCACGCACCCCTCGACACGCAATTCAACAGCTGCACGCGTCATTGGACGAGTGAAACGCGACAACATGGCGGATCCCCTCTACGAGCTACTGATACCCTACTTCGACGCCCAAGACGTGCAGCTACGACCCTCCCCCAATGACGCCGTTACCAACACGTATCTCTCCCGCCTCACGACCCTGCCCTTGGCTGCCCTCACATCCTCAGAGCAGCAATCGCTATCACAAAGCTCGCAGTCTATACTACGGTCACTGCAAGCCCTCTCGAAGCGGTCGCATAAACCCATAATATCTTCGACTGACCACCTCCTACACCTCCGCAAGACACTCCCGCAGATAGGCCAAGATGCAGGCACAGTACAGGCGCAGCTGCCGAATCTGGAGACAGCCGCGCAGAACTTTTCCGAAAAATATAGCAGAGGGGCAGATAATGCGATACTAGACAGACGGAGAAAGGCGATGCTGCTGTCCCGGAACATCGACCGCGTATCCGATGTGCTCGACCTACCCACCCTTCTCTCGTCCGCCATCAGCTCCTCTACAGCCACCGCACAAGCCTCGTCATCCACGGCCACCGCCAACGCGAACTATGCCTCGGCTCTCGATCTCCACGCACACATCAAGCGTCTCCATACGCTATACCCCAATTCAGAGCTGGTCTCTTCGCTCACTGCCCAGGCTGAGCAGGAGATGAAGACCATGACCACCAATCTCATAAGCTCGCTACAGACCCAGGGTATCAAGCTAGCAGGTGCCATGCGAACAATCGGGTGGCTCAGACGAGTGGCGCCAGAACTGGACGAAGCATGGTCAACAAAACAAGCCGGCATAGGCAGTGGAGAAGGCACACTGGGCGCGTTGTTTCTCGTCTGCCGATTGGTTTGCCTGGAGTTGATGCTCAGCGCACTAGATCCTCTACGCGAACTCGCAGACCAAGAGACGGAAAAGCGAACGACCAAGGCAGCGAAAGGCGACGCAGGCTGGGCCGTGGGCCAGCAAACAGAAAAGTACTTGAAGAAGTATCTTGAAGTCTTTCGAGAACAGAGCTTCGCCATCATATCCATGTACAAGAGCATCTTCCCCTCGGCCCTACCAGCACCAGGGTCCGACGAAAGCGCACCTGCTGTCAAGCCAGTCAACACATCCAACCCTCTACAACCGATACCATCGGCCCTCGCAACGTTTCCGCTACACCTCGTAGAGATGCTTTTCGACACCCTACGAACATACCTTCCAAACGTACAAGATCGGTCACAACGCGACTCGCTCCTCACGCAGGTCTTATACTGCGCTGGCTCGCTAGGTAGACTAGGTGGTGACTTTAGCATGATGATCGCGCTCCTAGAAGAGGACTTGCGCGCGGAATTGGAAGAAAGCACAATTGACACGGAGGAGCAGGAGGTCGAGGAAGAGTGGGTAGAGGTCATGAAGAAGCACCGTGTTCAGGCTTCTAGGTTGGAGCTGCTTGCATCAGGCGTCGGCTCCGGGAGGACGAGTAGTCCTGTAGGCCGAGCTGCGAGCCCAATGAGATAGAGCTTTTGCTGTGCCCCAGTTTCAGCACACGCCCGATGTCTACATGGTCTGTTGTCTTATCAGCACATCGATGTGAAGATTCGCGAACACCTCCAGGGTGCATTTCAGTGAATCTTTCCAAGAGCGCAAGTCACTTGGTATCTGCCTACACACACGCATGCCGTGCGGGCACCTTTTGGAGATTCGCCGACCGATTAGGCCTAGCGTGCTTGCATCTTGAGCGCTCCTTCCTAGGAAAGCCGGCCAGTGAGCTACGCCATCCTTACATACAACACCGCGACTACCCCCTAGATTCATCGTCAGATCTAGTTTGAGTGTGCAACGGCGTTTGTATTCTTCTGGCTTGCGCACACTCTGCTATGGTATCTAGAGATACGCTGCACGCTGATAGGTTTCTTCCGATCGAACTCGAACAAGGAAATACGCCTTACTCGGTGAAGGACCAGCGAATACCTCTAGGCTATGGTTTCAGGTCTTGATTGAAGGTACAACTCCCGTTGTATCCTCCTGGCGTCGATGCCTTCCCCATACCTGTGCGGGCATATGCCGGATCTGGATTTGGATTTTCGGATGGAACAGTCCCTGTGTTTACGATGCTTCTCATCCATGGGCACCATCGAATACCACCCGGTTACGTTTCCAGGTCTAGTTCGAGCTTATAAGCCTGTCTGTATCCTCCTGGCGTAATCATCTTGCGCTGCACAATCAGATATACGGCGCATGCTACAAGGCCCTTGCCGTAGACACTGATAGTAGGCGTATGCTATGCTCCGTAGGAAGGACCACGTATATCTTAAGGTACCTCTTCCTACTTAGCTCTACATTTTAATGCACTGTTGTAGCCTCCACGGGGTAGTATGCCGCACCGAACTGCTAGGAGGTAGATCGATGTATCCATAGAACGAGCTTTATTGCTGGTTGTGAAACTGAGTTGATTGAACACGATTGGGGGCCTGGTGCAACACGGCGTAATTTCGCGTATTGCGAAACTTATGATGGAGCTGATATACGACATCCTATTTTCTCTCACTCTCATTCAACCACTTATACACGACCCTCGCGTCCTTCCCTTTATACCTCTCGTCCTGCATCGCCTCACCAAAAGCCTCCAACGTAGGCTTATCGAGTACAGTACGCGCGCCCACCATCTCCGCAAGCTGACTCCCCATGCCCAAAACCTTTGCACAAAGCTCGATGCGGAACCCGCCTTCGTACCCTCGCGAACTCGGCACATTGGCTTGTATACCCGGCACTGGATTGCTCTTACTCGTGACCCAACACTGACCCCCGGAGACATTAATTACATCCGTAAGCAGTGCAACGTCTAGCCCCATCTTCGAGGCGATGTTCAGGGCTTCAGACGCGGCGAGCGATGTAATGGCACTGAGGTAATTGTTGATGACCTTGAACGCTGTACCTGCGCCGATGTCGCCGCAGAGAAATATAGCATCTGGTTTGCCCATGTGGCTCAGATAGCTCTTCACGGTAGGGAACATGTCCTTGTTGTTCGCGCCTGCCATGAACGCCAATGTACCGTCCTGCGCACCCATAGGTCCACCCGACACCGGCGCATCAACAAAAGTCAGCATCTTGCTCGCACTGGAGTTGTCCACTGCTTTCGCAACCTCCAGGATTGTAGCTGTTTCGATGGTACCGCATTCCATGATCAGCTTTCCCTCGCCACCTTTTGGTAGTTTCTCTGCACCAGCCAGGACACCTGTTTCTTGATCAAGATACACCTCCTTAACGGCATTCGAATCTGGAAGCATTGTTATGGCGGTGTCGGCTCTTTGGACAGCATCGTATCCGTTCTTTACTACTTCCACTGGACCCTGGCCTGAGGCGTCTGATTGGAACTTTTCGAGCGCGGAGGTGGATACGTCGCAGATTAGAACGGTATGGGAAGAGTCGAGGCCTTTTCGAAGATTGAGGGCCATGGGATAGCCCATTACCCCGAGTCCTGCGGTTCATCAGTATGAAGATCATAGAAATATATCTAGGTAGAAGGAACGCACCAATGAAGGCCACCGTCTTGCTTGGTGAAGACATGTGGAGTGGAGTTATCTGCTTCCGGTGCCTCGATGTATTGTTGATCAGTCCCTTCGGAATGTAAGAATTAATTCTGCAAGCGTGTTCTCAGATCTGAATATCTTGGTGTCAACGTGAATGGTGTACGGAGTAGCGCAATGTTTACTAGGGTCCTTCGGGATTGCAGTCGCGACGGACTCACCAATATCTTTCCCCGCACACAACCATTCATCCTGGCCATCTACTCGCAGACAGTACTTCCTTGCTCAGAATGACCATCATACCAAGTCGCGTCGTGCTTCCCCAAGCCTAGCCCCGCATCTCACCCCGCATTGGGGAACCACACATGGCTTCTCCACCTCCGCAACGTTCGCAGATCGGCAATCCGGCTAATACTATACACCCTGCCACCGACGTCGATATGCAGCCTTTCTATCTCACTCATTCTTCAGGCGTCCTGCGTATGGAAGCGAGTGATGGAGGATTTATGGAAGTTGGAGAAGGAGCTAGGCCTAGACGATGGACACGAGTAATGAGCGCAGCAAGGCGCATGGCGTACATACATACCGGATACACGCGATTCTATCGAGAATGCATAACAGACGATACTATCTGACTTTTGAGTTCGGATAAACTATCGTGAAGCCATCCGCTACTGTTGCCCTCGCTCCTTGATATCTTTCTGCAATGGCGACGCCAGGTCTTCAACGCTCGGTAACCGACGAGAAACACGAACAAGTACAGCGCGAATACCTTGCGCAAGATGAAGACCCAGAGATCATCGAGAACAAGAAGAAAGAAGATGCATTACGACGGAAGCTGGATTGCTTCGTTGCGCCAGTCATGATGATGTTGATGCTCATCAGCTATCTGGATCGCGGTAACATTGGATTTGCTGCAACGCAGGGTATGACGACGGACATTGGACTGAAGGGGAGCGAGCTGAACGTGCGTCACGGCCCCAGTAAATGTCCTGAAAATGGTCAGACTAACGAGAATATAGACGGCTGTATCGGTATTCTACATCTTCTACATTCTCGCCGAAGTACGTGCATTCGCCTGCTGAGACTCTGTATATCTGACAGCCAACAGTTTCCGACCTCGCTACTTGTCAAACGTCTTCAATTCAACAGAGTGATACCAACGATCACTTTCTGCTGGGGCATTACCTGTCTTTGCACAGGGTTTGTGCAGAACTTCGCTGGCCTGGTTACCACGCGGATCTTCCTTGGCTTCTTCGAAGGATGCCTCTTCCCGGCGATGACACTTTTCTTATGCAATTGGTATACAAGAGAAGAGCTGGGTATCCGCATCGCATATCTATTCATCGCCTCGGCGTTATCGGGAGCCTTTGGCGGCCTCATCGCATTCGGCATCCTGTACATGAACGGAGTTGCTGGGTGGTCGGGGTGGCGATGGTGAGATGCACCTTTCTCAATTTCGATGACTCTTAGACTAATGCGTTGTGCAGGCTTTATGTCATCGAGGGTATCATCACCATAATATGGGCAGCCTGTTGCATCTTCCTCGTCCCCAAATCCTTCGAAACCGCCTACTTCCTTAATGACGACGAGAAGGCTCTCATGCGCCAGCGCGCACATCGAACACAGGCTTACTCCGACTCTGAGGGCTCCGGTCATTATGGAAAGGCTGATATCAAAGAAGCAGCGAAGGACATCAAGAGTTGGGTGCATGGTGTCATTCAGATCGCCGTCGTGACGATTCTATATGGTTTCGGAACCTTCTTACCCATTATCATCAGGAATGGGTTCAACTTCTCCACCAAGCAGGTATTGTTAGCAACTTGCGGTTTTAGATACGTCGCTGACGCGCACAGGCACAATATCTCGTCATTCCCGTCAACATCTGGGGCGCTATCGTTTATGCCATTGGCGCATACCTGTCCGACCGGTATCAAACGCGCTTCCTACCCCTGATCCTCATGGCGCCTGTAGGCATCGCCGGCTACGCCATCCTCCTCTCTCCAGTCAGCCCATACGTCCAATACTTCGCCACCTACCTCATCGCAACAGCCTGCTTCCTCTGCACCGGTGGAAACATAACCTGGCTATCTGCGAACTGTGCGCCTGATGGCAAGCGTGCTGCTTCTCTAGGCATCCTGCTCACACTCACCAATATCGGTGGTGTGGTATCTGGCCAGATCTATCAGAGCAATGCGGCGCCGAAGTATACTTTGGGTCACGCATGGAGTTTGGGGTGTTTGGCTTTTGCATGGTGCGGATGGTGGATTGTTCGGGCGATTTACCGGAGGAGAGAGAAGAGGAAGGATGTCAAGCTTGCCCAAGGGTATAACATGCCTACTGGCAAGCAGTATACGGATCGCGAACCGGATTTTAGGTATCAGATATAGCTGCGCAGTCGTTCGAGGCACACGAAGAGCCCACAAATGTTACATGAATAGACTTCGAGCTAGAGGATGTCGCGTGACTTTCAAATTTCCGGTGTCAGTGTAAAGTGTAGCGTGATACGCTTCAAGATCTCTACGCACAGTGTAAACAATGCCACGGGTAGCGTGGTGTACCTCATGAGTCTCCCTTAGAGCGCAGATAATGTCCAGAAGCCTTGAAGCATACCAGGCTTCTATGTGACAACGACGTGTGACAGATCCTATAACTCCCGGACAACTACACAGTGGCCCAGCTAATTCAATTCCAGGAATTACGACGCTAAACTATCATCATAATGCTGCTCGATGAATTTGATGTGGTCCGCCTATTCCAGAACGATTTGATGCTCGTTTAGGTCGCTTTCAGCGAACTGTTGCATAATCTCGCCATCCATTACACCGTTGATGTAGCATTCGCTTATAAGCTTGTGTCGGCCTTCTCTTGCTGGTGTTAGGAGGAAAGGAACAGTTGCCCCGAAGATGATGCAGCACACATCGCCGACTTCGACCAGATCGCCTCGTGGAGCTAACCCGATACGCCCATCTGTAGTCAGAAACGTGCTTGCGTTGTAGATAGAATAAAGGCCGGCTTTGACATATGTTGTGTCTTGTCTCTCGCCTACTTCCGTCACAGCCTCCTGTTCACCCGGCCTCATCACACTGATACTCTTCTCATATGCATCAATCAGGCGTTGCTGTTTCTCATCGGAAACGGAAGAGCAGACAAGGTCGGTTGGGTAGCCTCTCATTAAGCTGCGCCACAAGTCGACTTTTCGCAATGTGATGCCCATTTGGGACGAGCTTTGCATCACATCATCCCATAATGCATCGATGAATATTCCTCCTAGTCCGCTAGCCGACGGATATGTGGGACCAGATCCCGCTTGGTTCAGTTCTATCGTCTTTGATTTCCAGATGACAGTGTCGAAAGTGCGAGCACCCATGCTCAATCGCCTTTCGCCGTTATCGGTGGCTGTAAACAGTTCTCTGGTGCCTCCAGCTTGGAACCAATATGTCGAATCCGCTATTGTCATGCGAGATTTCCCAGCAGCATGCCATGCCGGTACCCAAGAAGGATGCATGTCGTTCAGAAGTCTGTCTCTACTGTTGTGACGAACAGCCGAAAGAAGGAAAGGTCCTTCTGCGGCATGCGTAATTAGCGCATAGGCGAGACGAAGGTTGAGATCGTCTATCGAAGAAGTGTAGTCTGCCTCCACGAACGTGCGGCCTTTACTGTCAATGGCGGCTGGACAACCCAAGAACGCGTAAACATGGTCTCTAGGATCACTTGCTTTTAGAGATTGGGAAGACTGAAGGAGCATCGTAAACGTGCTCTCTGTGGAGTGGGTGACTAAGTAAGCCAATCCAAAGCGGGATTGCTGCCATCGTTCCCCCCGGTGAGTATTGTAAGCGAGGTAGAGACTTATATGCCTCGAAGGGGGTATCTGTCTCCCAATGACGCTGCGAATGATGGTATGAAAATCTAATCTGAGCTCAACCCACAAACAGATTTCCAATACGTCAGCAATGTCGATATTAACCAAGCCCCAATACAAGCAACATTCCTCAGCGATGGCGGCTTCCTGAATGGTCCATACTCTTTTAAACCAAGAAAGTCCGAAGAGGCTCATGACCCCTGACCATCTTTCTCTGTTCACGGTAATAGGATACGGTTTTGTAAAGGGTGCCATTCTGGAAATCCTTTTTTTCGCCTGTAAGAACGAGTCCGCAAAGTGTGTGTTTGTCTCAAGTATGAGAGCAAATGCATCTTTAGCAATGTTTTGATCATCGCAACCAAGCCAAACAAGTGTACATTTCGCGTTGGCATACACCTCACCCATTCTTTTCACTTGGTGGCCCTTCTCTTCTTTGTCTTCCTGATTGATACACAGAGCATCCGCCCATAGCACTCGAGGTTCAGATGCGTGGCGAAAGGTTCGAAGGGCATCTGCGAGGCTGACGGTGATAGCTACTCGCAGTCCGTTACACTGCGCGTCGACAGTGTCGTTGGGGTCGCCCCAAACGTATGATATCGCTTCATATGAGCCTTTGGAGGTTTTCATGTCGACGATCTCGAGGCTGCACTCAATGTCTTGGTTGGTTTCGCCAGGTTGGAGTTTGAGCACGCGTATGAAATCGCCCGCTGGTAGTGGTTCGTAGATCGTGTCGTACTGTCTTTCGTCGCATACTTTCGGTCGCTTGGTTTCGGGAGGCGGAGAAGGAGACTCGATTATGCGTTTTGACATCCTTGGACAGATTGCTAAGAGGACTGGGTGAGCTTGTAGAATTGTAGTGTTGGTGGTAGGATGTAAGTTGGGGAGGAAGGCTGAGGGCTGTGCAGGAACGCCGGCAAGGCAGCTACAAGCCATCTAAATGATGATTGGCGAGACGTCATGCGTAGATGTGGCCCCTAACATCCTCTGTACGGTGTCGCTGAGCCTTTGGCGGGGTAATGTCGGCACAAGGATGAACGAGGCATTTGAAGGGACATGAACGGGCACTTACTTAGAGCGAACATATAGATATATTAGACCTCTAAAGACCACATTGTGCCCCAGCAGTATCTAATGCCAAACAAAAGAAATACCCCCATAACATGTATATGCCCCCAACCCAGCCGCGGAACCAACCAGTCCCGCGACAGCAGATGCCGCCTAACCCAAGGAAAAGTGGTATGCTGTGGTATCATCCATATGCGAGCCCTAAAACGCCATATAACACCTTAACGAGTTGCCGCTCACGGGCAAGTCAAACTCCTTGTCCTCTTGCTATCGCCTAGTCCCAACACTTCTCCCCTAACGTGCTTGGGTACTTGAGCTTTCGCCCAGCACTGCATAGCTACTCTGCGCATGAGCTCCACTTCCTCGTCGCGCAGCCTGAGTTGTCGCTTAGCCAGCTTGCTCTTCCTAAGCTTGACGCCCTTCTCCTGCACCGCTTGTCCAGATACCACAAAAGGCACCGTAGGATGTGTCAAGCCACGCTTCGAGCCCGGGCGTTCGGTCGTCGGCGACGAAACGAGGGACTCGAGGTTCACGCACTCAGCGATGAGAGCTTGGATACCAGCGGAGAGTTGTGTCGCACGCGAGAGTATGTATCCCCAGATCTCCGAGCCCTCCCAGAACGGGTCGTTTATAACGGCGTGTTGAAGCGCGGGGAGGATGTGGGGGAGGGGAGGCAGCGTTCGGTCCTCGATGTGCTTTGGCGGTTCTTCTTGCGTTGGCGTCGCGATGTTTGCTGTGCTAAGCAGACTTGCGGCAATGGTCAGGCGGATGTGGCTGTCGGTGCTGAGGGTTGCTGTTACGACGCATGCTGGGCAGCCCCGGGTGCGGCACCAGTCTGATTCTTCGGTTATGAAGCACTGCAGGCCGATGAATGCGCTGCGGGATTCGCCTGAGAAGGCCAGTTCGAGATCAGAGGCGCGTTGTGTGCACAGTGCGGCGGAGGCTAGTGTTGATGCGCGGGAGAAGAGGGTTACGACGGGCATGATGAGGGCGTGGAGGATATCGCGGTGGAGTATGTAGGTTTGCTTCGCCTGGGGAGAACATTGCGAGTGTGTTGCGCAGAAGCTGGCATGCTTGTCAGTACTTGATATTGCGATTGAGGTTTGCCGTGGAGATGGGGGTGGATAGGCATGTGGAGGTGGAGAGAAGCGATACGAAGCGCGATAAGCTGCTCGCGACGGGAGGAAGGAACAGGAACATGAACATACTCAGCATCACCAGCCAGATGCCTCCTCAGCGCGCAAAAGGCCTTTGACTCGCCCAGCGCCTCTACATCCTCATGTGGGATCACAAAAGGGCTCTCCATCGGCACAGCGTATTCGTAGTCCATCGTATCTCTCTGTCGGCGTGGCTATCTCGCTTCGCATCGGTATGCAGTCGGGCTATCTCGAGTCGAAAGGCAGACGAGAACGAACAAGCTTCTTCGCACGACGAGGCTAAAAAGCAAATAAGAGGGGGGAGAGCAAAGCAAGCAAGATGCCAGGGAAAGAAGGCTTCGAGGGTATTATCATTATTCCCTGCAACGGACGGCCGTTCCCTATTTCACCCCCCAAATGACGCGAACGAGCCTCCCTCATGCCCAGGAGCTCCACCCGCTGCTGCGCTGCCGGGGTGGAGACTGCTGTAGATCTAGACTTGCATATTGCGCACCCCCCTTTCCTTATCCGCCCACGCTTGTGCAGAGCCCGTATCCCACGACTGCTTTATGTAGCCAACTAGCTCGCGCCAGATGGCATCACCACCGGCCGGGAAGTACTGCCTTTCGGATTCGGGCAGAAAACGCGGCGTGGGCGGTTAGTCCCCTGTTGCGCATCAACAGCTTGCTTTTCTCCGCACTTGAGCGGCATCAACAACGAAGAAGCGGTGGAGCATTTATTTTGCGACCTCGTTAATTTGAGGGAAGCGAACTGCCTCCTGTATCTCATACAGCAGGTGTACCCGCGCCTACGTACTTCTCTCCCTTTCCCCTAAACCAATTTGCGAGCATGATCTTCAATGATGCAAGCGCAGCTACACCGACCCGACCGCGCAGAGGCCGATCAACCCGAACATCGCGATCGAAACGAAAACGACGTCGTAGGTAGAGCGGTCGGTTGACAAGGACGACCCCGCTGAAACACGTTTCGATAAAGATAGTCGCTAGCCCAAGGGTTCGCGAGAGGCACTAGATATCGCGACATTGTTAACTGCCGCACTATTGGAAGCGCGTAGCGGCCGACATCACCACCTCAGCTGCGCCATCTCTCGACTTGCAGATGTCATGGACGCACCGCCTGTATCTCTGTGCGAATGGTTCTTACACCTGCACTGCGAACTATTCGGCCCTGCGTCGCTGGCGATATCGCTCGGTTTATGAAATATGGAGCCGAATTACGCGTATCGCTTGCTGGTACCGCGGCCGTGAACAGGGTGCGTCCCGTCAACATCGCAACATGCTACAATGACAGGACAGAAATGTTTGCGTGGAACGGAAGATTGGTGGTGAAATTTTCATGACGCTACAATGATTGATTCAGATACAGGCTGATACGGGCTGAGTGGGAATTGGCTGACGATGGCGTTTGCGCTACGGAGGACGGGCGCTCCCGTGATCGACGCTACAGCAGGATGCAGTCTCAACTTTCCTGCTTGAGATGCACTATCGTGGTGCAAACTATCAGTTTCGCTGTTGAGATGACGTTGCCCAGCCAGTACCACGGCTGATATCGACGCCTCTTCCCCCTTTCCGGTCTTCGTTCTTCCCCCACGCTCACCCACCAGTACAGTAGGAGACCCCTGGGACGTGCAGGCGCATCGGCTTGTAATCCGTCGATTTGGCTGCTAGTCAGGAACGACTGAAACGTGCAGTCGCGCTATCGATCAATTGTCTTGTAGCGCACGCCGGAGTGACAAGCGTTCGAGAATGATGCCATATTTAGTAGCATGACAGATTCGTCTTGTAAGAAACGACTGCAGCTAATGTAGACTTTGCGTCTATCGGACTTGGCTACCAGTGGACTTCAGATAACGGACAAGCTATGCATCGGCCTTTTGTGGTTTGTTGCACTTCGATATCGAGAACGGTAGCTCTGATGAACTCTAAGATTTGTTTGGCCAGACCGTGCCGCCGGTATCCTCTGGTCGATGATAAAACATTACAATATCAGCGAAGCCTTCTTCACCTAAACCAGAAAACTGAGTACGACCCATCGTTGCTAAGGATGCGTCGTTGGGTGCCGTCGGCAGTCTGCTTCCTCCCGAAAGGATCCGTAAGTAGCATTGTAAGCTTCTCTGAAATCGGGCCCATCTCTTGCTTCGACACAGGTATGGGTGGGCTCAACAGACTCGGATCAGGCTGCAGGATGGCAAAGATGCTGCTCTTTGATCGACCGATCATCCGACGATGGACATCTTGCAAGTGGTCGTATAGGGGCCAGAGTGTCTCCAGGTATCGCGCGGCGACGGGTTCGCATGGTTTACATGGCTCGAGCATATCCATGCACGACTTGGCGTACGTGAGATCAGCTTCGACTCCTTCAGTTTGACCGTCCATGAGTTTAGTCGTTGCGCTGAAGAGCAGGCAAATGGCAGCTGAGAATGCCCAGTAAATACTATGATCGTTAGTTCGTGGGGTGTTCGGGTTTTGTATACGAACTTACATGATCCAGCAACGCGTTGTCAGCGTACCGTCAAAAGAGATAAGGCTCAATATGCGAGCAATGTTCTGGGCAGCCATTGCACATTCCTGTCGGTATATCTTGACATCTTCGACTGAAATGTTATTCAACGCAGATGGAATTCCGTCGATAAGCTGGGCTTCTGCTGAAGCCACTAGTAGCTGGCGGTATAGCAGGACCAGTGCACCAAGATACATGATCTGAATCAGTCAATAAAATGATGATACAAGAAGATGGAAGGTCTCCTTACGTGCAACATAAAGACCGCTCGCCTTTGGAAGACTGTCAAGTCTTGTGCGGCACTAGACAGAAGCGTAGGGATCTGTAACGTTTGCGGAACTTCTTCACGCCACTTTTCCAGCTTCATTGTGAGCATGGTGATGTTCCCTTTGGTAGCTAGCTCTGGAGATGCCAGTGTCTTGGCAACCTCGGCGGCTATCAGGTTGATCTTGCTGGTTTGCATGTGTATGAGTTCATCGATGGACAGCTGATCTTGGCGATGGGCAATGCAGGCGACCTAGCCATGTTAGTATCATGAAAATCAATATAGGCTCGCCCTGGCATACCTGGATGTCACTGGCTGTCACCTCAGTGGGATAGCCGAGGGTGTAGGCAAGCCATGAATCCATGAATACGAGGCTACGGAATATCTTTCTCCAGTGGTCGTCCGTTGCTGAGCGAGACGAAGTTTGCAGAGCCGGATACTTCCAACGGGCGATCTGTAGTCCTGCAGCTGTGGCTTGTTAGTACAATCACATGATCAAGTGTACGAGTTGAACATACCGATAAGATACTTGGCGCTCATGTGCTTCTCGAGCAAAGAATAAAAGGACAAAGATAATAGCAAGCGCATTGTGCGGAAATAGTCTTGTCTGGCAGTCTGCTCGTTGAAATGAAGGGTCCCAGATGCGTAGAGCAATCGGCGCATCCGATCAGGGTAGGCATCGATGTCGTAATGCGCGCCCATAGCAGCAACTGTGAAGCATTCGGCAAGTGTCATGTCGTCCACCTTCTTTTGGGGCCGGTAGATACGGTCAAGTATCTCATTAACCTCATCATAAGTCCACATGAAGAGCAGCGACCCAGTTCCTTGCACGAACGCGTACATGGACCGCCGAACACGATCCTCGGTCGGCAAAAATGCTTGACTGAACTGCTGGCCGGATCCATTGAGTATCTCGCCTCTGAGGGTGACCAACTCACTGAAGGCCAGCGTCAGAGCATTGTGGCATGCTTCGGCTTCGGGTCCGGCTGATATGCTGCTTGATTGGAGAGATACCGGGCTGTCTGAAGAGCTCGGGCTAGCACGTGAGTATTGTCTCGTGTTGTTAGAAGTGTCGGTCGTTGAGCGACTATTCGTCGGTCGCTGTTTGCCAATGCTCGGACTTGATTGTTGCGACTTGAACTCGTTCAGATAGGCCTGATACTTTCGCCAGTTATCCGTCTTCTTGTAGTCGTCCATTTGGGCTTCGAACTCTTGCATGGCTCGGGCCGCATTGCTTTCCCAGATACGCTTTCTCTCTGAAGGAAGCTCCTGCCATCTCCGACCGACTTCGCGAGCTATATCCACAAAGGATAGTTGGCTGACCTCAGGGTCGGTACGAAGCTGGTCGGCGAAGTTTACATCTGACAACAAGTTAGATCAAGTCCTGATGATATCATGTGCGAAGAGCGTACATGCTGTCTTTGGCTTCTTTGGCGCATTTGGGTCTGCCCGCGGATGCCGCCTGTACCTCCTCTTCTCTCGTGGTGGCAGGGACGTTGTTTGCCTGGTGAAACTTTCCAAAGCGGAGGTCGATAATGACGTCGGCTCAGGCGAGTTATTTTCTGGCTCCAGTGATAGTGATTGAGGGATGCCGCGGTACGTGGCAATCTCTCGCTGTAGTAATCTCCTGTGGCCAAGCTTGAACTCGAGCGCTGTTAAATCGTCCTCCGTGATGTCTACAACCGTCTCCCAGTTGTGGAACCCATTCTCAGCGAGCACCTGAGCATACTGAGTGAGCCCAAGTCGCTCCAAGACTTCAGTGAGGTCTGGGACAGAAGAACTCGGAAAGGTAGGGATCGCCATGAGGGGTGACGTCTGTGGTGGAAGAAGATGGGAAAAGGGACAAATGGCATATATGAGCGCTGCCACACGGCATGACAGATGCCGCGACTATGGCCTTACAGGCGGGCTGAAGCTGAGATGGACGTTATAGGGTAGCGCGCAGTCGTGGCCGGTGATCCAGACCGCGTAGATGAAAAGAAGGGTGTTCTGGGAGAGCCTCGAACGTCACAGCCCGGACCCACTTTTGACACACGCTAGTGGCAGTAGCCGGTTTCTGCCACAGGGCAAGAACTTCCATGGGAATTCAAGACGCCGCCACACGACGCGCCCATGGTGTTTGTGTTTTTCCATGAGCACGTATTGCTAAGACGGCTCGGTCCTGCTGCTGTTCATCTCATTTCGCTATTGCTGCTGAGCGCATCGGCCTTCTCTAGCGTGCTACCGACATCAGCAGCAGCACCGCGCTGTGTCCAGACCTCAGAACACCACGCAAAGACAACGATGCGAATCATGTGGCCCAAACACTCACTACCAGTGTGTTGCCGCTCAATCCAGCTATACGCGCTCCAGAATCAACGTATGATCTTTTGCGCTATCTGCCGAGGGAATGATTCCCGGGAAGCTTAAAGTTGACCGCCCTTCCACCACTCAAATACATGAAGCAGCTACGGAATTGCTTTCCACCTCCCTGTTCCAGTCAGAAGCCATCATCTGCACTACAGTGTCTCTTGAGTGTGTAACCCACGACCGGGGTTTACCGATCGAAAGCTGCTCGACGATCGTGTTCTTATGTAGGCCAAAGGCCTAGACTGTTCGTGCATCTCCGACACAGCGGCGCGCCATCTCGCCAGCCTCTAGCTTACCCACACGACTTCCCGGTTCCCGTGCATCTCTGCGCCACACCTCCGCGCGATGAGTAGGGAATGTCTCTTCGCTTGGATCGGTACCCTTTCCCCACACACACTCTTGCTGATCATGGCCATGGTAGATTCGCGCAGCCTTGCCATTGGCGCTGGCAAAGCTGCTGATCTCCATGTTGTGAAACGAGCAGCCTCGTGGCCGTCGTGCTAAGCACGTGCACTCAGATCCTGTTCATCGACTTGGAGCATTCAGCCATCAATCATGAGGCTCGTGCCTGGATCACGCATGACGATCCACGCTACACAAGCAACAGCTGTCAAATCGCATCAAAGGGTACAGCAACCGACACATGCACCACGTCCTTGGCCAAATATCAGGCTCTCTTGAACTATCCAAATTAGTACGACTGCCCAATCCTTACACGAGCTACTGCAGACGATGGGCTTGGAAACGCCCCAAAATAACAGTGTTCTGTACGCATCATATCGAGCAAATGGGGGTCAATTTTCGGAAGTATGCACTACGCTACAGGTACTTTTGCATCAGCTCTTTCACGCGCTCCAGGTTCAGCGCTTCAATCTTGTTTCCGTTACCGTCCATTGTCTCCGCCATACACAGGACATTGTATATTGCTTCTTCGACTGCGTCAGCGCTCGCCTCAAATAAGGCATTGATTGTCTGATCGTCGGTCATGGTCACCGATACCTCTCTCGCCTTGTACGGATCGACAGATGCTTGCCCCGCTGTGACTGTCTGCACGTTCAACTCGTTGGCGGTAGAGAACGCGAGGAAGACATCGCCGGAAGAGTTCGTGCCGTAGCCACCTACGCGAGACAATCCGACAGTCGCGCGTTTGGCGAGCCTTTGCAGTTGTTGCGGGTGAAGCGGCGCGTCCGTGGCCAGGATGATTATGATGGATCCATCTTTCTTGTCCTTCTCCTTCTTCACCTTGAACAGTAGGTTCGCTTGTGCCAGTAGTTCTGGATCGTCAGGGTTCTCCTCAATCTTTCGCTTCTGCTCTTCATAGATGAGTCTCCCAATCGGCGCACCTCCGATCTTGAGATCCCACATCTTGCCGTAATTCGCTTGGACCAGAGCCGCGACTGCATAACTCTTGCCATCCTCACCAGGCACTACACGAGAGCTGGATCCAGTGCCACCCTTGAAGTAATGGCAAATCATACCCGTTCCACCGCCCGTGTTTCCCTCTTTCACAGGGTCGCTGCTTGCTTTGTCGATGCCATCTACGACATGCTTCGGTGTCACAGCAAATTTGGACACATCGTGCAGGAAACCATCAAAGGTCTCCGCGACGACAGGCAATAGGAACCAATCGACCTTTCCATTCTTGTCGCAGTTCTCACGGATCGCATATTCGTAGATGCCGTTGTACGCTGAGCCAACGCCAAAGCTCCCCGTGATGATGATTGGGGAGAAAAGAAGGCCCATCTCTTCGATCAGATGCGCTCCAGTCATTTCCCCAGAGCCGTTGAAGCGGAACATGCCTGCGAAACAAGCTTTGTGAAACCAGTCCTTGCGCGGAATGATGGTCGTCACGCCAGTGTTGATGTCGTTCGGTGGGACATCGGGATAAGCAGGAGATGAATGGATGGACTCAGTGTGCACGAGTACACCGGGAATATCTGTCAGACTGTTCTTTGGGCCGGGCTGGTAGCGACCAAGATGCAGAGTTGGTAACAGATCGCGGATGCGCTGACGCGGGATAGTAGAGGGCGCCGAACCGGAAGCCATTGCAGGTGGTAGTGATGACAAAGATGCGATGATAATTCGAGGGATTGAGATACCTAGATACTCTAGAGGAGAAGTGTGAGTCTGCTATGTTGCAGCCTGGATGCCTCAGATACTTATACACATTCCTACAGGTCGATGTGTCTGCCTAGCGTATGCACTCAAGAATAGGTAGCTTACCATCCTCGCGATCCTCCCGGATACCAACACAACGCCTTTCTCAAGGGCGCAATTTGCGCAAAACATGGCGAGGGCGTTTTCGCCTTCCTAGTCTGCTCATAGACTTACCTCATCGCTCTCGCGGTCCCTCCAGGCACCAACATAACGCTGCTTTCGAGATCGCAAGCCCTGCAAAACCTCACGATGGCCGTTGTGGTGATGGAGATTGCTACATGCGGAAGACATGAGCCTTTATGAGTCACTTTGAGCGATAGCGATTAAACCCACCGCATCATAAACTCATTGGCACGGAGATATCTGGATGCATGCTGGCGACGGAGTTCAAACGACACGAAAGAGTCAGACCCGACGACCCGCTCCTTCGCGCATGATTAGCGTAGTGGCTTGCGAATCAACCCCGCCTCCTCAATTTGCGAGACGCGCTCCTCAACACCGCTGGATCACAACGTTGCAACGTTTAGCAGTCAAGGATGAGGCAGCTGTGAAGCCATAGCGGTCGTTGGACTCACGTGTGCGATAAGCGGCCGCCGCGCCCGACAATATTTCCGAACAGTAGTTCACGACTCAGGTGCCAAGGCCCACCGAACCGGTTCCTGCATAGCGCATCTCCAACACCACAAGCTTGACCTTCTCCAGTCGATGTGATCTCCGCAATGTGCCGTGTCGGAGTTATCTGACGTAGTCGGACCGCTTTCGAGCACCCCCACCCTTGCTGTGAGAAAGAATCCGCAAAAAAAACTCCGAGATACTTGCTCGATGTTCTTGCCTCTTCATCTTTACCACCGGACGGCAACATGCTTACACAGCTTCTTGCAGTAGGGCTTCTGAGCCTCGCGAAGCCCGCCCGAGCAAGCTATGGATTTTACGTCGGAAAGAACCTAACGCAGGATGGCAGTGTTATGCTGGGTGGCACCGGAGAAGAAGTGTCCTCGCACTGGCTTCAGATCTTCCCAGCAAAAGATCACGCCCCGAATGCGACAATCACAGTTGGAGTTACCGAAGACGCATCGATGCCTGGAAAACTGATGAACATCTCCCAAGTGCCGCACACATTCCGCTATCTTTCGATGGAATACTCCGACTTCGAGGGCTTCCCACCTCCACTGACGAATGGTGGTGTGAATGAGAAGGGCGTCGCTGTTAGGGACATCTGGGCACAAAACCGAGATGATCTTATTGCCATGACGCCAAACCCTCAGACAGGTTTACAATACTCCGACCTAGCTCGTATTGTTATGGAACGCGCGAGCACCGCCCGCGAAGGTGTTGAGCTCATTGGCCAGATGATTGCAGAATACGGATATGCCGATTATGGAGGTAACTCGCATCTCATCGCAGATGCGAACGAAGGCTGGGTTGTATGGCAGATGTCAGGAGGCAAGAACCTTTGGGCTGCAGAACGTCTCGGCGAAAACGACGTACGTGTGCTTTACCCAGGTTACATTGAGGAATTCCCGGTCGATTTCGAAAACAGTACAGACTACATGGGTAGCCCGAACATCGTGAGCTTTGCCGTCGAACAGGGCTGGTGGAATCCGAACGGCACCGAGCCGTTCAACATCTTCAATGCGTATGCCTACCAAGCGGAGGGATACACTGCGCGAGACGGAGGTGCGAAGTACATGTCTCAAGCGGCTCTTGAGAACGCCACCCGCGCAATGGCTCCGGTGACCGAGAAAGACCTGATCGAGCGCGTTCGCGACTACCGTATTTCAGATGATGAAGCCGGATATGGCCAAGTAGTGTCTCTTCGCGCAGACATGGACCCGGATCTGATTCGCATCTGGGTCGCTCCAACCGGATCTGTGACGGCACCCTTCAACCCGTGGTGGCTGGGTGTGAAGAGCGTGCCACCTGAGTACGGCCTCCATCGCTATCTCTACAAAGATGCCGCATCCACCTTCTTAGATACCGACTACCAATACCAAGAAGCCACGCACTTCGCCGGACGCATCTTCAAGCAGGTCCTCTACTACACTTGCTCAGATCCGGAGTCATACCTACCCATCGTCCAAAACATGCTCCACGGATTTGAGAACGCGTCATTCGCAGACATGGAGTGGGTTGAGCGCAGCGCTAAGACTTTGGTGGACAACGGAATGCGGGAAGATGCGCTAGAGCTTCTGACTTTCTATTCGCATACTAGGGCTGAGAAGGCTCTGGCTCTTGGAAAGACTATGGTCGATGCGCTAGACTCGTATGTCAAGCTTATGGGACAATTCCGCATGCCGACTGGCGACCGCATCAACGACCCTGGGCTTGGAGCGGAGACTGTGAATTGCTTGGTTGGCTGGGATCCTGATCAACCGGCCGATCAACAAAGACCATTGAAGAGGTTCAGGCGTCAAATCTAGTATGAAGCGAAGGGTACGAGGGATCGTTGTGTTTATCTGTCATATTAATTGCTCTTGTACTTCATGCTACAGTTTCACCTGCTGTGGACCGACAGAAGCACCCGCGAAGCTCTGATCTGAAGCTGCTGCAAGCACCACTTCTCCATAATCGTAATTTCCCAAGCCCTTGTTGTGCACGGTCGCAGGAATGCATGTCTGAGGTTGCCTTGTAATCTTTCCAAGGCTGCGCGAGGATAAGGAAGTGTCTCGAGAGGTGATTGTGATGGGAGTTGAACTCTACCCGTGGACGCGTCGAGATTAGAACATCACATGATTCGGCTTACTAAGCCGTAAGCGAGACGGCCCTTGCAGACAGCGGCCCCGGTGCTTCCTTCCTCCCACGCATCCATCGCACGCTGTCAACATGATACGGTCGAGAAAGTTCCGACAGACGCGTTTGGTGGTCAGATCGAGGTGATCAATGCTTTGTAACTCAGGCCGAACGCGTATCACTGTCCGACGCCGCATCAGCAGTCAGACGCCCGCACACAGACCGCCAACCATCTACACCAGATGCCAAGACTGTCTTGCATCTCGTGAGGAACCTGCTGTTCATCCTTCTCGATCCGAGCTCATTACCCAGCGTGTTAATCACATAGCTTCATTGTTGGTGGACGGGGATCCGGCGTCCACCGCCTATGCACCCACAGACCAGGTTGACAGGTCAAATACGATGTCTGCATGCACGCCCATTATGCGAGACCGACTTTACCCGGTCATTCTACCATCGCGTCTAGGCCGGACACCTCTAATCTTACCCAGTCCAGTATCTGTCGGTTGGATGAGCAGAGGAATTGGGTATACGACCAGGTTTGCCTGCCATGGCTACAGATCACTTCAGGGATCTTATCCCTACTGAGCCTGCGGATAGCTTGGCCCACGTGGAAGTACAACTCCAAACATTGGAATTGGGATTTTAGCTTTACATACTGCAGACGCGATGCAGTAAGCGGCAGCCGAAGCACACAACAGGCTCGGCCCGCCAGATGCGTGTGGCCCGAAGGCTAGTCCCCGGAAGGCTTGTTGAGACACCTGGCATGCGAACTTGCTAGTAAGGCTTGCAGGACTTCTCGCTCCTATAGCGATTCTTACCAGATGACCACGCATGGCAGAGTTAGGATGAGGTCCAGGCGGTTGAAGACGAACACTGGGGCTATGACTAGCACAGACTCGGCAGTGTTCGTCGTAACAACTAACTAGATCCATGTGTCAGCCTGCACGCGATCGTACCTACAGGGAGTCTGCATGGCATCATGCCTATCTTGAATGTGTGGAAACCAACTGATATAGCTGCAGGGTTCGATGGTATCTCGATGATGCTCGACTGCCTATGATCAGCTCGATGGCCGATCTTCTTCGTATACGTTCAAGACTGCAAGATGAGTTTAGTCCCGGGTTGCCAACTCGTCAGCCAATACGTTCGGTTTGTTCGACACCCGCGGCGTTGCGTAGCCCTTCATTGGGTAGCCTAGCGTACGTAAGTGTTAGAGATTCCGTTGAGTCGGAGTACCTACCACTAAGATGCATGGGAAATGCGCACTGTGGCCCTATCATCCCACAACAAACACGCCACCGCTGAGAAGAGCATAACCCTCTGTTATGTCGCGCCAAATTGGTATTAACGCTGTACTACCATGGCCTCGGCCGTCCTGCAAAGACTTTTCAGAGCCCTGACTTATTCGGGTATGGAGAAGCAATGGAATGCGTACCACTTTCCTGCATCTACGGAATTAGCTCCATACCGGCAACGGTCTTCTACTATGTAAAATACCACGCAAGTCACTACCAAACTGTCCGGAGCGATACCAAATGCCTTCAGCAATCGCCTATGACGCCGGAGCTCCTTCCGCGGATATCACATATCGTTGCAAGCTAGACCGTCTTACCGCTCGTTGGTGCGTCACAGTCCACACTCCGCAAGAGCCACGTCTGCTAGCACAAGCCATAGGCAACTCAGTCAGCTATTTGGCCTCGCTATTGGCGTTTGATAATCGCATTGATGCTACGCTGACGCTCTTGGCCATGCGTGAGGTAGGCCATAAACTGCTGTACATCCGAGCTCTCGTCACCAACAGCGACAACACACCGAAGGATGAGGCTATGCCTCCCGATGATCCGAAGAGCTGCTGGTGCCTCAAGACTGCAGCTTCGCTTGATGGACATCTTTCTGAGTTGTGGGTGATCACAAGTATAAGAATGCCCTTTCCTTCTGCTCATTGCTACAACCATCTCCAGCCAACAATCACAAATCCTTTCTTCAACTCTTACACTCATCAATCTTTCCACCTTCCAAGATGTACGCTCTCACCATCATCGTCGCCGCCCTTGGTCTGGCCACCGCCTCCCCTGCCTCCGACTTCTCGCCTCGCCAGGTCGCTGCTGTTGCCTCCGTCGACCGTTATGCTGGTGCTGGCTGCAGGAGCACCATATGCAACAAGGCTGGTTCGGGGGATCTCCACGCCGGATGCAATGCCATCACCGACGCTTGCCAAGCGAGCTTGAGGCTCAACTATGCCAACGCTGGTTGCAAGGGTACGTAGTCTTCTTCGGCCCCACAACTCGGGCTGTGAAGAGAAGCGCAGAGCTAACGAGATGTAGTGGCTATCTGGACAGATGCCACATGCACCAGCGTGAACCAGTTCGCCAATGTCACCATAACTGGAGAGTGCTACGCTCTTGGCCCCCCTATCAAGGGTATCTCCGTCACTTGCTAGAGGACTTACACTAAGAGACAACGCTGTGCGATAACAGGCCATATTCGTGGGTCTCGAGGGAAAAACGGCTGAGAGCTTTGTACCTGGAGCTAGAGTAGATTTTGCCGCAAGGCACGGAGAGGCTGCGCGACTGCTATCCAACATTACGGTCCGATGCAGCGGTTTGTAGCAATTCACCACATCACCTCTAACTCTGTCTTATTGCTCCATCTCGTGCGGCTGGCTTAGCCTTGCTCTTTTTGCCATGTGAACGTTCGGGATAAAGGGCTTCGATGTTTTCGCCTTGAGGCAACACGCTGCAAGGAAATGATAAGATGAGTTATCCAGCGATGACGAAGGTAAAGCCTGAGGTCAAATCCATAACGCTAACGATGGCATTCATTGATGTTGTTATAGCCCCTCAATATTCCAGATATCTATGCAGCTTGCATCTCACCACTTGGGCGCCGTTCCAGTCGGATGTATCCTTGTCTCTTGTGTATTCCAGCTTCATGCATCATCGTGCGTCGGGAAGTTCCTCCTCTCTCTCCTTTTTCGTGCTTATACCGAACTTGATTCGTTCCTGTTTTGTAAAACGATGTACTTTAAGAGGATCTCGTTGTCGGGCGTATAAAAATTTGGCGTCGCTGGCTATGATGTAGCTCTTTGTCAGCGAAGAAAGCAAGGTTCTACTTGCCCCAAGACGCCTACCCCTATGTCCAACGGCCTTGCGTCGCATGCGACGGCGATCTGTTGTCGGGGCGTGGAGTTTGGCGTGTGTGGCTTTGTCGATGGCGGTAATAATGAAGCTGTACATGATGCAGGCTATCGCGAGAACGACAACTGCAATAGCGCAGGTAGTGAGGAGATTCATCGGCTGCAAAGATGAGGTGGCGCCCTCAAATCGCACTTTGTGTGATATATGAAAAGGAAGGTGTTGGGGGCCGGACATGTAGCTCTTGCTCAAGCGGGAGTAATGTACCGGAGAGAACTGTGTAGTGGCAGAGTTGTAGCTTTGACAAATCGTTGCGGCCATGTCATATGTCCTATTATGTCATTGTAAAGTGGGTCATATGAGACAGTCCATCAAAGTGAATAGATGTGCTTGCAGACTCTTGACTTTTAAGCCTTGCTACCGGCCGTTTCTATATACAGACGCTAGTAGTTCCAAAGTCACGACCTCTTGAAACGTATATGCCTTAGACTAGGATTAAATATCTTAAAAGTGCATCCACTGTAAAGAATTATCATTTGTCGTAAACCCCGACCCCCGAAGCACCATCTCGACTCCGAGGGCTTCACTCATCCCAGGTACTGCTAATGCAGCTTCACCGCAACAACCCTCCCACCAGCCTTTGCTGTTCCATCCGTTCCAAAGCCACCCATAGTAGACAAATAAAGGGTACTGTTGTCTTTGTCCGTTCTTCCGAATATCGACGCCGTAGAGCCTGCCACCAATTCACCTTCAGCGATAGTCGTGACTTTGCCATTCAGTTCGATGTGCTGAATTTTGTCGCCTAAGGGTGCTGCCAATGGCGCACAGACGTACATACTGCCATCCCTCGCAACTGCCAAATCGTCAGGACCGTTGAAGGTTGAGTCGCGCGCGGTTTCGAAAAAGCCGTTGGGTCTGCCAGTAGATGGGTGGACTCGAACGCGGCCAGCCAGAGACTGGGCGGTGTTGGTGTAGTATACGTAGTCATTGTGGAATTTGATCCCGTTGGCACCAAGCTGTACCGGGGCAGAGAGATTGGCTGCTAAGCTAGGATCCTCGAGAACGACTTCCGTTTTCCCAGTGCTGACGTTGTACGCAGCAATGTTTCCATACATCGAATCTGCCAACAGCAACATTCCGTGATTCAATGTCGCCATGCCATTAGGCATAGCCATGTCAAGCAGTTCAGACATCTTGCTGACCTTGACTGCCTCGTCCTTGACAGTCACATCAAGTTTCCACAACGAAAAGCTCTGTGGATTCGTCGTGTTTCCAGGAACTGAGTTCGCAACGATCACAGCGAAGACATCCTCTTGAAACTCGGTAATTCCTAGGGCGCCAGTTGCATTCGGGAAAGTGGCGATGACGGAGGAACTCGCGGGTGAGCCATGCGGGTGGACGATATGCACTTGAGCAGCGTCGAGAGTTGTTACGAGAAGGGAGCCGTTGCCCATCGCAGCAATGTTTTCGGCCCATGTGCCGTTGGGAAACTGGTAGACCGTCGAAACATTCGTGGCAAATGTCGAGGCCACAAGGGCTGAGATGACGGACATGGGCTTCATCCTGGCGCGAAAGTGCTTCATAGCTGGTATTTGATCGAGGGCTTTTCGGAAGAGCTGAGTTGATGTTGAAAGGCACACTGTCTCTGAGTACTGTGTCGGTGATGGAAGAACCCCTTATCTGTGTACATCCCTTGCAGCGAAAAAGAAGGTTGCTTCCTTTTTGTACAGGTTGATCGTGCATTGTTTGTTGGGCCTTGGCTACGCCCGAGCAATTCTTGTTGCTTCTGTCGTCGACTCCGCTCTTCAGTAAGCACTCAGGCCACCCAGGCCGGTAAGCACCGAGGCCTAATTACCTCGATATTCGCCATCATAGCGAACACTATCCGCTGAGTAATCCACAGTTACGCGATGAAAAGGAGCCCATGTACGCCTACCTAGGTAGCCTTGGACATTCGTCCGACGCCCCACCGCTGCTGAACTCGGATGGAATCATTTGTCATCTTTTATCTAAAGGTGCAGTACTCGGGTTGGCGGCTGAAGAGGATTGCGGAGTTAGGGAGTGAGCGCCGTCCGCTGGTTTCCTGACGCGCCATGTCTGAGCAGATTTTGCAGCGTTATCCCAGATCTGGAGCTAGTGCAGAGAGAACCGCATCTTCTAAAGTGATTCGACAACAAGAAGCCTCAGACACATGATGAAGGTAGTCGTGTATTGATGTTATGGCGTGCGAGAGGGAGCAGAAGGCGGACGAGCTGGCAGCCACGCGTTGGGTTCGCGTGCCCCACTCATCCGCCAAGCATTCCCCCTTGTCTACTTCCGTCTGTGGGGTCCGCGGGACCCGTGGACACGACACGGCTACAACGTTACGGGCAGCGGGACGTTCTTTCTCCCAGAGAAATTCTGACAGCAATTTTGGCGTCGAAGGATTTCGCTCTGGAGACATCGAACAAGTCTACATCACTCGACCTAGGGATGGAGAATACTCTGCGCACGTGACGAAGCCTATACGCGCAATGCCGTGTCGTATCTTCAAGACCGTACTTCACGAAATCTTCGTGCTAATGCGCAACCGCGTCTTTCAACACTTCGAAGCAGTCGCTTCTTCACGTATCACCAAATCGCGTGTGATGGTTTTACAGATTGTGCACAGAATTCGCGAGGTCTTCGCACAAACACGGGCCAAAACAAGTTCTTGTCACAGTTGTATATTGCTAAGGGAGTACAGTATGTAGAATCTAGCAAAAGGAGCGCTTCGGATACAGGCACGATAGACAACGCGCAAGCTACTTCATGAAAGGCTTGACCAACTCCAGAGACTTCTCCCACAACAACCTCTCCTTCTCCTCATCGTACGCATGAGGCGCATAACCGGGCTCGTCGGATGCAGGGTCTGGATTGAGTACGCTGGAGATCTGGCACTCTTCAAGATACTTGCCACCCTGGTCTTCCAAAGCCTTCGCGGTAGCTGCCCAGACCGTAGTTGCAGCACCTTGCTGCGGGCTCTTGAGCGCCTTGCCGATGTTGGGGTTCTTATCCCACGACTCCATCGTCTCCTTGTCGATATGCGTCATGAGGCCGGTGAAGATCAAACCGGGATGGACAGAGAACGCTTGTACACCTTGGCTTCCGTATCGGCGGTTGAGTTCGGTTGCAGTGTAGATGTTGGCTGTTTTGCTCTGGCCGTAGGCTGTCCAGGGGTGGTATTCGCCCTCGAGGTTGAGATTGTCCAGATGGATACCGCCCATGCGATGGCCTGTGGACGCAAGCATGACAACTCGCGACTTGAACTCTGGGGTGCTTGATTTGACCAACGTGGGAAGAAGAAGTTGGGCCAACAGGAAGTGAGCCAAGTGGTTCGTGCCGAACTGCGTTTCAAAGCCATCTGCGGTGCGCCCTTCTGGGCATGCCATGATGCCTGCGTTTCCAATGAAAACATTGAGACGATCGTGCTGAGCCAGAAACGAGTCGGCGCATTTGCGCACGCTGGCCAAAGAGTTGAGGTCGAGCTCCAAGAGGTGAACACGGTCGCTCTCTACCAAGCTTCCGAGTGCGGACTTGGCTTTATTGAGATCTCGAGCCGTAAGGAAGAGCGTCGCACCGGTTTCGAACAACGATTTTGCGGTCTCTATACCAAGCCCAGATGAGCAGCCGGTGATGAGGACTGTCTTGTCCGACCATTTCCCTTGGAGGTTCTCATCTGCGATGATCTGAGAGGCCGTAGGGCGTTGGTCACCGGGGCCGTTTGGCGATTGATGGGCGGATACGTAACGAGTAGTCATGCTGGCGATTGGTCTTGGGAAGATAGGTAGTGATCGGGTGTAGAAACTGTAGTGTTTGATGAGAGATACAACAGATGAAAAGTGCCATACTCTTATACTCTCTTGCCATTGGAAAATAATGCGCTTCTTGTCAACACCTTGTAAGTCCTTGATCCGAAAACCTGTTGTTCAACTACCTAAACTCCGCCATTCGTAAGCAGCTCGGAGACGGTGTCTACGGACACCCTTCAAACACAGCTGAAAGGAAGGGTGACTTGCTAACATCACCGCTCTTCCGCCTGCATTGGCATTCTGTCTCCGAACTAGTCTTACTAAGGAAGTGGATTTTACCAAGATATACCGGAAATACCGCATAACGCCAGCTGTAGCATGTAGACGTGCGGAGTGGGAAGCAAACGTCGGCCCTACTCCTCATCGGCGACACAATTTAGAGGCTTGGCGCAACTACACTCCTTGTCCGATTACTCATCTATCCAACTTCACATATCGACTACTCGTCGTGTAATTCCATTAGTTTCGCGTTGAGGTCGGTCCACCGCTCTTTGCGTCAGGGTATTGAACAGTATGAACAATGTATCACATCCATACCCTCATCGGCCCTTGAACCCAGTTTGCCAACCTTAGAACAGTTGCGATTCTCATTGAGAGTGGTAGCTGCATCGTAACGTGCGCTCAATAATACCGGCCGCATCGAGATGTGGGTGTATCGACGCATGTGGTGTTTGCGGCAAAGGAAATAACATCATGACGTCACGTCCAGCCTCCCTACGTAGGTACCTGCCTCACCACAACATTGCTCCTTCCATGCCAGAAACACTCTACCAATCTCATAACCCTCTCGCAATGTCGAATCAACTCAAACTCCTCGCCAACTACGGCGTGACCGGCTTCCTCCTAAGCACCGGCCTCTTCGCCCTCCTCGCACCCACCACATTCGCCGCCGGTTTTGGCATGCCCATTGAAGCCGACACTTTCGCATCTGGTTTCGTCCAATGTATGGGCGGGCGCAACTTAACGTTTGGTATCATCGCGGGCATCTTCTTGCAACGAGGTGATGTAAAGGCTGTGGCATTGATGGCGACAATGTTGGCGGTGGATGGATTTGTGGATGGGCTGGTGACGATGAAGTATGCTGGGCCGGGGTTTGCGGCACCGCATTTTGGTGCGGCGGCGATTATCCCGTTTGTGAGCCGGTGGATGGCAACTTAGGTGAGTGGGTGCGGATTAGCATGAGGGATGTAGATGTGCTGATAATGGGATAGGCATCATCATTGTACAATAGCGTGGATGCGAGATACATCGTCGTTGTGGTTCGTTGTGCGAACGAGACGTCCCAGAATTAAACAACTTCATCTCTTCTTTCTCAACGAGATGGTCTCATTCATGGTGCCAAACCCCAATCGTTCGCCTTCTGCCACCGCGGTGTTTTCATTCACCAGTCCACCGTAGCAAATCTCCAAGCTCTTCAACTCATCGGTCATGTCATCTATTGTAGCTACTCTTTCTTCCAGTAAAACTCGGCTCATTTCCGTATCGCCTACGGCCGCCATCATGATTTGGAGGAAGCCTCCATCGACCGCGGGCGCGCGATTGCGCCATAGCGACCACATTCCAATAGCCACGAAGACAGTCGCTGCTGCTAGACATATGCTGTATGGAAGGATGATATTAAGCGGGTTACTGAGCAAGTATGTACTGCGATATCTGGTACTCGTCACTGGTACCATGTCCCACCAGGTGCCGAGTGAGATAGCTGATATCGTGATGTTCGCCAATACCTCATTGAGCATGGCTTCGGTGGTGTTGAGCGATTGTCTGGGGTCGAAGTCGGCAACAGTCTCATAGCGGTCGAAACGAGTGGTATGGAAGACGGTACCCTTAAGTAAAGCTCCAAACTGATTAGTCTTCACATTGCTGTACAGTGAATGGAGAAGACTTACAGTTTGGTGTGTCATAATCCATACCATCGGTCCAGGGTCCGCAATCATATACTAGTGTACGACTTGACGAGTTCTCTTTCTGCTGGCATTCTGTGCCTCCCTTCCACTGTTGCCCCAAAACGGACTCCAGAGGTGGATAACCGGGTAACGATGACAAACGCGATGGTACTGACTCCCGTCTCCATGATGTGCCCTCGATGAGTGCCCCCATCGCATCTAGGATGGCCCACTCATTGGAGACAGGTATAATCGTTGATAGTTTCTGGTACCAGTCTTGAAATGCTTGCGTTTTCGGTGGAAGATCAATCTTTAGATATGATTCTGCCCCGAAAGAATTGACCTTTTTTGACAGTGCTTTTGAATCGCTGAAGGAATAATACACTGTCTGAAGGCCTCGCGGAAACGTAACACTAAGATTGTAGAGCACTGACTCAGATATGCAGATCTGTTCATCGACTACGCAATTCGCGTCCCACACGAGTGCCTCGCTGTCAAGATCGCGTTGTGCACTGTAGTTGGCAATGTCGTATTGCTTGGACATGTACATCATTCGTTCTTGATCCCATGCCGTTGTAAAAATCGGTGCCAGAAGGGAAGCTGGCGGAGTGTAGTTGAGTGTGACGGTGCTATCATACTGTGTAGTGGTGCATCTAAAGTGTGGTCCTCTGAACTGTAATCGATAAGTGGAGTTCTCTCCTGGATGACTCGGGAGAGTGATAACCTGATTATTGGAAATCATTGCCTGCGCAATAGACATCAGTGCGGGTAAAGGTTGACTAGGAAGTCAGCTTCGACTGACTGGTCGTAATGTTGGACTTACCCGTAGGAGAAATATCGAGATGGAGGATTCTCGGGCTCCCCCACGAGAGCTCCCGCTGCCCCTGTCTCCAGTGCAACGCCGCTCAAAGTAGGAAAGTTGTCGTCCCCAGCCAGATCCAAATGAAGCGGAAGAGGTGGGTTCATGACCGACAAATTGCGGGACTCAGTGAACTCTTGAGCTTGGAAGACCACAATGAGTGCTCCTGGCGGGTAAATCGTTGCGAGCCCAATACCCCAAACCAGAAGTGCCATGAGGAATAATAAAGGCGCTCTTCGAATTCCCCGTGGGTTGAGTAACGCAAGAATATCTGTGCGAATGACGAAGAGCATCTCGACTGTCGAAAGGGACATTGCCGTGCCGCGTAGGAGGTACCAGAGATGTTGCGCGAAACACATGCCCATGCTAGCAGTCAATGCAGCCTTAAAGATTGTACTCAACAAGATAGAGACTGCTGAAACCTGTGTCTGTGTGAGGAAGCTAGTGTCGACTGGTCTCCCGTTGAGATGCTTGACGAGCATGAAGTGTGCTAGCGCTGCGAAGAGAGCTCGAAAACCGTCAGCATAGTCATTTGTCTGCGACAAACGAGACTGACCTGCAAGAAAGAACCCGAAAATTGATCCCACAGTCTTCCAGAATGCCGCCTGTCGGTGTTTACTCTTTCGTGAAGACGGCCGCGCGTCGTCTTGTTTGTTGCAGATGCGTGCTGAATTGAGGAGCCTGGTAGGACTTATGGCTCCATTTTGGTGATCTAGTCGTACCATAGACGTGCTTACACGACCTGGGGGGCTTTTATCGTATCTGGTGAACATGCGCAAATGCTGGACTGGGGGTGGCCCGTCGGCAAAATCTGCTGTGTCGTCGACGTCGCTATGCTGTGAACCAGGACTATCACCCAATCTTGGTGCGCCGACATTTCCTTCCATGATAACTGGCTTGCATCCACGGAGGGTGAAGGAGAAGGAGAGCGCAGAGAAGGAGGAATTCTCCTCGATATGAGTATGGGTCTGCTCGACGGTCGGAAGTACAATCGTGGCTTAGACATTGCAACGGTATCGCGCATTTGCGGACTGCATTGGTCCGCGAAACAGGTACCCAATGCCATAGCGAATGTCCATTGTATAGCGTCCCCGCTATTGTTGGATATATATTGCACTACGACAAAAGTAGAGTGGAACAGAGGAGGAAGTTGGTATTGGCCCCACGCGAGATGTTCCTCGAGGCTTCCGTGACGCTAATGCATGTAAGCTGACATCTATGGATCATGATTGGGTAGCCTACCCAGGTACGCAAGGCTGAGTTCGCGCCCCCACACCAATGGTCCCCACCACACCACAAAACCGAATGTTCGGAGTAATTATCGAGATGCTCAACACTCAGAGTAGTGTAAGCAGGCTTGGGCCTCTTGATGCACCAATGGAAATCGAGATGCCCAGGTGTCGCCGCTGCCTACTTGTGGAGACTTTCTTCCAATGTCTGGCCAAAGTTTCTGGGCAAAACGATGCGATGAAGGCAAGTAAAAGGGGCCTTGAAGGGCGAAAATGAGTCTGTGGACTGTGAGTGCATCTCCCAGATCGACGCGCATAGACTCCGGGTTCACACTAAGAAGGATTAGCGACTGTTGACGCAGTGTCGGCAGACCCACCCAGGCAGTCACGACACTGGTAAATATGTTCTCCCCAACCGCGTCGCCACGTCGATGAGGCATCTATCAAGGTGATTCAGACCACAATCATTGACGATGCTGAGTCTCCCCTTTTCACTCACGGTATGAGCCGTTAACGCGTGTCAGGAAGTCAGACTTGACCTCCCTCATGCCCTCGTACGCTACGAGCTTGACCATCAACTCATCGATAACCTACGAGTCCTTCCCCAATAATGACTTGGTGGATACACAAGTCACTTCCTCTCCGCGCGTCACCAAGACCAGACCCTCTGGAAGTCCGATACCCTAGGAAGTCATGAACCTACTCACATCCACGAAGTCATACTCCGTGACTGAACGCGAGAACGGGGAGTATAAAGAGCGTTAGAAACAATGAAAGAGGATAGACACGAAGTACTCAATACAATTCCTCTATTCCAAGCATTCAAGCCAATATACCGAAGAGCTCCGAAGCCCTACACAACGACCAAAGTTGACCTCCATCTCCAACGCATACAACACCTCTGATATCGAAAGCACAAATAATAGTACGACAATATGGGACTACCAGTCCCGTCAGATAACAGATTATCGGTCACGGATTGCAAGTTTGTGAAACCGAAACTTTGCGTCACAGTTGCCGTCAACAAAGAACCAAAGCTAGCTGAGGGCGAAAACCTCTGCTGGTACTGTAGTGTAACCCATCCACAAGCTCTCATGGATAGATTGGAACCAGCAAGACAAACAATGACCGACAGCAAATACGAAGAGTTCAAGAAAACCATTGAGGACCTTTGGACCGAGCAGGTGTCTAAGGAAACTCCATGCGCATGGCGACAAAAGCGCTTCTGGAATGACAACGTACCCAGCTGCAGAAGCTTCGTTCATGGAGTTATGAATGCCAGGTCAGATGCCAACCAAGAGGAGGAAAAAAGCGGAGCTGAAGTCCACATGACGTGTTACCCTTGTTCCAAAATCCAAAAAGACACAGAGCTTTGTGAGAACTGCGTGGACGCGGTGAAGAACCATGGAGCCCCACAGCTGAAAAGGCTTATCCTGGATGACAAATGTCTCGACCCCAAGGTCGTACAGGAATTGGAGGCTTATCTCAAGAGCGCGGGTGCATAGAACGGACAACGGGCTTGTTCTCCCGACGGGCTATATGTTATTTGGACGGATCCGTGCAGGGCACGGTACTCGTGTTTAGGACAATCATTTGTTGGACAGTCATGCTCACGGCCAGTGGCGCTGACTAACATCTTTCCTATGTGTGTGTTAGTATTATGCAGCCGTGCTGGGCACGGTGCAAGCCCCGACCATCATTTGTATCATAGACAGTCATACGATGTATGACTTTAGAATCCCACAATCTTTTCACAATCAACGACCTGTCCAGTGCACAAGACAGGAGCGTTTCAGCAAAATTCGATCTCTTGATTTGGAAACCCACTTCCCTCGACAAAGATGCGGAAACGGCTTTTCTACTCTTCAATCAAGTCATTCTTGATGAGAGAATGAGTAGATACCATAGCAGATTCCACAATGCTGTAGTAGTAACGCAGAACTTTACGTAGTAAGGGCTATGCTTAGCCTATATAACATAGTAAATGAGTAGCAGATCTTTATGACACGAACGCAATACAGATCCTCGTAAGAAAGCTTGCAACAACCTTGACTGTAGACAACGACGCAGGTTCGCGGTAGAATCGTGGTGATTCCATGATCTAGCGAAACACTGATCAATCCAGTCATACCATCTCCAAGTGTCGCTCCAGTCAGACCCTCTGGTAGTCAAATGCATATAGACCCGAACCGAGTCACATCCACAAGTCATAGGTGTCGTATGACTGGGTGCGAGTATAAAGAGCGCCAGGAATGATGGCAGAGAATAGACATCAAAGTACTCAATACACATCCTCTATCTCGAGCCTTCAAGTCGATATACCAAAAAGAAAGCTTGAAGATTAATAACCCGATCAAATTTGAACTCCATATCAAACGGACGCCAACCAACAGTCCACTCATCAAAACTTTGAACGACACAATGCCAGACCCAGATACGATCGGTCCAAGCTGCTTGTTCAAAAACGACCCACCAATATGTGTCCGAACGGTGGGAGAACCCGACGAAATCAAAGTTTGTTCAATGTGCAGAGCGACTCTGCCCCATATATTACACACGGAGTTGGAGAAAGTTCGAGACCGATTCCGCGACACAAACACCTATAACCAATGGCTCCAGAAAATCGAGGAACAATGGAAGACAACAGATGCCCATACAGATGGAACATACGCCTGTGTGGCTAGGCAGTCCCGCTTCCGCAACCCCAACAACCCGACTGGAAAGTTGCTCATCAAAGAAGTCGCCAAGGCAAGGCTGATAGACAACGGAGGGATAATTGCCGACGGGACAGATACGGTGGACGATGTGAGACATGCAGATTGTTTACCTGTAAAACAAGCAGGGAGGCTATGCTTGAAGTGCAGCCCTTCGGTACGGGTTGAAGGGAGTGATGAGCTGAATGAGCTATTCAACGATAACGACACGGAGTTGGAGTTGATAGACGATGTTATCAAGAATGCGGATGTACGCTACCCATATCAACCAACCACGAGCTCATCCTGATTACTCGGGGTGGTGGAATTTCGACATACATCTCAGATCATCAGGTTCATTATGTCGCTCGTACTAATCCGTGCAGAGCACGCTCACCTTCATTACGACACAATTTCCAAACAGTCATCGAGGTAGCTGAGGAGCCGATGGCACATTTTCCTATAATAGATGTTAGCATGTATGTAGATCCGTGCTGGTGTAACCGCACAACCAACAATCCTTCAAAGAACAGTCATACAATGCAACAAGGCCCTCGCACCACAGACCACTTGGTAGACAGTGATGCAACAACAACATACCGCGTCGTCCGACAGACATCCTGGAAAGTAGATCAGTAAATTGTTAGTCATACAGCGAAGCATTGCCGCATGTTGCAACAAGCAACCGGGACAGCACATCACTTCATCGACAGTCATACAACACCTTGCCCCCAACGCGTCCAATAAGCACCCCAGCCAACAAGTCACCACGCACACCACGATTTTGTCAGGAAACGCGACTTCTCGATTCGTGAAACCCGCTCTCCTCGCTAAAGATGCGGAAATAAAACTCTTGCTCAATAGGAACAGTCTAAAACGATGCAACGATACGGTGCGCTCAACCCAGCTTAGAAGCCCACAGCAAGCATCAACCCATACCCAACCGTAATAATAACACAGAAAGTAATAATACTCGCCGGCACACCCCTCGTCAAAAAGTGCTTAACAGCAAGATACCTCTGTCCAGTACGTTGATCTTCCATCATAATCGCAGCTGCACCACGTTAGCACCCAATTCCCAAATACACACCCTCCCACACAACGAAGAAAGGGAAGGAGGGTAAGGAAGGAAAGACTTACTCATATTAGGAAACCCACTAGTCGGCAGCCCCATCGCCCCACTAGCCATCAACACGGCGCCCATAACCAGCAGATTAGGATGCGGTTCCGGCATCTGCTGCCCGACCTGCTGGACAAGCGGGAGCACAATAAGCGCCGCAACGGTATGACTGATAAACGTAGCGACCACACCGATCAACGCGCAGAACACGACGAGAACGCCATACAGACTCATGCCCTCGACGCCGGCAGTGATGGACTCCGCGATCGTATGCAACAGCCCAGATGAATTGACTGCTTTACCGAGGGACAGGCCACCAGCGGCGAGGATGATGATGGTCCAGAGGAAATTGTTGAAGTCCTCTTTAGTCAGGATACCGGTGCCGAAGAAGAGGACGATGGGGATGATGGCTACGACGCCCATATCGCCGAAGATGGATTCAAGTTGGTGGCTCACGCACCACAGGACAATAGTAACGAGCGTAACGACGCTGATGAACCATTGCACGCCGGTGAACTTGTCTTTCAGGGGGCGGATGGGCACGATGCTGGTGCCGCGGCCGGGTTGGAAGGTGATGAGGAGGAAGACCCAGATTAGTAAAATCGAGATGATGCAGACGGGAAGTGCGACGAAGAACCATACGCCCCAGGAGGGTTCTGGGTGCATGTTTTGCAGCGCGATTAGGTTCTGTGGCGAGGCGATGGGGGACGCGGCGCCGCCTATGTTGGAGGAGAGGGCGATGCCCATGAGGAGCGCTTTGGTCATGTCGGAATCGGCGGGGAGGTTGCGGAGGATGGGCTGGGACGTTAGCTTGGGAGGGAGGGTTTGGAAGGTGGTGACGTACCTGAATGATGGAGAAGCAGAGCACGGGTGCGGCAACGTTGCTGATCCACATACTGGCGAACATGGCGACGAACATGTTGACCACGAGTACGGTCCTTGGTTTCGTTCCGGCCTTGCTGAGGACAAAGGTAGCCATCATCTTGGCGATGTTGTACTTTGATAGTGCGGCAGCGATAGTGAAACCACCTAGTAGCAGCATGATGACTGGCGTCCACATGGCGGAAAAGACGTAAGACGCGGCTGCCTTGGATTCCAGTCTTCGGTGGGGCTCTACGTCGCTTCGTACTACGTTCAGTGTTACTGCGAGGAAAGGTACCAGGAGCGATGTAACGAAGAGAGGTATAGCCTTTGGTGGTTAGCATGGAACTAAAGATCACAAACATTCTGCATACCTCTGTGGCCCATAGTAAACTGACAAAGATCACCATGGCCAGACAGTTCTGCTGCTCAGGCGCCTCCATGATGGGCACCACAAGCAGCACGACGAAGACCGCTATGCAAGCAAGCAGAATCCAAAAGGTCCTGCTGACGAGCCATTGCGGGCACCGATATCTTCCAATCGGTGTATCCACCTCCTTCATGTCTGATTCGACCTCGTCTCCTTGTCGTCTGATTTTGCCGCCCGTTGTGTCGCGTCCGAGCAGTGTATGGCTGATACCGATGTTGGCCGCTTGCGCTTTCCGTTCAATTCCAATCATCTCTCGCCATACGGTGTTTCTCTCCCATACAACGTGTTCTCGCAGGTGTAGTCTCAGCTCGCGCTTCGCCTCTACAATGTCGCCCTTTGTGCCGATCTGCGCGTACGCTTCTTCCATGCGCTCGAGGTTCCGCGTCAGCGTGTCCATGGTGCTTTGCTGGAAGGGATATGCCGGGTAGACGTATTTGTTCAGGTACGTCTTTTTGAGTTTGCGGTCCATGATCTTGTCGTACTTCTTCAGCACCTTTTCGAAGCCCGTCTTGTTCAGCTGGATGAAGGACCGCAGCTCACACAGGAGAACGTAGACACTGACGGCCCGCTTCTTAAGCGACACGCCTTCGTCGTACAGCGCTGAGAAAGCCATGTCGTTGTAGTCCTCGAATGCGACGCTCGTCTTCCGTCTCGAGGAGACGTGCGAGGCTGCCATGTCTTCGTCGGTCGTCCGTCTGCGTCGCCGTTGACCGTCTGGGCTCTTCTTACGCAGCTGTGCGGTCTCGTCGACGTCTTCGTCCGAATCGTCCTCGTCTCCATCTGCCTCTGCGCCGTGGTCTGTTGATCGCCCGCTCGCACCGCTCATGGCGCGCGGTCGGTTGAAGCCGATGGCCTTGAAAACACTTCCGCTGCGCATCTTCTTCCCTGGCGGCGCATTCTCGTTCTCCTCATTGTACTCGTCCTGGTGGTACTCGAACAGCTCCTCGTCCTTGAGCAGGGCCTCCATCTCCTCGAAGATCTCATTCTCCTTGAGCTTGTAGAAGGACGTGACGCGTTCTAGTTCGGTATCGAGGGTATTCGTGAAGACCTTGTCAGGATCGTCGGCATCCCCGTTGAGGAGTGGTGAGGATTCGGCATCGGTATGCGCCTGCTTCTGGTTGAGCTGCGTCTCAAGGCTGTATATTCTGTACACAGACTCTGTCAGCCCTCGATCTTACTAATACTTCTTGTTTCCTTCTGGAACGCGCCACGTACTGCTTCTTGAGGTTGCTGTAGGCAATGTAGTGGTTGCTCCAGTCCGGCACTGCATTGAACTGCAGGCTGTGGGAGAACTTCATCTCGTCGGCCTCGCGAAGCTGCTCGAGCTTCTCCCGTCGCTTTTGTTCCCTCCTGGTCTCCCGCCGTGTCTCTTTTGGGGATGTGGTGAGTTGTTGGAGCTCAAAGGCTTGGATGGGCGCAGCGTCACGGTAAGGGCTCAAGGCGTCCAGGGTGGAGGCTTGCGGGTTGTGGAGGAGCAGTGTTAGGCAGTCTTCAGCGCGAAGACGCTACGACAGGCAGGCTAGAGGGCGTAGTCGCAGGCGGTCAGGTGGCGTGCAGCACGTGGAAATGCGGCATTGAGATGTGTGGGATTGGCGCGGAACCTTTCTCGGCGCTGGCCTGAAGATGTGGATGCGCTTTCGTCACCGCACACCAGGGCCGCGCCGGAACACATGGGCCGGCCATTGGCCCTCCGCCGCGCTCCCGCACCCACACCTCCCACGCCCACACACTGTCTCGGAACACGCGACAGGTAGCGTCTTCGTGCACCATCACGCGCCTAAACCCCACGTCCATGGGAAGCAGCCTCCGTCTCGTCTTCAGTCAAGTTGGGTGGAACCTTTGCATGTCTTCGCGATGGCCCGCTCCTGGCCGCGGCTAGTCATTGCCTGCATCCCACCCATGCCGAAACCACTCGACCTGCATCATCGTTGCGCATAGCTCGCCCGCAATCCTCTGCGCCAATCACGCTTCAAAACGTGTGATATCTGGTAGATCGTCTGTTGAGCCTCACTTTGACCAAGACAGTTGGAGAATCATGTTGAAAATGCGTGTAGCGAACATTGCCTGAACTTTCATTCACTTTTGGGCTATATACAATCATTTGCCTGATGTCGCGTGAATAACATCACCGTTTAGACTGTAAAATGTTAGCAATGTTCAGTCATCTTGGATACTGTCAGACTTACACCTCAGGTCCCAGCCAATCTTGGGTCCTAGCTTGGGCAGCTCCTCCGCAACACTCTGCACGTCCTTGTCACCGCGTCCAGAGACACAGATGACAATGTCCTGGTCCTTGTTCATTGTCTTGGCCAGCTCAATCGCACCAAAGACGGCGTGCGACGTCTCCAGCGCTGGGATGATACCCTCGAGCTGGGACATCAGACGGAAGCCGATGAACGCCTCAGCATCGGTGCAGGCAATGAACTTGGCACGGTCGCTGTCCTTCCAGCTGGACAACTCTGGGCCAACACCGGGGTAATCGAGACCAGCAGAGACCGAGTGAGTCTCGCTGATCTGTCCGTGCTGGTTCTGGATAACGTATGTACGCACGCCATGAAGCACACCCTTGGTTCCAGCGGAGAGTGTTGCGCTGTGGCGGTCTGTGTCGATACCGTCACCACCAGCCTCAATACCGAGAAGCTTGACGGACATGTCCTTGGAGAAGGGGTAGAACATGCCCGCGGCGTTGCTGCCACCACCAACGCAGGCAACTACAGCATCGGGAAGCTTGCCACGCTTGGCCTGCATCTGCTCCTTGGTCTCGTTTCCGATAATCGACTGGAAAGTACGGACAATCGTAGGGAAGGGGTGAGGACCGATGGCGGATCCGATGATGTAGTGGGTTGTGTCGAGGTGAACGACCCAAGCGCGCATGGCCTCGTTGACTGCATCACGGAGGGTTTGCGCACCAGCCTCAACGGCAACGACCTGCGCACCGAGCAACTTGATGCGGAAGACGTTCAGGGCTTGACGCCTGACATCCTCGGCACCCATGTAGATGGTGCACTTCATGTTGAACTTGGCGCAGACGGTGGCTGTCGCAACACCGTGCTGGCCAGCTCCAGTCTCAGCAATGATCTCAGTCTTTCCCAATCTCCTGGCAATCAGTACCTGTCCGAGGGCGTTGTTGATCTTGTGACTTCCGGTATGGTTCAGATCCTCTCTCTTCAACCAGATGTTGGCACCTCCAGCATGTTCAGTGAGGCGCTCGGCAAGATGCAGATGTCCCGGTCTGCCCATCCAGTCGTAGTAAGAACGGTACTCTTCCCAGAACTTGGGGTCTTCGATTGCTGTGTTGAAACCCTCCTCGAGCTCAGATAGACAATCCATCAGGGATTCAGGCACATATTGACCACCAAACTCGCCGAATCGTGCGGGGAACTTGTGCTTCTCGTCAAATCCGTTCTGCTGGTTGGCTCCATTCGCGCCTTCCGTCTCATCAGTGTTGAGCATCTCCAATTGGTCGGCGAGACCGGGGCCATCTGGTGTGTCGGCATCCGTGATGACCTTGTCGACGTGCACGCCGGTGGGCTCCTTGGCCTCGTTCAATGTCTCGACAATGCCGACCTCACGGGTTGTCTCGCGGGTGCTCTTGCCGCAGATCTCGTCGCAGTACTTTTCAACTGCCTTTGCGCCCTCTCCTGCTGGAGCCTTGATCAATGTGTTGATGATCTGGGAACCGATGACGACACCCTCAGCGATCTTGCCCACGCTCAGGTAGTGATCGCGTGTGCTGACACCGAAACCGACAGCCGCCGGGACATTGCCAGAGTATTTGTGGACGCGCTCGAGAAGTTGAGGAAGAGCAGCGTTCATTGTGCCGCTTGCGCCGGTGACGCCCATACGCGATACGACGTAGATGAAGGAATCGGCGATTTTGCAGAGGACACGCATGCGGTGCTCGGAGGTAGCGGGTGCGATGAGGGGAACGTAGGAGAGACTGTCTTGTTAGTATTCGTCCCAAGCTCGTCTGGATGGTGTGCTTACCCGTAGCTGCGGCAGAAGTTCCTGAAGCGCAGGGCCTCCTCCGGTGGCAGGTCGACCATGATGAAGCCGTTGGCTCCGGCCTCCTTCGCATCCTGTAGCATCTTCTCCTCGCCGTAGCTGAGCAGCGGGTTGTAGTATCCCATGAGAAGGACCGGTGCCTTCAGACCCCGCTTCCTCGCGTCGCGGATCATCTGGAGGACATGGCCAATTGTGACGCCGTTCTTGAGGGCTTGCTATAGACACATGGTGTCAGGGAGGTTTTCCAAGGGATTGTGGCGAATGAGTCAACGTACAGTGTTGGCGGTCTGAATTGCTGGGCCGTCGGCAATGGGGTCGGTGAAGGGCATGCCGAGTTCAATAATGTCTGAGCGTGTCAATTGACTGTCGTCGCTTCGTTCGGGGAAGCAATTGCTCGTCCTACGTACCAGCACCTCCGGCCTCCATGGCCATCATGATGTCTGGTGTCTCCTCTGCGGTAGGGAAACCTGCAGTCACATAGGTGACGAGAGCAGACTACACGAATGTCAGCCTAGTCGTCTCTTCCTGGTCATGCCAGATCATACCCTGCCCTCCTTCTTGCATTGCGCAAACGTCTTCTTAATGCCGTCCATGTTGCTGAATACCGAGTCGAGAAGTTGGAGTGTGTGACAAAAGCACAAAGCCAGAAGCTGACTTCCTTATAGATGAAACAACTGTGAGTCACAGTATGGGCAGTCGTAAGGGTTCGCGGAGATATCGGGGTCTGGTATGAGTCTTGTGTTCGCAATTTATTGAGGGCCGAAGGCGGCGTAATGCCCCTCCTCTCCGGCATTAGCGGCTCAATGGGGGAAGGCGCGCGAACATCATTCCTTCTAGAAGCAAGTCTTACCAAACTCCACACTTTTTTCAACTCATACACGTCATTGCGAGACTCTTTTGTACATTACACTACCCAACCTCGTTTTACATACATGGAAACCCGGTACATTCGCTATATGTGTAGATACAGCATACCGCTCCGTCCTGACACCTCCCGCTTCGATCATTTGTGGCATCTGCAACCTTTCCGAACTTGGTTTTCATTCACCGTGCAGTCCCCATTAAACCAAGCCCCATAGCCGCATAGCTTCGTAAATCCCATGCAGAGATCGCAGACTGTGTCATCCTTATCTGTCCTTTGGCAGCGAAACACGCCAGGGACCTCTGAACCTTTCCTCCGGTTCCAGGCTTCGATCACATCTGCCACCATCTCGCCATATTTGTCATCCGTGTAACGCTTCCGACGGATCACGCACGTGCGGGGCTTCTCGTTGTCTTCGTCGGTCCACTTGAAAAACTCGTCGGACTCTGGGTGCAAGTCTCTCCACGGACGTATAGCAGCAGGATGGGTCCAAAGACAAGATCCGCACAGCCCTTCACCGGAGGTATCTGCGCGACATCCGGGTCTTTTTCCATACAACGGGCACGATTCCGATGGGTAGTTTGCCATGTTTCGTGAGAGTGGGTGGTCTGGGCTGGGCTTCGTGATGGCTGCAGCTTCGCTAACGAGTTGTGCGTTGACTTGTTGGGGGCGAATATGAGGAAGTATGAGAGGCTTTGTTAAAGAGGCCCTTAGGAGAGAGAGATATCTGCCAAAGGTAAATGTTCTGTTGTTGATAGAAAGCAGAACCGGAGCGAGTTTTGTCACTACAAACATGATGTCTAGTATGACTGGGAGTTGTGACTACTCAAAGGTTCAGTCATACATAGCGGTGGCATTGCGCCTCGCACGGTCTTCGCTAACATGATCTTTTCTAGAGGTGACCTCACCAAACACCACTCCATTTTCTTCCTACATACCTCATCACTCCTTCGCACAGGGCCATCGTCGTCGTTGTACGTACAAAACATTGACAAACCATACTTCGAAACGAAGACTGCGGTTCCTGGTTCTTCACTATGTAGAGCACATCCTAGACACATCGGCTGGGTTCATTGTCATGCTATATGTATGATCACGGAACATGTGGATGAGGATGACACAGGCACAAGTCACCGCTGGCCCGACTTATTCTTCGACTCGCGTTCCTCTCCCCTCCTCCGTGGCAGCATCTTTATCCTCCAACACAGGCTCCTTCTTGCCTTTACCAATGTACTCTGGCTCTGGAAGCAAGTGTTTGCCATCTTCCGAAAACATCTCTTTAACGGGATTTTGGCCTTGCAAATCAGACAGGCACTTGGCGCAGAGTTCCGCTTCGCCGTCCACATCATCGCATATGACGTAGTCAACAAGCACCAGGTCCTTATTTTCATGCGATCTTTCTCCGTTCATGTAACTCCTGAGATTCTTGATAAAGTTCACCCATTCGTTGTCACCCTTGTCGGCCCTGAAGCGTTTCTGCCGGAGGACGCACACGTGTTTACCGGGTGCCACTCGTTTGAGCTGGTCTTTGTACATATCAAGATATATGTCCTTCCGCGACTTCTTCATCGACTTCAACAACTTCGGGCGTTGCAGGGCTATCTGCTCGAGGTTCCAATACATGATTATTGGGTGTGTGTCCTTGCAGTAGGAACATAGCTCGTCGCCATCTTGCTCTGAATTCCTTTGTACGCAGATTTTGAGATCGTCGCCGCCGATAGAGCACTTTGGATTTGAAGTTGTCGACATTATACGATAGATGCTTGTGCAATGGGCAGGAGAAGTCTTCCGTATTCGAAAAGTCCGGCTGCTGTCTGGGGCAGGGTGGTGAGGGGGTTAGATGGGTGATGTGTAGTGTGACTTTTGTGAGCTGTATACTTCTTATACTTGCTCCCCAGTCATCGATGACTTGATAGAAACGCTGACTGCGAGCCTGTGACTATAGTACAACGAATGAAGCTTCGAGCTGTTGAGAGGGGCCTAGGGCTGAGCGCATGTGTCGTCGGTATGAATCAGCACCTAGAGTTGACTGTTGACATGAGCCTCGATCCAGCGAACGCATGCCATGTCTGCGTCAACCATGTACGAAGAACGTGGTGAGCTTTCCGACACAGTGACTTGCTAAGATTGCGTCGTCGCAAGTAACTCCTTCTGGCAGTGACTCTCACCGAAATCCGCTTCGTTCATCTTTTACAAGCTCAGTGCGAACTGCATTAATGCGTAGATGCTACCTTTAGCATTACAATAATGTCTATTTTGTTGCATAAGACAGCTTGCCGATGCTAGCCCTACATACACAGTCCACCATTACGACTCAGCGGGCTTATGTCTCCTTACGCGATCTTCGCCGAAGTGTTTATCAATGATCTCTCTACCGCCTGGCTTCTTTCGATAGTAGTCATAGTCGTTTGTGCAAATCTGATGCTTCTCAAGCACGCGCTGACAGCTTTCAAGATTGTCGCTTCCAGATCGCTCTTCCCACACAGCGGCCAAGTCTTCTTCCTTTGGCTCTTGCAGCATGTTACACGCGAAAGTAACCTCTCCATCCTCCGTAAACAGCGTCTTCTGCTGTTTCGATCCTTCTTCCTCAATAAACTCCTTGACCTTGTCGTCCTGGCGCATGACTTCGAGACACTCGTCGCAGAGTGCCATAGGGTTATCCACCAGCTTGCAGGCGATAATGTAAGGGTAGTTTAGATTCTTGCTTCTGTTGTGCGCTGCTCTTGCTACGAGTAGGTTATCGAACCAGCTGTAATCGTGGTCGAACTCTTCGATTTCAGTGTTATGAAAGTAACATTCATACTGCCCAGCCGGGGACTGCGGCAGCTCATATAAGAGCTGATCGTCGAGACTTTGATTGCGGACTGGATCGCTTGAGCCCTTTCCTAGCTCACGGCGATGCCCTCTTGCTTCGTCCAGGAGATATGTATGCTGTTTAACGCAATGCTTGCAAGGCTGGTCTGCCACTTGGTCCGGATCGGGAGCACATTTAGCCTCAGAAACGTTCTCATAGTACGCCCAGAAGGTGCAGCAAAAGTCTTTGCCGTCGATTTGCACTCCTTCTCGTGTTTCTGAGGCCATGTTGAAGGACTTGTTTGCTCGTCGTGGCTTCGAGGTAGGAATATGTGATAAAGGATAGATAACTCGATTTAATGGCTGGCTTTAATTTGTGGCGAAGTGTTCAAGAATGGCTTGAAGCTCTCGTTGTGTTGCTAAATAGCTAGACTGAGTTACATTGGTTACAGTGACACGGATAGTCATTGCGGGAGTCACTGTTGGTACGCACCGACTCCAACACTATGACCCCTTCGCAAGACCATCGTGCTCTATTACCACACCTCCTCCTCCTAGTCTGTCGCCCACGCCTAAGTCGCAATGCACTAATTGGCAGATGAACAGATTGCCACCGCTTCAAAATAGGGTAGCGCAAGCTTAAACGCGGTCAATTCAGAAAGCCCATATCGATTAGCAATAGAGTTCGCCTGCATGCCTCCAGACCAGAAGTATGAACACCGATAGTCAACCAGTTTCTAGTCCCATCCTGCGACAATGGTGGTTACCGAAACTCCGAGGAAAAAGCCGTTCAGAAGGGATGTAAGGTATGCTACTCCAAAGCTCGACTCAGCCTTGACTTTTACTGCTATGCGCCTACATCTGAGCGCTGCTACCAGCGGACACAATGTGCCTTTTGGGGTCCATCTTCGCGTTGGTATATCCCGGGGAGAATTGAACTTCTTTGTCTCGATGTGCTTGTTTTGCGAAGCGAGTGTAGCATCCAGTAAGTGAAACGGCTTGCGCCCCCCTTGCAATGTGCCGTTTCTTGTGTGTCGGTGTTGCTGTCTGGCTTTCCGATGCGGAGGAATGTGCTATAGGCACTAGTCGTGTCGTCTTATCAACCGCACTGTGAATACGATAAAGCTGTAAGGGGCGGCCTGCCTGTAGTTCCGTGCCAAAGGTGAGCACCAGAAGCAGTAGTCCTAGGTGTGGTACTGTCGCATGTTCGGAGAGATCATTCTCGTTCGTCGGTGATAAGCTCGTGTGCCGACCGGGGGCTATGATCGAGGTGTACGGAAAACGTATTGAGGGTACTCGACGAGCTGTTTGACTCAGATCGGTGCGTCGATAGCGCTGCGATCACACTCCATAGTTTCGGCGCAGTATACCCCACTCCGTGTCGAAGTACCGGCCAAACCCTCGAATCTCGCACATACGGTTGAAACACTTCTGGCAAAGCTGATTCCTAAACCTCGTCCTGTCACAGCGTCCGTCTCTCCTTGGATCCTTTTCCCAGCTTGGGTCTGCCTCACCCTGCTGATTCCGCGGTCCAATCTTCCAGTTACTGTCGACGGGCCGTCTTAATCGTGGGTCCTCAAAGACACACGGAAACCCCACTCGGTCACCATCGAATTCCGAAAGCCAATGGCAGGCTTGCTCTCGTGCTTTGCGGTAGCATCGTGCACACAGCTGTCCGCGATGCCGGACTGTGCCGCAGAGGCGAGGATCTTGGGGGTTGAAATCGTTGCGCCATGCTGAGAAGCGGAATTCTGGGTCTTTGCAGGCGCAGAGATACGTCCAGCCTTTTCTGATGCGTTCGGAGCTGTCGCGCTCAAGCTGGTGCATGTAGACATCGATGCGGTACCTCAGCAACGGCTTGTCTGGATGTGCTTCGGCCTGCTTGTACAGTGCGTCGAAGCTCATGTTCTTGCACCATGAACATATATCTGTTCCTTGTTCTTGTCCTCCTGGACGTGAGCCACAAGCGGTACCGAATGCACAGTGTGGCTTCGGCGGCGGTGCTAGCATGACAAGCAGGTCGTACAGTGGTACACCTTATCTGTTAGCGTGGCCGACAACCTAGCAGAGCGACTTACCAGGTCAGGTTCTGGTATGGCTTCAACTCGTTATTGTGTTGTAGCCTTCCACGTCATCGTCCGACTCCTCACTGCCCTCCTCCGAACCTGCCGACCTTGTCACCAGTTTGTCTGCTTCTTCATGGCATAGGCCCGTCGGCGTGAAGAACTGGGCGATTCTGATCTTCCGCAAACGCCTTCTCCAACACCTGGTACACGCAGTACCTTTCTTGCGGACAGAAGGGCAGTCCAGGCGAGTGCCGCGGAGGTTCAGGTCATGTAGTCGCCACCTGCAGTGCTGAAAATCCGGATCCTCAAAAGCGCAGAGATAGCGACCACGAGCTTCGATGTTGCGTTTCAGAGTGTGCTTGCGCGCAGTTTCTTCGTTGATGAGTTGCAAGGCAACAGTGTTGGCGTCAGCCCAAACTCGCAATTGTTGTGGATCGTGTCGTTGAAGACAGTCCGCGCAAACCCGATTTGGGACGTAGATCTTCTTGCCGATGCCGAGACAATGAGATCTAGAGACGCACTCGACAATCGGTGGGGGTTTGAAAGTGGATTCAGAAGCTGAAGCCATAGACTGGTACCGAACGTCAGCGGTTAGCTCAACGTCCTTGCATGTCGGCTTCTGTGATAGGGCGCACCCGGTATGTGCTCCTATGACGTTGAGATTGACATTCTTGCTGGTCGTTGAACATGATGGAAAGACATCGACTAGTTGATGCTTGCAGGCTCTGCGAGTTGCATTGACAGGTAATGGGGACGGTACTGGACGAAAGCGGGCTGTCGCCATCTCCGGTGACATGAGTTGCGACCAATGCAATCGAGTGCATGCTTTACCACACGGACGCTACGGGCTCAGTCATGGAAGCTTTTTGTGGCGTAGAATGTGTCCGATGTGTCGGTTCAACTGTTACTGGGCGGTGTGATGCGCTGATCATACTCGCTAGGCTACCGGCATGGTAACATGCCATGTGCCTGTGCCGATTGGGTACCACTCGTGTCCATCGTGTCAACAGTGGTGTTGCTGCGCTAACATGCAGCTATGATCACCATGAGGTATGAGACCCGACAAACCGGACAGGCCAAAGCGGAAGCTAAGCCACCGGCTAGCCCGTAGATTTGTGTAGCTGAACCGGATCTTGTCTACCACTCGTCGGGAGACGATGGTACTCATCTCATTCGTCAGCTGTGAAGAAATCGCAGCAGCGTAGAATAGACGTTACGTGTATTTTGGACCTCGAACGCTTGAAACCTGTCGTGATTCGAGGATGCTGTGATAAAGTTTCGCTTCGAGCATTCTAAACATGAGGAGATCATCGTGCACGGCCATGAGGTCCTTGCTAATGACCCCGATGAAGCCCAAGACGCTGACTCGTTCCGGTTCATCCGCCTCTTGATGCAACATGCTTTGCATCGTGTTCGAGACGCAGTCACTTCAACATCTGCTTTAGTCTTTGCAAACACTGTGTAACCGCGTACTTGCATTGGATCGACCCAGAGTAGAACTCTATCGGATATGCAGTTGTGACGCAATCTGGATCGGCAGTTTAGAAAACGACCTGTATCTTCCGCGATCCAACCTCATCTATGGAGGGTGATATTTGGCCGGTATGAGGTTTTCTGATCCGATACAACGGGTAAATGCGGTGTTTGGATGCCTGGGCCTGAGGCGTAGGTGTCAGATGACATGTGGTCCTCCTGTTCGTCTGGATTTTGCCAATGCGATGACGAATCTCTCTCAGACTGCACCCATAACCGTAAGTAGCCGTGTGGTGCCCAAAGAACACTAGACGTATAAGGCCTGCCTGCCCTTGCAATGGTAGTATGCGCTGGAAATGTGTGCAACACCGAGTCGAGCTTTCATATGCATAGACAGTCATTCGACATGGCATCGGATTTGACCGCAACGTACGTCGGCGAATGCGCATTACGCGTGCAGTGGTCCCAGATCGAGTCATCTAGTGTTAATCTTTTGAGCGAAAGGATGATGCACATCGATTCTTACAGCCGAGACAGGCCACATCTGGCGCACGACCAGCTTCATATGGAGTCAGTGGCTTGGTCACATGTCGTTCGCTCTGGGCGACCCGGGGCACGGGTAGGATATGATAGGGATCGAAACCCTGGCGTGCTCATCCGTTGATTCGTTACTGAAGCCCGTGGTGACTTTGATCAATAAACACCACTTTGCATCTCGCCAGAATCTGTCGTTGTGTTACGTGTAGCTGCGCGGTGTGGGAAGCAAGCACGCAGACATGCATGCTGCGACCTGCTGCGCCCGCTCGACATTCTGTTGTATCAAAGCTTAGTGGCCACGGAGATCGCCGTCCATAGAGCTCTGCTCAAACCGCAATGCTGCCAGATGACTGAAGGGTCGAACGGTCATCGAAGTATAATTATTGTGGATATACTACTCCGGAGATTGGGTCGTGCCGCGAATGATCGTGCCAAAGTCGACGTTCGGCATGATTCCACGGGTTCCCCATGGTTGGAAGCTATGAGGCGCTGTGCTGTAGCATTGTCGTCACATGTCGGCGAGGCTGGATCGCACGAATACACAGGGTGTACAATCCGTCCATCTGGGATCGTACGGGGCGAGCCCTGTTGTGGAAGCATCAGGCGTCGGCTACGACTCGGCGAGGCTGACCTCTCCAAGGTTGGCATGGACCCGCATCGCCTCAATCGAAGTGTGGCGGCTGGCGGCACTGCGCGAAAGTAAAATTGGAAGCTTGCTGGGGTAGCTGTCGAAGGGCTGTTCTGTCTTTGTTTGCGCCGAAAAAACGAACATCTGAAACCTCTTCTCACTAGCGTCCTTTAGCCTCGCGATCACCGACGCGTCTACGGTGCACCGACCTCGGGACGCGTGCACATCATTGCACGCGTAGCCAGCTTGCCACACACTCACACTCCAACCGGAATTACACAATTGGCGACGTCACCTTGGCCACCGCAGGACATCATCATTCGTCTCAGCAAGTGCGAGGCTGGATCATGTGGTCTAGCTTCCTTTCCCGAGCGCGTCCTACCCCTGAGAGAACAACACCTGCAGTGCAGTGCACGGTCGACACGCCGGAAGATGTAGCTGTATCGGTGGAAGACAGACATGTCGATATGTCGGAGTTGCAGCCGACTATTGTTCTCGACGATAGCGGCGACGCCACCCTATTGGTCGGCACCGATTCAGCTGGTCTCCAGCCGGTCCAGGTATCTTCGACAGCCATGACCTTGGCGAGCCCGGTATGGAAAGCAATGTTCGAGCGACACCGGAAAGAAAACGGCGCCATTGAGGTGCCGCTCCGGGACGACGAAGTAGATGCGTTGTACATTGCACTTCGAATCGCTCATCTGCGCTTCCATGAAATACCACGGAAAGACGGCCTTACAATCGACGCCCTACTCGAGCTCGCTGTCGTGTGCGCCAGATACGACATAGTCAAGCTTGTTCGGCCATTCCTGGATCTCTACGGATGGGCGCAATGCCACTATCCCGATACGGACTCCGGAGAACGATGCGATCCCGGCTGGTTCTATGTTGCCTGGACTTTTGGCTACAAGGACAGCTTTCAGCGTCTTACCCGGTTTACAGTGAAGAAGATCGGGCTTGATGACGACGGGAATGCTATCATGGACGATGGCCAAAAGCTTCCAAAGTATATGCCTCCAGGGCTTCTGGGTATGAGAATCTCAATCCCAATCGAAACAATCGTGCAGATATGCTGACCAACCTTCAAGAGCGCATGTTGCAAATCAGGGAAGCTACACTTTCGGCTATGTTGGCTGTCCTCTACGATATTCTAGACGACATCATACACGTGTATGTCTGTCAGGTCGATGAATCATGTGAGCCCAAGTGTCGAGCCATGGTTCTAGGCTCCTTTATCTCTTTCCTCTTGGAAAACGATCTCTACCCAGCACGCCGGAGAGCTTCCGAAACTCCCTTCAGCATCCAAAAGCTTTACGATCTCGCGCACTCTGCACAGATTCTGACTTTCGAATCACATGACTATACAGGTATGGCAGCACATATCCGGCGGTCTAGTTGGGATCCTGCAAACGTTACGGCAGAGACCTTCAAAAACAATGGCGGCCTGACTCTCCACAAGAAGTGTTTTGGGGCCTTCCATCTCCGCTCAAAGCTGAAGACTATTTACTCAGACATAGGCTCAGCCGTGCTCCAATCTCACATTGAGCACATGGATAAGCAGGCTCTGAAGTAACTTTCTTAGCTCCGACGGCCCGATGAACGAGTAAACGCGGGAAGCCATACTTCGGGTGATGAAACGCGACGGTTCTCACGCGGAAGATGCCGGAAAATACACTACAGTGTTGAGGATCGGAGTTGCTGTTTACGGCTCGTAGTCGAATTGAATAATGACAGGTTGTTGCGGTATTCCGTCGCTACAGCACGATGACGAGGCTCGGCTCGCACTACCGCGCGCAACAACAACACCCCGCTCACGACGAGACTTGGTACTTGGCAACCACCTCTTCCACCTTCCCGATGTAGTCAACCAAAGTTAACGCTCCCACTTTGAACGTACTCCAAGCCATCGCCAAGGCGGTATCGCACAACAATGCCTGATTGTAAAGCCGATAACACGGCTTGCGAGGATGAACACAAGCTTGGAAGCCATTGGCATCGATGGTACCGTCGGGCGCATACATAAACCTTGACGGGCTTCGGATTCCTGGAGCCTCAAGATTGACAGCCTCGCAATGCTTCCTACCATTCGTTCCGCAGCCGTCGCGTTGCTGGTTTCCGCCGCGCCCGGCTTGGCTCAGTTCCCAGCGGAGCCCGTGGGTCTCAAAGTTTTAGAATCGCGCTTTGGAGATGGTGTGAAAATCACCTTCAAAGAGGTTCGTGCGATCTAGCAATCAGCAATGCTTCTTATCTAATATGTACATGTTAGAACTCGCTTTGCGAAACCACTCCCGGTGTTAAGTCCTACTCCGGCCACGTCTATCTGCCTCCGGGAACCGCGGACTTGGGCCAAGGACAAGATTACCCGATCAACACCGTGAGTGCAGGTCCAAAGTATACATAGCTCTCACTTACCAATGCAAACTAGTTCTTTTGGTTCTTTGAAGCTCGTGAGGATCCGACGAATGCGCCGCTCACCATCTGGCTCAATGGTGGACCGGGTTCTTCATCCATGTATGGTATTCTTGAAGAGAATGGACCATGCTATGCGAACCCCGATTCAAACTCTACGCGTCCGGCAGAATGGAGCTGGAACAGAGCCTCGAATATGCTCTACCTCGATCAGCCGGTACAAGTTGGCTTGTAAGCACTACATGTGTTCCCTAGTCGCGGGGCTTGTTTGTTGACTCCTGCTCGCAGCTCCTATGATACCCTACAAAACATCACTCGTAATCTCGTTACCGGCGAGGTCACGCTTCTCAACGAGACCTCAACCGTGCCTGAGCAGAACACCACTCTTCTCACCGGAACATTCCCCAGTCGCGAGCCCAATAACACCGCTTTTGGCAGTGTGAACGGAGCCGTAGCAGCATGGGAATTTGCGCAAGCTTGGTTCCAAGAATTTCCTCACTACCTTCCCAACGACACCCGCATCAGTCTAGCAGCTCAATCTTATGGTGGACGCTACGGCCCCGCCATGATGTCTTTCTGGGAAGAGCAGAACCAGCGTATCGAAAATGGTACCCTTGGCGAAGAAGGCTACATCATGCATCTTGACACTTTGCTTCTCATCTCAGGATGCGTTGATCGTTACGTGCAGTACCCTTACTACCCTCAGCAAGCATTTCGTCAAAACGGATATGGCATCGAGGCCGTCAACGAGACGACATACAACGCCATGGTTGAAGCAGTGCCAGAATGTCTCGAGCGCATCCAGAACTGTCGCGATGCCGCTAGACAAGACGACCCCGAGAATCTGGGTATCGATGCCGGTGTAAACGAAATTTGCGAAGATGCAGAGTCTTTCTGCCGCGCGGAAATCGTCAGCCCGTACAATCAGTATGCAGGCCGAGACTACTACGACATCTCGACCCCGTCACCACCTCCATTCCCACCGCCATTCCATGAAGGCTACTTGAACCGCGAATGGGTACAAGCTGAACTTGGCGTACCACTCAACTGGACAGGCAACTCGCCCCAAGCCTCTTCCGCATACCGCGACATTGGCGACTACCCACGTGACAACTGGCTCGACGACCTTGGTTTCCTGCTTGACAACGGCATCAAAGTCTCGCTCGTTTACGGAGATCTAGACTTTGCCTGCCCCTGGGCTGGCGGTGATGCCGTCGCCAAGGCAATCAACTGGACTGGTTCAGCTGGCTATGCCTCCGCACGATACGCCGAGATCCAGACCAACGACTCCTACGTCGGTGGCCTCGTTCGTCAATACGGTAACTTGAGCTACATCCGCACGTACCAAGCCGGTCACGCGATTCCAGCCTACCAGCCCGAAACCGCTTTCAAGATCTTCACGCGCGCGCTGTTCAATCTCGACATTGCTACTGGTACCGAATCAACATCTGGAACGGAAGAGAGCAGCACATACATGAGCACTGGCCGCCCAGACCCTGATGTGCAATTCGACGCTTTCACCAGCGACAGGCTGACATACTGCTACACCTGGGATCTCAGCTCTTGCACCGAGGAGTACGTCGATGCGGTTCTGGATGGCTCGGCGGAGATTTGCCAGTACCTTGTTGTTGATGCGAACACTACTGCGTTGTTCCCGGAGGTTATTGCAAAGTGCCGCGCGGAAAGCGGCGGCAATGGGACTATGCCTGGTGGGCATAGTAACAACACGCTGCCCGAGTTCGAAGGTGCTGCTGCGAGCGTAAGAGGAAATGCGCGGATCGTCTGGTCAGCACTCGTCATCATGGGTGTAGTGAGCTCTGTGCTCTAGGAGGGCGAGACAAACACTAGAAATGGGTGGGTGCTGGAAGTGTCCGACATTCTCTCCACAATACAACGTTACATCACGACCACATCCAAAGAATACATATAACGTGATTTGGTATCCATTACCTCAACTCAAATCTCCTCAGTCTTCCAAACTAATCATCAAGGTTAACACCAAACTTCTTAGCCTGCTCCCTCTGCACCTTATCCCCCAAATGCGCCTCCACACCCTCCGCATCACCCTTACCCCCCTTCCCACTTCCATTTCCACCTCCACTCTTCTCATCCTGCCCCCCCTTCTTCCCATCCTTACTCCTATCCCCACTCTCCAAACTCGTGGCGCCATGCAGTTCCTCCACATCAGCATGCCCCCCATTCTTCCTCACAACCTCATCCCCCGCGCCCTTACTCTTCCCCACAGCATCAGCCACACGCTGCGCCCTCGCATCCATCTCCTCCCCCTTGCTCGACGACGTCGAGATATCCACTTCGTCTCTATCTAGCTTTGTGAACTTTTGGTCCAGCTGCGAGCGCTCGGGTGAGGTGGCGCTGTGGTGCGGTTCTGTGCGCTTCTTTGACGAGGATGTGTCTTTCTTGGGTGGGAGCGGGTCTTGGGCGGAGGAGTCCTCTTCTTCGTCGAGAGGGTCCTTTTTGGGCTCGTTGACGCCAAATTCTTCGGCGTTGTCGGCGATGGGGGCTGCGGCGCCGCCGGCACCCATTCCGGGGAGGGCTGGGGTGGGGTGTTAGTTATGTGAGATGGACGGGTTGGGGCAAGTTTGGGGTTTGTTTCTTACCGTCTCCTGCTTCGGCTTCAGGCATGGGGGCTACGTGCTTGGTGTGTTGGAGGGTTTTCTGTTGATCACGTGTTAGTCGCTGCTTCAGTCTTCTGTCCATTAGAAGACGTACATCACCAGAAGCTCCGTGAAGAAGCTCTTGACCCTCAATTGGGCCATTGTCGCTAGATCCGTCTCCGTTGCGAGGCATGATGTTCAATTTGTAAATTCGAAAGAAAGGTTAAGTGGTATGGTAGTTAGGAATACTGCAAAGCTGCGTAGCAAGAATGATTCAATACCCCAGCTTCAACACGACACCTTCATATACCAGCTCCTAGGTACTTGGAAGTTGGCAACCCCAAGTTCTAGGTCTCTGGTTCAAAGACGTCATAGCTTTTGTTTATTGTTCGTTGCGTTGCACTAGTCGGCCCACTAGGCGGTGACCGGAGAGCGTCCGGCAAAGATGTAGTGGACTTGCTGCTTTTTATGCACAGCAAGCCTCTCAGGCACCGCACCAGATTGAGTGTAGTCGGAATTCCCCCACATTTGGTGTCATCGTACCTGAGGCCTTTTGTGGCTTTGGCGCTGGAGCCCGGGGCGACTTTCCACGAGTAAGATTGGCGGTGTGGGTTGAGAGCGGCGAGAACATCGACTGCGGTATGGTGCCAGAACGTGAAGTGTACGAATCGAGTATATTATCGTGTCAGCTAAGGGTATAATACAAATTAATGGTGTCGCGTAAACATCGTCGTCTCCCTTTCCTTCGTTGCAACAAATGAAACTCCCTAATAAACAACCTTATGATCCCAAAGAGGCGCCTGCCTCACGCTGTTGTCGTCCCACTCGACCTTGCCCTTCTCATTCATTATTGCGCCCTCATCCGTGACCTCGACGCCATAGCTTCCAAGGCTCTCTGTCAGCTCCGCAACCTCGTTCTTGCTAACGCCAGCTTGGTCTCTCGCGAGCCAGATGACTTCTTCGCGTTGCGCCAAAGCGGGGTGTAGGTAGGCTTCGAGAACGTCTTGCTGGGTGTAGGCTGGTACAGGATGGCGGAAACGCGTGATCAGAGAGGAGGAGATCTCGCTGACGGAAAGTGTATGAGGGGAGAACATCTTCTTGAGCAGGGATCGCTGTGGCGGGGCGTTCGATGGAGGAGCCATGCCAGCGCCTTGCTCACCAGCGTACTGGCGGCTTTCCTCTCTGTAGCCAGAAACAAGAGCTTGCTCAGATCGCCTGCTGTCTTCGCGCGAGCGTTTGACGTTGTTGTATCCAGGGTGCATGCCATTGCCTTCCGAATGTCTTTCAGCGTCGTTGTGCTGTTGGGGATGGTTCGAGTCATCGAGCAAGTTCATCTGCTTGATCTTGCGCTTCATCATGACGTGGAAGATGATGGTTGCTACGATCAGCACTATCTGGAGCACCGTAGGACCAGCAGATGTGACACTGTTGCCGATGCCGATACCGAATAGACCCAAAAGACAAAGCTCTCCAAGGTAGACACCCACCATGAGTTGCTCGAGCGCGCGCGCATAGAAGCCACCCTTGGTGTCAACGTGGGTGTCGTGGACGTAGATCATGTTGTAGCGGTAGGCCAGGTAGATGAACCCGATACCGAGTGTCGCAAAGCCCAGAACGAGTGGCGCAATGCAGGCGTATGAGATCGCGATGACGCCCAAGTTGGTCCATTTCGGGTACTCCGCTCCCCAAGATGGCTCCGTGAATGACACATAGCGCATGTACTTCTTTCTCGGTGTTTTGGCGAACTTGCTCAGGATGAACACGCCGACCAGTCCCATCAAGTTGAAAAGGTACCTTGCAGCGTTGGCAAGACCATACAGAATGAAGTACGAGATGTAGAAGTTGGAAGCTTTGGGAAGATTCTTCGACAGTAGTGAGACAGCCGATGCTGGATTGCTGACGATTTGACTGGCGACGGCGGTGGCACTGGAAGTGAAAGTTGTGATGAGGAAGACCTGAATTACTTGGAATGCAAAGTACCAAGTCTGGGTCTGCTGCTCGACTTCGGACAGCGTTACTGCGCCTGCAAGTTTGGCGACGACTAAATTTGTCAGTATGCATTGGGAATAGGGAGCCTAAGGACAACTTACAGCGGCAGATAATAGGTACCAATGCCATCAGTACAGCGAGAAGAATGGTAGGCAAAAGTCCAGTGATTACACCAAGGATGGGTCCAGGAATGGAGTCAATCCATGCCAAGAACGGCACGTTTTCCGTGAGATAGTTGACGTTGCTGATGATACCAACGATCGCGACAGGAATGGCCCAGAACATAATCAGAAGCGCAATGAAGATATTCGCAAGGATATGACGGAGTTTTCTGTTCTTGGAGCCCATGCCGAGGTTCTTCCAGACGATCTCATCAGGTAAGACACCCATCTGACGGGATTCAAAGCTTGCTGGTCTGCGATGTTGGTGTTCGTTGAAAGCGGCTTCGGCGGCGGCCATCGTGTCAAATTCGATGAAGACAGCACTGGCTAGCTTCTCCCTCCCAGCGAGATGGGACTGTTGAGCCGATTGGATTTTGGGTAGCAGCTCCTTGATCTGGTTGCGGTAGTAGCCAATGGAGTCGACCTTGTGTCCAATGAGGGGCTTCAGCTTGTGCGTCGGTCGCAATGCCTTGTCGTAGGTTGCGTTCTTCTCGCTGCCCTTCTTCTGCTGCTGCTTGGTGACAGCTGCCATGAACTTGATCTCGCTGGCCTCCAGCTTGGGTACATTCTCTTCGAGTTCTTCAACGTCATCTTCTAGGTCCTTGACGTCAGGTACCAACCAGATCTGGGCCACTTGTGGAAACGCGGTGTGTAAACTCTCGAGCGATAGATCCTTCTCCGGTACGTCGGTGAAGAGAACTGTTCGTTGCGAGATGCGACTAGCATTCCAGGTGGACAACAGGTAGGCCTTTCGGACCTTGACAAGGTATAGCATCTCCCTTCCGATTAGGAACAAGACCCAGCCGAAGAAGACCCAGGCCATGAGCGCATGGGCAAAGTAGCGAACGTCGTTTTCGACATTAGAAAAGCTGATGATATCTAGGCCGGATTCACCACCTCCGCCAGTGGCATTGACAGGGAATAGCACTGGCCAAGTGATGATAGCACCGACAAAAGCCATGAGTGTGAGTACCTTGAGGAAGCGCATGTAGAGGTAGGCATCGAGGGAGTGGTGGTTGAGGACGTAGTCATCGCTGATGTGCATAAACTTCTTGATCCAGCCGAATTTGCTCGAACCGGCCGATGGAGTCTTCTCACTGTGTTCTTCGTCAGTCTCGATGGAAAATGTGGAGGCAGATATATGATGAAACGTACTCTTCGAAAAGCGCATCGTGGAAAGTTCGTGGTGCGTATAAACGCCTCTGTTTTGCTCGCAATAGCAAGAAAGCACCCACGAGGATTCCAGAGACCACTATACATGGTACGAGCGTTGAGTACAAAGCAGACACTGACGAAGAGCTGCTGCGGTGGTTACCCGACCGCGAAGACGCGCTGGGTGAAGACATGGTGCGCGACGTCGAGGATGTGAATGAGGCCACGAAACGAGGGTGTCGTCTTCAGTGTGGTTTAAGCAGGTCGAGCTGCCTTTGATGTAGCGGCCCTGGTTACACCCTTTCCATAGCGGCGCTTGCATCATAGCACCCAAACTCTGGCGTTTCCCCATAAACATTCAATGTCATAGTACATGGACGGCACACGCGTTCCGACTAGTCGCATGCTCTACCAAACAAGATGAACCAGGGGCAAGTCGCGCGAGGCCGGAGGCTGGAACGCAGGTTGGTGAGAGGCTGGAGGATGATCTAGCCTACCGGTTACGTCGATCCAAGACGATAGCGCGCGTGCTGTAAAGCTTGGGAGGCGTGCATCTCGAAGGCGCACGCGGGGCGAGCGTCTGTGTCGTCATTTGCCCAACGCGAAACTCGAACAATCTCTGCAAAACAAGGTCATGCATTCAACAAGAGCTGCTGGGCATTGCTCCGTTACACCTAGCCTGCCGTTTTTGCCGTTCAACGGCAATTTCCGTGCAGCGCTGGCCGACAACATCGTCGTTGACATCGTATGAGGCTCTTTTCTGAGTAATCGTGTACTGGCGGGCCTTACAGCGAAATTCTGCCAAAATGGTTATGGCGCAGTGACTTAGCCACATCTAAGCTTCAACGGGAGGAAGATCAGGTTTTCTCCAGGCGCCACAATGGGGTGTGTGGGTCACTAGCCACGCTTGAAGCTTGACTGGACATGGGTTTGCATTGGCATTCAACTTGTGAACAGTGGGTTCTCGTGTCGCGATTCCCTACTCTGGTCAGAGATTTATCATTACTAGAATTGATAGGCTATATAATACAGGGCTCCGGTAATCCGTAGAAAACTTAGCTCATGAGCAGTCTCGTAATGGCACTAACATTAAGTGTCCTCAGATCACTGTAATGTTGCCCAGTACCCAAGAATACCACTGGAATGCCTGTCGCGTGCACCATCGACACCAGTGTACCCACCATATCGCCGACGGTATCGCATTTTGAGATGATAAATCCATCGAGGTTTCTCCCCACGCCAAAAGAAGCGTTGAAGTTGCGTGCCTGTGCAACAGAGTCTGTGCCGACAAGCGCTTCACCCACCATGAGAATCTTGTCTGGGTTGGCTAGCTTGCCGAATTTCTCAAGGGAAGACATGAGACGTTGGTCGTTGTGTCGGCGACCAGCGGTGTCGATGAGCACTACGTTGAAGCTGTTCTTCGAGGCAAAGGTAACGGCATCCGCTGCAATGTTGGCAGCATCTTTGCCGTAGCCCTTTTCGAACAAATCGACCTGACCTCCTTCTCTTTGCGATAGCTCCTTCAGTCTATCTACGTGGACGCGTAGTTGCTCCACAGCACCAGAACGAAATGTATCCGCTGCTGCGATGAGCACGCGGTGGTGGTTTTGCAACAGGAAAAAGGCGATCTTGGATAGGTTTGTCGACTTTCCGACGCCGTTTACACCGACAATGGAGATGACGTAGGGGCGGGATGTGGTGGCGTTGGTGTGTTGAATTTCGCGGAGGAGGTCCAGGGAGGACGTGGGAGTAAGCATCTTGGTGAGAGCCTTTTCCATGGAGGATTTGAGTGTTGTCTCGATCGCTGTTGGAATAGTTAGTAGCTGGGTGTGGTGAGGGATAGGCGTGTCAACTGACTGGTAAAGCTGGGAGTCTTCATGCCCACGAGATCGCGCTCGACGCTCTCACATAGTCGCACCGCAGCTTCGAGAGCCACATTCTTGCGAAGGAGGTGCTGTTCCATTCCCTTAAGTGGTTTTGCCAAATCCTCCTTGGTGAGTGTCTTGCCGCCAACCACGTTCCTGAACAGGCCGCCAATGGCACCCAAACTGGACCCGACTAGCCCACCAGAGGCAGCGGGTGCTTCCTTATCCTTCTTCGCGTTTTGTGCTGCGATAATCTCATCCATCTCTTCGTCGAGATCTTTGAGCACGAACTCGCCCTTCTTCGTCTTGTGGCCCCATGTCTCTGGTCGGATCTCCTCAAGCGCCTCGTTCCCAGAGGCGTCGCCCTGGATGTCTGATTGCGAGTAGTCGAGCACAGAGTCGTCCTGTTCTTCGGCCCCGAATTCGCCCCACACCCTGCCCTTCTTGGCTGAGCCCCTGCCCTTCTTCTTCGCTGATGCTTCGTCACCCGATGACACTGGTGCTGAGCTGAATGCCGAGGCCTTCTTCTTGTCTCGCCGTGACATCTTGCCTCCAAACGGTCTTGCCTTTCCAGTCAAAAGCTGACTTTGCGCCGGTGTAGTAGGCCTCGACGTATCTGGCGTGGGCACTGGTGTTGAATCGGCGCTCGTATCGTACAAGGACTGCTGTGGTTTCTGCAATGCCGTTGGCTTGGGCACGCTTTCGTCGGCGCTGTCGTTGTCGGTACTCGATTCGGGAGTGGTGAGCTTGATACTTGGTGCGCCAGAGTCGCTGGCACCTTCCAAGTCATGCATCTGTCGGTCGAAGTAGGCGCCGAATTTGTCGCAGTTGACCACACTGCTGTGCTCCGTCTTCAGCTGCTCGCCATAGAGGCCAACGAAGAGTGCGCGCACGTTGTCGAGAAGCTTGTCGACCCATGTCAGGTGTACTAGACTTTGGTAGACGGCCTATGGCACGGTCAGCTCTTGCGCACATCTGCGTCGCATTGCGCCGTGGTGCCGTCTCGACCCTTTAATCGAACGGGAACAGTGTTCATACCACAAAGATGAGGCCGAGATCCTTCGCCGCTGTCCACTTCAGAGTATATCCCTCCTTCTTGTATGTAGGTTTGGCGCCGGCATCTTCGGCGTGAGGTTGCACGCGCTCCTCGATGAAGACATCCCGGATTAAACTGTTGATGACGTTTGCGCCGACCGGGACATATGTGCGCGACCACAGAACTACGCCGGAAGTAGTCAATATCTCGAAGGTATCCAACATGGCGGGGGTGAAAGGCGGCGGGAAGGTTGCGGAAGGGAGACGTGGTGGTGCGGCGGGCACATGTGGGATATGACGACGGGCCGTGCACGCTCTTGCCAGATGGTCGGAATTCGGAGGTGCCAACGACACCGCAGCTCAAGGCAGAAATTCAACCAACATTGACGGCGACGTGTCCAATTGCGCATCACAAAACTCTGGCTCCCTCGTCTTTTTCATTCTCTTAGACACCGCACTCGCTACACCGACCATCGCCCCGACGCGCAGCCATGCAGCGCCCCAACTACGGCAACCCACCACCGGCGCATTCACCACCTTGTACGTATTAAGACGCGTCCCATGATGCCTCCTGTAGATGCCGTGTACTGACTCCATCAAGTACACCACCCCGTTCCACAACACGTTTCCACAGTCCCCCAGCTACGGTCACCACCTCCCCCGCAACCCCCTTCACAACCCCAGAGCGGCTATGGCTACGGATCACAGGCTGGTGGCATGCCGCCTCAACAAGGCGGATATGGCGTGCACCCGTCGTTCGGAGGCTTCATCAACGACCCCACTGCTCAGTTAGGGTTCCAGATGGGAAAGAGCGCCGTGGACGCTGGGCAGCACTATATGGAACAGAACGTATGTCCACAAGGCATAGCGCAGGCCTCCCGTTCATGAACAGACTACTGACAACATTCCAGCTAGGACGCCTTGTCTCAGTATCCGCACTGAAACATTATTTTAACGTCACAAATTCCTACGTCCTCAACAAACTACGCATCATCCTCTTCCCATGGTGGCACCGTCCCTGGTCGCGCCAACGGCAACACACGGCCGATCCATCAGCCTCCGCCGCACTCCTATACCAACCTCCGCGAGAAGATGTCAACTCACCAGACATGTACATACCCACCATGGCCCTGGTGACCTACATCCTGCTATCGACACTCTTCGCAGGTCTACGCGGCGCCTTCAACCCCGAACTGCTAGGCAAAACCGCTACCGTCGCAATCGCCGTCACCTTACTCGAGATCCTCATCATCCGAACCGGCACCTTCCTGCTCGCCATCAGCAGCTCTTCGCAACTCCTCGATCTCGTCGCATACAGCGGCTACAAGTTTGTCCACGTCATCGTGTCTCTGCTCATCACCAATTTGGCCAATTGGATCGGTTTCAGTAGCTCGTGGGTCGGCTGGGTCATATTCCTTTACTGCTTCAGCGCGAACTCGTTCTTCTTGTTGAGGAGCCTGAAATACGTGCTGTTGCCCGACAACAAACCACAAGACGCCTTTGGCGCTCCTGCTCCCGTGGGATATCCTCAGGATATCAAGACTGGTCAGAAGTCGAGGAGGACGCAGTTCTTGTTTGTGTATAGCTATGTGGTGCAATTTGGGTTCATGATCTGGTTGAGCAAGGTATGAGTGGGACAAAATTAGTGGGGTAGTATATCTACGCTGGGGGCGCAGAGGGCAAGGTATGTCCCACTCAGCTCATCGGTTCGACTTGGAAATACGCCTAGCTACGCTGTCACTTATTACCATTTGAATGGGCCAGCGAGGAGTCGCGGTTGAGGAGTACCATGTATCATGTATCTATTAGCATCTAGCACACGCATCCGCATGCTCAATGCAGAGAGTCTTATGCGTACTGATTGACATCTATATGTATCTAAATCATGCCGCACACAACTAACGAAAAAGAACGCTTATACCCGCTGTAATATCCACTAGCCATGAACTCGTGAATCTTCCAGTACACCATCCCATACATGCGCCCGAACCGCTTTTGAAGAACCCATTCCCCACATCTCTGCGAGGATTCCCGACACCATCTAACCCACGACAGGAACAATACGCCCCATAGCACGCATATGTCCCATACTCTCCTCATTCTCCCTCTGATAATCCAACACCACCTCACCAAACTGCTCAATCTGGTCCTGTGCCCTCGGCGCTCCGATCAGGACAATACCCCTCGGCACCACCACGTCAGCGACCTGGAAGCAACCAAAAGTAACCACCTTTTTGATAGCGGGACAGGACCGGAAGACACCAGCGACGATCTCAGTGTCGACGACGGGACAGAAGGAGAGGTTGATCTCGCGGAGATGAGGATATTCCTTCTTACCGTCGAAGATTTCTGTAAAGGTAGTATGGGAGATGTGGCGGCAGGAGGATATATCTAGGAATTCGAGGCGCGAGCCCGAATGGGCCATGAGGGCGCGGAAACCGTTGGATCCGAGGCCGATGGGCTCGTCTTCGGGTCCGTCGGGGTTCGTGTTGTCTAGGTCGCGGGTTGAGTTGACGTCGATATAGTGGAGCGGTGGGTTGGTCCAGTTGGTGAAGAGCTTCACGTAGCCGGCGTCGGTGCACTCATTGTTCTCTGTGAAGCGGAACTTGCTGAGATAGTGACACTTGTTGTGGATGGCTTCGAGAACGTCATCGGTGGGCTCTGTTGTGTTGTCCAGGAAGTGCTCTAGGCACAGGGTGCGGAGGTTATCGCCAACTGAATCGACTAGATGGACGAGCTTCTCGCGGGTGATGGGGTCGTAGAAGCGGAGTGTGAGATGCTTCAGATGCTTCAGGTGTGCAATGGCGTCGATGCTGTCCGGGCCGATCTTCTTGCAGCGCTCAATCTTGAGGCGTTCAAGGTTGGGGCAGAAGGTGGAGAGTGCCTCGACTACTTGATCGTCGAACGCGGCGTCTAACCACTCGACTTTTAGCGACTTGAGGTCTTGACCCCGAGAAATGAAGAGTTCGATCCATTTGTCGTTGGAGACGAGATTGGCTCCTAGCAGCTGTATCTCTTCCAGTGCCTTTGCCTTCTCATTCATGTAGTCGATGTTGCTGTCCTTAAACTGACAGCAGTTGCGCAGCGACAGACGCTTGACATTTGGGCAAACGGCAAAGATCTGGTCGTAGTCCTCCGTCTCGAGATATGCTGCCTCATGAATTGCGATTGACTGCATGTCTGACTGGAGGAACAGCTTCATCGTGTTGGAGTTCATCGCTCGCTTCTTTGAGAAGATCTCGCTGATTCGGTTCATGATACCTTCTGGCATCTCTCCCAGTTCGTCAATGTCCTCCGAATGTTTCGCGAGCTTTTCGATACACAATTGTTGAAGTGTCTTGGGGCCGCGCTGCGTCATACCATCAAGACGGTTGCTCTCAATCTTCCTGCGACCCTTTCGCACCACGGGCTTAGCCAGTTTCTTCTCTGCCTTCGCATCTTTGACCATCTCTTTTCCACATGGTGTGCACAGGAGACCACCGTCTGGACCAGCTTTGCTGTATGGTGTGACGGTAAATCGCTTATCGCAGATTTCGCAGTTCTCCAATTGACCAGGGAGTGGCTTCGCCTTCTTGTACATGTCCATCGCATCTTCAAAATCAGATTCATCGTCTGAGCCCTTCTTCTTGCTCTTCTTCTTTGATGCCTTCTTCGCCGCCTTGCCCTTCTTAATCTTCGCTATGGCCTCGTCTTGATTACGTTTACGTTTGCGGGTGCGCTCGGCTGCCATGGCGGAGGATTCGGCTTGTAGGTCCTCCTCGACATCTTCGTCATCTTCACCAGCGTTTGAAGGTCCCTCGCCATTGTCTCCTGCTTCTGCTGCGTCTCGCTCGGCTTGTTGACGGCGCTGTTCGTACGAATCTCGAATCTCTGCTGCAGAGATGTTGTTCGCCTGAAAATGAGATATTAGCGAGTGTCTCTCTCAAGCCTCGTCCACTGAGGTTTGCGCGGCCGCTATCGAGCAAGAACCCAGCCGCTTTCGATCTTCATGTCGCAAGTCTCCGATGCTGGGCATGCTTGTCCCCAGAACAGATGTCACTCACGGCCAGAAAATCTGTCAAGGCAGAGTGCGGCCCCCGAATGCCTGCGCCTCTAGGTCGTCGTCCGCTCCTGTCGCCACTCATTAGTCTTGCGCGCTCATTGAGTCGAATAGCGAAACTCGACTTACATAATGGCGGTATCTATTTCCTACTGTAAGAGCGATTGAAACGAAAGTGATTTGAAAGAAAGTGTTGCGGTACAGTCGTGGTGGTGCGACTGCGCTGGGTGTGAGTGGGGTGGGACATGCACAGGAAGGCGCGTTGGGGTACGGCGCGCAATCACGTGGTGGCAATTAGTCGCTTTTTCCGGATTAGTCTACCCCTGACGGCATTCCTTTCACCATCACCACAGTCGCGCGATAGGGCTATCCACAACGCCATCGATTCAAGAATTCAACTTTTGTGGTACTATGTACGTCCTTCCGATTGGGCAGCACGTGGAGGACCATTCGCCGTCATGACCCGAGATAAATCATATGATGCAAGTCAACTCCACACGCCAACGCTTTCCAGACTCTCGCACACCCTCGCAAAATCAAAATCTCGTTCGTTATGCATGCCTTTCCACCCCGGTCGTTCCCATATACTGGGGTCAAGTGACTAGATGACCGTGTCGTCGTCGCTGTCATCATCGTCCTCGTCTTCTTCGTCATCCTCCTCATCTGAATCCCAAGCATCGACAGTGGACCCTGTCTGTCGGACAGTATCGCCCATAGGCATCTATGACACCGTCAGTTTGAGGTTTTGCCGAGACTCAAGATCCGAAGAATTCATCGTTGAACATACCATAGGAGGACCTCGGGGAGCAGCACGAATCTTGGCCCATCCATTGGGGCGAATCTCCGAAGTGTCAGATCGCTCAGCCACGCTGGAGGTGAAGGTGTGAGACGAGCCGGTAACGGAGGAAGTCGAGCGACGATAGGCATTGGGGTTGAAACCCGAGCTTGCACTGGGAGCCGCGTTGGACTGGGTATGCCAGGACTTGGTGCGGACCTCGCTCCAGCTGTCAGTGTTGGCGTTTCCGTGGCCAGCTGGGAAGGAGTATTCGGTCTCGATGAGGCTCTCCTCTGCTGAACCGTTCATGGACATAGCCTTCTGGAAGCCAGCCGACAGCGCAATACCTCCGTCTTCAATATCCTTGCGCTCGGTTCGTCGGTTGATGCCGTTAACAGTCTTCCACTCATCGTCTCCCTAGAGAGGTCAGTATTATGGCCACGAACAGCCGTCATGGAAACCCACATAAGTAGAAGATGTTTCACTCGTAGCTGCGGACCAGTACTCGGGAAACTGACCCTGGGAGTGGTCGGGCGGAACAAAGGCCCTGTCTGGTTCGATATAGTGGTCTTCATCGATGGCCTCATCAGCGAGCTGAGCCTCAACACACTTGAAGCATTTGGCAGTGTCGGGCTTGGCGCGCTGAGACTTCGCGAACTCCTCCAAGCCCTTTGTCTTGCCACACATGGTGCACTCAATCTCGACCTTCTGCTGTCCAGTGCAACTATGGCAGTTGATGGGCTTGGTGATCTTGCTTGAGGTCTTGATTTGGTGTCGTGCATCGGTCAGCTGCTTAGTGGAGTACTTGACTTGAGGGAGGTTCTTGTGGCACCGGCCGCATTTGATCTTCATGGGAAGCGGGATGCCCTGGAGCCTGGGAAGAATAGTTAGCAGCGCCTCAAATTGAACAACGACTGGGTTGTTTCGATAGTAGTCTCGCTGTCGTTGGCATTTCCGGTCAATGCTGTCTGTACTTACCTGTCAATCTCGTCCTGGTTGTAAGCGTGCACATTGCGGCGGCCTCCCATCGTTGGCGACTGGTGTTGTAGAGTAGTGTGTGAAGTATGAGAACGAGAGAGAGTGGAATGGGGTTGATGAGAGACCCTGAGACCCTGTATGGCGGTGGAAATAAGAGAGCGATGCCTAAGCGAAGCCTAAGGATACACGTTGTTTGTTTGGGCCGAACTCAAGGTGAAGGCAGGAGCCAGTGAGAGAAGCTGCAGCTGCCCAACACATGCGTAGCATGTGATACTGCGATCTCGGCGCTGCCCAGGTGAGTAGCAGTCATCGTCTGGAGTCCTGTACGAATACCTGAGCATACACACTGAGCACACAGCCTTGAAGCTGTCTAAACCTCTTCTGCATCTTCAGCGTCTTCAGCCTCCTCGGTAATCCTCGAAGGCCTCTCCAACTACTACAATGGGTCGCAAAGGACAATCTGGGAAACCGTCAGAAGCCAGAAACGCTAAGGACCGCGCTCGCGCGGCTGCGCACCAGCTTCGACAAGCTTAAGCTCAAGCTCAAGCTCAACCTCAGCCATTGCCTCAGCTTCTAATGTCGAGCAATGCCGAGGCGATGGACCTTACATCAAGCACCGATAAACAGAGCAAGGGTACATTCGGTTTCAACGCCATCTCTACTTCCAGTACGACCCTTGGTAACCCCGAAAGGAAGGATATCGGCACACAAACACAACTCTCGTGCGGATGCCACAAGGCGAATGCCACGCTGAGATGCTACCGCTTGCAAAGTCTAATCAAGATAATCTAGAACACCCCGATCTGAGAACTTCGACAGATATTAGCGGAGATGGTGTTGAATTTCACGTGAAGTTAGTGGAACAGAAGTTTAGCGATGGTGAGAGAGGCGTGGAGTTTGGGTTGTGCATCACTAGTGTCGCCAAGATTTCGAAGCGGTGAACGCTGGCAGAAATAATTCTAGGATTGGGGCATTCGCGACCAGGAACCCTTTGCGCATACACTCTCAGCGAATACATGCAGTGGATTTCCCAGTCACAAAACTAGCTTACGAAGCGAATCAAGTTTCCCACTGTCGCAAAAGGCTGTCAGCCACCGCAACTGCATCATGGCCACCGAACGCGGCTCCAAGCCCAGCACAGCGCAACCGCGGCGCAAGTCGCAAAACGCAGCGCCCATAGACGACGAAGACACCCGCGCGATCGCCGAATTCACCGAATCAGCCACAAAACAATATGGGCGCGGCGACCGCATACGGCCGAAAACAGTCAAGGATAAGAAGCTGCGGAGAAACATTACATCGCTTGAGACGAAGAACAAGCAGGCGGCGATAGAAGCGAAGAATGTCGAAGTTCTGCTCGAGAACAACCCAGGACTGTTAGAAACCGAAAATGAGCTGGAAAGGACATACAAGGTGCGACAAGACGACATCAAGCGGGAAGTTGGTCTCGAGACGGCAAAGAAGGGCTTCGAGTTGAAGTTAGACGGTCTGGGTCCTTACGACGTATGCGAGTACAGTCGCAACGGCCGGGACTTGTTGATCGCCGGCAGGAAAGGACATGTCGCGACATTTGACTGGCGAGACGGAAAGGTCGGCTGCGAACTTCAACTCAACGAGACGGTGCGAGACGCGCGATGGCTGCACACGAGCAACCAGAAGAACTTTGCGGTCGCGCAGAAGAACTGTGTCTACATCTACTCGGGCGACGGCGTGGAGATGCACAAGCTCAAGAACCACTCTGAAGCCACACACCTCGAATACCTCCCCTACCACTTCCTCCTTGCCTCGGTATCGACCGCAGGTATAATACGATACACCGATGTCTCAACCGGGCAGTCACTACCACAACTATACACCAAGCTCGGTCCCGCGACAGCTTTCGCACAAAATCCACACAACGCCATCCTGCATGTCGGCCACCAAAAAGGTCTCGTAACCCTCTGGTCGCCCAACAGCGCCACGCCTCTCGTCAAACTCCTCCCACACCGGGGCCCCGTCCGAAGCATCGCAGTCGACAGATCAGGAACATACATGGTCAGCACATCGCAAGACCGACGCATGTCCGTCTGGGACGTCCGCATGTTCAAAGAGATGTACCAAACCCACCTCCGCGTCCCGGGCACCACCCTCTCCATATCCGACCGCAACCTCACAGCCGTCGGTTTCGGCACCCAAACCGCCATCTACAAAGACGACATCTTCCGCCGCAACCCCGAAGACGCCGCACCGCCCATCATGCCATACATGGGCTGGGGCGGCGAAGGCCTAAACGTCAGCCGCGTGCGCTTCTGCCCCTTCGAAGACGTCCTCGGCATATCGCACGACAAAGGCTTCTCCTCCATCATCGTGCCCGGCGCCGGAGAAGCCAACCCCGACACCCTCGAGCCCGGCACCAACCCCTACGAAACCTCCAAGCAGCGCCGCGAAACAGAAGTGCACGCTCTTCTTGAGAAGATCCAGCCCGAGATGATTGCGCTCGACCCCAATTTCGTCGGTAACCTCGATCTCGCGTCTAATGAAGAAAGGCAACAGGAGTACCGCGCTGCGAGGGGCGAGAAGGAGCCGGATAAGGTGGATATGTTGAAGAAGAGGGGGAAGGGCAGGAATTCGGCGCTGAGGAGGTATTTGAGGAAGAGTGGGACGAAGAATGTGGTTGATGAGGAGAAGGAGCGCGCGAGGGAGGCGTTGAAGAATATGCAGAAGAGGCAGATTGAGAGGAAGGAGAGGCTGAAGAAGGATTATGGACCGGCGCTTGAGAGGTTTGCTAGGAAGTGAGTCTGGGAAGAATTGGCTTGATGCTGTTTCAGACTTCATGTTGGCGTTGGCGGTGAAAAGTACGCGTCTTTGTCAGCATTTCACGGCGTTTACTTCACGGATCTGCTTCACACATAGTTGACTAAGGGACTGACTTCGTAGAGAACGAACAACAAAACTCCATACCCATTTTAGCCTATCTAAAACCCCCATGATATCATAAAAGTCATTGACGCGTCGTAACCCTCTAAGCAACTTGTTCCATCTCAGCTGCCTGCTCCAGTTCACCCCTCCACGCTCTCGCCCCCCTAGGATAAACCCTCTTGTACAAACTAACAGCAACAGCGTCCATAGGACTGATCTTGCCATCGAAAGTAGCCTTGAAGTATCCGTGCGTACCCAGACTCTCCTTGATGAAACCGCTCCTTCCGCGCTTCGTCCACAGCGGTAAGCTCTTGAACCACTTGACGTCGCCGTCGTTGAAGAACATGTAGCGCACTGTGACGACGCGCTTGTTGATCTTGTAGGGGTGGCCTGTTAGGATGATGCGCTTGGCGATGATGCGGTTGGTGGAAGGTGGGAGTGATGTTCCGGTCGCGATTAGGCGGAGGGAGGAGGGGTGGTCGGGAGATGGGGTGGTGCGGGTGAAGTAGAGGAGTGGGACGTTGCCCCAGGTTAGAGGTCCGATGAAAGATGCAATGGCCGATTGGCCAGGGTGGAGGAAGCGAGAGAATTTGTGAACGTTGTTTGGTGTGTTACCGGCGTGGGAGAAGAGCTGGATGCTATTAGTATTGAGGGATAGAATAGAGACTTAACGTGACTTACAGGGTTGATGACTATCCTCCTTGGTCCGCACTGCACGATCATCTCAGTCTTCGACTTGATCGGGCCCTCATGCTCAGAGCTGAGCAGTATGCTGTAGTTGGCGGCTGTGCGCTTGTGCTCGTGTCTCAGGAGCGAGAACATAGCCATCGGCCGTGACTGCATCTCCTGGAATTGTAGCGGGACACCGCGAATGTGAACGCTGACCCGAGTTCCGGGCTTGACACCGCCAGCCCAGGCTTCGCGCATGAACTTGGTGGCTGTGCGCTTATAGTCGGAAATGTCGAGCAACCGCTGCCACTCTTCCGGCTCGTATGGACGATCCTCTTCTGTCTCCCATGTGCTGTTTCTCAGACTCTTCAGTCCTCGGTAGCGAATGAGACGCTCTCGCGCATTCACATTGGGGTGTAATTCGATCTCGTCAGGGAACTCGAGATCCTCGTCCTCTTCTGTCTTTCTGGACTTCCGATACTCCTCGATCTGTGCGGCCTCGTCCTCTGGTGATGGATCTAGGAACATCTCCGATTGCGGGTATTCTGAAGGAGCGCCCTCGGTCATAGCTTTGCCATCGACGTCCATTCCCTCTACACCATCTGCAGGGTGCGCAGGCTGGCTCTGGGCGTCCTCGTCAACTTCCATGTCGTCGAAATCTTCCAGATCCGAGCCCGAGTCGGACATGTCGTCGAGATACCATGCAGACTGGTATTCACTTGTGCCCTTTGGTAACCGCCTCTTTTTGGCGGGCGCGACCTCTTCCTCCTCGTCTGAGAAATAGTGGTGGTCGTCTAGCAAGACACCCTTGCGCTCGGAGGGCGCAATAGAGGTGGCGTAGTTTGTCACGTCGTCCATGATTGTTTCCTCTGGTGCGAGATCTGCTAGGTCGTCCTGGTCTTCTGTGGGACGCTCCAGGATGCCATCGCCTTCTGTGTCAACAGCCATATCTTCCTCTTTGTGCTTCTTCCTCGTCTCTAGTGGGGCAGCTACGATCTTGTCGACCTGGAAGTCACCCCAGTCTCCCACTTGTACCAACCTGTCGGCCTTCAACCCAAGCCCGCGCACAACACCGGTAATGACAACATCGCCAGTGCCGTTTGCGTTGACGGCCGACTTGCCTCCAGGCCACGCGATGTCTTCAATAAACATGTAGCTCCTCTGGTCCCTCCACCTGACACCCTTTGTGGTAGTTGTGCATAGCGATCGGACGAGGTTTGCGGCTTCTTGGCGGTTGTCGAGAGAGTAGACGCGCTCGGTCGCGGGTAGCCAGTGGGTGATGTAGGACTTGAGCGACGATACGACTGAAGGCCTGGCTTTGGCGGGTTCGACCTTGTCCAATCCCTGTACCACAGTGAAGGTGTTTGAGATACCCTGGCTTTCGACCGACTTCATGATCAGCTCGCCCTCTGCGTCAACCTCTTCGTGCGCCGACAGAATGAAGACGACAAAATCGGCGACGCGGCAGGCGTCGAGAGCGGCGAGCAGATCCCTCTTAACGATCAAATATTGCACCTTTTGCTTGAAACGGTCGACGTTTGTGCGTGTCCATCCTGCCTCGGGAACCTCCTCTTCAATGTCCAGGCTGGCGTTCAGGCTGCGGACAGCTTCGGCGGTAGAGACATCCGAACATAGCGGGATGAGGGCGGTGATCCTCGGCGCACCATCTTTCCCGGCGAATACATTGGACGACTTTGCGTGCTCGTGGTCCTTGTTGATGCGCATCTGCTTGGCGCGGTTGCGGCGGTTCAACTTGCTCATGACTTGCTGGTGGGGGGTCTTGCGGCTGCCGAATTCGAACGAGAGGGAGTTGACCTTGCCTGAGGAAACAGTCAGTAGATGTGGGCGCGGTGGCGGGGAAGGAGCGACTGACCCTTGCTCTGCTCCTTCAGCGCGCCTTTGGTGGCATGGCGGGACTTGAAGCCCTTCTTGTCCTTCTTGGTTGTGCTCCGGTGGTGGTGCGCTGTCGCAGCCATGGGCGCCATATTGTTGCCGCTGCCAACTGATTTGAATCGGAAAGGAATCGACGCCACCTTGACTATGCGGTGTCAGAAATTCGGCGCTGCACTGTCTGGTGGGTGGTGGAGAGTGGGACGGCGATAATTTTGTTAATCGATAAGCCAGCCCGAGTAATTTTGGCTCCTCGGCTGTGGCGTCATGCAGACCACCCCTGCCACCCTGCATTCACCCCTCGCCTTCTGCTTTCACATGCCCAACCCCATCTCATACCTCCACCAATTTCACTTCAGCAATTCATTCATCATTTCGATGCAATATCTCGCTATGGATCTGACTTACGTCGCCTGTGTCTTCGAGCTGATCACATCTTCAGCCTTCTCTCCTAATCGATGCTTTGGTAGGGACAGGCGTCGCATCGGTCTACTGTGAATGTCACTTACGGTAGAGGCAAGCTGGATAGTACCATCATCATCGACCCTGAATATGTGATTCAGACTCTCTCAACAAATCATCCGCTGAGATGCCAGAAGTCGCGCAATACATGGCTGTGGGTGGCCAGTCAGACGACCAACGACTCCGCTTTGGACCCCTACAAGTCACAACTTGACGATGGTTACGTTGTTCGATGTAAGGAAGTTCAAAAGGGTCTCAGCGGCACCCTCGTGATTGTGATTGACCTTTCTCCATTCCTCTTTGTCAAACCTGCGGACAGTCGCAATCGGTATCAGTGTCGTCTCTCGCCATCCTCGGCAGTATTCATTTCGTCAGAGAAGGCTTTCGTAATGCCGGAACTGTCTCAGGAGGCCACAGGGCACCTGAGTGCGGGACCAACAAAGCAAACCTACAGCGCAAGCCATCGCCCTCCTATCACACCGCGGAATTCGATCGAAACCTCCCACCACCCCCTGGAGTCTTATCCCTTTGGGCCAGAACAAATCTCAGGCCACGATACAAACTTGGAACTTCCTCAAGACAAGCCTGCCGCAGTCGATCTCCTTGTCCGCCTTCTCGTCGACATCCTGGTATACAGCTATGACGTCGACTTTCATGAGCTCCATTATGCGCTCGCTGCATGTTCGCCCAAACTGTCCACCACGAACCTCTCCGCGCGGAATATCAGCCTTTTGACCTATCAAGGAACGCGCGTAGCTCTCGAATACGCCGATGTCATCCACAAGGCATGTGAGACTGTCGTTGATAATACTCAGAGTCTGCTAAAGGATAGCGACCGCGAGTTCATTAGCACTTTCATCATGGAGCCAGCACGAACTATTGGAGTCGATATCGCTTACGTCTTCGAGCAGCTGTACGCTTTCCGGGTGCACAGGTGTGAAGGTGGAAATCATCACAAGACATTACTCTACACTAAGCCGTCATTTTGGACGCGGGGACGCGGTCTCCTGCCGGGGAAACTGGGTATGGACAAGAGTCAAAAGCTGCTTGCACGTCGACTCGTCTCTGACGATATGGTTGTTGCACAGCTTGGGACAAGGTCGTGTGAAGCGCTTCGGCTAGTGCTCGGCAAGGCTATCAAAGATTACAACGGCAAGCATTGCAAATACGGCATGGCCAAAATCAACCGAGAGGTCTATGCCGAACCAAAGTTTATCGCTTTAAAGAAAGAGCTCAAGTGGAGAGATTTCGTCTTTACAAAACACCTTCACGATGAACAGCAGGCTGCGATGGCGAGTGGACAATCGAATTTCAGAGACAGCAACCAGGCGGAACCTAGGACGAGTAGCCGATTTCTTGATGTACCGCGACGGAATAGTGAGCACCTGCGCAGGCCAAGCTCTCTTCACGATCTACCCAGCATAAGAGAACGGCCTGAGAGGCCCCCGAGGCCGCTATCTACCTCCAACATACGCCTAGGATCACTTCGATCAAGGCCGGCGCGGCCGGGACTGTGGACCAACTATTAGTGATCTGTGCCGACACCGAGGCATATCTATTTATCGGACACATTTCAGGGAAAGCGAGGAGGGAAAGAAGTCGATCAGTAGCATACAGATAGCAATATCAACTCTGGAAAAGAAAACGAGTACTGTAGATAGCTCGTTGCGAAACAAATCCACAAAAGAGATCTATGAAAGAAAGCCTTGAAATTCAAATTACCACAAAGATGATATACCCACTGCTCGTAACTACCCCATCCCATCCACTCCAAAATCTTACTCCCAAAACGCCACAACCCTCGCCTCAATACTCTCCCTAGCCTCCTCCCCCTCACTCCCCCCAACCCTAAACGCCGTATGCGGACACCTCCACCCCCTCTCCTCCCTTTTCGAATCCAACCCTTTAAACACAACCATCTCCCACGGCTGCATCCCACTCATATACCACCACTCATGCCCTTTCCCCTCTCCCATTTCCATCCCTACCCCCTCATCTTCTTTCTTCTTCCCCTCCAACGCCCCACAACTCAAAACAAAATTCTCACTCCTATTCCCCGTGCGACTAAACTCCCTCTCCCGAACCTGATAATCACTCTCCGGCACCGTGCTTGCATCGCAAACGGCCAGCGGGTCTCGACGCACAGTCTTGAGGGGTCGCCAGCAGTTGAGGAAGGCGTAGCGCGTGGATGTTGTGAAGAGATCGTTGATGTGGGGTGGGAGCGAGAGTTCAGACAGTGTACCGCTGAGGGCGGACGCGGAGCCCGCGTAGTCGACGTGCGGGTGGCCTGAGGGAATGTCTTGCCACCGGCCGAGGGCGTCTTGGATGCCCTTTGCGGAGGGGGAGGTGTGGGCGCGGATTACGTGGTTGAAGATGTGGACGGTTGAGGCGTTGGTTCTGGGGACGTTGTTAGATATCTTGCTTTCTTATGACGAGGTCGTAGATGTAGGATATTGGTGGGGCGTTGTACAGGTTCTTGACCACTTCTTCCAACTCGGGGTAGTATTCTCGTTTTACGTCTTCTTCGCTGCTGTGCCTGCCTACTCTCTGCTTTTGTGGTAGTGCGACGAACGTGAAGCCGTTGGTGTCTAGGTCGAATTTCTTATTGGCTTTTCGTACGTCGCGGATGAGCATGGGGCGGGTGTATTCATCTTTGTCGTCGAGGTATTTGACTTTCCATTCTGATTTGGGGATGGGGATGCCGGTGGCAGGGAAGTAGTTTATGTTGGCGATGACGTCGGTGTTTTGTGGATCTTGTTGCATGGTAACTTTATCTGGACAGATGTTCGACCCTGATGATTGTCCGAGAGATGAGATGCGAGTCAGTTGCAGTAAATCCAGATCTTTTCAAAAGCATATGGCCCCTTGCGATGTGAACGCGGACCCGCTGGCTAGATGAAGTGGGGTAAGCACATGCAACCAGCGCACGCATGCAACAGCCTTCATCACCACTCGACATCTTAGTGGTGTAGTAATCATTTCTCATTTCTCATAGCCTGTGACCACCGTGAATTTTGTCTAAACCCGTTTTAGGCGTCGCTTGGCAAACCTCTACTCTAGAGGATCGTCTTCAAGATGTCGATCTGCTCCATGACAGCGCTCTTGCTTGTGCCGCCAGTGGCGTTCTTCAGCTCTACCGCGCGCTCGTAATCTAAGCACGCGACTACGTCGTCGCCTAACCTAGAATCGATGCCCTTCAGCTGTTCCAAGCTCAGCTTGTCCATGGGAACGTTCTGGTCCTCTGCCAAGGCAACTACGCGACCAGAGATGTGATGACCCTCACGGAAAGGCACGCCCTTTCGGACAAGGTAGTCTGCGAACTCTGTGGCCAGCATCTCCGGGGCCAATGCAGCGTGCATCTTGTCGGCATTGATCTTCAGGGTCGACAGAACACCGGTGGCGATCTGGATGGAGTCGCTGACCGTCTTGATGTGGTCGATGAGAGGCTCAACAGACTCCTGCAGATCCTTGTTGTAGGTTGTAGGAAGACCCTTGATGGTGACATACAAACCCGCCATGTGCCCGAACGCACGACCGCTCTTTCCTCGGATGAGTTCCAGCGAGTCTGCGTTCTTCTTCTGAGGCATGAGGGAGCTTCCAGTAGAGTAGGCGTCGGCCAACCGCACGAAGCCAAACTCCAGACTCGAGTATATGATCAGATCCTCCGCCCAGCGCGACATCTTGAGCATGAAGCTCGACCCCCATTGTAGTGTCTCGAAGACGAAATCGCGGTCTCCGACAGCGTTGAGGGAGTTTGTGAGTAAGCCCTCAAAACCAAGCTCCTTGGCCATGGCGTCGCGGTCGATGTTGAAGGGGTTGCCTGCCAACGCGCCGCAGCCGAGTGGAGAACGGTTAACGCGCTTGATGACTTCGCGGAGGCGCTCGAGCTCGGATGCGAAAGCGGTGGCATGCGATAGGATCCAGTGCGACCACCGGACGGGCTGTGCCTTCTGGAGATGTGTGTAGCCCGGCATGAGCACGTCGATCTCGGCCTCGGCTCGCTGTACCGATGTCTTGATCAGGAGCTTCAGGTAGCCCTCTAGTGTCCTGAGCTGCTCCCTCAGCCATAACCGCATGTCGGTCGCGACTTGCTCGTTCCTGCTTCGCCCTGTGTGGAGCTTGCCTCCGATGTCCTTGCCGATAATCTCGCTTAGCCGTCGCTCGTTGGCGGTGTGGATGTCTTCATCGTTCGCCTTGACCTCGAAGGAATTCGTCGCCCACTCCTCCTTGATCTGGGCCATGCCCTTCTCGATGGCTGCGAACTCGTCGGCGGTGAGGATGCCATTGTTCTTGTTTGCGCGGGCAAATGCGATAGAGCCGGCGATATCTTCAGCGTAGAAGAGACGGTCGTAGGGGAGAGACGCATTGTATTGCTCCATGACTGGGTCGAGGCCCTCTGCAACGCGTCTTAGCACCAGTCATCTCAAGTGTCGATGGACTCAAGAGGTCAATGGCTGCACAAACCTGTGAAACGACCTCCCCAGAGCATGTTCTCTGCTACTTTCTTTTCGGATGCCATCTTGAGATCTATGAGAGAATAACGTGTGGAACTGGGTTGTGACTGTTTGCGCGTTCGAGAAAAAGATATGACGCTCCGCATCGGCGGCAGGGGTGCGATAGCGCTAAAACGTCGCGGGGAACTTTCCCTGGTCTCCACATCGGCTGCCCCTCAGCCACAGACCCGTCATCATCAGGTACACATCAAGCTTGCAGTGTCAACTGGGAAAAGATCTCATATTCAGAGATTTCATTCATTCATAAGTAGCGTACGCGCTCTCGACGCTCTTCAAACAGAAGTCCTCCGGGACGCTAAACACGGGCTATCCCATTCACTTCCAAAAGGAATCAAAAACTCTAGAGAACCATCTGGTGGAAAACTTAGCAATACTTCTCATTAGAATTTCTCAAGATCGGGGGCTTACAAAAGAAGCGACGCCAGTTGGAATTTCTGCGAGAAGTCTCCTGGTTGAACCCAGCTTCTAATAAGCCCGAGTTGGAGAAATGCTCCGGCACATGCTTAGGCGAGTTTGAGGTAGCAAGCAGCTCGTTTTTAAAAGCTTGCTCATACTGTTCCGAAACGGGGGAGCCGCTATATAATGAAGGTGCTGCGCTGTCTTTTCGCTTCCGTTGGGAAATTTGGTCTGGTTTCGCCTGTGGTTGTGATTGTGGCTGTTGCTGCGCCTGTGGTTGTTGCTGTGATGCGAAGGCTAGGTCTGGAGAATCTTGTTTGTCAGCGTTGGCTGCTATTCTTTCTATTTCGATAATGGGCACCGGATGCCGAGGTTGTGGGTGCATTAGTTCTTGGTTACAGTATTTGACGATGTGTGGTTGCTCCGGCATTGTCGACATGATTCCGGCTGACAGGCTTAGACGGTAGTTGTAAGAACAAACACCAGGGCTGCTTATAATTTACCACGACCACTACTTAGTGCACTTACAACTGCGGTGACGGGATCTGCACCGGATTTCTTAGCACACAATGTTGTTGAGGCGCTTTGTGAGTGTGGGGAATGTCTTCCTTTGCTCACTCACCGCCTTTGTAGGTGTCGAAGACGATTTGAGGCTGGGGAAATTTTACTTTTTACTTTTGGGACCGCACGAATATATCTGCGGTTCGGATGTGCAACCAAGTCGTTCAGACCATCTTATCGTAGATCTCATCACTGTTGTTGTTCCACACCGCTACTATAGTCCAGGGATTGAAATATGTCATTATTCATTACGTCCAGCGTCAGCGCTAGGATATGCTAGAGAACAGCCTTGGTATAAAACTCGATCAAGCAATTCGCATCTTTCCACGGTCTTTCCATGGGCCGGTCTCTTCGTCGGCGCTCAAATGCCACCCACAACTGCACCGATGACACTCAGACCCAGCAGCATTGATACCACCCAACTCGCACCTCCACTGATCCTCACACCCGCACTAGCATAACCTCGCTCCTCATCGACCTTTCTCGCACCGACCGCCTTGTCCGTGTTGAAGCAGCCGAACATGCCCATGCCGCTTGCGCCTTCTTTCTCGTACTCTTCCATCTTTTGTGCCAAGCAACTCTGGACGATGTCTGGTGAATCGGTGATACAGTATTGGAAGCAGCCGTCGTTGTCTTCTGAGTTAATGATGACTGGAGTTGAGGACGCGGATGGTGACGATGTGGTTGAGTCGGGAGCGGAGTAAGTCGCGATCGCGTTGATGTGCCCGTTGCAGCATGCATCTAGTATTGAAGAGTTCGAGCCACCGACAGGTACGGCGCACGATGGGAGGTTGGTGGGTGGTTGAGGGACCGAAGTGAATGGTTGGCACGACATTTTTGCGACGTTACTGAGAGTTTTTCGTGTCGGTGTGAATATTCGGAACTTGGCTGTGGAGGCGTCTTGCGAACGTTTCGTAGATGAGTCGATGGTGCAGTCGTAATTCGAGATGACGTTGTAGGTACTAGACACGACTTGCGCGCTGGTCGAAATCTCTCTCGCAATAAGAAAAAGGGAGATGACGAAAGACGATGGATGAGAGAAAAACTCCGTCGCTATGCTGAGACTTGACTGAAGGAAACAAGCAAGTTATGTCGCAAATGAAATACAGAGTTGTTCACAGAACAGACTCAAAAGAAAAGAACCGAATGAAAATCGACTGAAGGAAAGAAAGATGGTTGAAGCTGGAGAATACTGTACTATCATCGCAAGAGCAGAGCCTCATATGTAGACTTCGTACGGTCTAAGAATATCTCAGGTGGATACGCGGGTGGGTAGTCGGCAGCGCGAGATCTAGCGTTACGCGCCGACCCTCTCGGCTGCGCGACGCGTTGGTTGGCCCGCAACGATCAATGGGATTACGCGCTAACACCACGGGCAGTTCCCGAAACAACACGTTCTGTTGTGGTTGAAACGTTGTTATGCTGATTTCGGATAGCCGTCATGCTCCGTTTTGTCCAATGGGTGTGTTGGGTTTGCTGTGTAGTGAATGTCACGTGCGCGAGATCGAACCATTTGGGTCGCTCACTTGCCGCTGCCTAGACGGCCGAAGGGCTGAGTAATGAGGAATGCATATCAGTGGCTGATGGAAAGATTGAACGCGAGTAGACCAGGGGTCTCTGATTCGATTGAAATGTGGAGTTCGTCGGGTACAGAAATCCGTTCCACGTTCTTGCCCAGGTATAGAGTTGCGAAGACATTTCTGCTTGACCAGGCACACTGCGGCCATGATCAGCGTACGAGTTGTTGTACAGGGCGGTCCATAGTCGAAGCGTATGACAGCCAAATCCTTTGAACTTGGAGCATGAATCTGACGCGCCACCAACGCCTTCCCATAACAGAACAGACTGAGCCCCATACAATGCGAGACAACTGTCGCAAGCGGTATTAGGTTCAGCTGTTCTCGTCCTCATCTTCATGCGCGGCCGCCCATGGGCTTCTCTTGCGTAATGATACGCCTCTTTTCTCAAGCACGAATGGTATCGGCGCTAGACAGATGGCGATTGCCATCAGTACTAGACTCGCGTTCCTGGTGCCTACGTTCAAGAACAGGTGTCTTCCGACAAGTGGGAATCCAGCACCAGCAAGATTCCGAATGAGTCCAATCCCGGCAAGGGCTGATGCTGAGTACGTCTTGTAGGCGTCTTCGGTGTACGTGAGCGTCATGAGAACTAGATCAAATTGTTAGTGCAGCCGTTTGACCTTTTTATCTGTGTAACTTACTGAGAGTGTAGAATGACCATCCCCAGAATGCGCTGGCGAGAACTGCGAAGAAGGGGTGTATGTTCGGCGTTGCGGTGAGTGCGAAAGCCAGAAGAGACACCGGTAGCACAATCGCTGCCAGCTTCGCATGATGCACTCGCGCCTCCGGGACGTCGCGATGGCCGGCCTGCGAAACCCGCTTTTGGTAGTATCGTTCTTGTAAGACGTTCGTAGCTAGACCAAGCGTAATGCCAACAACAATTCCCAGGAATGAGATACCGACGCCGATAGTATCGAAACCGTATCCGTTTGGGCCGAAGATCATGTGGAAGGCGCCGTTGAACAGGAAGCTCAAACCGTAAAGGAACCCGTTGTAGAGTGCACCAAATTGCACGATAGCCTCAGAGCCTAAGAACCTGAATGGGCGGGCGAGTGCTGTAGTGAACAGTTGCTTCGGTCCTCGTTGCTTCATTTCATCCGGCACTTCGATCCTCTCGTCTCCTGTTTGCTGTCGTAGGGTCCGTGCTCTCCGCAAGAGGATCACACTATGTCTTGTTTCTCCAAGGCTATAGAGCGCGACGACCATGACCACCCAGAAGGTCAAGCAGATGAAAAACATGATGCGGAATACAGTATGCCACGATCGGCCATGCGCGATGAACGAGAAGAGCACAAATCCAGTCGGACTGCCACCTGTCGCTGCCCAGAGAAACCAAGACATTGCTGGCCCGGTATCGTGGTGATGAAAAAGATCCGCGATGGTGCCTCCGAAGTTCGAGATTGTCGTGGATGAGAAATAACCCGAGAACAGACGCAGGACAAGAAACGGCCCAAGGCTCTCTACATATGTCGTTCCCAAAAGGAGCAAGAGAAAGATACCGTAAGACACAATATAAACAGGTCTCCGTCCAAAGTATTCCGAAAGTGGCGCCAAAGTCATAGGACCAAAAGCCAGCCCAAGAACATACATGCTCAGTCCCAGAACAGCGACACTCGGCGACACGCCCATGTCTTTCGCGAAGTCGCTCGCGACGGGACTAAAGCCACTCGCGCCCCAAGAGACACTGAGGTCTATGGGCACGATGGCGGCGACCATTAGCCATTTGCGCGCTTTCGACCAGTTCCGGGGGTCGTCTGGATCGTGGGGTTCGAAAGCTATAACCTTAGTTGGAGAGCTGGGTAGCAGCGGCTGGCTCTCTGGTTGCGAAGAGCTCATCACTGCGGAAATAGGCCGCGCAAGCTGACAAGATCCCGGGGATTCCGATGTTTGGTGTTGAATGCTTCGGAAGGCAGGTACACAAGGCGGATTCGGTTTCCCCTAGATAATGACGTCACCGGTCATTCGTCCCGGATTAGCACCGAAACGCCGGAACAGGACGTTTAGAAACTATAACACTTTCAATATTTGCGGTCATGCGTCGCTGGTATTACTTTTGCGCGAGTTTGTTATAAATTCGACTGAGGGGAGCTTAACGCGATGATCTGATGTAGGTAAACTACCTAGGGAGCTGGTGTGTCCATTTAAAGCTCCACGCCGCCCGGGCGTGCTCATGGAATATGTTCCATAGTTCTTTTGATTGTAAAAGGCCATTGCCTTCCCCCTTCTATTTCTTTGCCGAGTTCCCAACTGACAAATACATCAAACTGTTGCAAGCCTTCAATTTCCTTCAACGGGGTGAACAAGGCATCCTCGTAGATATAATACGGTTTAGGACGCGTCCTCCATGTCACCAGGTCGACCCTTATGTATCTTAGGGCCTCCATCTTTGATATCGCCTTCCAGGTACGAGTCCAGCATGACAGGTCGTATGGCGGTACACCTTTCGCCATCTCCCATAGCATGCTTAAGTCATGACTTCTCCACTTCAGGTGTAGCGATTGAATTGCTTGAAAGTGATGCGTGGGTACAAGACGATGAAGACAGAAGAATGCTGTACTGGTAGGGATATAGAATATGTTGCGTGCGTAGAGATGCTGTATGGATTCGGAATACCTAACGCAAACAAGTTAGTCATATTTTGTACACCAGTGAGACCTCAGGTAGGAAAAGAGACATACGCGATCTTACACGACCGTGGAAAGGCCATAAGCTGCTGAAACTTCGCGCATCTCAAATCGAAGGACGATACCGTGCGATCGTGATATCTCCACAACTCGATCTCTTCCGGGACAAGCTCCACTTCAAGTTCTTCGTTTCCGAGGGCGTATAGATAGATCATTGTCCGCAGCTCTGGAGGCAACTTCGTGAAAAATGAGCATTGTGGCTGAGTCGAGAACCCATCCGTTGCTGCGCTCAATGCCGAGACTTCCATCGTGTCAGAGCGGATAGGTGGTAAAGATGCGTTCCAATTCGCCCGACGCGTGTTCCGCCATTCCATACTTACTCGTCTTCGCTCTTGAAACCTCTTGGCACTGGTCCTATGAAGTCTAGGCTCGATCACTGCCTCGCAGAACTTGCTGAGCACACTCCAGGCCATCTCATTGATCGATCGCATGACCACTGCCACAGAGTCGATGAAGATGTGGTAAAGGGAGAAAAGGGCGATAACGATACTATGGAATCGACGTCCTGACCGTTCAATACTTATCATCAATACAAAGAGGTTCACTCCGGTCGAGCGTGACCCATAAGTGATACGGTAGACTGGTGCCTAGTCACCCTGGTGTGGCAAAGCCATTGCGGCACAGCATCATCCAGGTCGGGGCGTGGCTTATGCAAGGTGCCACTCGGCTAAGACCGTGACACAACTAGCTCCTTGCGGACCCAATAGAGCCCATGGCTGGATAGGCTCTGTTTGGTCGAGTGAAGTTTGACTTCCCAGTGTACTTTGTTCAATGAACAAAATATCATTGCATGGGCAACCAGTCACTCACGCCTATTCCTCGCGTGATTTTGAAGGGCCATGTCTTTCCTCCACTCTCTCGTCGAAGGTTTCCATCTTCGCTCCAACTAGTGTATACCGCAAATCTTTTCAAACCCCTCAGAGTTTCCAGTGGAGTAAAGAGGACATGTTCATATGCAGCGTCCAAATATGGCGCCCAGATCACCATGTCGACCTCCATATACTCTATTGATCTCATTTTTGATATTTCCAACCACATTGAAGACCAACATGAAGCATTATACGGTGGATCGCCTTCCAGAAATTTGTGCATCTCGTGTGTCGAAAGATACGCCCATCTCAACTTCATGCAACGAATGCTTTGGAACCAACGCGGAGGAAGAATACGGTGAAGAGCGAAGAAGGCGGTAAGGCTGGGAATTCGAAAGGTGATTTCGCTATAGACGTATTGTGCGGCTTCGACGTAGCTTTAGCATATTCAGTCAGATATACTGTATCATGGAGCAGTAACGTTATTCATGTGAGGAATTTACTTTACTCACGCAGTTTTGCACGACGCTGGGAACCCGAGCAGCTTCCTTGCTTGTTCGCAACTCAGCGTGAATGGAATCTCGTCGTCGTTCTCCTCACCCATCTGACGCTGAAGCTGTTTATCGTCCTGGCCATGGAGCTCAAGCCGGAGGACTTGGCCGCCCATGGCGTATGTATAAATAAGCCTCCGTAGCTCGAGAGGCAGCTTCGCGAAGAACGGCGATTGTTGTTGAGTGCATACGTCGGCGGTTGAACAAGAGTCAAAGGCGTCCTCAGATTTCTGCCTTACTCTAGGAAGTCGGGCGTTCCAAGCAGCACAAGCTTCGGCTCGCAATCGATCGTGGTACTCCTTCCGCTTACGTGCGCTTTTCTTCAGTCCGCAGTCAACAGGTGCGACAATTAATGCTTCGATAAGTTTGTCCTTGAGTGAGCGCATCAGTGTTGAAAGAGAGCGCATGATGGTATAGCCGGAATTACTGGTTTGATGCTTCCTTTTGAAGAGCTTGCGAAGTCGTCTTCAGCGATGCGTACCCAGCTGCGGCGTCAAGGCTAACACCAACCGTAAAATCCAGAAGAGAACGAGGTCGCAGTACAAAAGTGTATGCACAGGGTGGCGCTGTCTGATGCTCTGCAATCGCCCATGCAAGGAGAGAATACCTGTGCTGAAAGTGGCACGGCATGGGGCGCGGCTTTGGCTAGCGAGGAAAAGACCAGGCAGCAGTTGCGAGGCGCGTACCCCAATTCGCGCAGCCATCAAAACACCTGTATCATCAAAAGAAGGGGAAAAGCGGATAGCAAGACTAACTAGCTACCGTACCTGCTAATCGAGGCATCAGATGCACACGGTGGCACGTGCTCGAGAGTCCATCGCCCACCCAGGCGCACATTGGGGCAGCTTTAAGGAAGGTGTCGTCCTAGGTATGCTCTATATTGTATCGGTCAACGAGAGTCTGCATGATTTGAGGGTGCGGAGTTGCAAGAACACGCGCGTGTATGATGACGGGTACGCGATGACAAGAAAGCGCGTTCCGTCATAGCTCGCCAGAAGCAGAGCTAGTTGCCAGCACGGCACCACAGCGACGTCAACGACCTCCGCACACCCTCAGCGCCAATATGAATGTCAAACTGCACCAAAAGGTGCGGCCTGTTTACTCATCGCATCTTCGACAGCAACATGTAGGCCGTCCCGCCCTCCAACAGACCCTGTCCTCGGTCGCTTTCACGCCGAAGCGCCGAGTAGCGCGTCTTCCCCATAGCAGTCTCTCCTCCTTTACCCCGGATTACGGCCAGGATCATCGATCTTAGCTTCAATTAATTTTCCCGTGTACCTGGATAAGACCTGTATAAGAATGGGGAGCGAAGTACTTCCGAGGGCAAGTAGTGCTCGTTGGCGCCTTCCGTTCACAATATGCGCTCCACCACAGCGACCGCGGCGGCGCTCTTGTTGTCTTCGAAAGCATGGGCTTTTCTGAACGCGAGTCAGAACAACCAGAGTCTTACTATTGCCAACGATCGTCTAGTTGCGTCGGTGAGCAAGACAAGAGGATATATCAATGTCCTTACTCTTGACGGCCAGAACCTCCTCGGGACGGAAGATGGCAACACTGGAGTCGGTCCCTATCTCGACTGTTACTGCACTCCATCTGGCTTCTGGACACCAGGCCGCGGAAGCAATGTTCAGTACCAGCTGTTCAACGGCAAGGATTCTACTAATACTTCGTATGGGGGTATCAGCATGGGCGAGACATACGCTCCGACCGGTCAGAGGCTGGAGCAATACTGGTTCCTGAGGGAAGGAGAAACAGGTCTGCATACCTTCAGCCGCGTGGTATACAACAATAAGACCACTCCCTTTTTGCGCAACTTGCAAGAGTTTCGCACACTGTTCAGGCCAAACCATGAACCCGCGCTCTTCACGCACTTCGTTACCAACGAGAAGTTTGCTGCACCTCGTCCAGATACCGAGGGACAAGTCACTGTTCAAGACGCTACATGGTGGCTGGCCAATAAGGAAGATCCGTACGTGACGGGCGTAGGAGACTACTTTACCAAGTACACCTTCCAAGACACATGGCGCGATCACAAGGCTCATGGCATGTACGCCGACGGTACTGGTAGCGCCAATGGCTCAACCTACGGCGCCTGGCTTGTACACAACACTGTCGAAACTTACTTCAACGGCCCCGTTCATTCCGATCTCGTTGTCGACGGCATCGTTTACAACTACATGGTCTCCAACCACCATGGCGATCAAACGCCCAATATCACCGATGGTTTCGACCGTACCTTTGGGCCGCAGTACTTCCACTTCAACTCAGGCGGCTCGCTCGAAGGACTCCGGGAAGATGCCGACCAGTATGGTCTCCGTCCAGAATGGAACGCCGACTTCTACGACTCCATCGCAAAGCACGTTCCGAATCTCGTCCCCACCTCCGGTCGTGGTACCTTCAACGCAAAGATCAACCTGCCTGTCGGAGCCAAGAATCCCATCGCCATCCTCACAGAGAGCGGCCACGACTTCCAAGACAACGTCTTCGACACGAAAGCATACCAATACTGGGAAGACATTGCTCCCACCGGCGAAGTCACCATCCCGCGTGTGAAAGCAGGGAACTACCGTCTCACAATCTACGCCGACGGTATCTTCGGCGACTACATCCAAGACGACGTTTCCGTCTCCGCTGGAGAAGACACTTCCATAACCGCGACATGGACCCCCGAATCCGCCGGCACAGAACTCTTCCGCATCGGCACCCCCGATAAATCCTCAGGCGAGTACCGCCACGGCTACGCCCAGTCCCCCACACATCCCCTCCTCACAGAAGAATACCGGCTCTACTGGGGTGCTTACGACTTCATCGACGAGTTCCCTGAAGGCGTGAAGTACAAAGTCGGTACGGACGACGCGTCTCAAGCACTCAACTACGTCCACTGGGCTGTCTATGGCGGAAAAGCAAACTACGAGCGTCCGGAACCTGTACCTGACCATCCGTATAACTGGACTATCCTGTTTGATGCCAAAGCGAATGAACTGAAGAACAGGACTACAGCGACCTTTACGGTGCAGCTTGCGGGTGCGAAGACGGCGGCGGGGAATACGGATGTTTTTAACGCGAGTGAGCCGTATTCGAATCTGCCGTATACGGTCAATGTGAATGGGGTGGATCTCGAGCCTTGGATTATTCCGTGAGTTTCTCATTCTTTCTCGTTCTTTAATCAGAAAAGTGTACTAACGATCATACCAGATACAACCAATCCTCATCCTGCGCCGTCCGCTCAGCAGTCATATGCTACAACCTCGCGCACAAATTCCTTTTCCCGTCGTCCATGCTGAAGGAAGGGGAGAACAGTTTGGTACTCAGCCTGCCGTACAACGGAACCAACTATGAGAGCGCTTTGTTGCCTGAAGCAGTGTATGTGCAGTATGACGCAATGAGATTGGAGGTCAAGTAGATAGAGACAAAAAATAGGATGTTTGCTCTATCGAAGCTCGATATAGAAGAAAAGACAATCAACGCCGTGATTATGCACCGCTAAATGTACATTTGCTCTTCCCCTTGTCATCGATGAGTGTATCCAATGATAAGGCTAAGCAACTTCCTCAACCATGCGTCCACTGAAAGGCTTCTGAGCCCCTTTCTGCGTCTCTCCAGAGAAGACTCTGCCAACAGGGGCTTGGAGCCACTCGTCTGGCACAGCAAGTTGTGTCCCCTTGGCGTTCTGGATGTATCGTACGTAGAGTGGGTTCGCTCGCTCAGGCTCCTGTTCGATCTCCTCGCCATCTTCGTTGAGCTCGATCATGGATTTACGGCCGCGCTTCGGGGGTTGTTTCTTGAGGAGACGGTTGATGGTGTCGAGCTAGGGTGGCAGGTCAGTAACTGTATGTAGTAAAAGATACCGGAGTTCAACAAACCTTCTCCTCTTCATTCCTCTTCTCGCTGAGGTTCTTCCTCCGCCTTGCCATCTCTGCCCTTCGCATGGCATGCTCTTCAGCTGTGAGGTGTTTCTTCTTCTGTGCCTCGTTCGAGAGAGCTAGGAGTGCGCCATCTTCCTCTTCGTTGATCAAGGCACGTTGGCGCTTCGTCATCTTGCTGACATCGGGAGTCTGGTCGCGGCTGAGGTCTTCGTCGCTGTCCATCTCGTCCATATCTGCGCCTGGTGTGACGCCCATGTCGTCGTCTTCCTCGCCCTCAGCATCCTCGTCTTCGCCTTCTGCGTCTTCTTCCTCAAGGTCAGAGTCGGGGTCGCTGAGGTCGTCGTCATCGTCGTCGTCCATGGCCATTTCCTTGGCCTCCACTTTGTCTTGGGCCTTTGTGAGCTTTATGGCTGGCGCTGGCTGGACGGGGATCCCTCTGCTCGCATTTACGGTAATGCGTGGTGCTGGCGTGTCCTCCATGTCGTCGTCTTCATCTCCCTCGGCGTCCATGTCCTCATCCTCGTCTCCCTCAGCGTCTGGCTCGTCGGAGTCTTCATCCACGTCCATGGCATCAACCTCCTCGGCGTCGTCGTCATCTTCGTCTTCGTCGTCCTCGCTGTCGATCTCCCGCACTACGCGACTACTCCTGGATGCGCGTTTGCCCGCGACTATGTTCTGCCTGCTGACGCCTGCCTTTGGTACGACTCCACCAGTGGCTTGTCTGAGCTTATTGGGCGATGACTTGACGGTGAGATGGATCGACTGGCGCGTCTCTTCGGGCGAGGAGCGCTGTATGACGGCCGCAGCGGGCGACTGGTTGGCAGTGCCGCGGCGAGGGCGGGTCGAGGAAGCGGTCGGGGCACTGGAGGCTGTTAGAGGAGCTGGAGGTGCGCGCGCGCGGAGGCGAGGCATGATTGCAGAGGAGCGAAGTGCGAGGCCGGCAAAAGCGGGAGAAGGCAGTCAGGAAGGATTGCGACGGCGTCAGATAGGCCGTCGGGTCCGTTGGCCTGGGGCAGGGGTGTGCAGGCGGGTGGCACGACGGTGGTGGTGAGAGGGGCGCCTCTGGGGGCAGTGACGGGCTCTTGGGGATGTTGTACTCGCTGCGCTTCCCTTGGCGATGGGTGCAAGCTATTCGCTCGCCTTGTCAGCCACATACCTGGTGCTGTTTCCTCGCTGGTCCCATCCCTCGCCCTCGGATTCGTCATGCTCGGTGCTTATCCGTCGCATGCGTTTCGCCGCGCGATCTGCCATCTTTGCGATTGGTAAGACGATATCCTCTAGATTAAAAGTGGTTCCAATGGCGTGTTGCGACAATTCTACGCGTGTTGGTCATCGGCCATTCCATCAACCTTCAGATGGAGATTCGCCGGGATCTTCCCCAGGTCCTGATTAGGCCCGAATAGGCTAGCGCACGTCTTCCCTTCCATAGAAACAAAGATGATCTTTCTCGCATCACAACATCGAGAAGGCATTTCAATTCTGGTAACTTCACAAATCATTCGTAACTAGTTTAGTATTCAATCATAAGACATGCTGTATATTAGGACTACATCGGACGATTGACTGAATTCACCATTGCCCGCCCACTTCTCAGGTAAACACAGCCTTGACAGTCTCTTCAAGATCCTCCTTAGGCACACCCAGCTTGTCGTTCCAAAGCCCCATAGATGAGAAATCACCCAATTGCTGCTGCTTGCCAAACGTCGCGCCCTGAATCAAGTACATGATACCGCTGTGATCTCCCGACTGGAGCTTGGCACGTCCTTGCTCGATGTGCTCCTTTACATTGACCTTGTTGACAGTCCACTTGGTGCCAGTGACCTTCTCTGCTGCGGCCAAAATCTCCTTTTGCGTTGTCTGAAATCCACTGATGTAGACATATTGGTTCTTAGTCAAGTCGGAGTTCTTGAGTGCGTTGACGGTCGCGATACCGATTTGGTTGAGGTTGGTGCTTGAGAAAACAGCTTCACCATCATCAAAGAGGGTAGCAGTCCTTGACTTGCCGTCAAAGCCCAAGAACGCTACCCTAAGGCCCCAGTCGAAGAAGGGGCCAGTGGCAATGCCAGTCCAGCTAATCTCCTTCTCCTTGGTCTTGAGGTATTTGATTGTCTCGAACTTGGGCTCAAACACGGGCACAATCTCACGAGCGCGCTCGTCATAGACGTTGCTTCCATACTCGGAAGGAAGGAAGCGCTCCACGCCCGCTGCGATCGCGGCATCGATCAACTTGTTTTGGTCGCCCAGTGCCATGCCGCCGACGAGCGACAAGACAGCATCTTGGCCCTGGAAGGCTTCCTTCAAGCTATCGTGGGAATCGTAGTCCGCGCGGATGACTTTGACGCCTGCGGGGAAGGTCGAGCTTGAGCCTTGGCGCGAGAGGACAGTTGTGTTGAATGAGGAATCCTTGAGGAAGGCGTTCAGAATGGAAGGACCAAGGTTGCCGCTCGCCTGTTATTGTTAGTTGTCGTATGCAAGAGAAGTCTGGCAGGTATACATACGCCGATGATGATGACGTTCTTGATAGACATGGTCGATAAGTGTTGATGGTGGAGTCTGAACAGATCCGATGTCTGTATTAGGTTGTGGAGTGTGTAGTGATCTTGATGCTGTGAGTGTCGTGAGTTGTGTCTTTACTTCACCGATGAAGACGCTCTCTTATGTACTCCACGACGAAGACGTGATTATGCATGGCTATGATGCAGGTACAGGGCCCCACATCCCCAAATCCGCGCTGCTTGTAAATCTGCGTCGTACAACCACGTTACCTTAGTAATGAAGGCTGAACCAAAGCCGCACATGGCATGCATTTCAATCATGATGTGGCGCCATTGCTTACGACACTAGTCTTGGTCGACACCTAGGTGCCTGGGGTAGGTGTAAGGTCGGTGTACTTAATCTCTCCGATAACCACTCTCCAGAAGCTTCGCTGCGGAAGTAGTGCATGGTAAGGCTCTATCGCCGAAGGTCAATCTCGTAATTACGCCGAAATTATCATTCCAACAGATCAGGTTCGAGTTGGTAGAAGGCTGATGTTGGGGTTGCTTAGCACATCTCGCGGAAATGCACCGCCACGCCAAGGCGCTAGCCTGATCCAGATCATGACTGTGGAAGTCGCGCGCGCGGTCACCCATTTCCTGAAGCTGTCACTTTACGCTTTCCCACCGTCTTCGTCACATCACCATCCCCAAAAAACACGTATTGATCAATACGTCGCAGAGCCGCTGGTATCGCAGCAAGATGAATCTTTACATTCGGACCTCAACCCAGAGCGAACGCGCGTTCATTCTTCATCGCCAAGACTCATTCTGTTCTCGATAATACCCCATCTCTCAAGCTGCATGAGCAGCTCGAGTGGATCTGCTGCGTTCCAAGCGCTGATTTCCCACTCTGTACGATTCCTCCCGCCCCCTTTGTCATACACCCAAGGTATCTTCTCAATGGTCCACACAAGCTCTCGTTGTGACGCGTTCAATCGACGGATGTACTCCCTCGCTTTCATAACCGCGTCTTTAGTCCCCTTTCGCCGAACCTTCATCACCGACGCTACCACATACATTCCTGGACATCTCGTGTTGAGGCGCAGCTTCGTGTGCATTCGGTCGATATCCGTCAAGATCGCGTGGTACGCATGCTTGTTGAGACCGAGGGCGTCCATTTCAGGTGTATGAGGCGGATAGATGGGATGTCTGAATCCGAAGCGCAGTACTCGGAGTCTGGTTCCTCGCTCCACCGTCTGACGGCATTCCAATCTTCTGTTATGCTCGTAGCTGGTTCTGTTCACGGCACTAGGAAACTGCTCCTTCCACGCCCGATCATCGCTCACCAGCGCGGCAATGATATCTTGCTTCAGTGTAGTATCGGCATACTGCTTCCTCCTATTCACTAGAGGGTTGTCTTCCATCTCAGCCAGATACTTTGCATATGTACTGCGCCGCGTGCTGGCATTGATGCTTGCTCTCATCCAAGCTCGAAAGTAAGGATCGGCACCGTATCGATCGATATTGGCACTCAGAACCTCCCGCTTACGAAGTGGGACCGCGTTGGGACAAAGAGGATGTGGCTTCGAACGATCTCGAATTTGTGCGTGGTGGGGGATGAGGTCATCTGCACACCTGATCGTCTCCGCCGCAGACATTGCTTGACGCCCAAGTGTTGGTCTTGGTCCAGACTCAGCGCATGGGAATACATCGATGAAGGACAGACGCTGACCCATACGCTGACTCGGCTTGGCTGGAGGCGCAGACATCAGTGCCGCTTGCAAGGTTTGGTCGCGGTCGACATGGAGAATCTGGATATGTGACTCTGAGACACGAGAGGGCGCGAAAAGCGAAAACGATTGCACGCAAACCATCACCGAAACGCCCCTGGCTTGAAGATTCCATGTTACCTCTTCAAGTAGCTGATTGAGCGCGATAGCCTCATGCTGGTTCTTCTTCAACTGTTCGGTTGTGTCCCAAAACCTGCCGCATTTGCCTGGCCCGTGCTTCTTTCCGGAAGCCTTGCGTTTACTGGCTTCAGCAGGGGCTGCCGCAACCGGTCCTGCACATTTCTTTCTCCTTACTCCCGTCCAGATCTTGTTCAAGAAGTCCCTCAGCGCAGTTGTCAAGCGACAATAATCTTCATACGTGAGGCCATGGTCTGCTAGCGCAGTTGTGTACTCTGTAGGTTCGCAGAGGCGAAAGGATGTCACGAAATGCGCTTCGGATCGAGTACATTGTTGACGGTCGGAGACCCCAGGGAACAATATCCCGATGTCGTCAACGAAGCGTTTCTCCGGCTGTTGAGGGGGTAGGCGGAAGTCGCTTGCCTGCACGACGGATTTGCGAATATTCTCCAATGTCGAGTGCCTCATACTAATCGTCGATTTCAAAAGGCTTCTTGCTCTAGCTCCAATACGCTCGCCAAGGATGCGTTGATCGCCTGAGACGCAGGCATCCGGCCGTGTGGCTGACGAGATTAGGCTGCTCTTTGGGTACGAAGATTCCGACTGGAGTGGCGGATCTGCGATCGTACTCTCCGAGCACTGTTTCCCAGACGACTGCGCATAAAGGGCGCGGTGATACACTAGCGGGCTCGCCTCTTTGACAACGCGAGAGTCGCTATCGGATATGTTATTTGTTGCGACATCCAGATCTGGCTTCGTGGTTCGAAAAGGTATGGGATCAGTGTGCCTGCGAGATAGCACAGGCCTGGCATGCTCGTCCTCTCCTTCTCTTTCCGCACGTTCCAGGTCTTCCCTCTCACTCCCCAAGGTCGTTATACAATCCACCGACAACCGCTGAGCCATGTTGAAGATCTGGACGTCATGGGTCTCTTTCTCCCGTGTCTTTCCGATTGTCATACAGTACTGACGGTGTCTTTACTCGTCCTGGGCGGATAAACTGGATTCGCAGTTCTCTTGAGGTGTTTGGAACTTGTTGAGGGCGCTGGTAAACATGATCGTGGGCAACAACCCACTAGATATGGACAGAAGCGACTGCCGGCTGCTAAATTTACAATTGTGGCAGCTCGGCAATGTTTCTCTTCCTGCAGAGCGATTGACTCTGGACCAATCTGCACTCACAAATGTCGGCCGAAACTGAGGGCAGGGGCGTATGCGAAGACAAAGGGCTGCGGCAAGGGGCTGCCCTTTGCGCATGTCTTGGACCACTACTTCAACAAGTCTCGACGCACGATGACATTCGAACACCACAAGCATTAAGTCTTCACCCAAAACGGTCACGTCCAAGGATCTACTGATTACACGGTCCATGGTGAGTTGCTCCGCGGATCTAACATGCGCTACGCTTTCCCATATAGGTGAATTTTCAAGCGCAAAATACGTGGCATTTCAACTTGGGCTTTCGTCACCGCTGCGATCGATTCAAACTCTGGAGTCCAAGCTCAATGCGATTGTTGTTGGCCCCAAAGGTGAGGGCATCTGGCGGTGGCGCAAAGGATCTGGCATTTCATGCGCCTGAAAACGCCGCAATCTCATGGGCCAGGATTTGCACGCATCTTCGCAGGGTCTCTTCCTCTATACGATTTAGCCTTCTCAGCCGATATCTGATGAGAAGTAGAACATCGGAGTCATACTGTCGGCGCATTGTCATACACTGGTATGCGTCATACAAGCAATCGTAATGTGTTATAGTATGACAACCCCTTCCCGACAAGCTCTCTCTATCCCGCCACAAGAGCACCTTTCAGTCGTAATCTTGTGCATACCCAAGTACTCACCTGTCTTTTGGACGACTTCAATAGCTGATAGAACAGGCCAACATGCCTTCATATCCGTCGCGCCATTCAGGTCCAACACTACAGAAATTCCAACGACGAGTGCAGCACGATATGACAGTGCTGTTCAAGTTAGTATGTACATGGGAGGCTTTGAGTCTCAAAGCTACTGACTGCGTAGTATCTTGCATTCACTGACGCAGTGTGACTTCTTCGATATGACAGACAAAAGACTCACAGGGTTCGACACTCGGATCATTCAGCGTTTCTTATAAATTCTACATTCCAGTCGGTCACTTGAACTACATTCTCATAGAGTCGCACGAATACACCGACATAATCTCTCGGCTATAGACCATGAGCGACCAGGAATTCAAGACAAATCTAACTAGCCACTTTTACAACGAGTTACGTTACGCAGAATGTTCTCCAAAAAAAGCTTCGATATATGCAGATCACGCCATGAAGATCTATAGCTATTATTGGGGTCGTGGAGACACTCACGAAACGGCCTTAGGTCATGCCCAACACAGTATCGAAAAACATTTCCATCCAGCCGAAGAGTTGGACCTTCCGGGAGGTAGTCTTTACTCAGAAGAAGTGGCGAAACAGCAGAGAACCCAAGAAGCCTTGGTAGATGTCCGCATTCCTACTCGTGGCACATCCTCACACCCTTCGACCTTCCACTATGCCGCTGCCACTGCTGATGAAGACATTCAAGGTTTGTAACTGCATAAGACGAATCCTGTTCAGCTTCACTAATTTGAGTAAAGATCATGTCAGATGTTCAGCATCCTCGAAAGCAGTTCCCACTAGCGCTTCAAAGCACCGATCCAACGATAGGACTAATCAGGAACACTCAAGTCAAAAGCCTTCCCAAGTTAGACAAAAGGTCATTTATCACGGTGGTGAGAGTCTGCACGCAGACGCTCGACAGAATGTCGGTGCGCGCACACCGATCCATGATCGATCGACACACCAGGTCCATGATCCACCACTGGCGCACCCGCTACATACCGGGGGATCAAGTCGGCATACACAGTCTCGCAAAAGTCGCGGTAAAGACGTCTCAGTACGCGACCGATCCCCAGTACGAGGAGCCGCCAAATACCAATCCAGCGCCTTACATAATACGAGCAAAGAGCAGGACGCGTACTACGTTTCAAAAAACTCCGACATACGAATCGATTACAAGAAACCTCCACCCGTTGGCTCAAGTCGCAGACCACGTAAACAGTCACAAACTGAAGGAACTCATCAAGCGGATTCTCCTTTTGCGTCCGCTGGTGATCATAAGCCAAGCGACCGTTCTCATACTCCAACAAAGTCTACAAAGAACAGTGGTGGGCCAAAGGTCAGCGAGACTGTGTCGGAGCAATCCTCAGACGAGGAATTCGCTAGAGCCCCATCTCCAGGACCTCAGCAGTCGAGACCGCCGAGCATATCGAGCGAATCCCCAGACGAAGGTATGGCCCCCGGTCAAAAGCCGCCGGAAGATCTCTACGATGTTCTAGGCGTCACACGGTCGGATGATACAGCGACTATCAAGAGGGCCTATCACAACATGATCATGATATGTCATCCAGACAAATGGTCCTCTTTGCCGCAGGGTGATAAGGTCAAAGAGAAGAACAAAAGAAAGGCAGCGTACCTTAATGCTACAAAGGATGTACTGCTTGATGCAGATAAGAGGGCCTTTTATGATGAGACCGGGCTTATGTCCTGATTTTGCTTGAATCAGTGTAGGAGCTCTTTTGGGGGCAAGGCAGCAGCACTAGATAGAGCTATGAAATTTAGTTCAATTGGCAAGCGTTGTTCTGAAAATGTGTCCCAAAAATGAATAACAGCGTGTTTGATGCGCTACTGCAATTTCGCTCATGGGTCAACGTCGGTTGCCAGCCTCACACCGGAGCGCTTCACCAAATTGCCGACCACCTGTAGACATGCGATTCGCACAGTCACGACATACGCTTTTTTTTTCCGCATCGACAGGCAGCTCGAAAGGGTCTCTGTCTCGGTTCATGTAGTCTCAGCGTTTGGTCCTTTCCTCATTATCTGATGACAAGCACATTACCAGAGTGATACGATTCGTCTACAGGCATACACCAGTATGCGTCCAACGAAGACGCAACATAAACAAATTCTTGACGCAGTTGCTCTTACTCTCTCACAGATGCGTCAACGACCATGAGTCGTCCAAGTTGAGCCAGTCACTCACTGCGGTGGACTCATTTGGACGTGATATAAAATATGTTGGACCTTGAGAAGCTCCACTGGACATCTCCACACGCACCACTATATTCCCGAACGAGGCGCCATGAACCGTGAAGCATATGAGGCCCATCTACGAGCAAGGGAAGAATACCGTAATCCGGGGTCCACGCATGCGGAGGCACCGAGACGGCGCCAACCTGTTGAGCCTCGAACAGGGTCATCGAGAAGGTCTCTTGTTGACGATGCGCTGCTAGATGATCCAGAACGCGACCGAGTACGTGAGCAGCTCAAAAGACATGATCGTTTGCGAAACAAAACACACGAACGAACCACATCCGAAGAACGGTACCCTGAGACACTCCGTAGGACTCTTTCGGATGAGGAAGATGTCGAGAGATACCTTCGCACACAACGAGAGAGCATTGTGTCAAAGCGGAAATCGATACCCAAACAAGAAAGCCGAGTCTTGACTTCAAGCAAAGCTACTACTGATGAAGAGACGATGAAATGTCATGGGAAAGCTCGAGCTCCTTTCTCAACAGATCGGCATGTTGTTGACCGCGAGCGTGACCGTAGTAAGCTGTCTGTGCCTTTAGCTCTTACACATATCGCTGACTACGTTGAAGATAGTAACAAAGATTTTGATTCAAGACAAAGCTACGCTCGTCCCACTTCCATAGACTTATACAGAAAAGAAGAGGAAAGGAAGAGAGAAGAGATCAAGGAAAACCATAGGAGGTTATGCAAGCTCCGCAAAGAGGCTGACGCAGCTGCGCTCGCCTCAGTACAAACACCAAACCCACAAGCAACTGTCTCAAACGATAAAAATAGTTCGCGGCGTCCTACACATTCCACCAGAGCTCACAAACCAAGCGTCTCAGCCCACACTCGTACCCAACCCTCACCGGCCAGATCTACCTCACACACGCCAAGTGCCCGAACCGATGAGCCAAAGCACACCAAGAGAGAGCGCAAAACTCCAGACCAACGCCCAATCTTGGTTCAGCATCCCTGGCTTTCCAACTACCTTTCCGAAAACAAGATCACTCCGAGTGTACCTCGACCATCATCGCATAGTGGAAGCAAAAGCCGTCATGAACGCCCGTACGCTAGCGTGGCCGACGAGAAGGACTCTTTGCTGTTGGAAGTTGGTCCTGAAACCGAACCACTGTCTTTAAAGAGAGAAGATGCGACGTAGGAGTGCAACTTCTGGATCTAGTTGAAGAGAGATATCATTCTGTCCGTTGGGGGCTACGTCGCGATGTTCGGCTGCTTCGGTAGCAGTCCAGTATCGATGGACTTCTACCGGTTTCTCTGCCCATGCTGGCGGCTCTTGTTCAAGGTAGCTTAGGGTACCTCGTTAATGTCAGTCATCGGCAGTACGATCTACAATGCGGAAGTCTTCTACTTGCCTGACAGTATTGGTGTTTGAAGTTGGCGATCCTACAATCTCTTCCTCGCTCGTTCCTCTTTGTGCTGACCAGTCGTTGCGTAATCTACGTACCCGAATAGCCCACTCCATACCAGCTCCGTCGCCTTCCAAGTCAGGATACAGCTGGTACAGTCCAGCGTGACCCAATTCTGCCAAAGATGCTATGCTTGTATTCAGTGATTGCAACGTTTAATATAGGGCGATGATTGTGAAAGAGCGTCTGTCGTACTTGCGCGTCTCAAAGCAAGTCGCAATCTTTTCACCATTCACTTCATTCACTGATGCCTCCATTGCCCAATTCGGAACAAGAAGTCACCCACAATCTCTGCAGTTCAGGCGGCGCCCCACATAAAGTACTTCCCTTCGTCAACGCTGCTACCTAGGTACCTTTATCTTTGACGCCCTCACTTTCCCATAGCAGCAGCTCCCTCACTTACGGCAAACACCCAACCTCACTCAACCTTACCCAACAGCCGAAATGGAGTAACTATACCCTGCAGCCCGAAGAGCTACTTACTGTCGCTGACCAATCTAGTCCGAAAGACGCCATCATCCAGCTAATTGTCCCGAATTGCGCTGGGGATACTGAACGTCTCCAAGTTCACCGCGGTGTTCTTTGCAAGAGCTCAGAGTTCTTTCGAAGAGCTATGAAGCCAGAGTGGACCGATCAAAAAGATGACCCAAAGACCCTCAATCTTCCCGAGGACTCGGCGACCATCGTCAGCGACTATATTAAATGGCTTTACCAGGGAGAAATTCCGATTCGCCTACACATAGCAGACGGAGTCACGCGTGACCAGAGGTGTGAAGAGGCGGAGGAGTTCTTCGTTCAGATTGCCCGAGCATATGTATTTGGCGAGAGGATCATTGATGTCAAGTACAAAAACGCGTTGTTCAAGGCTATATTCACAGCCCAAGACAAGTTCAGCGTGTATATGGGAGCAGCGAGCATCAAAATTATCTACAATGGCACGCCTCCCGGATCCCCACTACGACGCTTGATTGCTGCAGATATTGCGCATCATGCGTATGATGACTCGCAAATAGGAGATGGCTGGATGCAAGACATGGACACATATTCAAGAGAAACTCTGTTAGAAGCACTAAGAGCCACGGTGAAGGCGCGGGACAAGAAGGCCAGCACCTATCCTAGCGTCGATTCATACCTTGAGGAGGAGTAGCTATGTTTCTCGTTCATCTATGGTTGAGAACACTAGGTTGGCAATAGCGTAGACCGCGATTTGTAAATTTCTTCTAAGACAGCGAACCATTGCTATTGTCAGTCAACAATTTCACACAATATGAAACCTCTTTCATAAATTCCTACACTTCACTAGGCAACACCCCCCACCTATCATAAAACTTCCTCTTAACCGCATCACTCAACACGTCGTTCGCCTGATTAATCTCCGCCATCTTCTCAGTAGCTTTCTTCTTATCTTGCGCACGACAGCGATCAGGATGCCACTTCAAACTCATAGAACGGTGTGCTTTCTTGATATCAGCAGCTGTGGCGCTTCGCCCAAGACCAAGTACAATGTAAAGATCCGTTGCGGGTTTGATGCCTTGCGGAGGTGGCGTGACTGGGCGTTGAGATGATGGTGGTGTTGGTGGCACATGAGAGGTTCTAGGTGGGGCCCAGGGGCGGAAAGAGTAAGAAGAGTTGGTAGGATACGAATCAGACGACGAGTAGAATGTGTAGCTGGGTGGTGATGAGGAGTACGAGGAATGACCTGGCTCTGCAGTCCAACGCCGAGAGCCTGAATGTGGCCTGCGGTCTCTATTAATGGAGGAAGACCAGCTGAATGCATGGTTACGAGGGACATAAGAGGATGATCGCTGCGGGCCAGAATCTCTAGCAGTATATCTATCGGGGTTTTCTCGCAATTGCTAAGCATTGCTCCTCTTGTGTCTTACCTGTAGCTATTATTACCTATATAATTATATATTCTATAATATATTTTATTTACTCTAGCATAAAGTTTTATACTTATTTTTACTATCTAAGATAGCTTAAATACTAACTTATATCTTAACCTATATATTATAAAAAGTAAGAAGTATATTAGTATACCTTTACTATTTTATATTACTACTAATATTACTTTAAGTAAGAAAAGTAGTTTTTACTTAAGAGAGCTAGTAACTTAGCTAACTTAGATAAATAAGTAGTATATCTACTATAGCTATCTTAGCGTAAAGAAAGTATTTACTTACTTAGTATAGACTTATATATATAGCTATTAGTATATACTTATTATAAGTTATATTATATTATATACTAAGTAGGCGCTTAAGATAGAACTTATATAACTTAATACTTTATTAAGTATATAAGTTTATATTTATATTTATAAGTATTTATTAATAATACTTAGCTTATATAGCTACTTAGTAGTAAGTTACTTTTACTATATTAGTAAGTAAAAGCTAGTAGTATTTAATATTAATAAAGATATATAGTTAGATTAGAATTTTAAAGGTAATAAAAGTAGAAAAAAGTACTATAGTATATATATTATATAAGTAATAATAACACTAAAGTAGTTACTTTATATACTTTACCTTTAACTTATATTACTATATATATAAAGTTATACTTTAGAACTATTACTTTTATTTTATAGTATACTTAATAACTTATTATAATAAGTAACTTATAACTTCTAAAATTTATATATACTTATATAATTAGGTCCTCTTAAAAAGAGAAGTATTGTTAATATAAGAGCTTAAGCATTGCTCTGATAGTCGTAGGCAGAAGGGATGTAATCTGGACGGCGATAGCTCGGTGTACTCCGATCCTCTGCGTGTTGCCATTGTGGTTCCCGGTCGTTACCCTGATAGCCGTAATGGGAGGGGATGTAATGAGGAGCGCGATATTCAGGTACACTTGGTATGCTCCAATCTTCTTCAGCTTGCGTTCGCATCTCTGCAAATATGCTGTCATTGTCGTCTAAAAGAGTCCACATCATACCGGAGAACCCACTAAAAGCATCACCACCGCCGTCTCTAGCTCTCCGTGAGCTATGCATCGGCGGGTTGTTATCGTACGAGAGTGGAGACGATGAATAGTCATGGTGCGCTATACTAGCTTGATATATTTCTTCCAGGTACCATTTCGAGGTGAATGAATCAGCGTTGAGGACACGTTTGATGTAATTGAGGCTGCGCTCGGAGGCTTCGTCGATGGTGTAGCCCCTGTTCCGGCAGTGGGCGTAATAGCTTTCCCGAAGCTCTTCTTCTTCTACGTGTGTTTCCATTGGGAGGTCTATGCAGTCTTTGGGTAAAGGGTTGACAGTGGTACTACAGCCGTCAGGGGGAACGGTTCCAGTCAATGGAAAAACCGCGGAGGACTCTGAGGTCCGGGGTGGCTTGGCTTCTTAAGAAGTGAATGATGCATAGTGGGGTGTAGCACTGTTAAACAATAGCACTTCGGCAAAGGCCCCAAATACTCATTGTGATTTCACTGCACTTTTCTTCGTATCTAAATGAGTGATGTAGGCCAGCGAATGACTGCCAGCCACTTTTTGCATGATCCTAGAGTGAGTAGTTGCACTGACCCAACACATGTCAGAAGCTGACCCGACAGACAAAGGTTTAGGGGAAAGGAGATGAGTACCATTGTACTTCAATGAAGTTCGTCGCCTTCCAAACCCTGAAAGTAAGTCACCTATTGCCTGATAGCTTGTTCCTTGCCCTGGAGACGTCTCATGGTTTTATCCTCAATATGCAGTCATAACTTATACGATACGTATCGATCGTCTCTTGCAATCGCTGCTTTGACTTTTCTATGTCAACATTCCATTCGACTGCCATTCGCTCGATAGCGAGGGCGAGCTGCATAGCTGACTAACGGCAGCTCAGTAACGTGTCACAAGGTTCCCCGCACGACAACACTTCACAGCATCGCGCTGATGAACACCACCGCGCACAGTGATGGAGAAATTTGACTGGAGCCGCCCGGATCTAAATCGGACACACTTCCATTCACTCGCGAACCTTCTTTCACTTCGCAATGGCGGCCAAGTCGAGCCTACTGTGAAATTCGACACCGAGCCTGAGCTAGATTTGGAGCTTAATGACGAAGAAGATGAGGATTCTCGTAGCGTCAACACTGCTCTGGCAAACCAGATATCTGACTCAGGTCATGGTAAACTCAAAAGGCGGTTTCTCGATGCTGTGGCTGGGTTCGCCGCGAACAAAAAGGGCGGCACAGCAGTTGCTTGCTCGGCTATGAAAGAGGCTGAGAACGACGTCGTCATCTGGCTGGCTCGCAACGACGGCTTTTCCAATGGCGATCGTCCTGTTTTCGAGAGATTGGGAGAGATACTGAGTTCTCTGTCCTATAACGGCGGTCAGTTCCGTAACACTGCCATATGCGCTCGTGCGCTAACTTAGGCTCGTGCTCGTAGTCCAGGACTCCAAGGATCTGCTATGGGAACACATGGTTTCGTACCACAGTAGCCGGATCAAACAAGACTATATCTTCAAGCTGAGGCGAAGCTTCGAAGCTTACGACGCTGAACAAACGCGACACATTGCCTACACGACCGCAGATCGGTCAGTCGTTCATACAGCGCTGTCCGCCTTGCGTGACATTCTCCTCAATGATCTGCCGAGTGACATAAGTACTTTTGATAAGCACACAAAGCTGATTGTGGCGTCATACGACCTGCGCCGGGACGCTGCTGTTGAAGAGGCACTGAATAGCCGCGCGAGCTCGACTCTGGAATCGAGGAAGCTATGGAGCAGCATCTGCCTTTTCTCCCGTGTTCGCGTGGCGTATCGCACCTTCATCGAAATAGCCCAGACCCTGCCAAGTTTTGGGCGCATCAAATTCGTCCTCGTTCCCCGTCCTGCTGTATCTTTAAAACCACCTCAACGACCGGCGACTTTAAAGCAAACATTGGGAATGCTCCAGTTGGACTTGAATTTCAACACAACGAAGGAACTCCTGGGTAATGATTGGAACGTCAGTAAGACTGAAGAGAGGTTCAAGAGTCTGCAAAAGCAGAATCTCAACGTGCACGCCGAGGTGCAGATGCTGATAGCTTTGGCTGCGAACGAATCGGTGAAGTCGACTCTGTTCCCATATTTTGGGTGCAGCAAACTGAGCTGCTTCATGTGTAGTCGTTTCATACAGGCATATGGGCGATTTACTACGCGAGGGTGTCATGGCCATCTCTTCAAACCGTGGACCATACCAAATACAGATGGGCTATTGCCAGGACAGCCTGATCGAATAGCAAAAGCTCTCGTGTCGGTCCAAAATGAGCTCAAGAAAAAGCTGATGGAGTCAATCAAGACTCATATTCCACACGAACGAACTTCGGTAGTTGGCGGGAGTAGTATCGTGAGTGAGTGGCCGGAGAAGACTTCATCGAGAAGATCTCAGATCGACCAGATGAGAGCGAAAGGCGAACACGACAGAGTTTTAGAAAGCTTTCGAAGGTCAGTGATGCTACGAATTCTTGGTGTCGCAGATTCCAGCTAGTATCAGACCTTCGACTAACCGTCACAGACGAGACGAAGACCCAACCAGACCAGCCCAGTATAGATACTCACCCTCTGACGAAGAGAATCTGGCACGAGAGTGTGACGTATGCTTGAAGCGAACGACTCGAAGATGCGGTTTCTGCAACAAGGACTCCTTTTGCAGCGAACGTTGTGAGGATAAGATGCCTTCGAGGCATGTGTTCAATTGCTCAAAACGCCCGCTCACGACAGCTGATTTCTTATGGAGATCATTAGTAGAAGACCTCATACCAGAGGAAGAAGATGTTTTGGAGGATTTTGGATTCAATAGTGTGGAGTTTGGTCAAGGAAGATCATACCTTTTTGGTGTATATGCCGGTCTCTATCTGTCCGGTAGATTCTCAGCGGAAGATTTCCATAACTGGCGTATCGAAGGTATCCTGACCGAAAAGATCAAGGAGTTCTTCTATAGCCTTCCTGAAGATTCCCGTGGAGGCTACTTTCCTTGGTTCTTGGAAAACCTCCCTGTCCTGGAGACACCCACGACCAAACAACAGGCGACGCAAAACCTCGTCGCAAGCATGTTTGCTAAAGCTAGACCGTACTTAGATAACGAAGATCGCAACAAAGCGCTTGATGAGTTGATGCCTGAAGCCAAGCGGGATAGCTTCACCTTGCTGGCTCAACTGTCTCACCAGATGTCGCCGAATCCGATCGAACAAAACTGGTACTCTTTTGGGTTCGTAACCTGTCGTGGAAAGAGTGAGGAGAACACACTCGTGCAAGTCTACCAGCTCCTCCTTCTTGAAGATGATGGGAGTTACTTTTACAAGTTCTACAACAGCCGAAGGGACCACAACTCACCTGTCGGGTTGACGCAGTTTTGGAAAGCGTACGAAGCGGGAACACTCATACAGCTTATGGATTCGAAAGGCCTCAAGAACCTTCGATCCAGATTGCCACTCTTGGAGGTCTTCCTGTCCGGTTCATGCTCCTCCGTATGGGATTTGAAATGGTTCCTTGACATCGAAGACCCAGTGAAGTACCCGCCCATTCCTTCGGTGAGCCTCGACTATGGCTTCGTCAACTGCAACACGTTAGAGGAGACCTACACGTTGATTGAAATTTACAAAAGGGTTTTGCAGACCGCGCATCTACTAGACCTTCAACATGCGTGTATAACAGGAACTTTGTGGCAGTTCGCAAGCAGTCGCATCCGGATGGAGGAGAAATGGAGGCCGTTGATGAAGAAAGTCTATTCATTGGAGACACCGACAGTGTCAGAGACAGGCGAGGATATGACACCAAAAGCAGAATCAGAGGGACATGGAGAACCCGTCGTCGTTTCGTCGTCGCTACTGTCGAGACTGTGGGGCTCGCTTTCGGTCGTCTGATCCAATCCCATATGCCGTAGTGCCTGTTACGAACTCTGTGCTTTAGTAACCATGCAGTGCAATGTACAGTGTCCAATTGTTGCCAGACCTTAGACTAGGCGTAATGTTACATTGCTTGGAAAGAGAGCCTTAGCCTGGTTGCGTGTAGAAGCCTTATCCCATAGTGATGCATACATATGTTGTACATGCCCCAATTCCTCCTCACATAGGGACAGGCGTCAGATGGCCATCCTTGTCATACTTCGCCTTGAAGAACGTGTAGCTCAGTGTAACGGTCTCAATACCCTTCATGTTAATATCCTTTGTGAATTCGGGATCGATGTAGAAGAAGACGGGCATGTCCACCGTTTCCCCAGCATTTAGTCTCTGCTCTTCGAAGCAAAAACATTGGATCTTGCTGAAGTATGGGGCGACCTGTCCTGGTGTGACAGAATATGTAGCTACGCCAATGATATCTTCTGACGATTTGTTGGTCGCGGTGTAGAAAGCGAGAGCGGTCTCGCCGGGGAGGACTCGGACTTCGCGCTGTTGAGGAACGAACTTCCACGGTAGGACGTCGGATACGGAGCCGTTGAATGTGATTCGGATGCGTGGGTGATGTTCGACGGGCTTTAGGCGCTCGGAGGGATCGACGGAAGTATCACCGCCGTGGGCCGCTGACTTTATGGGCTGGCCTCCCCAACCGGTCTCCTGGCAGATCTGAACAAGATGTTAGATTTGCTTTCTGTCGACAAGGTGATGATGCATAGCCATACCATCTTATAAAACGGCACTGAGCCATAACTGAGCGCTGTGAAGCCTATTATCACACTGAAGACATAGTTCCTACACTGTGGTCAGCAATTGCGCTTTCTGCCCCCACACTCTTGCACATACATGACTGTGCGGTTCTTCATCTTATATTGCGCATGCATCTGGTCCATTCTTGGCACGGTGCCATGCTGCCGCGCGGGATTTGTGCTGTTCATCCATCTTCGTGCGGTCAAGGCGGGATTTCGGGCGCGCGGTATCCTAGTGAGCGAGCGAGAGCATGACAGGCAGGTCCAGGATCCCAGCGACCGTGAGGGAAGTTGTCGTAATGGCAATGCGGCAGACATATCGTATTGTTGTGTTGTAAGAGTCAACGAGCCAATGGAGGAAACCTCGGCGGAGTGATGAGCAATGGAAGTTCGCCGCGGGATTTAGCCCGATTGGGAACGCGTCTTGGAGCGCAAAAGTCGCGAGTGATTTGCGGACGTCATCTTCGATACTACCAGCACAACCATTCTCACGACACACATTTGTCTTCTCCTTCCAAAATTCGAAGTTGCGATCCCTGCCGACAAACAGCACAATGTCAGAAGTCCTCTGCGGCGTCTGCAACGCAGAGCCCAAGAAATACAAGTGCCCGACTTGCGCGCTTCCATAGTTCGTTGCCATTTGTGATCTCTTAAATCTACAATACTGATCGCATACAGCTGTTCATTATCATGCTTCAAATCGCACAAACCAACACATCCCGACACCACGTCAGACGCGCCAAAGCCAGCAGAGCCAGCCCTCCCACAACCACCTCCTCCCGCCCCAGTACCGCGCTACCTAAAGGCGCGCATCGACTTCTCCGTATTAGCAACAAACCCGAAATTCCAAGAGCTACTCAAAACACACCCAACGCTACTTCCGTCACTCCAACGCGTATACGCCAAGACCATCAAACCAGATCCCGAAGCTGAGAGTCGGCGGCGCATGCTCGAACGAAACGCCTCACGGGGAAGAGGCATGAGGGGAAGGGGCCGAGGAGCATGGAGGGGTGGACGCGGAGGTTTCAATGGAGGGCAGGAAAAGAAGGAAGAGTACTGGACCCAGAAGAAGGGAGACAAGGACGCGATGGAGGAGTTGAAGGGTATAAGAGAAGGAGAGGGGAAGGAGGGAGAGAAAGACGCCATGGCCGAGTTCGTTGGGTTGGTCGAAGAGCTCTTTGGGCAGCATGAGAAGGATGCGATGGAAGAAGTTTGATTGGTAGCCTACAACACCATCATTTCACGATGAGATTACGGACGAATCGCGATACCACAGCGACGAAAGCAAATACCTGCTAGAGAACGACAGAAGCCCAGATACCGAGCGTACTAGGAAACCAGGCCTATGGTCCAAGGCCTGAAGTACCCATGATACCGTCTTTGGGAACTATGTCTGGAGTATCGATACGAGCGCCAGGCTGATGAGAAAGTATCATTGTGTGAGGAATCACCGGCGCCGACAGATACTAATAGCCTATCGCTACTATAAGCTAGTTAGCACGTATACTTGATATCCAACTCCACCCTCGGCACACCCTCAAAATCCTCCGGAACCACATACGAAATGTTATAAAACAGGTGGTTCCTCAGCGCCGTTCCATACGTCACATTCTGCTTCACCAAGCCCTCCGCCTCAACCGCAATGTCCACACACGGCAAATCCTCGAACCCCGTTATGCGTCGCCCAGTACCCAGCGTCCAACTCGGCGGCACATTCGACAGCGCAAACGTAAAGATATCGCTTCCTTCTTGCGTTCGGTTCGGGTAGCTAAGGGAGAGATGATTCGGCGAGGCGACAGCGTGGATCGACGACGCAGACGGGTAAAGGGCGAAGAAGGTGTTAAGAGGATAAGGCTTATGCTCCCTATCACCCGCCCAATGCACAATAGCAGGAACGAACTGATCCCCTCTGTTCACATCCTCATCCACCTGCTGTCCGCCAATCATCAACTCTTTGCTCACCCAACTGGACGCGATTCTCGGTTCACCTCCCTCGAGCTCATCCCAGACCGTTCGGTTCAGCCACTTTGGCTCTCCAATGAAGTCCCTCGTCGTAAACGCCTCTTCCACATGCGCTGGCAAAAGCTCCTCCACACCCCCCAGGACAAGCGCCATAGCCGCTCCTTGAGCGACATCAAACAGTAAATCTCCCTCCATCTTTTTCGGCTGGCTCGTCCGCTCCCTCCCCCAAAGTCCCCACAGTACCAAAGACAAAACAGAGGAATGCTGCGTGATATCCCTCGTATACGCCCTATCATACGGCCCTACCACATTCCCCAAATACCCATTATAATGATCCGCCAGATCACCCATCATCCGCGGCAGGATATACTTCGCAGCTTTCGTCATGCTGGAGTTACCAACACCGTATTTAAACTGTGCACCCATGGCCCAGACATCGATACCGTAGTACGTAGGCGCGTTATACTCGCTAACCGTCTCTGCGCTTTCTCGTTGAAACAACTGTAATATCTTCTTTCCCTGATCTTCCGCGAAAGATGTGAAGGTTGAGTTGGATCGAAGGGTGCCGATGTATTCGCAGAGGAGAGCGCGCATCATAGCTGGGTTTGTGTAGCCGATTGTTAGGTTGTCGTCGATTGTGGGGTAGGTGCCGTTGCGGCGCATACTTCCCACGGCGGCGACTTCGAGCGAGTCTTCGATGGAGGTTATGAGGGAGGGGGCGAGGAGGGAGGAGAACTCGGAGAGGATTTGGATTAGTTGTGTGCCAATGAAGTCGCGCCAGTTGGGGTCGTAGGTCGTCTTTGGGGGGTGTTTTGTCAGCTTGGGGGTTGAGGCTTGTGATAGTAGATGCTGGTCAACGTACGTATATCTTCGGTACATATAACCCTGAATCAGGCGTTGGATCTGGTTCATCGGGGGATAACTTGTATGTTCCGTACCATGGAGCGTCAAAATCTTCTGTCATCTGACATGCCAGTCTGTTCTCATCGTCAGTCTACAGCCTCTTTTCTTTCGGCTTTCCTATGTTCAAATAATACGTACATATTCCTAATAGAAGCTTCTGCATGCTTCACATCGTCTCCGTGGTTTCTGTGCAATAATCCGGCTACGTACCACGCTGTGAAGCGAACTGACCATGGTCCTTTGTCGGAGTACTGGATGAAGTTGTAGGATGCATCGTAGCGATTGTCTTGGATGTGCATGGACCAGTCGAAAAGATCTTGGGCATCTGATTGGGACTGTTAGTGAGAAGACATAGACGTTAATTAGAAAGCTTGATTGACGTACTTGAAGAAAGTACTGTGCTGCTACGTTTCGTTACTGCAGCACTTACACGCGTGGCAAGATACGCTACGACGAAGCTGAATGCCCTCATCTTAGACTATAGACGAACCCAATGCATTCAATAGCTTCATTGTCCTCATCACATTGTCGACTTAAATACCTTCCCAGATTCCTGCACGCCTGAGCCGGATAATTGCACCCGCAATCAAAAGCCTCCGCATCGTGAGCGGCGATCTACCCCAGACTTCAAGTATTCGGCGCAGTGCTCGCCGAACGGTAGCCTCGTGTGTTCTAGTGAAGCTTGGAGTGCTTGGTAGGATCAGGTAGTTGCATGTGTAGTGTCACTTCTCGTTGCCGCTAATGACGCACCGGGAAATTCTCCCGGATATATTCCTCTGGGCGTCAATACTTCCGGTGCTACTAGAAATGAAGTCTTGGAACTGGTATTTGACTCTTGGAAAAGGTATATTGAGGCAGAACAACGCGTATCGCGGATGGGAATGTGGTATCGTAGAATCAACAGTAGGTTACGTTGTGAAATATTCCATCTCTTTCCTCAATCTTACTTTTCTTACGAACAAGAACTTATACCGTCTCGATATACCTTCTGACTTCCCAATCAGTCACGGCTTCATCCCACAGCCTAATCTCATGTTGCCTGGTGCCGCCAAAGTGGTCCACAAACTGATCGCCAAATACCTCTCTCGCGACACTTTCTTTCCTCATAAACCGCTCTGTGGCCTCCTTCAGGCTCTTGGCTAGGCGCTCGCCCTTATCCGCCTCTCCGCCAACATCTTCGCCCTTGCCTAGAGGCGGTATGCTAATCTCCATCTTCTTCTCGATACCTCGCCAGCCAAGAGCTAGAATGGCAGCAAGGACGAAGTGTGGGTTTGTGTCTGCGCCTGGCACACGCACTTCGAAGCGTGTTGCCTTACCAGAAGAGGTGGGAGGAGAAATAAGACGGATGGACGCGGCGCGATGTTCAAGACCCCATGATACAGTAACAGGTGCCCAGAAATTCTCTACTAGCCGTTTGTAGCTGTTGACATTGGGTGCGAGAATAGGCATGATGTCGGGGAGACCGTCGATCAAACCCGCGAGGAAATGCCGACCAAGGTCCGAAAGGTACGCGATGTCTGAGTATGGCGCATTCTTGTCCTCTTCGCCTCGGTAGAAGAGGTTCTTGTTTTCTTTGTCCACGATTGAGACGTGCATGTGGCCGCTGTTTCCTGGGAGACCCTCGCGCGGCTTTGCCATGAAGCACGGTGTTATGCCGTACTTGGATCCGAGTGACTTGACGACAAGTTTGAAGAGCGACGCTTTGTCAGCCATTTGCTGGATCTCGCCGAATTCGAGAGCCTATGCTGTGTCAGTCTGCTTTGCCCGAGCCCCCGAGTTGATACACCCACCGCTTCAAAGACACCCGGGCCGGACTCTGTATGCCATCCTTCGATTCCGCAGCCAAACTGGGCGCATGTGTTGAAGATGCCGTAGTAGTACTCTTGGTTGTGAACCGGCCGAGTGATGCTGTATCCGAACATGCCTTCGGTAAGACTCGGGAGCGAGTTGACGGGGTTGTCGCGCAAGAAGGCGGCGGTGCTCGACGTGTTCCTCTCCGAGCCATCGTGACTCTGGGGCGCGCGGAATTGGTAGAACTCATACTCGGCTACACAGTAACACATCAGCTTCATTGACGACGCGCAGCACCCGCTCTTCAACTGGCGTTGGACTCACCACCAGCCATAGCGCCATATCCATTCTCCTTCAGCTTGTCGACGGCGCGCTTCAACAGACTTCTTGGGCATGCGCTGAGGGTGCCCTTGGTGTCCGGGTCGTGGAAACTGATGAGGAAGAAGGGCACGTTGTCCTCCCACGGTATCCTCCGGAAGGAGGTCAGGTCGGGTATGGCGAGCAAGTCGCGGTAGCCGTTCTCCTTGTTGGAGATGGCCAGTTCCTTGAAGTATGTCTGGTCGTGCATGTCCCATCCGAAGATGACAGAGCAGAAACCGAAGCCCTCGTTGGCTATGCTGAGGAACTTTTTCTTGGCCATGAGCTTTCCGCGCAGGACGCCGTCGACATCGATGCCCGCGACCTTGACTGCGAGGTCATTTTTGAGGAGTTCGGGCAGTTGCTCGGCCGTCAGCTTGGAGGCATCGAATTCGGCGGCCATGGTGAGGATGGAGGGGGCGGACAGATGTAGCTGTTGAAGCTTTCAAGGTTACGAGTGAAAGGAATGTCGTTGGTAAGAGATATCGCGTCGCAATCAGGTTTGCGCGGATAGAGAGCTTAAGGGCCCAAGGCGTTTGGGATGCGATAGGCGGGACAGCTGGGGTGGGCCAATGAGGGGTTATCGGGATGCGGGCTGCGATGCATCCAACGACATCATAGCCTGGCCTTGCATGCGCGTACAGGCTATATCTTGCATAGTCACGCGTATGTGTGCTATCTCTCTCCTACGCGACACCTCGACACCCTCCCAATGCGACAACATGAATCCCTATGCGACAACGTGATGATGCGCCGGCATACAAGAGACGGGCGAACACGCACGTCATCCATCATGGCGGGGTAGTGGCCATACTTCATCAGCCCTGACGCGTGACGGCGTTTGGCGCATCCATGCCGTGTAGGACAGTTGTTAATTCGAGGCTGCTATCGTGCCTTCGCCCACCGCTCCTTCGTCGTGTGCCCAAAGATGACAGCCGCCAACGCGATAGCCCGCCCTTATCGTAGTCTATCAATGCAATGGGCCGATTTCGGGACCCTTGATGTTTGAATGACTTGTGAGCTGTCCGAGACTACCCGTCCGTCATCTCCATCTCCTCGCACTCTCCATTCCGACGACGCTCCTCATACGCCAGCCCGCACTGCAAAGTCCGATTCATAGGTGAGTGTGGAGACTGGTACTGTTTGCGCCTTTGGCAAACCTTCCCCATTCACAGGCCCGTGTGCTGTTCTCATGACGCTCCCTCTAGCAAAATATTAGTCATATCTCACAGCTTCCACAAAACTTTGCCTCACCCTTCATATCCATTAACCGCATTGCAGCACCTTCACTACACTTCTATCAGCACAATAACCAGACCAAACATTCAACATGGGTCGTCTTGAAGGCAAGAACTGCATCATCACTGGAGGCGCTGGGTAAGCACCGATCCCGCACGTACCACGACACATTTCCTACCAGCATTTCTTTTGCAGCCATCTACCCTTTTGACCATGTTTCGTTACTGGCTTCAACGCCGATGTGTTCATTTTTCAACGCGGGGAGCAGCACGCACAGAATCATACCGCATACCGCAACTTCCTACTGACGATCACTAGCGGTATCGGTCTCGAGACTGCCATTCTTTTTGCTCGGGAAGGCGCCAATGTCCTCCTCTCTGATATTTCAGGCCCAGCCCTGGAGAAGGCTTCGGCCAAGCTGAAAGAGATAGTCCCAGAGGCCAAGAAGGTCGAGACGAAGATTACCGATGTTTCCAAGGAGGCCGACGTACAGGCTATGGTTGAGCACGTGGACTCATGGGGTGGTCTGGATGTACTGTTCAACAACGCAGGCATTATGCACTCAGACGACGATGACGCTGTCAACACACCCGAGAAAATCTGGGACCTGACACAAGCCATCAACGTCAAGGGTGTCTGGTTCGGCTGCAAGCACGCAGTCAACAGCTTCAGAAAGAACGGCAAGAAGAAGACCAGTGTCATCAACACCGCCAGCGTTGTCGCATTAGTCGGTAGCGCAACACCTCAGCTCGCATACACCGCCAGCAAGGGTGCCGTACTGGCCATGACACGCGAGTTGGCTATGGTTCACGCACGTGAGGGCTTCAGGTTCAACGCGCTATGCCCAGCACCGTTGAAGTAGGTTCACTCCCAACCATTTGCTACTTGTGATATACTGACAGTAACAGCACACCACTCCTGCAAGATTGGCTTGGTGACGACCAGGCTAAGCGTCACCGTCGCGAAGTCCACTTCCCCACGGGTCGTTTCGGTGAGGCCATCGAGCAGGCGCAGGGTGTCCTCTTCCTTGCCAGCGATGAGAGCAGCTTCGTCAACGGCACCGATTTCGTCATCGATGGTGGCATGACCAGGTGTTACACCACGCCTGACGGACCACCTACTGAGGCGCCCAAGAACAACGCAAAGTAAGTGCGGGTTCAAGGGTTAAGTTGTTGGAGGATCAGAAGAGCACAAAGGCCCATGGACAGGAAACCGTGGCTATGAAGGATGTATGATATATGAGATCAAATCTTATGACGAGCAATACCATCAGTGAACATCTACCTTTGTTGCTGACCGTGGTCTACCTTAGCGCGAGTTGTCCATGATTGCGGATGTCACCACAACAGAAGAGCCTTAGACCTGATGAAGTCAAGAACGTGACTTACGCAGCTGTCACATAGGCTTATGGATGGCAGTTCACAGAAAAGCGCCCTGAGTGGCTACGGGACGTCTTCCACTGCAATCAACACTTCTTCCAAATTGCCTGACAGCGTAAGTAGGAAGCTCTACGCAATTCGCTCGGGAATGTCTGACCGAGCATGAGTATGGGAATTGGAAATGGGGTTGAGGAGTGATTCGTCCGGTGAAGTATGCCCTCGACGCCTGCAGTAGTTTCAGATGACCACGCGTCTTAGCGCATCCGTGTTGGGATGGCGTTTCAGGGTCCAGGCGGCCAGGATCGGACTTTCTTGGACCACGCGCCATCTGGTCAGACCGTCATCGGCAACATGGACCGCATTACCGCACGCGCTGACAACGACTTCAATGTCGCCTTGTATGGCGCACTCTGGATAGCCGCACTCTCTTTCATCTGGATTACTTGTCGTGCTGATCCCGAGGAGCCTGTCAAGTATGAAGTCGACACACCTGAGCAGGCTCGCAAAGGATGGAAGGGCCAGGTGCTTGAGAAGCCGCAGTTGAAGGTGCACATGTACTCCCCAGGTTTCGGTTTCGGTGACTGACTTCAGCAGGTACCGGGCTCTTCCCTGATCCAATGCTACGCTCCCGCGACTGGTGAAGCCCTCGGGCGCATCAACCCCTCCACAGCCGACGGCATCGACCGCGCAATCGCCAAAGCCAAGGCAGCCCAGGTACAATGGGCTCAGACAAGCTTCCTCAGGCGGCGAAAGGTGCTGCGCACTATGCTCAAGTTCATCCTGGAGAACCAAGAAGAAATTGCGCGGGTCGCATGTCTGGACTCAGGCAAGACTATGGTAGACGCGAGTCTGGGCGAGATTCTGGTGACGGTGGAGAAGCTGAGGTGGACGATCAAACACGGCGAAAAGAGTCTCAAGGCTGAGAAGAGGGACACCAACTTCCTCATGATGTACAAGTGGAATGAGGTTGTTTATGAGCCGCTGGGCGTCGTTGCGGCTTGCGTGAGCTGGAAGTAAGTATCAAACGTCACTCGATTAAATTATTGCGGCTAACAATACTACAGCTACCCCTTCCACAATCTCATAAGCCCCGTAATAGCCTCCATCTTCGCCGGTAATGCCATCATCGTCAAAGGCTCGGAAGCGACTGCCTGGTCCTCGTCATACTTCGCTTCAATTGCTACTCGCGCCCTTGAAGCATGCGGTCATTCGCCCGACATCGTTCAGTCTGTCGTCTGCTGGCCTGACGTCGCCGATCATCTTACTTCGCATCCGTCGATATCACACATAACCTTTATTGGATCGCGACCGGTAGCACACCATGTTTGCGCATCGGCGGCGAAGGCACTGACACCAGTGTGCGTAGAATTGGGCGGCAAAGACCCGGCGATAGTACTGGATGACCTGTCCAACAGCGACTTCAAGCGCGTTGCCAGTATCCTCATGAGGGGCACATTCCAGTCTGCAGGCCAGAACTGTATCGGCATCGAGCGCGTAATCGCCCTACCCAAAGTCTACGACCGCTTCATCGAGTACCTCACACCCAAGATACAGGCACTCCGTCCAGGCTCCATTCTCAACAACACCTCAGACACACCCATCGACATCGGCGCATCGATTTCCGACGCGAGTTACACGAAGCTCGAAGAGCTCATCCAAGATGCCGTCAATAACGGCGCCCGCCTACTAGCAGGTGGAAAACGCTACACCCATCCCGATCACCCCCAAGGTCACTACTTCACACCTACCTTCATCGCCGACGTAACACCAACCATGAAGATCGCACAAACCGAACTCTTCGCCCCCGTCTTCCTCCTCATGCGCGCCGAGTCTGTCACAGACGCCATCACAATCGCGAACAGCACCACCTACGCCCTCGGCTCCTCCGTCTTCGGCACCTCGACCCGCGACCTCGAACTCGTCGTCCGCTCCCTACAAGCCGGCATGGTCGCTGTCAATGACTTTGCGGTTTACTACATGGTTCAGATGCCGTTTGGCGGTACAAAGGGTAGTGGCTATGGGCGTTTTGCGGGTAAAGAGGGATTGAGGAGTCTGTGTAATCAGAAGAGTATTACGAGGGATCGGTGGGCTTGGGCGGGGATTAAGACGGCGATTCCGCCGCCTATGGATATTCCGTTGAGAGGGGAGGGCGCGGGGGAGAAGGCGTGGAAGATGGCGGAGGGGATTGTTTGGTTGGGGTATGGGGATCTGAGGGGGAAGGTTAGGGGGTTGAGGGGTGTGATTGGGTTGTAGATGTTGAACCTGTAAGATAGGCATGGGCGATGATAGAATATAGACCACATACCAGTATTGCGTTATCTACACAGTCAAGCGTATGCATTGCAGCATGGATTCCAAATCGGGAATGGCATCTACCGGTGATATGATATTGTGATCCATTTCATCGGACAGGTGCATCGTCATTTTAAAGAGGATACATCTGGCCTAACATCGTGAGTACAAGTCGACTAGGAACCTGGCCTTTACACTTCCTCTCCAGCTCCCCTCAGTTGACACCTTCATCGTGTCGCTTCCCCGATACTCTCTGATCAGGCCCTTGAGCAAACACCATGTACATCGCAGGCAAATCCTCTAGCATGTCCAGCTGCAGCGTCTCCAGCGAACTTGCCTGCAGCCACGAGTGCTGATGCGGAACCAGTCTGACACATGGTTTGCAACTGGCCCAAAGCGGTAAAGCAAAAAGGTGGCCTACAAGAGGGGTAATGACATTCTGCATGTCTATGTCGACAATCTGGAGGTTGCCATAGACTGGATCGTGTGTGACGTTGACCAAGTTGCTGTGCGCACCCTGGATGATAGGATAAAGCCATATGGGGAGATCGTCGGGCGCCATTTCTATGTGCAGAGCGCCCATAATGAACTCTCGCAGGTTGGGTGATCTCGCGACAAGTAATGCGAGCTGAACTTGAGCGGGATCTTTCTCAAGTATTTCCCATACATTCTCTGGCCAATCTTCTTGGGTCGCCAAAGCTGCCTTGAGCTCTTCTTCTGCCAGTCCGTCGTAAAATGACCTTCCATCCCACCTAGCATCGCTCAACACCTCTATTTGCCTGCAATCTGGATATTTACCATGATAACGCTCGGTCTGTGCTCGTTGTGCGAAAGGTCCGATCGGGTGCCGGAATTCCCATACGCATTTCTGACGGAGAATGTCCCCTGCGACTTGAGACAGACCGCGACAGGTGCGCGCTAAAGCGTAGAGTGTTAAGTAGGTGGTTGGAAGGTCGTATTCGCGAACATCATTATCCAGCTCAGCTTGCTGGCGCTGATCGTCGAACAAGTGATCGAAGATAAGAGTGAGGATTTCATTGGGAAGGGCGTGGAGCATAGAATGACTTGCAATGATCTCGGCGCACATGCTGTGGGTTTACGCCCATTGATGGTATGCGTATGGAATATGCGCGTGTAAAGGTTGGAGCGTCGTTTTCAGCAAAAAAATGGGAGATTCATGCGTGGATGAGACTCTCGGCGGATGCAGGCATGTTGCCGGGCAACGATGTTCAGTCGTTCAAACCGTGCCTCTCAAAAACGACAGGTACACTCGCTTGCACCGGGCACATATGACGTATGTTATCCTGTTCAATATGGCCCCATCGGCGCATAAGTCTTCATCTTCGGAAGGTGAAATTTGCTATGTTCTGATCATATTCAGACCACATAGCGACCAGTTCCAGAAAGAGATTCAATCACACGGCAAGTGGGCCTATTTGGCACCGTCTCAGTTCTGTCAGACGTCCAGTGTTGACTGTAATGCAGCCGCTCATGGCCATCGCATTTCCCTATTGCGTCTTTTTATCCGGTCCAGCTGTCCCTCTCAGCTTGTTCAGCTTGAACGTCCTGGTGAAGTAAAGATCAAGCGCCGCAGTCGGTAGGTACGTCCACGCGAACCACACGACCCAGCTCATCTTGCCCTCCCATATCCATCTCGTCTTGGAGAGTATGCCGTCTCCAGCTAGCACCTGCCTCACGCAACTGCTTGCGTATTGCTTGGTATCCATGCCCAACTCTTGACTGTGCTTCAACCTTCGCTCGTATTCGGCAGCAAGCGGTTGCATATAGGAGCCCGGTGGCAGAGTTCGGTGTGTTCGCGCAATATTCGATGTGACGCCGCCAGTCACGACGTTGATGACGCGTACGCCTAGCGGAGCGAGTTCGACGCGTAGGGTGTCGGAATAGGCGTGTAGTGCGGCCTTGGAGGCATTGTATGGTGCACCCCACACATAAGGCATGATGCCAGCTAACGACCCTGTCTGTACAATTGTACCCTTCGCTTCGACCACAAGAGGGGTAAAGGTCTTGCACATCTCCATGACGGAGAAGACGTTGACTTGGAAAAGTTCCTGCAGCTCATCCTCGTCGTAGTCCAGCGCTGGTACGACATAGTTGCGTCCGGCATTGTTGTATAGTATGTCGAGTTTTCCGCCCGTGATCTCGGTGACGCGCTGGTGGAGTGCGCGTATGGATTCCTTGTGGGGGAGTTCGAGGGGTAGATATGTGATGTTGGGGTGCGGCGAGGTGTATTTGGACGGATCGCGAACGGTACCCAGGACTTGGAAGCCTATATACGCCGATTAGCAACCAAGAATCGTGAAGACATGGTGTTATGCGGACCTCGTTCGGCGAATTCCAGTGCAAGATAGTGCCCAATGCCGCCGGGCGTACAGCTGCTCGCGTCAGTTGGAGCTGGAAGGAGCTAAGCCTACGACTGTGGCGACTTGTAGAAGTACTTACCCCGTGACTAAAGCGAATTGCGTTCTCTTTCCTTCGGCCATTGTGTGTTGACAGCTGCCAATGCGTTGATGGTAGCAGACGTCACAGCTCGCGATGCGCGCCTCGGTTGTCCCTGCCACTAGCGCGTCGACGTCACACACGCCCTGTCCGTATCTTGAACCCCCCAACTGACCTATCATGTCATCAGCTACCACAATGCCTGACTAGCATTTGTTCCCGAGCGTTCCATTGGGATATGGAGCCTAGCTGATGATGTTCCTTTTTGGATTCTGGATTCTGCTTCCTTTCCTCCACTTTTGCACTTGTATCTTCATCGATTAATTGCCGTTGCGACCGCGGATCCGCTTCCGAAGTACACTATATCGTAAATTTGAGATATACAGGACCTCGGGATTCAAAGATATCATGACAGCATCACAATGGCTGGGCGAGCACATTCCGACGCTTCTTCGTCCGTCCATATTGCTTTTCATAGCAGCATATCGTAAGTAGCATTGCAACTATCGTTCAGGGCACCTAAACTGACTTGTACATAGACTTCGTAATGACCATGTTTGAAGTCGTGTTCTATGACTGGCGCCCTTTTTCGCTCTTCAACATTACCAAACTCCGTTTCAAGGCCTTCGCCCGCCTCTGGAAGAACAACGGCGAAGCAATGTCTGCTGAAATGCCCGGCCCTACATTCTCGCTTTTGTCCCAGTGCAAAGGCGTAGTCCTCGACATCGGCCCTGGATCCGGAGAGATGCTTTCACGTTTCAACCCGGATATCATTTCTGCTGTGTACGGGGCTGAGCCTGCCGAAGACTTGCATCCAGGGTTGCTGAAGAACGCGGAGAAGAGAGGGTTTGGTAGCAAGTTCCATGCCATGGTTTGTGGTGCAGAGCCAGAGAGTCTAATTCCAGCATTGCACAAGAGCGGGATTCTGGATGTCAGTGGAAAAGGCGGGTTGGCATCTGATGGTGTGTTCGATGAGATCTGTTGCACTCGCGTGCTTTGTGGCGTTCCCCACCCAGAGCAGACTATCAAGGGACTCTACAACCTTCTCAAGCCTGGCGGCCGGATGGTGATCTGCGAGCACGTAGTGAATCCCTGGAGGACCGAAGGCAGAGTCGCTGCGCGCTTCATGCAACTGGTGTATACGATTCTTGGGTGGCCATTCTTCATGGGTGGGTGTGAGCTTCAGAGGCATACGCCAGACTTCTTGAAAGATGCAGGTGAATGGGATAAGTTTGATCTAAAGTACTACGGTCCCCAGGATTGTTTACCGTTTATCGTTGGAGAGCTGATCAAGAAGAACGCCTCATTGGACAAGAGTTACGCCGAGGCTGTCAAAGAGTAAACGGAGGATCAAGATGTAACGTGGTAGTTGTATCATGATTGTAGATAGAAGGCGGCCAGACTAAGTACAGAACGGGCCTGCGTGGAAGTTGCAATTATGGCTTCGCTTGGAGGCGATTAGATACTTAAGTTTGTACTGTTGTACATGTGAAATAAAGCAACGCTCAAAAAACGTCGGTGTTCATTTCTTCATGGTATTACCGTCTACACCCTGACTTATGACATGATCATGCTACCAGAGACTAACAACATCGAAGCAATAGCCCATCGAGGCCAATACATCTTTCCCGGGGCAGCATTCGCAGTCTGCTCTGGCGCAGTAGCAGCTGCCGTTGGAGAACCTGTTCCCTCCGCACTAGACAAAACAATTGTTGATACAGTAGCCGGCGGCTCTGCGGCTGACGATGGAGAAACGCCGCTCGATGGGACGACCGAGTTCACTGGCCTACCCGATGCTGCTGAGGTAGGGGTAGGGGTCGCAGCTGAAGAAGCCGAGTCCGCGTCTCCAGGCGCGTTCGCATCGTCCGTGGGTGTAGCGCTCGCAGCCGTATCTGACCCACCAGTAGCAGTAGACACCCTGACTGTCGTGCTACTCGCTGGTCTCGGTGTTGGCAGGCTACTAGGCAACGCTTCTGCACTACCACCTGCACAATCTGCCTGACCACCAAGCTTCACAACCATCCCTACTCCAGCCATCGCGTCCCCTAACCCATTATCATCTTGGAATTTTGTGATATCAAAGGCCTCGTCGTCTCCTGGCAATTGCAGATCCGTGATCTCTTTCCGTCCCGGGTTCGTGTACATCAGGAAACTGTACTGTCGGTCGTCTCCTTTCTCGCCGACGGAGCCAGGAGCAACGTAATCCAGAACAGCAGGTGAATCAGTTTCTATGTTGGTGATGTCGAAGTTGTTTTTGAAGTTCGCCCGAGCGTAGTGGAGTTTTCGAGCATTTGGACATGTGCTATCGACCATGATGATCGTGTACAGGGTGCCGGGGGAGATGCCACTGCTATCGCCAAGAGCGAATGTGGGCTCCTTTGCTACAGCTACACGATGTTAGATTTTATAGCCTAGCTTGAGCTAAAAGACTAACCATCTTTCTCGAACACGGTCCCATCCTTGAAGCCATTAATTGCTTCGCCTGTAAAAGAAACCTGTACTTCGTCTCCGCCTGAACGAAAGCCTGATCTTAAGTCTTCGGGTATGATGGTGTCGTCTTGCGCTGCGACAAATGCTGCGAAAGCAGCAATAAAAGTTGCATGTTTGAGGAAACGAATAGCCATACTGTGTAGATTTGAGAGAATGCTAGGTGGAAGTAATTAGGGTTGAGCGCGCTTAATCGATGGTGTTATACTCCCTCTCAAAGTACAATGCAGCCCCAGGATATATATCCCCTCCACCATGTTTGCATACTCTGTACTCCAACGGCGATGTTCACGCCGCGTAGTCCTCCCCACACAGTCCACTGCGCCCCAAACCCCGGAAGACCGTTGTGTCCGGCAGACGCCGGTGGAAATAGACCTTGGCATCTGAACACTGCTTGATCTCCAGACGATAAGCGCACGATCGCACCATTTTGGGTGGTTTGTTGGCGCCCGGCTGTGCTTGTCAGCTGTTTTGGTTTCATCTCGTTTCGGCAATCAGGCAGCCGGGCGCTTCTGACAAACGATCGGCTTTACTGAGATTCGCGCATCGGCGGTACACCCTTGGTTGCCTCTGGGTTGCGACAAGTAGGCGAGACGGTACTGTGCCTGAGATGTTGTTGCGAAACTCAGGTGTCACTGCCGAGCCCTTCGTTTCCTTGAACCGCGCGTTCCAACTTAGAGACTCCGCGAGAATTACTCTCAGACTGACAGATCTTCATACAATCGCAGCTTTCAGTATAAGAGGATTCAATTCTCATTCTTATTAGAGTAATAATTTGAAAGTGTGCTAGCATCAGCGAGAGGACTCGGCTGTACACGGCGCGACAACGAGACTTGGGTGTAGGTTACATTTGTCGCATCTGTGTGATACAAACCCTCTCAACTGCTTGATCAGAAGCCGGCTACAATTATGCAGTACTTCGAGAATCCAATGGAATGCTGTGTCTCGGTGTCTCATGCCTCTCGCACCGGAGGCAGGGTTGTTCCGGTGCCGCACCACGCCAAGACCCCGGCTTAGCGATTTTTGGCGCCCCACACCACTTTGAAGGTCATCGAATTCAACACCCAGACGCTTCCACACTCGTCAACTCATCACAACCGCCAAAATGACGAAGCGCACAAAGAAGGTCGGCATCACCGGAAAGTACGGTACCCGTTACGGTGCCTCGCTCCGTAAGCAGTAAGTATTCCCTCGCCGCAATCGCAGAGCCAGGGACAGCTATACTGACAATATCTAGGGTCAAGAAGATGGAGGTGCGCAATCCCACACGAGCCGTACAGCCTCAGTAGAACGAGTCACTCACCTGCGATAGATCACACAACACGCCCGCTACGTCTGCCAATTCTGCGGAAAGAACTCTGTCAAGCGTGAGGCCGTCGGTATCTGGAACTGCAGGTCTTGCCGCAAGACCACCGCTGGAGGAGCCTACACCGTCTCGTAAGACTCCCCGCACACCACCACGCTCGTGCGCCGTTGTGCAAAGACTCGCCGCAGATGTTATCGAGAAAGCGCTAACCCCTACCCACAGTACTCCCGCTGCCGCCGCCACCAGGTCAACGATCCGTCGTCTCCGAGAGATTGCTGAGGTTTAAGGGAACATTGAGCATTGGGTGGAGTTCTTCGAGGTTTTCTCTGCATCGGCAGCCATGGTCCGATGAAAGGCTCACTGCAGCATTCGGATGCTGGTCTCACAATGACCAGGGGTTCATCAGGGAATCATACAAAACAATGGCACGATCATGACAAAACAAACACCTCGTTCCTCGCGCTGCGTACAAACTGTGATGATCGCATCGATGATGTGGGGACGTCATCGGATTTGTCCTCTACGAATAGTTCTGTCTAATCACGCCGCGTTCCGTCGTCTTAGTGAAGTCGCTAACCTTGGTGGTTCGCCGCATTCCTGGGGTATGCAGCGATACCGTTGCAGTAAGCATGGACACTGCGCCGACTATACGGATCTACATTGGTGTCATCATACTGACAACTGCCACGGACGGTGATCGTCATCGACGAGGAACACGGTTCTGCACCCAGAGTATTGTAGTCACGATACCTTGTTTCGTCGCTCGCAGCACATTTCACCAATGAATGATATACACACCTCAGAGACCGATGTGAGCGACTTTATCTCGATGTATACAATGCCTTGTGAAAGCTTCAATTCTCGGGTTTTCACTGCAGTAGACCGCCAGCGCACTGGTTCAGTCTCCTCTATTGATAAGTGCTTGTGCTGAACAAGTCTTGGGCCGGGCTGGAATAGACGCAGCAGCGATAACAAGTCGTGGGTAATCTTCGGCTCGTGGACGTCTAGTCCGTGCAGATGCGAACCCGCCACTCTCCCACGTGCCACCTGGGATCCGAGAAGCAACGCTTCTACCGTCGCTTCGACTCACATGCATCTCGCATTCATCGGCTCAACGCTGCAATCGTCAGATGGCGCTATAGTCGCCAGTGCACATACTCGAGGACGAAAAGATCGTACACGAGATAGCTCGCGCTGTCATCAGAGAGGTCAGTATTGCCTCAAGGTGGAACAGGCATATATATGAAGTAAGCATGCATTATGCGACAGCCCCGTATATCTGACAGATTATGCAGGAGTGACTGAGCCAACCGAGCTTTGCTATCGTGTAAAATCGTGAGGCACACGGTGGAGGTCACCCAACGATCATCGATGTGACTGAAGTCATACGCGAAGAACGTCTGGATCAGACCACTTGAACGCCCGTTACACGCGTGCTCGGACATGCACGGCTGCCGAAGATAGGCTACAATCTAGGCCTCTCCGATACCTATGCAAATTTTGGCATAGGCTATCCACGCGCGACGTCATGCCGTGATCCTGCCGACCGGACCGCCCACTAAGTGGAGTCCCGCAGAGCCTCAACACCAAACTCTTCTCACAGTCCTGGAACGCTAGAGCACATAGTGTCCGTACACGTTAGAGATAGCAGATTTTTCTCGTCCGTCCACGCTTCGTAATGGCACTAAGTGAATCTATTGGGCATTTGTGCACCGATACTATGACGTCGAAGACGATGAACCTGGGATACCCCTTTGTAGTGGTCCTTCGTCCTCGAGCCAGCCTGTCGGGTGTTTACGGTCAGGCCATGGACGGGATGAATGTCATCCCACACACCGCCCCTAGTGGCGACGATGCCGTCCCTCGCCGGTATTGACAAGCAGGATATACATATCTGCTTTCCGTCTCCCAAATCCCATTCCTCTCTTTGATTACGGTCGTCACTCCGCGCCCATTCCTTTGTTTTCCAAGCAGGAACCTCCACTTTAATCGTCGATCGACATGTCTGGGTACTACGGTCCCTCCTTCAACCACAAGTCATCGCGACCTCCATCTCTTGCAGCGTCGAGAGCGAATTCTTCTTACAGAGTTGCTCGCAGTGCACCCGTCACACCTCGCAATGGTTCGATCACCACCCCTCGCAATGGTTCCATTGCCGCCACAATCGCCGGTACGACTGCACAACAAACAGCTGCCAACACAGCTGCCAACACTGGTGCAACGACACCCGCATTGCTCTCGAGAGTGAACAGCAAACTAGAGAATGAAGCCAACGGAAAAGAAGAGGCTCCTTCCATGAACTCCGAAGTATTGCGCAACGAGAAGGGCGAGCTCATTGTTGGAAGAATCGCAGGCGGCAAGCATCTTACCGATGATATCGAGGACATCGATCCTGGTTGTGGCGAGATCAAGAAGGTCGACTGCGACATGCCTCTTACATTGACCGAGATGGTCCACCATGAGGGCAAGGACTACATCGTACTCAGCTTCGCGACTGGTGACAAGGAGAACCCGTTCAACTGGAACCCCTGGTACAAGCGCAGTATCACCACGATGCTGAACTTGATGACACTGTTCATCGGTCTCGCAACAACGGCATACAGTTCGGGCATCAACAGGATGTGCGAGGAGTTCGGTGTCGACACAATCTACGGTCAGCTTGGACTGTTCACCTTCAACATCTCTTGTGCCATCGCACCCATGGTACTGGCTCCTTTCTGTGAGCTTGTCGGACGCAAGATCGTGTACGCCAGTGCCTTCCTCTGCTTCTCGCTCATCTTCATCGGTCTCGCACTCGCACAGAACATTTCCACCATCATCGGCCTCCGCCTACTACTCGGTCTCTTCGGTTGCGTCGGTACCATCCTCGTCGGCGGTACTTTCGACGACATGTACGAACCCCACAAGCGTGGCCGACCGATGGCCATGTTCGCTTTCGTCGCCATCTTCGGTACTGTCGCTGCACCCATCTACGCAGGCTTCATCGACCAAGCCCTCGGATGGCGATGGGTTGAGGGTATCCAGGGCCTCGCCAATATTCCCCTCCTGATTCTCATCTTCGTCGCCTTCCCCGAGACACGCGGCGGTGCCAGACTACACAAGCGAGCCAAGCAGCTGCAAAAGGCAACTGGCGATGAGCGATACGTCGCGGAAGACGACATCTACACCCCCGATGTGAAGTCCATGCTGAAGGCTTCGTCCGTCAAGGCTATCCGCATGCTTGTCACCGAACCCGTCGTCTTCGCCTTCGGTCTTTGGATCGCCTTCTGCTGGGCCGTCGTATTTCTGTTCCTTTCGGTCATCCCAATTACCTTCACCGAGAAGCGTGGTTGGTCCGAAGGTGTCAGCGGCCTGCCTTACATCTCTCTCGCCATTGGTACTTTCCTCGGCTGGGCTGCCCACCACCTCCAGATGCGCAAGTACAACCAACTCCAAGAAGACCCCAATGTTCGCATCGTTCCTGAGCACCGTCTCTATGGCGCCATGTTCGGCGCTGTCTGGCTGCCCATCGGTCTCTTCATCTATTCCTTCACGCAATACGGATACCTGAGCTGGGTTGGCCCCGTCATCGGTCTCGCGCCTATCGCATTCGGTATCTTCTTCGTCTTCGAGAGCACATATTCCTACACTGCCGATTGTTACGGTGAGACGTCTTCCTCGGCTATCGCTGGTCAGGGATTAATGAGGAACACGCTCGGTGCTGTTACCCCACTTTTCGCGAGCGCTTTCTTCCACAACGTAGGAAGTCAGTATGCGGGTTTGATCCTTGCGATGTTCGGAACTGTGCTGAGTTTGATCCCGTTCGTTATGTTCAAGTATGGACATCTGCTCCGCGCGAGGAGTAAGTTGGCGAAGGAGTACTAGTGGAGGAGAGAGTTGTTCAGTCGTTCATAGCGCATTAGCGTCGCATATTAATCAATTACATTATTGCAATGCCACGTAGGTGGCATCCTGCAGGTGTGATCTTCAGCCGTAAGCGAAACAACAGGCAACAGTGATGCCGCCTTCTACTCCACGGAAGATTCCACACAAACCTACAGTTCTGCAACATGCACACATCATGATCGCATTTTCCTGATCGTTTTTCTCTTAGCTACAGAAGCGGCTTCCTCTCAGAGAAGAGCGAGATTGTCGCAGATAGCGCTCGGTCCATACTCTACAAACGCTGGCAGGTCGCAACCCATGCTTTTCCGAGAACACATCATATTTTACCTTCAAAATACACCACAAAGACGAAGTCTTCCAGTTACGACAATGATGCTCGTCAATCCGAGTTCGTTTTGCAAGAACTGCCGAAAACTTGATATTGAGCGTCTGTTTGGCGTTGCCGACGCAAAGAATACTAGAATTCCTGATCACAACGGAAGATACTATGCTTACATAAAACCGGGAGGATGTGGGCTATGCGATTTCTTCATGGAACGTTTACCGGAACGATGCAAAGTACGCGGCGCGGATGGCACATGGTCCATCGATATGAACTCTGCATCTTCCCCTGACGCGAGAAATCCTGCACATTTATATGTCGAATGCTACTCGCCTAAGCAAGAAGAGGGAAGCTTAGGAGGTCTACGGATGACCGTCTTTTGTGACAAGCTCGAATCGGGGACCGAACGTGTTGAAGTCTCACCATTTGTGTGTGTGTCTATTGGAGAGTCACAAATTCACAAGCTTCAAGTACCGACCCCAAGCCTGGATCTAGCACCGATATCTCATTGGTTAGACAAAGAAAGATGCACGCAACAAGCTCGGTGGTACAGCAGAAAGGATGACGCGAGCTTAGCTCTCACCGTTATCGACTGTGCTACGCGCACGCTTGTGCCCTTGCCCAAAGAAGAGCTTTATGCAACCTTGAGCTACGTCTGGGGACGTGCTGTTCAGCCTACATTAGATGACACCAACGGTGACCCGTTGCCCCTGCATCTTCCAGATACGATCCAAGACAGCATCGATGTTTGCAACGCGCTGAGTATCCGTTATCTATGGGTTGACAGATATTGTATATCAACTGAAAGTAGCCATCTTCGAAGTCTGCAGATCAGTAGGATGGACGAAGTATACCAAAACTCGTTCCTCACGATTGTGGCATGTGCAGGGAACGATGCCAACTATGGTTTGCCGGGCATTTCGAGACGACGAAATCCGAATCCTTCTATCGAACTTGCTGGACTTGGCTGTATAGGAGCGCTATCACAGTCTATCGAGATTCATTCTAGCATCTGGGCGACACGTGCGTGGACGTATCAAGAAGCCCTCCTCTCGCAACGACAAATCTACTTCACGGATAAGGAGACATTCTTCGGGTCAGCTGAAGGCGTCCAAGGGGAGATAGGGGTAATTGCCAAAGCGAGTCTGGAGCAGTTTCTGCCCGAGTCTTTGCGTACTGGATATCCAGTTCCGGAAACTGTGCTGACTGCGCGGGACAAGAATCTCAGGAAATACTCACTCGGAAAACTGCATGAATGGGAGTGCATCTCCAACTACTCCACACGGACCCTGACGTATCAGGGCGATATTCTCAACGCTTTACTGGGTATCTTGGCATACTATCAGCGGGAACATCGTATCTCTCATCTGTGGGGCGTTCCGTTCTCTACCTCCTTCCCAGCGTCAGCGCCTTCCACCTTTTTCAGGTTCGATTTTAATCTGCGCTGGATCATTACTGGTCCCAGTTCTCGCCGGGAAGGATTCCCAAGCTGGTCCTGGACTGGTTGCAACGCTTGTGTACAACATTTTAACATGCACCGGGAGACTGTGTATCGTGTACCTATGACTAAAGAGGAGGCTATTCATATCGAGGTAGAACTTGCATCTGGTCGGCTCTTGAAGTGGTCCCATTATCAGGCCGACTATGCAAACCTGCAAGACTACACTCAAGTTCGATCATCGAATGAAAACGCTGATCGGCTGAGTCGGTTCATCCACCTCGATGCGTTGACATCTCGGATCGTTGGAAAGCAGCGGGACGACGCGGGTGTTCATTACTTCCGTATCGACGCATCAACGGTATTTCACGATGAGCATAAGTACTTCGGTGCAGTGGAAATCTCAAGCTACACAGAGTCTAATGTAGAAACCGAGGAGAGTATCCCCGTCGGCTCACTTCTGGCATTACATTTCCCCGAACTCGATGACTCGAGCGTGAGAGGAGGTGTCAAAATGGCGTCGTTCTATTCGTTCCCCGGTGATGGATGCGCATTGCTCATCCGAAATGTTGGAGACCATTGGGAGCGAGTCTGCCTGTTGGCGAGTTGTCACGACTTGAAACGAGAGGAGGTTCATAAAGTCCGCAGGAAGATCCGGTTGGGATAAGCACGTGACTAGGGGTAGCTACAATAGGGTTCGCATTTTCTAAAGAATGTATCAGGGCAGGAGTCTATATCACCTCATGGTCTGTGAATTTATTGAGTTACAGTAGCGTGTATACTGTAAGCTGTGGCCCGAATTTTACAGAGACGAATTTTTATTTTAGCTAAAATCGAGTAATTCTAAACTGCCATAGTGAAGATTGGGAATAGAGAGCATGTAGCTTTTTGGAAAGACTCGATGTAAGATGAAAAGAAATGTTCAACCCGGAGATAGTCAGGGAGGGCAAAAGAATAGAAACGAATGGCATCAGGTCAGATGTATTGCTTCTACCCATCATTAGTTGGAGATCTTAGTCAAAGTATAACGCATACATACGGCCTTCCATCCGGCCCAGAGATCCTGGTGGGCGTAGCGCTTGATGATCTCGCGAGCTTCCTTCAGGATACCGTAGTCTCCTACGCAATTGAGTTTTGCGGCCCGGCAGCGGGGTGGTAGGAGACCATCATAGTCGGTTCCGGTGTTATTCAAAAAGGCCCAGTATGCCAAGACACTGAAATCCATCGACGAATCGTTTTCAGGAAGTGGATAAAGTTTTGCAGCATCCAATGCTTTAGTTGCCAAGCCAAATTGGGTCAATGGACAAAGTTTTGATCCACATTTACCGACGTCCTTGGTGAAAGTATTATGCAAGGCGGTTTTGCACGTCTGCAGGAGCTCTTGAAGTACGGCAGTACGAATTTGACCAGCTTGAGCTATATCCAGGGTTAGCATCTATGAGATGGCAAAAGTAGGGTATCGTGCAAAGGAGAAAACTGAACAGGCCTGTAGCCTACATCAAGATGAAAACATGCAAAGTAGATGATCCAACGTCAACGTAGGCTCCAGGGTGTTCAATGTTTTTCGTGACTGATCTCGGCCTGTGTGCTCACCTTGGATACGGGCCGGGAAGTCAGCTCGGACATGCACCAACTTATCATCGTGTATCACGCAGTAACGCTTGTCTTTGTCGACGCAGATCTCCATGGCCAGCTTATTGACCAGGTATTCGTAGTCAGCCATGAGCCCGAACGCGGCCGTAATCATCGTAAAGTCTTGAAGATCGATGTCGGAAGGCCAAGACACGCCGCCGTCTTTGTGTTGTTGGATCCAGTTCTTCAACTCGGCTGCAGCATGTAGGAGACGCTCGAGGTCGTACTTGTCGGACAAGACTGCAATCTGTACCAGCTCCTGCTGCGACAGCGTTTCAGGTAGCTCTTGAAGTTGCCAGTGAGCAATTCGGAGGACGATGTGGAAGGCGTAGGCTGAATCCTCAGGAAAGGCGATTTCGGACATGTCGCTCTCAGCCCAATTGCCGCTCATCATGGCGTCCCAGGCTTTGCTAGCATGTCGAAAGACGCCTTTGTTGACTTGATAGGCCTTTTGACCATCAGCATGCTCCGGTGACCCTACTATAAGAGTAAGGTCGTACTGGCTGTCGATCGTGATAACTTCGAGGTTAAGATCGGTAATTTTTCTCTTGTTCTGGAGGTCAACTGCCTCATCATGAAACTCAAGTGACTCTCCATTGCAATACCCACTACCGAAGATGGAGTCGTCGTTCGTAGCTGCAAGGGTGGATTGAACATCTGATGTATCCTGTAGGCTATCGCCAGGGCTGCCAGCACTTGATGGTGTGGTCATGATGTAGATGGCCTGGATACTCGTGATGGTTTTTGAGGGATGCTTCGTCGACGCTGTATACTCGAAAGTATAGGGTAGAGTTGATGGTAGAGTCCTGGAACAGATCACGTAGGCGGTAGGTATGTATATTACCGGTCGGACGATCAGCTAGCAGTGGCCGAAGCTGTCAGACAGGTGAGAGAAGCTTGAACGATACCATCTTCCCCGGAGTCGTCTGTTCGCCACCGGATCTGAGGTAATAACTTCATGTATAGTGGAAGTACCTTTACCGACTCCTTCGGGGATTGCAAGGCCACGTATGCCTATTGACCTGGTATTGCGGTACATTTCAAGACCTAGAAGCTTGAGTCGTCACCCACGTATCCCATGCCCTTCCTCCACCAATTCCAAACACCCATCTTCTGCATACTAACTCCGAAGTCTTTCACGCTCTCCACTTCTTCTAATTTCCCATATGCGGCATTTTCTCCCGCCTCTTTCCCTTCGACCTCCTTTCCGGCAGGCTTCCTGACAAGCTGGAAATCCTTGTAACGCAGTCTCTGAACACTTGCTACCCATTCTTGTACACCTACTTCGGAGCCTTGGCAATACATGATGCCTGGACAGCCACCATAGCGTAGTAGAGCGTAGACGTGACAGTTGGATGCAGCAGCTTTCAACTTGGCCACTTTCTTGCGGGAAGTTATGTGATGGGTCCGTATCAGCGCGTTATAGATCGGATGAGACATGCCATCGATAGGGGTAGACCCAAAGCAGAAAATGGACGTTGTGTTCGCAATGTCATGGTTTGCGAAAGATGCACGGGGATGAACGCGGCCGCACGTGACGTCACTAGCGCAAAATGATTTTCCAAGATCGCCGAACGCCAATGACGTGCGGGCGAGACACGAGCGATATTCTCGAACGACTTCAACAACGACCGTATGGATCGCTGCCGTATACGGAACTCTACGTATGGAAAGTTATGAAGCCTACTTTGCTTCATAGAGTCGCCGCCCCATCACCGTCGGTTCTGAGCTTCCTGAGGGCCCAAGTCACCAATGCGTTCGACCGACCGCTGGCGCAATGCGCACAAGTAACCCAGCAACGACGTGGATATGGGACGAATTCTGGGACGAGATGGGCTCCTGGAGATGCGACATGCAGGATAAAGACATCAAGTTGCAAGAGGAGAGAGGGCAGTAAGACGTTCGCAACTTCGCAATGTCTACCGGCCAGGAAGGTTTCGCAACCAGTCCTCGAGACTTCGCTTGCTGTTCCACAGGCTACGGCTCTTTCAGTTCGAGACGTAGACCCTCAGGGACACCGCAGTTTCTCTACGACACCTTCGAACAACGGGTGGAACATCTTCAATTCAGCAAAGATGCGAAAACTGGCACAATTGCAAGCACCGCAGCCGCCACCAGATGAACCGTCGTCAGGCTCAACAGGGTTTGGAAGCAGCCTGGGACGTATAATGCGACCTACGAACGAGCTCAAGATGAGGTGCACAGAACTTGACGAGCACGGCAACGTTACACTTGTCAGTGGAGAGTTCAAGAAGAGCGAGCTGATCGCTAAGGTACGCATGGCAACGAGTCCATCCAGACCATACAACTGATACTTGAGAATAGTACGGTCTGCTTCCTCGCGATCTCCGCAAAATCGATTCCTCGCTCCTCCCACATATTCTCGTCCGGCCGTCTGCGATCCTGATAAACCTCCTCAACCTTCGTGTCCTCCTCAAGCACAACCGCGTACTTGTCTTTGATGCATACGGTACCACCGACTCGAAATCGCAGTCTGTCTTCATGTACGATCTTGATCTCAAACTCCGCCAGAAAGAATCCACCGTCAACGGCACCCTCGCGTACGAATTTCGAGCACTTGAAGCTGTCCTCATAAGCGTAACACTGAGTCTGGAGAAGGAGTTCGAAGGTGTCAGTGAGCCAGTGGTGAGAGTTCTCAGGGAGCTCGAGGAAGACATCGATAGGGACAAGCTACGGTACCTGCTCATCTACAGTAAGAAGCTGGGTAGTTTCGAACAAAAGGCACGACTAGTCAGGAATGCGCTCGAAGAATTGCTGGAAGCGGACGATGATCTCAGCGCCATGTACTTGACTGAGAAGGCTGAGGGCAAAACGCGCGAAGACGACGATCACACGGAGGTCGAGATGCTCCTGGAATCTTACCACAAGGTCGCCGACGAAATCGTACAAGCAGCAGAGAACTTGGTGTCGAGCATCAGGAACACCGAGGAGATGTATGTGTTCTATTGTTCTTGTACAGCCTCCTGTCACTAACCATCCACAGCGTCAAAGCCATTCTCGATGCCAACCGCAACTCCCTCATGCTTCTCGACCTCAAATTCTCGATCCTTACCCTCGCAATCACCGCCGGTACCTTCGTCGCCGCTCTATACGGTATGAACTTGAAGAACTTCATTGAAGAATCCGATCTTGGTTTCTTCGGTATAAGCGCCTGGTGTTCAGTCTTCGGCTTCTTTGTCGCTGTATACGGTTTGTCGAGGCTTCGAAAGGTACAACGGGTCAGCATGTATGGCCACGGACCTGGTGCGCTCGTTAGCAGGGAGCCAACCAGGCCGACTGTAGCTCCAGGCGGAGGATGGGGCCTTGGTGCGTGGGGTGGTGGCAGTAGAAACGGGGTCAGCCGAGGAGACATGGGTAGCACGATGCCCACCGGAGCACCGGATCTGGGTGGAATAACGAAGAGAGGTGACACACTAGCCAGTGTCATGGAAAGAGAAAGAGCATTGGCGAGGAAGTTGGCCAAGGTCGAGCAGAGGGCTGACGATGCTACAAGACGTTGAGGTTGGCTTCATGTGCTTGTGTGGAAGGTTCTTGCATTTCTTCGATCTGGTTTTGATCTCTGCTCTGATATCCCACCTCTTTCTTAGACACTTTTTGTATGAGTAACGCACAGGGTTGGCTGCATAGCGATGGCGTTTGGGACTGATGATAAGACGGGCACTCTTAGACGGGGTACTCATTTGCATCATCAATGTATAGTAGTGTATACGTCCATAACCCGCTCAGACCTATCCGATCTTCCAAACAATCATAGTTGGTTTGCATCAATCCCTCGCGCTTTTCTTTCGTGAAGCCTAGTCTTTGCCACTATGCGCCGATAGTCCTGTCCATGTCCTTGTCTCCACCGTATCCCTGCTCTCTCCTCTGCTTCGCCGCATTCTCATCATCGTCTTTCAACGCTTCAGTACCACCGAATCCGCCTGCTCATGATTAGCCTGCCATGCACAACTACAACATCTATTTGCCGTTGACGTACCTTCCGCGTTCGCTTGGCCCGTTGAACTTGTTGTCTTGCCACCCATACCGCCTTCTTGGATACTTTGTCCGTATCGGATCTTGTCTGCGGGGGTAATGCCTTGGGTGTTGGGCGCGCCGGGGTCGGAGGTCTTCTTGTTGACTGAGGTGCCTGTTGAGGGATCTGCGGAAGCCATTGGTTAGCACTTGCACCTTGACAGGGAGAGAGAGGAAGTCATACCGCCTAGTTGACCGGCTTCCTTCGCGTGAGGCTCAACAAATGTGTGAACGCCTTCGTACTGGTTCTGGCGCTCGCCGCCGGGCTCGGTGTCCATGAGCTTGTCTGACATGTTTGCACGTACGGAGATTGTTTATTGTGGGTGTGAGAAGGTATGTGCGAGGAGAACGTGTAGAAGTAATTGGATTGTGTGAGATGGTAGTGGTATTGAAGCTCAGAAACTCGAGGTATGGGGAAAGCTCCATGCTATGACGTAACCACCAAACGCCGAACGCGAGACGCGCTTTGCAGCGCCAGAACACCCTGGTATGATGACACATTAACTACCTTTCCTCCACGGCTCAACGGTATGCGTGTAAATGTGCGGCTATGACGAATCGAAATCGATGCCCATGGCGTAGCTGCGACAGTTGTTAGTATAGGCATGACTTTCTGGAAGTCCATTACACACCTTTCGTACAATCTCATGTACTTTGCGACGAAAGCCTCCAGATGGAAGATCTGTTTGGCGCCCATCTTGCACCTGTGCTCGTAAAACGCCGCCCACTTGATAACCTCTGGCTTCAGCGCATCTTCGGTCATTGGTATGAGTTTCCAGGTGAGTGTTTTTATGATGGTTGTAGAGTCGATGCAATGCGATAGCAGATCGTAGAGTGACGCGCGGACTTGCAGGAGGCGTTGAGGAGATCGCTCTTCGACGATTTGGCGGGCGATTTGCTGGATGAGTGCCTCCCAGTCAGGCGGTGGGATGTGCGTCTGGTCGGTGATTTTCTCGCTGTTGATATATTAGCTGAGGTTGAGGGTCTAAAAAGAGACGAAGCCATACTTCTGAGCGTGCACTGCTTCGAACATCAACAGCGCTTTCCTCAGGTTTCGCCCGCTGTCCTTCGCTATCCTCTGGTTCAGACTCTCGACATCCTTCCATCCTTCCTTCTTGCCCACTTTGCTCAACACGCTGCAGATCTCGGTCTCTGTAGGCGCTGAAACCCTCACAAGAAGCGTTCGACTCCTGATGGGCGCGATGATGTTGCTCGTGGAGTTGGCGAGCAAGATCAATCGCAAGTTGGGACTGTACTTCTCCATGGTACGTCTCAGCGCCGCCTGCGCATCTCTTGTCAGATGATCTGCCTCATTGATCACTACGACCTTGAAGCGCTGCTTTGCGCCCAAGTCGACCTGTTGTGTCTGTGCAACTTCCTTGAGCAGGTCTTGGACGACCACTCTGTCGTAGTTTCCGACATCTGAAGGTGTGATTTCGAGGTGGTATACGGAAGCGACGATGTTGAATTCGAGTTTGCGGTTCGTGGTAGTCTGGAAGACGCGCGCGTCGATCTTGATCTTTTCGACACCGGGGCCGTAAAGCTCTTTGAGTGTGGCGACTATGCGCGTCTTCTTTCCTGCGCCGGAAGGACCGTATACGAGCAGATGTGGGAAGTCGCCGCTTTGTGCCTACACATTGTTGCGTTAGTTGCCGCAATCGATGGAGGATGTCAATGTTTCCTTACAAGAGCTCGGAGACGATCTGAAAGCTCGGGATGGTAACTGAGCGCCTCAAGATTGCGTGGTCTATGCTTGTCTACTAAGAGCGCCATCGTTTGGGTAAGTCGTGGTGTTGTTCGTGAATTTGCGGCTATCGGTGGATGGTGAGTTGGACGCGTCCGGGCGACGCGTAAAGTGGTGGGCTAGCTTGGCAGCCCACACGTCGACGCCTGATCGCGCTCTTCATCACGCTGCATCCTAAAGCAAAGATTTGAGCATCTCCAGCACAGCGACTGGGCTTATTCAAACGAACGAGTCATTTCGCATTCTACCAACTGAATCAAGCCCGTTCACTGGTTGAGCCTCAAATCCATCACCGAGACATCTGTTTCCCAGGAACCGAAGTGAACTATCTGGCCGGCAACGCCTTTGACAGGACACACTCCAACTGACGAGATTTCTGCCACCATCACCCTCTGTTCCTTAGTCCATGTCCTTATTCTCTCTGATTCGACCAACAATGGTCGACGAGACGACCACCACACGCCCATTCGGTGACCGCCCAACCTCCTTGTCGACGTACTCGAGACATCCAGAGCGTACCGGTGTACAAATTCTGACTGAAGGAGTCGCAAGTTCTCTATCCGTGGGACCAGGATTGTTGTGCAAGCCGATATAAGTGTCGCCGATCCGCATTATACCGATATTGCGGCTGTTATCCAATGTCACCTGTCCTAGATCTGTGGGTGGAACAGAAACTTCAGCGACTAAAAATGTTCATCTTTTTCTGGGATTGCTTACCCCGAAGGCCGTATTCTTTGGATATGCGCGTTTGCGATGAACGACCCTTGTGGATGACTCTGGTTATTGAGGCGTCGAGGTGCAAGTATAGGATGTACAGAGCGAGTGCTGCGATTAAGAGGAGAAGCCAAAACTCGGTTCGAGGCATGTTAGACGCTTTGGTGTTGGTATAGATGGCTGACATGTCGTGCAAGTGGAAGAAAGTGGAGTAGGTGTCGATGTTCAGAAAAGTACGATCCGGGTTAACCTAGTCTGGAAGTGAAGGTGAAAGAGCAAGGCCGATCACGTAAGGGGGCAAACCAACATGGCACGCAAACGCGGACATCACCAGTAAGGATGTGCAGGATCATAACCTGCAGACTTGCCTGCATCAACTCAACGACCTCATACCGCTAGACCTCTAGCCATGAGCGCCGAACTCTTGCGTTAAGTGAGATGTCTCAGAAGCTAGATACCTACATTGTAGAACCAGGCGAGAGAAATGGCAAAGCCACGTTCAGTTGATATGGGTGGTGAAACAGTCGGGGCACAAGTACCTGTCGCTATCACAAAGTTCTATCACGCCGCGGAATCACCTGGATCATACAGTGCTTATCATCATGTTCTTCCTCCTTCATAATGAATCAGAAACACGTTCCAGTCACTTCATCGCAACTGCACACTTTCAACTGCCAGGTCTCAGGTGCGACTCAGAAGGACATCTACCAAACGGCAGCAAACATCCCGTTAGCTTCACTTCCAACTTCCAAAACGATATGGCGGTCTTCCATGGACCATCCACCACGCCTTCAAGCGAGCTGAACTCCTCAGAATCTGGTAAACTGAAGCGGAGAGTATCGAACGAATCAAACAACTGGGATGGTGAGTCCTCCGGCACAGAGCAATCGTTTCGTACAGCATACGCCGATATGCCTCCAAAGCCTAGGCAGACACGCTTCATCGAGCGATTTGAGAGCGTGAAGCAGCTGACGGAGAGTAACCTCGCTGTGTTACAGGCTGGGTATACGGGCGCACCACCACAGCCTAGATCGCCTTTCGACGGCGAGTTGCACCTCAGACCGTCTCCACGCGCAACAGCATTTCTCGTAAAACGCAAGCCGCTCCCAGATACAGCGCAAAAGGCACTTATAGAAATGAACGACGAGGCAGATATACAGTCACATGCAAAGAGCGCAGACGAAGCTTCCTATCAAAACCACACACTTGGACATGCAAGTCACGGCCGCAGACCATCTTTCCACCGCACAAATACCGTGTTCACGGATTTCTTGCCGTACGATCAAGTGCGAACTTGGCAGCAGGTTGATAATGAGGAGTATCAGGACCGACGTAGGCATTCTCTCTCAGCTATTGCGCTGGAGGGGATGAAAAAGCTCAATCTAGACCGCGATGCACTATCGGCTCATAGCAAGAAGACTGCGAATCAATTGAAGAAAGTGATCAAACAGCACATACTTGACAAGGAGAAGTCAACTTCGTAGATTTTGGACGTACAACAAGTTGTTGCGCGACGCATATCAGATTGGGAGTCGTAAAAGTTGTGCTTGGTAGTAAAAATGTTCCTACGACTGCGTCTGCAAACTTGTCATTATATACAAACCTTATCCGCAAAAAAAGTGTTTCGTTCTCAGATTTCGTCCTCTGCGTCCCAGCGACATCGCATGAGCAAAAAGAACGTCGCCCGACCAGGGACTCGAACCCTGAGCCTTGAGATTAAAAGTCTCACGCGCTAACCAATTGTGCCAGCCGGGCTATGATTTGTTGATGAGCAAATTCCACGCAAAATAATACTAGTACTTATCACATCCACGGCGCATCTGCAAAGTCGAAGTTTGCCAAAGGAAGTTTGACACAAAGTATGCTAACCGGTTCCATGGGGTCACGCTGCGAACGATTTACCTAATGGTTGGTAGCAGTGGTGGGGTGGGTCCACGCATTATGCGTCATCGATTTCCTCCATCAAAGGGACCATACAGGCAGCATAAACAAAGAATGTAGTCATGTGCATACCTCACAGCTAAAGCGTCAAGCGAAACACAGAGAACAAGTTAATCTGTTGCTAGATGTAATTACACATCTCCCAGATCCATTTACAGAAGAAGGCACTTTTGTGCTATATATCCAACATGCTTAAGTCGTCATATCATAGATGCCCCAGGCAACAACACTTACTGTGGCGCGTTGACCTTTCCAGCAACAAGCGCAATGAGCGCGGCACCAACACCGGATCCATCCTTCGCGATGCCGATCCTGACTCTCTTCTCGCCCTTTGCACCGATTTCGGGCACCGCACGTAGCGCCTCACGGATGTACTTCTCAAAGTTGGGGTAAAATTCAACGAGCGAGCCATCGACACCGACATCGATCTCGTCACCTTCAGTGGCTTCGACATCCCCACGTGCAGGCTCAATGCCTGACTTTTGCTCTGTGGTAGCTGATCCCGAGGACTTGTCCAGACGACCTGTGTTGATGACAATACCGGCGATGGCGACGGCAGCAAGACGCGCCGCGCGGCGACCGATCGCTCCAGCGATTTCGCGGACTGCTTCTGCGTCCTCACGGCTGACGGCGGAGATTTTATACTTATCAAGTTCCTGTCGGAGCATCTGGTTGCCAGGCTTGTCATCGCCAGCGCACACGCTGAGCAAGCTAGTGTCGAGACCCCACTGCTTCCATATCGGGCTATCGTCGTGAATTTGAGTGGTGCTGTGGACATCGTTTGAAGACGAGTTGTCGTCAGTGAAAAGCGGAACATTGGGGTCCTTGATGAGCTTGAGCAGGGCAAGACGTAGAAGCTCTCCCAAGAACATGCCCGACACGCGCTTTTCGAACATTTGGATTCCAGGGTTCACAGAGTCCTTGTCAAGCTGAACGTCGTAGGGGCTGTTGGGCAGAGTGCGGAGAGAATTGTCAAACGAGCCCCACTCAGTGTTGACGATCATCTCCCCGGTTGACTTGTCGTATGCGCCATCGCTGGTGTCCTTTGACATCTTCTTGACCTTGTCCAGCTTCTCAACGTAGGCTCCGTTGGTACCAGTTCCAAAGATGGCACCCAGTAATGTGCCAGTCTTGCCGGGCGAAGTGTATGAGCGCGCCATGAGGGTTCCGACAGTGTCGTTTACCAACGCAGCCACCTTGACAGGGAGGTGGAGCTCGTCAATCTCTTGCTGAAGCAGAGCGCATACATCCTTGCCAACCGCATCTTGAATGTCGAAGCCCTTTGTCCAGCGCATCAGCATACCCTTGTTGATTCCGATCTGGTGTACAGGGAATGAGAAGGTAAAGCCCAGGTTGAATATCTCCTCATCCTCTGGCTCACCTGGCTTCCCCTCTCTGCGCCTGAGTGTCCCAGCGTAGTGTTCTTCGTGGTGCAGTTTGAGGAAGGCTTCGATCTGTTTCGCGAGGAAGGAGAAGAGCTCTTTTGATGTCTTCGCGACCATCAGCTCGCGCGGGATGGCTACCTTGCTTTGGGTGAGGGAGAAGGTAGTGTTGCCGTGGAGCTCGATAGAGCAGACGCGGAAGTTCGTACCGCCGAGATCGACGGCCATGTAGAGGCCCTGTACAGCATTAGATGACGGTGAAGACCGGCGCATATAGGACCCATACCTTTTCCGTGCCATTGGGGACGGCAGTGACGTATGTCGGGATCTGGCTCATCTCAGTGCCTTCCTTCTCTAGACCCTCGTCTGCGCGTCGTCAGTGACCAATTGCCCACTCCATATTCTCGTGCGTACCCATCTCCCGAATAAACTCCTTGACGGCCTTGTTGACGGCATTGTCGTCGAAGTCGAACTCCGCGGCGACGCGCTTCGCCTGGTCTTTGAGTGTCATGCTGCGCTTGTGTGGGGTGTTGAAGGTACCGACGAACTCGACCTGCTGCTCAGGCTTCGGGCAAATACTCGGTTCCTGGAGGACGATTGGATTCCGGAGGGTGAAGGAGGGAACTTGTTTGTTGATAACAGTGCGTAAGACGGCGTTGGAGAAGTGGGGTGCGAAGAAACCGGTACCCAGCGCTAGCAGCAGAACAAGGACGGTGACTACCGTGTGGGTCGCGAAGGGACTTCTTGTAGGTCTTGGACGATCGGGTCGCGCGCTCTGTGTCGGGCTCTGAAGCGGGCGCGTGGCTTTATTGGGGCGTGACAGCGAGCTGATGCTCATTCTGCCCCGCGTTGTCCAGCTATGACGGAGAACGAGGGGTAGGCAAGCTTGGGCGTGCAATTACCATGCATGAACACCATCACTTGCATGCCAACGCCTTGGGATACGAGTCAAATTCACTCCCGGGGCGTGCAATTGGTTTAAAGGCGGGACGAGAGCATTGCCTCTCTGTCGGAACTCTTTGCACGGCACGCTGCGCTAGCGAAAGTAACCAGCGACCTAGCCGTCGGCATCGTGAAAGTGAGGAGCTTGAGCACGTGCACAATTTCCCGTGATCTACGTAGGCGGCTGATTCCGGAACAACGGCACTACGCAGTCTCCGCACAATCACAGAGCCCAGAACTTGGCAACAGCTTGATATCCTCTGTTAATTTCTTGCTTCCCCTGACAAGCAATCAGCTCGGGCAGACATCTTGCTAGTCACGAATAGAACATGGGGGAACATAGTCAGGAGAAAGGAACGTCTTGCTTGCTTTTGTGCTCGTCGGCCTACATATGCTCAACTACGAAAATGCTTCTCCATCCAGCCTTCAAAATGGTACGCGCTACGGTTTGTGTAGCTATGGTAGATATACACAGCACTTGGGAATAGGATAAGCCCATGGGGGCAAACAAAGGAAAAAATGAATGACAAGGTACAAGCAAGCAAAATCCATATGCATGTATCAAACTCCGTAGTATAGCAAACAAGTGGTAAAGGGAAATAACCCAACCTCCACTGAGCATAAAACCCATGCAAACAAGGAAAACATGATTAGCGGGCTGCCACAGTCTGTGTGTGAAGGAGAAAAAGGGAGGCTGTTGCCGCCGCCGTAAGAGCGTTCTACAAGTATGTACGATATAGACAAAAGAGAAAACCCGAAAGCAAAGGCTTCAGTCGTGCGAGGCCGGTTTGTGTACGTCAAATGTGTCCCTTGCCGGCCCAATTCTATTCGTCATTAGGACATCCACCATCTGGACGAGCCTCTGGCTGTCCATGAAGCCTCCCGGACCGCCATGGAGAGTCTTGTCGGCCGGATGGTGATGCTTCGGTGCGTATACGTGTTTGTGGAAAAAGGTGTCGAAAGAGACGTCTAGACTGCTTCGCTAGCTGTCTTAGACGAGAAAGGATGTGTGTCGAGTGAGGACCAGTAGATGATTTCGCCAATGTCGTCGAGGTTGAAACAGTGTCCATGCCAGATGCCAACATTCAAAACGGATGGCCGCCAAATCTAAGTCGAACATTATCCCAATTACCGAACGCCGACCGGGGGACGGGGTCCAAGGCTGCTTTGGCTGCTGTGCGCAGAGTTTTCCGTGGAATCTACTGCTTTTGCGCTAGCGGAACTATTTGATGCGCTTCCAGTCAGACTGCGAACTTGGGGACGAGACTTGGGCGGGTAGAGATTGCTCACCCCAGCGTGTTGTTCAACTTGTTGTGGTGCCACCTCGTTTCCAGGGTTTCGTGGCATGGGCTGCCTCATGCCAGGAGGCGATGGCCGCCCGTTAGGAATCATTCCATTTGGGGGCATGCCGTTAGGAGCCATGCCATTGGGAGCCATGCCGTTTGGTGGCATGCCGTTGAAGCCGTTTGGCGGCGATGGTCGGCCCATGGGACGCGGGCCTGGACTGAGCGGGTTGCCAGGTGACTGGCTCATGCGACGGGCGTTTGGTGCAGGGTAAGCACCGTAGCCTGCGCCCCCTGAAAGCTCATCTAGACGAGCCGATGTCAGTGAGTTGGTTCTGGATTGCGCGCCCATAGCACCGCGATCGACGTGTCCGTAGCGGTCGGAGGAGTAGCCCATGAGGGGGTTGTTCATGATAGAGTCGTGGAGACCAGGAACATCTGCCATCAACCGAGCACTACTCCGATTCTTGTTCATCCCCGGACGTCCAAATGGGCCCCTGCCGCCCCTGTTTGGTCCAGGCGCGAAGCCTGCGCCCTCAGGGTTTTGACGAATCTGCTTGGCGCTGGGTGCTGAGCGGTTGCGACGCGACGTGACGCTCATCATGTCGAAGTTGTCGGGGTCGATGATTGGGCCTCCACGACCGCCCATGGGATCGAAGAAGTCATCGCCATCGTCATCATCGTCATCAAATCCGCCCATTGATGGGGGTGGCGGAGGACGTCCCCGACCACGACCCATCGGACCCATGGGAGGCCCCATGGGAGGTCCCATAGGACCGGGACCCATTGGACCACCACGTCCGCCTCGCATGTTCATCTCCTGCTCTCTGATCTGGAGTTCTCTCTGCCTAAGCATCAGTTCTCTCTCGCGAAGTGCCAGGTTGTTGGAAGAGCCTCCGGCGCTCTCATAGGGACCGCCATTGACAGCACCGTCTGGAACCATGTCGTCGTAGAGCATGAGGTGGGAAAACTCCTCAAGGTTGCCGGGGTCCTCGAAGGAGGGACGCCTGTTGGGACCTCCGTTCATCCTAGGAGGGTAACCGTTGGGGCCCGGGGGCGGACCACGACGCATCATTGGAGGACCTCCGTTAATTGAAGGAGCACGGCTTCCCGGGCGAGGGCCGCCCTTCATACCGTTACCGTTCATCATGGGCCCTTGGGGAGGGGGCCCACGAGGCATCGGCGCCGAAGACTGTCTGGGAGGAGGTTGCATGCCATTTTGAGGAGATTGTGTGGCGGGAGCTGGAGCAGCTGGGCGTGTTCGGTTGACGATGTTGAGGTGATGGAGTGTGGCATACAACGTCTCGATCCGAGGCACGGCGACACCAGTTTCTTGTGCAATCTTGAGAGGGGACCCGAGATACGTCTCGATTTCCATCGGGCGCTTGGCCTCAAAGTCCATCCACATGGTGCTGTTGTTGTCCTGTGGACGGGTCATCTCTTGAAGCGTTGTCTCGCGGAAATCGTCGGGGAATGTGCAGTTGGAAGCATTTGCAAGCGCGATCATCTCGTCGAGCACTCCGGTGATGAGAGCACGCACGCCGACCTTGTCCATGAGTTCAGCGTGGTTGGGTGTCTCGAATACTACACTGGCAGGGTGGAAAGCGATTGGACTGTGGAACGTTAGTTGATGATGTGCGACCATGGCACAAATGACATACCCTATCATTCGCTCGAACTGCTGCTGTCGTATGTTGGACGAGACCTTGCAGTCGACCTGTCCGGAGCTCAATGTCATGGCCAGGGCCTCGGCCATGTCTGACTGGATCTGCGCAGGAATGTTGGCATTTTTGTTAGCAGGACCAACCCAGATGTCGGTCGCGCCTTTGTGCTCGAATTCGCTAGCTCCGAGCTGCGAAATTTCTGCTCCCGATACCAATGAAAGCACGACGTTTGTGGGAAAACGCTGCTCGAGATAGGATTCAACGCCAAGGCTGTGTGTAGTGTTCATAAGGATGCACGTATGCTGAGGGGAGACGACCGACTCGATGATGTTGGCGATATCGTATACATCGGGCAGGGCTTTTACGCAAAGGAGAACGTAATCAAAAGGCTGCTTGGAAGAATGGGCGGCATCTTCGGGTGTGCGGACGACTGAGGATGTTAGCTGTACGTCAAGGATAACCGTGAGCTCGTTGCCTTACCAGCATGGGGCTTGAATCGCTCGTTGCCGTACAGGGCGGATCTGTGGCCGGTTAGTGAGTGGCCAGAGCAGGTGCGGTGGCGGGAGGGCCTACTTGAATGATATGCCGTACTGGGCAACGCTCTCGTATCCCGACTTCCATACGAGGGTGACGTCGCAGGCATTGGTTGCTTGCAGTCGCCATGATAAGAAGGCCGAGACGGCATTACCGCCCACTGGAGAGAGTCAGCAGTTGTTCGGGCGCTGTGATGACGCGGCCCAACGCCCACGATGCAAGAGCAGGCGAGGGCGGCGTATATGGTACAAGCAGAGCGTGTGCGAGGGCAGCGGAGCCGTCGGCTGCCGTGCGACGCTCGCGGGGAGATGACGCACCTGACAGAATGCGTAATCGGGGGACTGCTGGAGCCATGTTGGGAGCGCCTTAGGGTGGGCCGCGAGGTGACAGGCGACAGCGGCGGCGTGGTAAGGGTGAGGAGAGCCAAAAAGTTGGCGTTGGGAGCGCGCTTCGATGTAGCGCAATTGGCGGGCAACAACGGACAGCGGCAGGTGAATTATCGATTAAGATAGTAGCGGAAACGAGTGTGCGGCGGCCTGGGAGATGAATCACTGGGGCGACTCGTAGCAGAACATTAAGAGAGAGGCGCGGGTGAGGAGGCAGGACGGGACAAGACCAGACGGACTGGGTCGTGACGGGCGCAGACGGCGGAGGGTCAGGAAGCTACCACGACTGCTGGCGTCGGGTCAGCGTGAGAAGGAGCGCACGGCGGGACGCGGGTTCCACGGCAGAGTCTCTACAAAGCGAGCGGACGCAGGCAGCAAAGATGCAGTGCAGGGCAGAGGACAGAGGATGGGTGAGGATGCTGGGTGTCGAGGCAGCGGTAGCGGTAGCGGTAGCAGACAAGCAAGCAAGTGCAAGCAAGGTTGATGCGCTGCCACGCAGACTGGCTTGATATCCCGCTGACTGCCTGCTGGTGCCCACTAGAATGCTTTGGGCACAGGCCCTGCACTTATCGCTGTCGACGCCAAATCCATCGCTGATTTATTATGGGCGGGGCCGTGCCCGTCGTCATTGTTTTTTTGCTTCATAAAAAGGCATATGCGCGGCGTGGCGTGCACATTGCGCTGACGGTGCTCATGATTGCGACAGCGCGAACGCAGATCACGGATAGGCTGCCATTGCCTCTGCGACGCGCTGCAAACTGAGCGTTTTGTCAAGCGTCTTGCTGGGAAGACGTGGAAACACGCTGGAAACAAATCCACCTCGCAAGCCCTGGCTGCTGGATGCGTGCGCGGCATCATCCCGGCGAGCCATGGAGATCTGCTTCGCCCACATGCACTCGACGATCTGAAGCCCTCGCCTATCACGAAAACCTGCTGCACCTCGCGCTTGGTGTCGAGCGCGCCGGCCATGGCTAGCTTTATGTCGCCCTTCCTACACGGCGCTGGCACGCTGCCTCAACCACCTGCGCGCGTCTGGTTCACAACTCACCACCGTCAGCGCCAGCCCGCAACCGTGCTAGGCCCAATCAAACTCGCGTGCTAGTCGTCACTGCAGCTCCGCGCGTCTGACGTCGACGTTCGCTACGTCTGGGCCAAGACCAGACCGTCCCAACGCCTATTCCACCGTCGAACTGGGGGCCGTGCGACCGCTGTCAAGTCCCATCCTTGGTCCATCTCTCAACGGGCAGCCTGAAAATCCTCTAAAAGGGGCTGCCACTGTCCGAGATACAGCCCCGCCCAGATAGGGCTATGGCTAATTTCCACCTGGGCCGTTTGCACTGCTCGGAGCTTCATTACGCCCGCTGCTGCTCCGTCGAGTTTAGTCCTCGCGCAGCCTTACTCAGTAGAATAACCAGTGGGCCTAGCTGTACCTTGGACTCGGTCTTTTCACCACCACCTCGCCGCGAGCGGCAGTGCCGCCCGGAGCCACTACCGTACCATTTCCTGCGACTAAACCCACCGACTGGAAATGCACGGCTCGACTTGCTTCCCGCACCCGAGCCGCGTGCGAGCTTACAAAATCAGACCAGAACTGGAGCGCCCAACATAGCCCGGGTACATGTGCCAGCAGCCAACACGACAGCAGCAATACACAGCGCTCGCCGTGTCTGAGGTTGAGCAACCCATCAATCTGCACTCCAATAATTAGCTGTCGCTCTTGCCACATTCTAATACGCCACCAGCTGCGTCGACCACTGCCAGCAGCCTGTGATATCGCCGCATGCAGCAGATCCGCGACTTGCTCCTGGATAGGACATCTCGCCAAGACATGCGCGAATCACTGTCCATGATCACTGCTTCCTTCGCCTACTCCGTGTACTCCTACCCGCACAACTGAGCTTCAACAGCTTCACATAATCAAACTGTGCGAGTTTATCTGGAACCGAAGCCATCGCTCTCGCGCTGTCGACTCCCGACCCACTGCGATCGAGATCTCGCTTCAGACGCGACCGCTCCTTCCTCGCCCATCTCATCTCTGCCTTGGCCGCAGGCGACTCTAACACAGCTAGTTGCACTCGCTCGGTGGTCGCTCCTTCTACTTCCGTTACGTAGCACATCAACGCTAGCCTTCACTTACTTAGCCCATTCTTTGGACTCGCCCACGGTCTCCTTTCACACCGTGGTACGTCTTACATACAGAAGTTGCCGCGCGATGCCGGTGACTCTGACAGCGGGCGCCAGAAGGCGGGAATTACAACCACTCCATTTCGTCCGTCAACGTTGAAAAGCTTAACGCCTTAACCTAGCTAAGCAATCGCGCCTTTGATGTTCCCTGCGCCCGAGGCAGGGGATCCCGTATTCGTATCCTCCCGCCGCGTTGGAAGCAGTCGAACTACTAGCAGACGGCGGACGTGGAAAACGCGTCCAGCTAGGATGCACGCGTTCCGGCCAACGGTCGCTCAGCATGTTCCATAACACGCGTCGTATACACGGGGAGCGGGACAGCCTAGATGTTTCAACCGCTAACACAGCAATCATACGCGCTAACACTACAGTTGAGACGCCACATGAATGCGATCGAACATGTATGGGAAATGACGATTGCGATTTGCAAGCCTGCCTATAATGCAAAACCCTATCATATGCGGTGAGGCAACCGCTTTCGGAACGTGATCTCAAAATAGATTCCTTCCCCTCTGCCCGTCACTTTACACGCTCCCTGAAGCTCATCTGCAAAGGGGCGACACGGCTCGCCGCATTATCAGCAAATCGATTTGACAGACGTCTCGCGATAGTCACTGCATTATTGAAACACGACTCTGCATCTCGTTACCTGTTATCGAATCACAAACTATGTGGCTTTAGCCTTCTGACATTTCGCTACCCATGTCTCATTTCAACCTCACTAACCGCTTCCGAGATCCTCGCTCTTGCTCCTGAGCGCCGCCCCGCCACGCGAGTCACTCTGCTCTTGTTCCTGACATGTGGCGCCACTGCGGCCCGGCAATGTGCGCGGCTGCCGAACAAGGGACTGGGTCGCCGCTGTCGATCTTCACATCACGAATTTCCGCAATAGAAATATCGAAATAGCAACGCGGTGATCATCGCCTTATGCTGAGCCCGACCTTATGGATGGTGGTCGCGATACGCGGCAGGCCCCTCCAAACCTTTGTCTCCCGCACACACCGCCTACCAACTTTACCAACTTCTGTCTGTCGGCTAAAGAGAGACCAATAGTCCCTGATGTTGACAAAATACCGATGATCTTCAACTCACCAATCGTCTCTTTTAGGGGCACCCGCGGCTCTGATCGCTTGCTCGGAACCTGTCGCAGCCGTGCTCTATGCTCCGCAACCATATTTTGACGTCTATCAAATCTTATTGATATGATATGCAAGTACGGACACGCCGTTGATGCTCGAACGGGAGTTGCAGAAGCGAGATGAGCTTTGGTAGCAGCCCTTGCCCGTGAGAGCGTTCAGCATATGGAACCCGCAGGCATCCCGCCAACTTTTCTCCGCTGACCTGCCGCACCAACAACTGTGCTCATATCGGATATGAGTAATCTATGCGATACCCATAGTATAGCCAGACGTAGTATATACCAAGTGGAGAGCGGATCTTATGTCATGTTCTGGTAATGTATCGGCTCGTAGATCGGTACATGTTCCCCGTGAACATATAGACTGGGGGCTTGCTTATAGCTGATATGCGGCTCGGGGCCCGCGATCTAGAGAAGAGAAGCTGTTTCCTGGTCTACATTCGTAAAGCACAGTCTCTGTTGCAGCGACTCTGTCATCCTCGCTACAAGATTGGTCGACTGTCCTACAAGTTCTTCAAGAGAATTACATGAGTCTAGTAGGCACAACACGAAATACCGAAGCCTTCAAGCTCATGGTAGGATCATGTCGTTTCCGAAACCAAGCCATTGCTAGAATTTGTAGTCGCGTTTGCTGTATGGTGTTCTGGCTGGTCGGTTCCAAATGGAATATTGACACGCAACTTCATAGCTTTTCGACACTGCTCAGAGGAGGCTGAACGTCTGTCGCATAGTGAAACCGCTTATAAATTCCCCGCCAGACCGGGAGAGCAAACAAATGTGTATCCAGCAGCCCTTCCCTACACAAGCACGTCTCAGCCTCGGTAACACCAGGGAAGAACACCTCAAGCACACCCGACTCCCATCCCACGCGTTCGGTAACCCATCCACAAGCCATCTGTACTTTTCTCTACCAAAATGCACATATACCCTTTCCAGACAACTGATCTACAGACCCTGAAGCGACGATGGTCGCTTACTGCGGCAGTGGCCGTGGTTGAGGAAGAAGCAAATGGGAAAAGCCCTCTTCTAGCCTCCACGCTCGAGCACTAAGGAGCCTATAATTAGGAATACGCTGAGAGAGACAGAGCTTCGGACTCCGATGTCCTTTCCATTTCTTCTTTGGCACGCGGCACTCTTCGGAAGCAGGGCGTGTTGGGCCTGCTTTTGCGATTGCCCGAGCCGAGAAGATGTCGTGCTCAGCCAAAGCAATGCGGGTAAGCGGAAAAAGAAACAAGGCACAGTGTCATGCTCGTGCTTGATGTCTAGAGCGTCGGAACGTTGAGATCACATTTGCGCAAAAGAAGTCATTGTGGACAGAAGATTCGCATATCAATTTCTTTGGTTCCTCTCATAGTGAGATAATAACTCTTGAAGACTGGAATTCAGAACAGCCTTCACCAACTTAAGAACCACCTTGCGCCGTTGCTTACGTGTTCATTGCACCGAAGGTCAATCGTGACTTTTGTCCAAAAGAAAGAACCCTCTCCTGCACCTTTTCCGTCACTCCGTCCGGGCGGATTTTAGTTGTCCATGTAGGTGGACGAGTTGATACCATCCTCGGGGAACTCAGGGAGCTCGACCTGGAAACGCTCCTCGATCGACTTGAGGACAGCCTCGTCGTCTGGGCTGCTCACAAACGAGATACTGAGACCCTTGGTTCCGAAACGACCGGCACGACCGACGCGGTGGAGGTAGGCATCGGCCTTGTCGGGCATGTCGTAGTTGATGGCCACGTTGATGCGCTCGACGTCGATACCACGACCGAAGATGTCAGTGGAGACACAGATACGGGTCTGGAACTCCTTGAACTCCTTGTAGCGCTTGATACTAGAAAAATATTAGTTTTGAGCTAGCAAGTGGGGTACATTTGAGTACATACCGCTCTTCTTGGCTGATGCCAGAGTGGACAGCAGTGCTGGGGAAGTTGCACTCGCGGAGAAGCTTGTCGAGCTCAGAGCAGCGCAGAGTCGAGCGAACGAAGATGATGACCTGGTTGAACTCCAAGCTGTCGAGAAGGTCGTTAAGCTTCCGGTTCTTCTCCTTCTCGTCAAGCTTCATGTAGTACTGCTGGAGACCGTGAAGCGTCAACTTCTTCTCGTCATCGACGTAGATCTCGAGCGGGTTCTGCATGAACTTCTTGCAGACAACGCGCACCTCCTTGTTGAGGGTGGCGGAGAACATCATCACCTGCTTGTGCTGGGGTGTAGCGCGGAAGATGGCTTGAACGTCGTTGCGCATGTCTGTCAACTGTTAGCGGAAGTCGGTCAAGACAGACGGTTTGTACTAACCGGGCTGGTCCAACATCTTGTCACACTCATCGAGGACGAAGTGCTTCAGGTTGGCAAGGCGGAGATGCCTATCGCGGACGAGGGCGTTGATACGACCGGGAGTACCGACGATGATGTGAGGGTGGGTATCCTTGTTGCTAAGGAGCTCGATGTCCTTCTGAACGGGAGTTCCTCCGTAGAAGACACCAACCTTGACGTCAGGCAAGAACTTGGCGAAGCGGTTGTACTCGTTGCGAATCTGGTAGGCCAACTCGCGAGTGTGGCACATGACCAAGATAGTGGCGGTACCGGGTTCGGGCTTCTCGTCCATCTGCTGGAGGGTTGCGAGAACGAAGACGGCAGTCTTTCCGAGACCGGACTTGGCCTGGCAGAGGACATCGTTTCCTAGGATGGCCTGTGGAATGGTAACTTGCTGGACTGTAGGGCACACGTTATGTCAGAATGGTCTTTAAAACGGTCGAAACGAAGCGTGGGAAGCGAAGCGTCCGTCCATCTTGTGTAGCCGAGGTTTTCCATCTAGCGCGCGTGCCAGTCTGTCTATCCTCCCCATACGCTCAATGGTGTACCTCCTCCTATACACCCGCAACATGCACTCCTCCTCTGAAACCAGTCCTTCGGGACCACGGTAGTGAGCCAATAGGCACCACTGGCTTCTCGATGCATATACCGGTGCGCCTGCGAAATGCAGTGCGCGTCGACGCTCGTGGGTAGCGGAAGGCACTCGGTCCCTCGCCACTTTGCTCGAATATAGACAGACCAGGCCGCATTACAGATAGTGCTCGTTTCGTAGATGGACAGACGCTTGTAGGTGGATAAGGCTGAGGGGAATTATTAGACTAACCCTCGGAAGGATGTTCGAAGCCACAGTCCGTGATTGCTCGTACGAGCTCGTCCTTGAGCAAGAAGTCGCGGAAACCGGTCGAGTGGATGCCGACGTAGCTGCCCTTCTTGTCGCCTGCAGCATCACCGGCGGTGACGCCGCCCTTGCTTGCAGCTGCGCTGCCGTTGGCGGGCGCATCAGTCGTCTGGATCTCCTCGTCGGAGTAGTCGATGAGATCTTCCTCGTGAGACATGATGGATTATGTGTCTGTGTAAGAGTGTGTGTGGTGTGTAGAGTCGGTGATTGCGCGTGTCGCAAGCAAGGCTGCCAAACAAAGTGGAGTCGCGACGGTACCGAGGCGAGGTATTATACTAAGAGCTACGAGTAGAAGAGATCAGCAGTTGTTTCGCGATTTCACGTAACGCGAATTCGACGAGGTTGCTGTGGCTTGAGAGGTTCGTGGTGGGCGGTGGACAAGAGCGGTCGCCGCGCTGATGTCGAGGTAAAAAGCTCGGGGCGCCTTGCTGGGCGCGCGCTAGGCCGCAAGCGGACTGCTCTGAATCACGACCCACCACTGCAAATCCTCTGACCTTCTATCATCTATCTGTGAAACCGTAATTTACGTAGCAGGCCAGACGACAATACAGCGGCGCATCATGAGCAAGGTCAAAGCACCAAAGACGAAGGGCATTCCGAACAAGCATCTGCACGCCCGCTCGACTTTTCTCTACCAAGCAGCCACATATCTGACGCTGCAAACGGCTACGCAAGAGGACGTCGCAGCTTGTGTCGCACGAGACAAAGATGATCGATCGTTCGAGACCCAGCGACCTTCGCCGTTGGCACTCGAACTCGGATCCGATCTTCAACAGGTATCACGGAAAGGCCAGCTACGGCTGGCTGTCGACTTGAAGCGCTCCATGTGCAAAAGTTGTAATACAGTCCTTGTTCCTGGACGCACTCTTACTCAAAATATTGAAAATCCCAGCAAAGGCGGTAAGAAGCCTTGGGCAGATGTACTCGTCATCACTTGTCTCATTTGTGGCGGAAAGAAGCGGTTTCCAGTGGGCGCAACGAAACAACTCAAGAAGGCCAAGAGGATCACAACGCATACAAGTTTGTTGTCAAAAACTGCTTCGGAAGATGGCCAATGCTCAGAAACTACCTTTGCGACGGGTATTGACTGACTTGACGTCACGTTGTGGTTTATTCCACTCATTTGCTACGTGCCACGCCGGAATCGCTCAATCGAGGAACCCATGAAGGCCTCCGGAACTCTCGAATCGATTCACCAGGGGAAATCCGAAAGCTGCTATGGCTCAGACTGCTCAGATCAAAGTGAAATACACAGGAGCATTTGCCGCCTCTCAACTATGCTCGCTCCACGCACGTCCAGTTACGCCACGAGAGGATCTAAAGTTTCGCCTGGACAACTTCTCCAGTCAAAAAGCCGAGCGAAAACATTGCATGAGAACAACTTGATCTTCACCAACCGTTCTCCTCAACGTAAACGGTCATGGATAGTCAAGCTCCCAAGGAAAGCATCTCGCCTCTCCAGTCTCTGCCACAAGAGATCCTGTCAAGCGTCTGCAGTTACCTACCGCAAGGGGCTCTCTACCAACTAACCCTCGTCAACAAAAATATCGGTCAGCGCGTAGTACCAGCCCTGTACAGTTCCTTCAGCCAAAATGGAGGCGACAGCATGCAAGTTCGACAGTACTTCAGAACCGCGGTGCGGGAGCCTGAGTTGGCTGAGCATCTTCGCGAGGTTACTATTCAGGGCTCTATCGGGATAACCCACAAGCAAATGCGGAAATGCCTCCAGAAATTGGACAAAGATACCTGGGCTCGTCGGCTTCACGAACAACACCCCCGTCTCGCTTACGATTACTTTTCGTATGGACCGGACTTGGCCATTGCTCTGTTACTGAGCTTGGAACCCAAGATACACTCTATTCGTGCTCTGCATCCTCCGAACCCCATAAAGAAAAGGAACTCATTTAAACTCCCCATCTATCTCGAACCCATTCGAGGCATTCTAGCAGCAGGCTCTCCACTGCCGCAATGGACCAATTATTTATCCACGTTAGAGATCACCCTTCGGACCACATCATGGCAGTGTATTGCCCCGCTGTTCCAGCTACCGGTACTCAAGACGCTGATTCTAAGTGGTGGAGGTGGATTCCACATGGCTACTGAGAATATGGAAGCTGCGATTAATTCATCACCGATCGAAGTACTTGACTTTGAAAAGTGCGCGGTCCCATTGACGACCATTGCACAAGCTGTATCTGCTTGCAAGTCACTGCGTGTCCTACGACATAGCGACTGCGACCATTGGGCAGCACCTCATCATTTGCATTTACTCCAGCAGTTACATGAGCATGCGAGCACTCTGCGCACCCTCAAGACGTGCTGCTGGCATGCCCCCAAGAGCACTTCGACTGACAATGGGATCTTGGCCAGCTTCATTGCTCTGATCGAGCTCGAAGTGCACTACTCTCATGCCGCGGATGATCTCCTGCCACCAAACCTCTGTCGGCTCGTCATATGCGCAACTACCCGCGACCGAGTATGCATCATGGAAGACATGGAAACACTAGCGCAAAATCTCAGCAAGCGATCAAACATCGACGTAACACTGAAGTATCGGCACTACAGGAAGCCAGACTACGAGCTTCCAAAACTACGCGAACTGCCATCCGTGTTCGCCAAGTCTGATCTTAACCTGTCGCTTTACGTGTATCCTGTTGTCGGCTCATCATGTAAGTTGCCCGCAGTAACGTTCCTTTAGAACGAGCTAACAGTCAGAATAGGGTACTTGATCGCCAAGTTCGATCACCGCGCTGCATGGTTGTCGCAGAGACCTAGCGAAACAGGCGCAAAAGAGTTGAGAGCTTGGTCGAAGCGATTAGATTCGACGTACGATTACCGGGAGATTGTGCTCGCGGAGATCAAAAATATGGTCGGAAAGCACGAGAACCATTGGAAGAGCAAGGACTACGATCTCGACTTCATGCTACCGTATCTGTTTAGAAATCTGTACAAGGTCTGAGGAGAGTAGTCAGTTGACACGAAGATGCGAGAGGAAGGATGTATCTGTCACGAATGGGAAGGTGGATTGGAAGAGTAACGAACGGTAGCTCTTTCTCCAAAATGGACCTCGCTTCAAACACATCACCGGCGCTATCTCTACGGTCATCCTCCTGGTTACCTCCACCACCTGCTACTCACCAATTATTCCCAACTGCTCGTGAAAATTCTAATACCGACTCACAAAACCCGCATCGCCTTGACCTACCAACCTTCCACCCCCAAACCCAGGTTTTCTACATCTCGACCACAGCACTCTCTCATAACGAAGACCATGGCATCGAACAACTCCTGTAACGGCGACGACGTCAACCCCCCAGCTTACTCCAGACTTCACGAGGACCATCACACCGACGGAAGCGCCCGCAAGAACAGCAAAATGAAGAGTGCGATCGAGCTCTGCATCCTCATTCCCGTCTTAGCCATCGTAGTTCCACCCGCGATAGTGCTCAACGTGGGACGATTAGTCGTAGGTGAGTAAACGACCATATTGCACCTTTTGTCACGACCCTGTTGCTGACTTAGTACCTAGAATCGCTTGTAGAAGTTAAGTGGTCAGTCAAAGACCGGAACTATACGCAAAGGGAGCAAATGGCTCGAAGGACGCTAAGGATGGATGCTCGGCAAGCGACAAGATGAAGCTGGTACTTGAGTGAGCAGAGGAGAGGAGGTGAACGGGTTGTGCTCTTGATTCAGCTTCCTCTGGTAATGCTGTGTCAGATTAGTCTTCCTCGATACGGTGATACATTTCTTTGACGGAACGAGCCCTGAGACCCGTATGAAGATAAACATCAGTATTGCTTTGTACCTAGACTGCAATCAAGACGCTTAATTGTGCAAGTAAAGTCTATTCTACAATTATCGCAAGAGCATTGTGCTGTATTCTCCATTCGGTTCCCCTTCACCACTCACCACTCATATCTCACTGATCGCAAGTACTCCAGCACTGTATCACAAATCGCCCATCGTCTTACCCTACCAACTTCCCGTCACAAACGCAAAGACTTCGCAGTCCATCTAAAACACCTTCCCAAAACACCAACTTTGGTCTTCGACAAATCCTGGCATGACCACAACTTCTCATCCTCAACTGACTTCCACTCCCACGAGAAACAGTACACCAACAAGAACTTCCGCAGAGCTATCAGCACGATGGTTGCGTTCAATATGTGCACACTCCTTCTGTGCCCGGTGGGATTCTGTGTGGAAGGCGTGACTAAAGGTGAGTTAGATACCGTCGGGCCTATTAACTCGCCCTCTCCTGCTGACATTCCATCCAGGTTCCCTTGCAGCAGCATGGCAGTCGACGATAGGAAACGTGCTTGTAGGAAGTGTTTTCTCTTTCCTCCAGAGCGCTGGAGCCGGTGGACAGCAAGTCTTCAAATAGTTCGTCTGAACGCCATGACGGATCCATACAAGCTGGCCGAAGAAAATATAAAATGGCCAGTCCAGAAGCGGTCTTCGTCAGTCTCGACGCTCATACTCTACGGCGTCGACATCCCGTGTACATGGACGAAGCTCATGATCACTTCCTGCAAACAGCTCTCAAGATTTGAGTATGCCGGTCCGAAGTATCACGGGTCAACATATATTCTACCGAACATCATGTCTGGTCTTGAGCAGCAGCAAGACTCGCTGCGGGTTCTGCACCTTGCTCCAAAAGATGACAACTGTCGGGATGAGCCTGATCTGACCCACGCGCGCGTCGATAGTTTCCACCGATTACATGCCCTGGAGAACCTCTCTACATCATTTCGAGTACTGCTTGGTACACTACCTATGAACTATACCGACGAAGGAAATTGGAAATACCCTCCGATGCGGGATATACTTCCCCATGGGCTACAAGAGTTGTTTCTGTCTACAACGGCTACGATGGTATCCCACAACTACCATGATGGTTATTCCGATCTCTTCAGCAGCGCTCTTCCCCTACAAGCAAATGGTCTATACTTGAAGAAGATCCGCGTAGCATACTCAGACATGATCCCAGGCGCTCATTCGTTGCCCTTCAATTTCTGGGATATCAAGAAGTCATACGTTGCACACGGAGTGAAGTTTGACTACTCTATATCCATCAGCGCAGATCGAGATGGTACGTGAGCCTTCAATCCAGCCCTTCCCGTTCATCCATTTACCGCAAATGCTATTAGCAAACGTTCGGGTATCGGCATTACTTTGTGTCAACGTTTGTCACTGGCTTGACTTTATATCACTAACGCTTTTACATAGAGCCGGGACTATCTCTTGCAGATGCGCACATTAGCGATATGGTTTCCATGCTCAAGAGTTACGGGCCGAAGGCAGTCGAAATGGCTCATCACTTCAGTTGTTTCGGAAGCCAAATAGTGCAGAAATTGCTATCTGAACTAGGCTATCCCACAGATTGGATAAGCAGCGAGGCAGGCCGGAAGTATATGTTCGTATCGTGAGCTATTTATAAGATTAGCATCACTAGCAAGACCCTGGTTCTCCGATTTCCTTCATCCTGCTGAGTAAGACCGATGCTTGTTGGGGTATACGAAAAGCTTAAGTTTTGCTTATTGAACGGGACCATCGCACCGAGCCGGACGTCTCCGTTCTGTAACGTAGCATCGTATGCCTGAAGATCTCCCGTGTCAGACGTATTCTTGGGTGAAGCAACGACCTATATCCCCGTTCCTTCCTTCCAATACACCAGCACTCAAACTATGACGTCGCAACTACTACATCCACACTTCGTCTCACTAACGGAATCCCGCTCCGAAAAACACAATCCCATCTGCAAGCGAAAACCCTCATCGCAGCCCAACCCCACGCAGCGCCACAATGCCCTCAGGTACATGACACTTGTACCTCCATCTCCACCACCAGAACCCACAATCTCGTTCTTTTTTCCCACATCGACGATGAAAGAGCGCATCGCATGTGATGTATGTATATACAATGTTCTAGTGTGTTTCCACGCACAGCCCACCCCAATTAAATATATATTGCGAGCATACACCAATAGCGCCGTTTTCGCGGATCAGGTACCTATATCAGCCGGTTGTTATTACCACGTGAGGGATTGCGCACCTTGGCGATCGGACGGTATGGACTATGTGGGGCCAAGACTACCGTGCGCCGTGTATGTGGTAGTGTGTGTGGGATGTAGTGGGTAGGTACTACTTGCGAGGATGGTGGGTGCGATGGTGGGATCTGGACCTTTGGGGCGGCTGGTGAGCCGGCTGTGTGGTAGGTGGTCGATATCGTTATCTGAGACTTGTATTACCACCGAGATATGGGATTTCGTTTTGCTGACTGTGTTATTGGATTACGTTGATGTCACATGCAAAATTGGTCGAAGGTTGAGGTTGATGTGATGATGCTGTTCCCTTTTTTTGCTATTTTGCTTCCATTGCAACTGACTTGAAAGTGAATCAAGAAATGCCCTTTGTCTACCCAATGCACCTCTAAGAGAAAGTCCAAAAAACTCCGTCCGCAAGATGCGCAATGCCGCTATATTCCCTAACATTCTGTAGCACATATCTCTGTACTGTGTTGAACCGACCCGTCTCCGTCTAAGATTGAGTTCATGCCGAAACTCTAAAAGTCCCAAAGTGTACCGAAAGCATGCATGCCCTCCTTGGCACACCCCTGCATCATCTCATCGTTGCCCTGGCTGTTGCTCGTAATGAAGATGACCTCAGCGCCGAATCTCTTCCACGTATCTCTCAACAACTCCATTGTGTCCGGGCGGCCGCCCCGCTTCTTGCTGTCCCAGAGGATCATGCGCTCGGGCTCGATGTGCTTGTGGATGAGACCTGTGACGGTGGGGCCGAAGGTGCGCTCTTGGTCAGAGCCGATCCAGATGAGGAACCAGTTGGGAGATTGGATGCAGGTGGAGAGGGCGGCGCCGATGCCAGTACCGGTGCAGATGCGGATGCCGCGTTTGAACATTGCAGAGGCGTGGCCGACGCCGGCTGTCAGTGTGTTAGCAATGGAGATGCAGGTGGCGTTGTGCAAGAACATACCGAACTTGAGCTGTCTTGTCCATACGGTCTTTGGTGGATTGGCGACAAGGTTCTTGGTGAAGTCTCCTTGAACACCACAAATCATGTAGTGATGAGTAGCATTGCGTCCCTCGCTGATGATGCCGAAAGCGTGGTACTCCATGATGGACGTGCGGCTAATTCGTCCCAGAAGACCTTGCTGCATGCCGCGCTCGAACTTGAGGACAGCGACTTTTGGTGAGGGGATCTCGACTTCGACTGGCACCTCTCGGAGGGTGACCCATGGTATGAGGATGCTACAACCGGTCAGTAGGAGAAGCTGATAGAAGTATGAGCGCTCTTACAATACTGTCATGAAGACAGCGAACCATAGCTCTTGTGCACTGAGTAAGCTGTGGGCGTCGGTCCTCCACTCGCCACGCTTGATGTCGTAGGTGTTGCCCAGGACCACGAAAACCCATGTCATCTAGCGAGCGTTAGTATGAGTTCTCGGAAGAACGCAATCGGGCTGCATACTGCGAGGCCTAGCCATCCAACAAAACGGTGATGCTTCTCGAAAACATTGTGATAGGTGCTGACCAGGGCGTAAGCATGGTGTCACAGAGTTACACGTCCGTTGGAACTACTCACTTGCGAACCCAAGGGAATGCGCTCAGGACCGAGATGATGATGAAGACGTTGGTGATGATACCGCTAGCGATTACAGCAGGGTGCTGTACGGCACGATATCTGATGATGTCGACGCACTTGTAGATGAGCCAACTGGGCTTTCTGTTAGTCCTATTTGCAATGGATGTATGCAGGTCTACTTACGCAGCCCCAGACAATGCGCATCCAGAATGTATTCCCCCGACGTGCTGCAGGACGGATGTTGCAGCCAGCTTCACGCATACTGGTGCCCACTACGATGACTGGTCAGAAAGACTCGTGATAGAGACAAGGGAAGTACATACCCCTAGTCCGTATATGGCGACCATGTATAAGAAGCGCATCCATAGCTCGTTTCTGAACAAGATGGCGGAGAGTAGGTTTCCCAGTACCAAAGCACCGAGGTGGTCCTCGCCATATTTGAATCGACCACATGCTGTCAAGACAATCCCCGTGAGGTTGAGTGAGACGACGAATACGAAAAACTTCCTGTATGTATTGAACCAGAGGTCAAAAAGGATCCACCGGCTGATCTTTGGCTTTTGAGGTTTGGCTCCTGCTGGTTTCTTCACGGTAGTGTCCAGTGCAGCAGCATCTGTAGGTTTCCGTCCCTTTGGCAGTGAGAGTGAGAGCTCCGGTACGCTTGTGCATGGTGTTATGCCTTGGTGAACAGGAGAAGCGGGGAGCAATGACGAAACAGTATATGCCGACCTCTTCGGCTCCATATACACAAAGCCAGGTGCGGTCAACTCCAGTGTACTATCGTACATGCCCTTTTCTGCATCATCGAGCGAATCATCGCTACGATGGCTAGTAAGAGGGCTCTTCGGTGTGAGTGACATATTGCTGGTACGCGGGAACGAGACCAGGGTCCGAGGAGATAGGCGGGAGGACGGTAACCTTGGAAGGCAAGGGCAACTGACAGGTGACGTTGGCCAAATTGGTAACAACGCAGGAGCGTTCGAGTGAACAAAGATTGGTAATGAGCACAGGCTAGACTGGGTGCTCTCAAGAAGTACTTATTGGGGAAGCAGCCATGAGGCGCACTGTCGTGTCATCTGGATCATCAAACCTTGCGGCGACACCATCCACAATTCATCTCTGGAGTATACGGTACCAATGTCCGTAAGCATCACAGTCAGACGAGCCCGATGATGGCACATTGTCCCAGACCAGCTTCCGTCGATCCCGGATAGATAGCTACCCAGCTGAACCAGTTGGCGGTCGGCGCCTCCACTCCGTGCTCAGCTCGTGAGGGATTCCCCGTGGGGAGGGCAAGGAAACCCGGGACGGCCTATGTCGGTAGTTTCTGCTCAACGTTGGGTTAGGAAGACAACCCCACAGCCTCGATATCGATCCGGAGACTTCTCTCGGCCGTGACGACGTCGTCATAACGCATCCGATATTACGGTCGTACAGATATGTCGGCAGGCTAGGATCACGCGACGAAGGTGGAATATTGCAAGAATATACTAGGGGGTCAATGCGGTGGCTTCGGTGTGACGGCTGGAAGTAACTTTTGGTGAAAAAGACAGGGATATAGAAAGCAGTAATAAGGCGGAAGCGCACGTTCCCGATTTCGGGAGGTCTCTCAACCGCGTCTAGTTGCATTAGCGACGACGCGATAACGCGATAGTCAGCCATGCCGAGGCGCGCCCATCGCGAAGTCACTCAATCTAGCTAATCTTGATTTCTAGTTCTTCACGTACAGATCGACGTACTCGTCGATGTCCATGCTATCGAGCGACTTGGGGTCCTGCGCTAACGCGACGAGCTTGTCAACGTGTTGCGACGGGTAGTGCGGGCCGAGATGCCTCTTGAACTTGGCAAGAATCTCGGGCTTTGCTTCCTCACGACGCAACCGATGGCCAAGCGGAGCCTCGACAACCTCTTCCTCCAGCACGGTTCCGTCCTTGAGCGTTACGGTCAAGGCGTTGGAGATGGTGCGCTTCGCAGGGTCGTGGTAATCCTTGGTGAATTGCGGGTCCTCTACACAGCTAATGCGCTGGCGGAGAGACTCGACGAGTTCCGATGTAGCAGCTTCGCTGTCATCTGGGTAGTCAGTGGCTTCAAGGCGGTTGAAGACAAACATAGTGGAGACCATGTACTACCATCATGTCAGCACAGCCGGCGAACCACGAAGGGTGAGACTTACTTGAACGCAGTGATCACGGTCAGCAAAGTTCTCCATAGGCTTGAACTGCTTATCGATGATACGAATGCAGGCTTCATGCGTTCGGTTCACTACACCCTCAATGTCTTTGGCGCTCTTACCCATCGCAGCCAGCTTCTTGTTCAGGCGCTGCGCCGCTTCGACCGCAGTCTGTGAGTGGAACTCAGCTGGACCAAGTTAGTAAATGGCTCACGAGTAGCATTGACCTGAAGGAGTCGTCTTACCCGGATAAGAAACCTTGAAGAGAACGTTCTCCATGACGTAGCTGCCGTAGCCTCTCTGGAACTGGAAGGGCTTGCCGCCAAAGTTGACGTCGTAGAAGCCCCAGGTAGGGGCTGAGAGAACAGTAGGAAGACCCTGCTCGCCCTTCATAACCTTCAGCACGAGGTTGACGGCGGTCTGGCAAGCATCACCAGCGGCCCAGGACTTGCGCGACATGGTGTTGGGCGAGTGCCTGTAAGTACGCATAGACTGGCCATCGACAAACGCTTGCGAGATGGCATCCCGAGTCTGAGCCTCGCTGAGACCCATCATCTTGGAGACGACAGCTGTGGAGGCCAACTTGACCAGAATGACGTGGTCCAGGCCGACCTTGTTGAAGGAGTTCTCCAGGGCCATGCAGCCCTGGATTTCGTGTGCCCTGATCATGGCCTCGAGGACATCTCTGACCTTGAAGATCTTGCCATTGCCGAGATTGCCTCCAGCCTTGTTTGTGCGTGTAATCCAGTCGGCAGTTGCGAGGATCGCTCCCAGGTTGTCGGAGGGGTGGCCCCACTCGGCAGCTAGCCAGCAGTCGTTGAAGTCGAGCCATCGGATCATGGCACCAATGTTGAAGGCGCCGTTTATGGGGTCGAGCTGGTAGTTGGTACCGGGCACCTTGCAGCCGTTGGGGACAGTCGTGCCTTCCACAGTGGGACCCAGGATCTTCCTGCACTGCTCGAACTGCAGCCCCTCAAGACCGCAACCGAGCGTGTCAACGAAGACCCAGCGCGCGGTGTCGAACTATATGAAGCTTGATTAGCCGCGATACTCGCTGAGAGCGCAATTAGCTTACCGCAAGCTCGGAGTCGATGGGGGTGTTGTGGATGTAGTTTGCCATGTCCTTGATCTCAGGATCATACTCGCGCTTGCTCAGCGTCTGAGGCATGGAGCTCTTGAGGGCCGTCATGGTGGAGAAGGATGATGCGGTTGCGGTGCGCGAAGTGATTGGGGTTGAAGGAGCAGTTCGCAGGGCAATTGGCCTTGTAGCTCTCGATACGATGCTGGACCGTGACCGGAGGTTTCGTGAAGCGGTGCTGCACAGGTTGCGACTGAAGGCCGACATGTTGATTAGCGTCTGTCGTGCCGGACGACGTCAATGCAGCTTTGAAGAAAAGGGACAGTCGTACTTCGCGCTTTTGAGGGAACTGTAGGTCTTTGAGGAAGTTCAGGACATGAGCATCGCTCGGCTCGCAGAATTCGGGAGGATGGATAGACCGCCGTCAACCGAGGCAGTACATATCCGCCATCCGCACGGAAATGTCTTGCAGCGACAGCGCGACAGGCTTCACGATAATTTTCTCTCACTGCATGTGTCTTTGATGGTAATACTACGCTTACATGGCTGCCGTCGCGACTTCATTCTGTGTGCGACTGTCTGCCCGCAATCTACTTGACTTGCTACCCCGCATCATCCCGCACATGTGCGCGGCAGGTACGCTTCGGCTACGGTGGCTGGGTCCCGCTTCCACATGCCTGCAAAGCCGCAGAGCCTCCGAAACCTAGACATTGAATCGTCTTTCTAGATCCTCGAACTCATCATCGACTTCCCGGTCAAGCGCTTCTCCCGTCGCTCTTATACTTTCCAATTCCTCTTCTGTCCTGGCAAAATCTTCAACTTGCAGCACCTGCTCCCCGACAGGAAAGCGGCATACATCAATCGCACCATCAAACGCTCTATCAGGACGCTTTACAGCATGTTCTCTATAGCCAACCAGCATGCCCAATCTGCCCAGCCTCAGCATCCATCGCCTGACTTCTGTGAGTTGATACCCAATAGCCAATAACAAGGAGACTTCCAAGAGAATATCCTGCTCCCTTGAGAATGCACCGTCCTCGTCGACACCATCGATGAACGCATGGCTTCCAATGTACCAGAAAGTGAAGATGTAGTTCCAGCAACAGCGCGACGCGGAAGCAACGGCGCAAAGCCTTCTGTACAGCAACTGCTCGTTCTGCATGCTGTAGTCGGCCGATAGATGCTGGGCGACAAGGACGCAGTTCTTGATACGGTGTGCCATGAAATGTGCTATGCCGTCTTCAGAGTAAAGCTGCGTTTCGCGGTACAACGCCGATGCAAGAAGAGCATCGCGCAGGGAACGATCCAGTCTCGATTGCTTCTGTATGTCATATATGATGAATGAACGGTACAGCAGCTGGGATAGAGTCAGGTGCTGATGCAACACTCGCTGTATCTCCTTATCAAAGGCATCTAGTCTAAGGATCAGTTCTTGGACGTTGCAGTCAATGCATTTCTGTACTCACGACACACGAGCCGCATCTCTAGCACCTTACGCATGTCATAACATTGACGCTCTTTGTACTGCAAGTATGGGTCCACGAGATAATGAATGATCTGACTCCACAGCTCCACCGGCAAAGTTTCGACACCATTGAGACATGATTGCGGAATCTGTCTTAACCTCTCTTTCGCCTCTTGCGCTAGTCTCGCCTTTTCTCGCGCTCTCTCAATCATGCGAATGGTGTATACGGCTGGGGAGCTGATAGCGCAAAGACCGCCCATGAAGCCATTGAAGATTGAGATCGGGATCTCGGGGCTGATATAATATCGTTCTTGCAGAAAAATATACAAAGTCCTAGAACCCAAAGTTTTGCCATCAGGATACATTGCGGTGCAAGAGCATGCTGGGCTTACCACCTCGCGAGTGCGATGGTACAGAGTTAACGAATCCTGGTGCCTGATTTCCTGGCCATCGAACACGCGTCCGTGCTTGGCTACCCGTCGCTCCTTCCACAAATCGAGAATGTGTAGACGGCAGCTCTTCGGTTGAACACAAGAAAACATTTTCAAGAATACTCATCATGAACACTATGCTCCTCCTCAAGTCTCTCGTTCGAAAGCCTCTAAATAACCTGACGCATGAAGCCTCACCTATCCCAATACCTACACCACAACTCGCATGCATTGTCGCCCTCCCTACGGAATTGTGGAGCATCATCATCGATTACACAGTTTTACAGCTCATAAACGAAGACACCCCTCCGTCCGACGAGCTCACACCAGCACTTAATCTGCGACTTGTATGCCGTGAGTCTCTGCTCTGCACAAAGACACTGAGGCAAAACCGGACCAACTAATACATATCCCAGGGATATTCAACAAAGAAGTCCTACACGCTCTCAACACCAATATAACACTCGAACACTTCCCTCGTACATCATCCACCTACTTGCTCCTTTGGTGGTCTCATATCCAACGCCAATCTGGCCTGCATACCACCCTCTTTACCTCTGCGATTCTGAACACAGCTCATACAACAAAGCTCCCTATCGTCTCTCAAGAGCTAGCTGCGCGTCTCCTGAATTGTCTCACAGTAGCCGAGAGTCTATCTAGGTTACATCACGCGCCGTTTTATGAATACATTGGAAGCCTGGAAGAACCTCCGTTATGGGACTTCTACGCGGTGGATAAGCTGCACCGACTTTGTCATGCAGCAGCACTATCGACATGCTGTCAAGAGTACATGTGCCGACCTGAACAGTTTTACGCTAGATATGGGGAAGAGGGGAGGCTAAAGGCAGATGTGTGTCTAGAGGTTGCGCTGTTGGTGGCTTGTGGATATGAAGTCAAGAGGACTAAGAATGTGATGATTCGGCTTGCGAAGGCAGGAGAGCTAATAGGGCACGAGACAGTGTCCAAGAGGTGAAGACGATGGTTTTGAAGACGAAGAATATACTTTATCATTCTTGGTATCAACTAACTCTCTCACACCAATCAGCCAAGTGGCTCTTCTCTTGATATTGATTTTGGCGCTCCTGCCACTGTGGATCACCCAGAGACACGTTCTCATAACTCTTTCCACATCCTCATATCGTCTGACTGGGTGTCGCAGGTGCCTCGGCGTTGGGATGAGGTCGTGGTTGGCTTGGCTTGTTGATTTGTCGCTACTTCTGAATTCTGCACGTTTACCAATCATCTTTGTCGGATTCATCGTCTGTAAACACGTCAATATACTGCTAATCCAGCAAAAATGATTGTACTTACCACTGTGACTAACTTTTGACTTCCTTGCCGCAAGAGCACTAGCCAGTGCTCCAGCCAATCCAGCATCTCCAGGTTGAGCTGCGCCACTGGCTCCTCCAGAAGCTCCTCCAGCAGGTTCCGCGCCAGGAACTGCCGCTGCACTGCGGTCCTTTTTCTCTGTATCCGAAACCTTCTTCAATCTCGCTCCTCCTCGAATATCCGCTAGCAAGCCGTCTCGCCCTGGCGCTGGTTTGGGCAGAGGCGCGCCGCCGCTTGGTGGGGGCGGTGGGCCAGGTGGAGGTGGTGCCACAGCGCTTCGTGAAGGCATTGGGGGCGGCGGAGGAGGCACAGAGCCAGGAGGCATTGGCGGTGGCGGCGGCGCGCCTGTGCTTGGCATAGGGGGTGGAGGAGGCGCTGAGCTGTTGGGCATCGGTGGAGGAGGGGGAATCGATCGTCCGGGCATCGGCGGCGGAGGAGGTGGTGGTGTTGGTGCTACATTGCTTGTTGGAGGTAGAGGCGGTGGGACTGGTGCCGCGCTCGAAGGGGGTGCTGGTGTAGGTCGAGATGAAGACGGCGGTAGCGGAGGAGGCGGTGGTATGTTGTGGACAGGCGGTGGTGTCGGGGCTGCCGATGTCTTGGGCGGGAGCGGAGGAGGCGCGGATGGCGTGTCTCTCGCGGGAGGCGGTGGAGGAACTGGCCCTCGGCTTGGGGGTGGTGGAGGTGGGCCGGAAGGTACGCGGTTGCCTGTGAAGGGCGGAGGTACACCGAACTTGCCTCCCACTGGCCTCTCTTCGTCGGGTACGGGTGTCTTGGGCGGGCGCGGCGGCGGTGGAGGACCTGGGTTGGCTGCGTTGGATGAGGCTCGCGACCTGCCTGGTGGTGCAGGAGGTAAATTGGCGAACTTCCCTGCTTCCGCAAGTGGTGGAGGCGCCCTGAAGACTGGTTTGGGCGGCCCTGGAGACGGTGAAGCTTCGCGCGGTGGTGATGGCGGCGCGGGGCTTCCCGAGGAGTTGCGATTGAGGGCTGCGTCTGTCCTCGTTCTTCGCGCTGGCGGAGGCGCGGGCGGAGGTCCTCGCTTGGAGCCACCTGTGTTCTGAGGGCTGAGAGATGCGGCCATAGGAGGCGCGCTCGGTGGTGGAGGCGGGGGCGCTCTGGACTTGCGCTGGTTATTCTCGTCCTTGAGCTTCTCCTCTTGCTTCCGCTGCTCGATGTATAGCTTGATGAAATCGGCGTTTTCTTCGATCTGGTCCTCGGTGATGCCCATGGCCAGCAGTTCCTTCAACAGGGGCTGCCATGATGGGTCGGTGGTGTCGATGGCAGAGTTGCGCGCGCTTGTGGCGTTGGAGTGGGTGCTCTGCACAGGCGATGTGACGCTGACGGGTGGAATAATGGACGCTGGCGGCGGGCCAGGTGAGGAAGAATGGCGGTCACGTCCGGTGAGCCTTCCCAGCAGGCCGTGGCCATGGCCTCCGCCCTTTCCGTTGGCTGCGGGCGCGCTGGTGCCGGCGGATGCGCTGAAGGGTTTGTTCTTGGTGTTCTTGTGGGCGTTCTTTTCGCGGTCGTCGAGCTTCTTCTTGAAGGTCTTGGCCTCCTTCTCGTCGGCAAAAGACAGGCCGGCGAGACAGTCCTCGAGCTCGAAGGTGTGGAAGAAGACGCGGTCCTGGTTGTACGAGAAGGTGTCGTAGATCTCCTGGTCCCAGATGACACCGCGACTTTGGGGCTGCATCCGTCAGTCGTGCATTCTGTGCTGTGGCGTCCCTCGCACCTACCGATATGTCCACCATCTTGAGCCAGAAGGTGTTGCCGACCAGGTCGTTGGCCAGCACGACGGCGCCCTGCAGGCCCGTGTAGGTCCATCGGTGCCGGTCCGGGTAGGCGATGTACAACTTGGCGACGGCGACGGTGTGGATCTTGTTGGCCGACTTGGGCACGGTGCGCTTGACCGTCTGCTTGTCCTCGTCGGAGAGAATCGAAGGCATTGCGGCGTGCTTCGCGACCTCGAGCGCGGAATTGGAGGAGGTTTGGGCGTGCTCGAGTGCTCAGCCGTTGGTTGGGCTTGGGCGTGGCTGGTGGGGCGTGCTCCTCACTCCACTATTAGGCAGCACATGGGAAGAGTCGCAGGCGCTTGGTAAGCCAGTCGAGGCTGCGTGCGGATGGCGAGGTGAATGCTGAGGCGCCGCGTGGAGATTGCCACGGTGTTGGTAAGAAGAACGGCGGTGCTGGTGAAGGGGAGACGTCACTTGCGGCTAACCACCCGACTGGGCGGACAAGGGAGAAACCCATCCAACGCTTTCTGCACCGTCAGGTCTGCCGACCCACAGCAACCTCATGCGTAATCCATGGATCCATACAACGACTTCAAATCATCACGAGATTCCACTTTCACTCTGCTCATGGAAAACGTGACATTGACCCAACATTCCCGCCATTGCACTCGCTGAAGGCATCGCGACTTTCTCACGCGACATTGCGTCCGCGAGGCCAATGCGGGACCAGTACCCTGTCAAGATGACGACGTCTCAAGCTCCTTTATGCCTCCGCTTCATGCATACATTTGTATGAGAAGACATGCACGCACCCAGAGTTCATGGCCTCTAGCGTCAATTGTCTTTGTAATGCTCGGATCCAGCGCCGCTGACGCCGACGTTCCGACTACAAGGCCTCCAGCGAACGATGACACCTTGACGGCTTGGCATCATCCCAGTCGATTCAGGCAACACCACCGGTGACATGGAATAATGTAGATTGCAGCATCACGTCTATTTCTTTACTCGGCACACTTGCAGTCATGGACGATTTGTTTGATGGCTACATTGTGTTGGACGGCATAGGCGACTTCCTTGGGAGCAGCGTTCCTGCCAACGATCCCAAAGCACCTGACGATGTTCCGCAAACGATACACCATGCAGGAGTATCGAAGCAACCCATACTACCAAAAGAAAACAATGTGAACGGATCTGACCAATCGTACGCTTCTCACGCAATGCACAAAACTATACCTAACTCACATCTAGCAGCACCACCGCCTCTAGCGGCGACACACCCGCACCGACAGGGTTACGACAGCGACGCGGGCACACTAAAAGTCGTCTGGGCTGCATCCCGTGCAAGCGACGCAAGATCAAGGTACCGCATCCACTTCTCAGTGCCTCGTCATATCACTAAACTATGTTAGTGTCCAGAGACATGGCCTTCATGCGCGAACTGCGACAAGCGCGGACGTAAGTGTGGCGTTGCGAACTAAGATCAATATCTCACCAACTATTCTAGTGGTTTGCAGATACCCCGATGTATTCAAGCACGCACGGCGTGACTACATCGAGTCGGCAGTGTCAAGTCCTCGTCAAGTTGTTAAGCTTTCCGACACACCTACTATCTACAGCTCAGAAGATATGCAGCTGTTCCATCACTATCTCGTCTCAGCACATCCTTGGATCCCGCACGACTGGGAAGAGCTTTGGGTCACAGACGTTCCGGCAGCGTGCCATAAAGTGAGTGCAACCTCTCGCTCACCGTGCAAGAGACCTAACATCACTGACCACGCAGTACCCATATCTCATGGATGCTATGCTGGCTCTTGCTGGATCTCATCTTGCCGTTCAAGTTGAAAATCCACAGACTGCCCTGGCGGTCCAACATCGACAAAAAGCCATTGTTGGCCTCGAGGACGCCTTCGCTAGTTGGCCCCCGACGGCTGAGGAATCGTATATCATGTTAGCAACTTCTTACCTCCTGTGCTTCCAGTCAAGCTACATAGGTGACGGTTTTCTTGACCACTTTTTGTCCTTGCGGGGATGCTCATTCCTCTCTCAGCTTATCATAGGCGAAGGCTTTCGCAGCCCTTTCTCTACACAGAAAGGCCTGGACACTATAGCTATGGACACCGCATTTACCAAGTTTCCTGAAGTCGACCAGGAACTTTTGCAAGAGGCTCTACTGTCTTTGAAATCCCTTTCCAGCATAATGGATGGAACTGGTATACATTCCATCGAGAAGGCCATTGTTGGCCAGCTCACCGAAACACTTCGACTCCTGCTGCACTCGGACCTGGAAATCGAAACTGACGAACTTCCAATACCTCGTGACTCGCCGTTGGGTCTCTTTCCGTTCGCTAACCCGATATTACCACAAGACTTCGGGCTCGTGTTCGACAACATCGACTGGGAGAATGTTACGGATCCTCTTCCTGGCGCCCCATACCCCATCCGGTCTTTTGCAGCTATGATGGTCATCCTCACCATCTTCTCAACCTGGCCACACGAAGCACTCATGCGCATGTTTGACCGTACAAATCAGCTCGGCAACGTCGTCATGGCCCACTTTTGCGCCGTACGATTCATTCTGTCGTCACTAGCTGCTCCAAAAATGGCTTTGAAAACTCCTACAAGAGCGACTGTTCAATGGAATGCTCTGATCATGGCAGCTATAGACGATGATGAAAGTGGAGAATGGTCGAAATATGTGGAATGGCCAAGAAAGATATTACGATGTATGGAGGCTTGTTGTGAGAGACACAAAGGCTTTACCATGGATGACGTGCGCAGTATGCTGTTGAATGATCCTGGGGCGTTCAAAGAAGGAAGAGCACGGAGATACTGATCGTCGAACATCACGGCTTGACGCATCTGGTCGTCTAATCGCTCTCCACTCTGCCTCTGTATACACTAGGAAGGATTTACCCACCTCTTGTTTCCAGAAACGTATTCACCCAAGTTCATCAGTGAAACTTTCGATCCGGATTCCGTACAGTACCGTGCATGTGCCCGTACAATTACGCCAACTTCACACATGCGTACTAGCAATATGGCTAGGTTACGAAAGGATCGCACCAGACCGTTTGCTCAAGTGAATAAGAAAACCATACGATCGGTGCTCATTGGCTAGTCCCCGCTATTGCTCTCACCTTCTTCGATCACGACCAAGAAGTACTCCAACTCTCATTCTCCTGCGCAAAACGAAAGAACCCTACGGCTACCGGAAAGAGCAACATCCACCATCTTCACCATGCTAGAAGCTCTTGTGATGGCTATCTTGAGGTTTCTGGCTCGCATCCTACTACGATGCATCAACTTCTGGACTTTCATCACCAATCTACCTGCGAGATGTACACGCCTTGTGTTAGCCCTCCTTAATTTCGAACCAATCGCCTGGCTCGGTTCGGCTATAGCGCTTGCCCTATTCATGATGGTTCGCACAGGTTACCGGACGATTCTGGAAACCGCGAAGCTACTCGCCCTCAGAGAGGAGCTTGAGGCTGAGCTCGAGCGTCATGTCGCGCTCAGAACAATTAGATGTACGAGTGTTTTCACATATATGAGACATGTAGCTGACGTTTTACAGTCAATCGGGTGCGCGCAGGTACTTACGACGAAGGAACTGTTGTCCAGGGTATCCACATCATAGCAGCGGACAAGTGGGACTTGGTGATCTGTGGAATGGAAATCGCGGGTGGGCGGCGAGATGGGCATTATTGGGCTCGCATACGTGGAGCTGATGAGTGGATCAAGTTTGGAAGCCAGCTCGTCATCAACGGCAACGACATCACTGAAGAGGTGGTGAAGTCGGGTGGGCATGTGGATCTCCAATGGGCGGAGACAGAGACACCACCAGAGTACAGACACCCCATAGACCAAGAACGGGACGGGACGTAACGAGGTAGCCAAGTACACAGGGCACTTGACGACTATCCAGTCGTCAGCCCAATTCTATTCAAGCATACCGGTTCTACAATCCTAGCCTTATCATCGCATTTACATCTGCACCCCAGCTCTTTCCTTCCATCCCCATCACTATCCTCATACTTCGGTATCTTGATTCCCCTCGCCTTCTCCTGTTCTGTACTTGCAAAAGTACAAACCTGCAAGTCATCATGTATATATCCCCAGTCGCTAAAATGATGCAGTTCCTGCGGCTGCAACAACATAGCCGCAGCCAGCGAATGTACAGGCGCATCACCCCATCTCTCATAGTAAAACCCGCCATCACGGTCTAGGTAGTCAAAGACAGCTCGATACGCATCTCCACGGAAGAAATCCATATCCGCAATCTCAAAGTTTGACCAAAAGTGACACATATTCCACAAATCACCCCGCTCATCCCTATTACGCAGCGCAGCCAGCATGCGACGAAAAGGCCACGGCATCCAGCTTGCGTCGATCATGGCAGTCCAGAGCGTGGAGGCGGGGAGGCGGTATTCGTTCCTGAAGAGGGAGAGTTTGCGGAAGAGCGAGGGGACGGTTTGGCCGCGCTCCCAGAGGGCGGTTGTGTAGCCGTAGCGTTTCTTGTGGCGCGCCATTTCGACAAAGGGGTCGTAGGTTATGGCGCAGGTGAAGGATATGCTGGGCTCGACGCGCCAGTAGTATTTGTAGGGGAGGAGGGCGGGGTGGTCGTAGAAGAAGCTGTGGGGTTGCTGTCAGTGTTGAGCGCTGGGTATGGGAGAGAGGCTTGAGGTAGACGATGCGACGTACCCAGATTGAAAGCGGCACATATGGTGGTAGCTCTCTAGTCCTCCGTATTGTATACCCCGGTTCTTCATATCCTGCATGCTCTTCTTCGCGCGGTCTTGGTCGATCCATTCGGGATACCCCCACATCTCCTTGGGAATGACTTCGAACTTGACGTCTGCGCCTTCTCCGACTGCCTTGCCCACCTTCCGCTTAAAGTCTTCAGTCCATTCCTCGTCGTTCAGGAAAACCCAGGGATACCCAAAGTTGTCGTTGAATTGCTCCTGCACGCTTCGCACGCTCGAAACTGCACCCTTGACTTCAGAGTTGCGCGCGAGCATCATGAACACGGCAGATTCGCGCGCGGTCGTATTCAGGACGGGGTCCTGGCATCCTGTGTAGAAGGGCGCATCGAGGGGCGGCGAGGGGCGGGGGACATCGTATTTGTGTACGTGGACGTATGCTTCGACGAGCAACAAAGAAGCGATAGCCAAGATCAACTTCCAGTGCGACTGCGCTGTGCGCGATAGTGAGCGTAGCGGATGGCTCCCTGGTCGCGTAAGAAGTTTGGGCATAGCGACGAACCCATAATGTTTAACAGGAAGTCGAGAGAGGACACCGTGCGAAAACGCGACGAGACTGCCCAGCCCATTCCTTCTTCACGGGTGGCTGCATGATAGCCATCATAGTTGCTGCGCCCGTCCCCTAAGGCCAGATACGGCCTAATTGTCCGCCTGAACAGGGCCGTTCTAGCCGTTTGATTGATGCATCCCCGGACCCCATGGGCGTTAGCAATTGACGGTCAACGGAACAAACACACGCTTGGATCTACCCTTTTTCTAGGGCGGGACGAGGATGATAGGGACATATGGATATCAATGAATGATGTAAATTAGATGTCCGGCATAAAGCCCAGGTGCTGCTCAGTGTGGTAAGGTGATGGCAGTACCAACTTAACAGCCAAGGGACCTCGGAAGTAGATGCAGGGCTGCCTAGCCATGTCAGGTTAGCCCAGGGCTATCAGGGGGCCTAAACTCGAAAGAGACATGCATGTGTTTACGTACAAATGGCGATTGAGACAGTGTTCGTGAATATGTGTGATGGACTGTGATGCTCTAGAATTATATGGAGGTAGTGCGGCCTTCTGGGCTTGCGCGAAGTGCTGTAGCTGCTTGCGACTAAGCTTTGTCTCGTGCCACCACAGCTATATGTACATGTCCGAGATCAATGTCTACGGCAACACGGACATTGAGCTGTAAGATGGATGCATCGAAGGTTCATTTGGTCACTGCATTCTTGAAGCAACATCCTTGTGCCATTTGGAAGAACATAAAGTAGTAGGCTATTCGACGCGCAATGGAGAAAGACAACGTGAGTTCAAGAAAGAAGCCTCATCAACATCACTCAGCAAGAAGAGACTGAACAATTCACCGATCGGTGCGATGTTCGTCTTATCCACCAAGAAGAGAAGAATACGAAGCGGGTGTTGCAAATTACTCAAAGGGGCAAAGCATACATACGGAAGCTGGACAGGGTATCGGGTCGTGCAACAGCGATCCACAATGACGTACAACAGGCGGTGGTTCGCAGCAATACGCAACAATCCAAAAGAAGCAATCCAAAGTGTCACAAACGACACGAGAAGGGTACGGCATCCGAAGCAAACTGAGACATGCGCAAAACGAGACGTGGGTATTCCCAAAAGCAAAGGATCCTGCAAAACGCGACCAAAACGCCATGAGCCGTGGGGCTTTTCAATCTCTCAGGTATCCCCCAGTGTTTTCCATGCCGCGAGGCTTTCCATTCTTAGTAGGTATAGTGTGGGTATCCGTGGGGACGAGGTATGTCTGTTCGTAGCGGTAAAGGAGTGTAGGTAGGTTGGTGGGTGTAAGGTAGCTTGTGGTACTGGGAGGTGCCGGTCCAGCGTACTGGAATGCGTTCATATCCGGCGGTCTAGACGGTCGACGCGCGACTTGAAGCCCTTGACAATCTCTCCAATGCGACGGACTTTGTCGAATTCTACTTGGAGCTCGTCGATTTCGCGGAGGATGGCACGGAAGCGGGCGATTTCAGCGTCGGCCATTTGCATGGCGTTGCCGGCGCGGTCGTACTGTATTTGGGTTGCTGTTTGTGTCTGCTGGGTGAGCTGGCCATTGTCAGTACTACACCACTAACAATCGACACCGTGTGAAGCTATGAACATGACAACTCACATACTGCCAGCGCTGCTGGATGGAGTACATCAGACGGTCAAAGTGGGCGCTGAGCGCCTGCAAACTAGAAGGATCCAGGAGGAGACGGCCTTGGCTGGAGGCGTGAGAGGCAGCGCGCGAGGAATTGGAGCCTTGCTGCGAGGCGGCAATTTGCTGCTGGAGATATCTGCTCTCGCTCGAGTTGAGGCCCAGGTCAGACACTGGGATGGCGGACATGTGCACATAATTATCTTAAGAACATGGTCGATCGGGAAGTCTGCGCCCTGGCTTCCGCGTGTGTGACGGCTGGAGAGGATGCGGGCGGAGCAATTGTTACTAGTGGGCTACGACTGCTGGGAAACGTTACAGCAGGCCTGCGTGGAGGAGGAAGGGGAAATATGCACGCTGATGTGGTTTGGGATCAAAGGGCGAGTGAGATGCGCCAAGCGGCCAGTCCGGCTCTCAAACCCTCTCACCAAAAAGCAAAGGCCTGCGAACGCCCATCTATCCCACACCCTCATCTCCTCTTAGCCGGCTGCAGCCCTATGTACTGCCGTCCCCATGCGCCCGTACGCAGCCGCCCTGAGCTGTCGCCCAAGCTGCACACGCTGACATCCGCGACGCAGCGCGTATCGCACTGGGCGAGCAGGCGGTCAGCGATTTCACCCACTGCGACATGCCGCTGAACCACGACTGCTTGCTTTTGCGCCCGTACGACCATAGCGCTGTGCCGCACTCGAACTTGTCACGCCCATCAAAGCGCGGGATAGTGTCTCCGCACCCACACCCTCTCCACAATCAGCGACAAGGATGCATTGATTGTGCCGCGAGGTTCATGGGTGAATGTTGACCCCACCAGCTCGCATCAGGAGGGGTAGGGTACTCCTGGCAGACCGTGGGCGAACCAGATGCAGAAGGTGACAATGGTATGAGAGCGTGACGACCATGTGCCGCTGGAGGAGCACTCCAAGTATCAAGCCTCCATGTTCCTACTGCCCGTGGTATGGCACGCGGTGCTTCGCCATGGCGTTGGTGGATGTCGTCTTGCCGAGGCTGAATGCATGCCAGGCAATGCTAGCACAATGTCTCCTGAACGCGTACATTCCGTGTCAGATTTTATGCAAACTCTCTGGAGTCAATGAAGCAAACTTAATTATTCGTTGAGACAGAGTAAGCTGATCTTTGGATTATTCTAGATTCAATCCTAACATATGCACTGTAAAAGTACTGATTGTATCATCTCAGACAGATAGTTGTAGCACTCGAAGAAACTACGTAACATACAACACAGCCCTTTCGTGGCTGCATTATCTGTGAGGTGGCTTATTCGAATGCTACAACCACTTGCCAAGATGTTATTCGATAGTCTCTAGCTGCGACAGATACTAACGTCGTCGATCATCGTACAGATACAGAGGTATAAAAAGAAAAGAAAAGAAAGGGGGTATATACACCAAGCCGTCCAAACGCTATGCACAAATGAAGGTAAAGAAAAGTACACCCACGCCTTACAAGGCGTAGTTCTCGGCGTGGAGGAAAATCTCATCGCGCCCACTGTCACTCCACACACTCCTCTGCAGTTGCGCAATCGTCTCACTCACGCTAACGCGCATGGTGGGGGGTCCACAAACGAACACACACGTTCTGCGCCCAAAGTTCTTGCTCAGTCCCTTGAGCAGATATGGTATATCCGGGCGTCCGTACTCGGTGCTCCAGCCATCCTTCTTCTTGACGGCCGCAGGCAGAAACGCGAAGCGCATGAGGTTCTTTTGGAACTCAGTGGGTGTCGACGGGAAACCGAAGTCGAAACCCTGCCCGCCTTCGGTAGGGTTGTGGGAGATGTCCGGATTGATCGCGCCGGAACCCGAAGAGACGGCTTGACTGATGTCGAGGGACAAGTTGCGTTCTTGACGTCGGGCAGCAAGGCCGCGTGGCGCAGGCGCTATAAGATCGGGGTTCGAGCTATGTGCTGATTCGGCAGAGTTTCGCCCGCTGTTGTAACTTGGACGTGGTGGTGCGAGGTGGCCCCGATTGATGGGGACCATGTGCGCTTGTGGAAGCGCTGTGATGCTGTCTTCGTTCTCGCGACGCAGTTCAGACTCCTTCTCTGGGTCTCCCTGTGCTTCGTCGCGGATAAGAGCCGAGTGTCGTTTTGAGGAAATACCGGAAACACCGGAAAGGCGGTGGTCGGCGATGTTCTGGAAAGCATCGTTGACCTTATCGTGAAAGAACATCGACACAGGACGGGTAGGCGTCTTTGCGCTGACAAGTCCGCCGTGTGGATTGCGCTTCGCAGCGGTAATGTAGAATTGGCACTCGACCGTCTCGGGAGGCGCATACTCGCGGCAGATGCGCAGTTCTTCTTTGAACCACTCCATGGTTTCGGGACGCTTGAGGGCCCAGATCACATGGATCTTTCTGGTAACAGCCTTGCCATCGCGCATCTTCTTGATAAGAGACAGCAACTGCGAGACGATGGCAGTGATACCGCTGCCTCCAGCAATGAGTACAACGTCATCAAATGCCTCAATACGCCTCTGCATGCCTCCATACGGGCCATCGACGAAGGCACGGTATGTGTGCCATGGGCCGTGATCGAGAGCGTTGTTGAGGACCTTCCTCGTGAAGCCGCCGAATGGGCGGAAGACGAGGACCATGTCCCGGTAGCCCTCACCGTACTCTGAAGGGAAGTCCTCGCTGCATAGCGAGGCGATCGTGAAGGGGTGGTTTTCGAAGACCGAGATTCCAGGCATGCGGAGATAGACGTACTGTCCAGGTCTCCACCGCATCTTGGTCGGGATAGTGATCTTGATGGCGTTCTCCGGCATGAGCGTGACGGCGGCTTCATCGCCAATGAGCCAGGATAGCTGGCCTGGGCGAGTCCAGTTCAGATAGAATAGGCGCATGAAGTAGGAGAGGAGCCAGATTCCCAGAGTAGACAGTAAGTAGTGCCATGACGTTAGGTAATTGTTGCAATGCCAGAACATCATTCCGAGGAAGACAATGGCAACGGGTACGTGCAGAGCCACGAAAAGTTCGTACATTCGGTGGCGGAGAGGCGCAATAGAATGCGTACATAGGAAGCACAGTGGCACGAGTGCTGCAATACCTGAAAACTGTCAGTACTTGATCCGTCATTGGGGAGGGTAGTCGTACCAGTTCCGTAAATGTACATCCCGCTCTGTTGCTGAAGCAGCTGCTGGAACGCTTGCTGCGCGCCCTTCTCCCAAACGGGCGTAACGTAGAAGGGGACAGTGTGCAAGATGCTCAGCAACAGGCAGATGTACGCCGCCCATCTGTGCAACACATTCAATCGCTCATGGCTAATGCCAGTGATCATCGAGATGAGATTTGCCTTGGTTGCGAGCGCAACGATCCATGGCATCAGTGCCACGGCCATCATGCCTGAGCGAACGGCCAATGGAGGCGAACCATACGCGATACTGTCCCAGAACAGCGGCTGCGGAAGGGTGCAGTATAGAACTCCAAGGATCAGAGCTAAGAACACTATCACGACGATAGCCAAAGATGGGAACACGATTGGCCTCCATCCCTTCTTGACCCTGATCTGTGGGATTGGCCGGTAGAAGATGAACCGGAAGAACGCCACCAGGTTGTTGATCGGCCCGACAGAAGAAACGCTGGATTGTTGTTTTGGCGCGCTGGGTAGCGGGCCTTCGCGAGGAAAGAACTTCATGGTGGACTTGTCAGTATCAAGTACCGACATTTCGTAATCTGTGTCGGGAGAGGATGTCGTCGAGGACTGTAATACCTCTTCTTGGTGTAGTGCTGTCCGGATCTTGTCCGTGAATAGATGATAGTATCGCATCAAGGCTGCGATGACAAGCAGAGGTATGCAAAAGTAGACATATGCGAGCGCATATTTACCACTTTTGTTCCACGGGTCCACGGTGTTGGCTTCTATGAGACCAGCTGGGCTTGTGCTGTTGAATGGTATGTTCACACGTCGAAGCAATGCCGAGACGGACTCGACAATCTCTCTTTCTGTGTGCGACACTGCCACGCCCAGCTGCTCCATGGCCACACCCGTCCGCTCCACGAGAGCTTCCCGAAGGACCGGCATATTCGCGTCGTTGGGTTTGTTTTCGCAACAATTGGCGTGGTGGTCGTGAAACACTTCTGCCAGCAGAAGCCGGAATACTGCGGGAATGCGTCCTAGGCCAACGGATATTGATTTGGGGTAGCAGAGGCTTAATGAACATCCGGGGGTCCGTTCCTACATGGGTACCGAGATGTAGGATTTGCTGTGACAATGCGTGCAAGGTGCAGCGGAACCTGGATCCGGGGGTGTGTCCTACGGTGGCGCAGAGGTTCCCGTGTAGCAACGACTTATCCACCGCTTAATCCGACATACAATGCGATAAAGGCGATTAAAGATGTTCGGTACAGGCGCAAACGGGTACGAACAAACAAAAAAAGACGTAACAGCGAAATGCTTATGTTCAGATACCGTGCGCGAGCAGCAGTCCGGTTCCTTAAGTTCCATGCGCAAGTGGAGTGCGGGTGACTCGCAAGGGTAAGAACCGTCGTATCGTGGCAGCAAATGGTAAATGATATTCAACCGCTCACCAGAACCCGCGCTATTGGGCCAAGATGTGATAGCAAGTCAAACAGGGGTCCCTAAAAGAGAAATGACGGATCCAAAGCGCCGTCACATTCGCGGGCTGCAGCAATACACATTAAATTATCGGAGGGCTGCTGTCGCCTCGCTGCGCACTGCGCATCATGCAGGATCAGCGCTGTGACTGGCGAGTGGCGGTCCGTCATGGAAGCGGACCGGCCTTGGTCATCCTTTTCGGGCGGGAGGCGCTCTCGGTTGCAGCGGACATCGCCATTCGATCTGTGCCCGTTTCTTACATGCTGTTCATCTCCAGAACGTCCTGGAGGTGTTGCACTGCATCATCGTCCCAACCTCCTCCTTACCGAGTTTCCATCTGATGTGAGACAACTCGTCATCGTAGGGCCATAGCATAACCCGCTCAACAACCTAGTGTCATAGCGTGTTAGTATAGGTACCAAGACGCACCTCGCAACCGTATCACAGACTTCAGGGTTCCCGCCCCTCGGTAGCTCAGTTCCATCTGGTGGACCTGAATGGGCTGGCCTTTCGTTCGCATGACCACAGATTGGGCGGATTGGGCGACTGAAGCCCCGAGGCCAGCAGCCCTGCTGGAGAGACTTGCAGCGAATGCATGGGAAAAAGCAGGCCGGTGGAGCGGGGTGCATTGGTGTTGCGAAGCTTTGACTGGGTATCGATCGAGGTTTAAGCGCTGACGACCCATATCGAGACTAGCGTAAAGTCAAGCTTTTGATAGGGATGCCGCGCTCGGTCCTCGTTGGTTGGAACAATTCATCCGACACTTCACACCACGAAGGACACTACAGCACGAGCGTTGAAGCTCGGTAGATCGCTGGAAAAGCTCATGAAAAGAGTCGGTCAAGTCGGTCAAGGGTCTGATCGCACGGCGTGGGTCGGTCCACCCTTCTTCCCGTCCCTTCTGGGCAGGAGTGGGTCCTCTCTATCGCGAGGTTCTGCCACGACTCGGTTCTGATCTCAGATTCGCCAAACGACAAGATGCGGTCACAGCCCGGCATCAGTAAGGTCCACCCTTCCTTGAAAAGAGATTGTCACCGTGATACAGTCATACCTTCATACTCAGACTTTTTCCCCTGCATGGCCTTCAGAGCGCTCAAGCGGACCAGAGCAGACCAGTCGCATGTCTCTGCTTGGAAACATACAAACACAGACTCCAGCATCTTGCAACCTTTAGGCGCCCAAAGACCACCTTGCCGGCCGCCCCGCATGTTGACGTACATGGACGATGCGTAGCCGCCAGCCCTACAACCATCAGCTTACCCAATGCGATCAGATTAGTGTGAGAACCGATAATCCAAATTGCCGGATCTTCAGGTACCGCTATGCTTCCAGATTGTCTACGCGCTCAACTACGTGAGGTGGGGTTGGTGGCTGCAACTCTAATCGAACGTGTCAAGTTGCCACGATGTAGCAAGCCCGACGTCTTGGGTGGCGTGCAGTCTGAGCGCTTGGATGATGTCGTGGGCGTCTCGATGGGCCTGTTGGCGCTTCAAGCGTCTTCGAGAAGTGTGGCGATGTAGATCTTGCTCGGTATATGTTGACGTGCAGCAGACAATGTGGGCTCAGCCGAACCGAGCGCGTGTATCTTCAGTTGAGTACAGTGTTATCTTGTCGAAGCGCCCCAGTAAGATGATGTCAGTTAAACCCATGGAAGGGATTGAACTGCCAACATCCGGCAATGTCGGATGCTGTCGCACTGAATGTCCCATATGACTACGCACCGGGACGTGCTGCAAGTTTCAGCTTTGCCTCCCTGGGCAACTCCAGCAATTCCCGAGCTGAGCATCATTGACTGTTCAGATTTAGAACTTGCGCCCCGCGTGCACATCGGTGTCGCTTGAGCGCGGCAATTTATCCTATCTTACATGCAGGACAGGTTTCGAAACATCCGCCCAATCGTAAGGCTGCATCGGAGCGAGCGAATGTGGTCTAACGGCGCTGTGCATGCATACTCATATATTTCCACTCGCCTGGGTTCCTATCACGTATCACAATCTTCAGACGCTGCCCGTGGATTCTCGACGGGTTTCTTCGCTTGTTCAGGCCACGTCGTGCTGTGTCACGACCATCACAGCGATCTAATTATGGCCGACGTCGTTTCTCGATGATATCACTGGAACAGGAGCATATGATTAGGGCACTTCAAGCAGCCGAGGATACTTCTTAACCTTGGAGCAAGGGTTGATAAGTTGTCCTGTTCTGCATGTCTGGATGCGGCTGGGATTTTCAATGCGGCACAGCGAACCCGACATCTGGGATCAATATGCAACGCAGTATGATCATTGTCGATAAGCTGACACTGACATGAACTTCGAACTTCTCTTGAGCTCTACAACTCGCTACAGTTACATCTCCGCATGCGTCGCAATGCCCCACTTCTCCAGCAAATTATGCCTATGCCAGTAGCTGCGGTACTGCTTGCCCCAGAAGAAGAATACAGGTGTCGTGATAATCATGGCTCCAGCCAGACCTGCAAAGGTATAAAACACAACCGCTGGCCCGTCGCTGGCCGCCCAGTCATTGACAAAATATGAGAAGGCATAGAACAAAAAGTTCTTGAACACCATGTTCATGATGAAGACTTCTGAGCTAATGTCGCGGAAGGAGTCCAAGACGTACGAAGACGCCGCGATGGCGGCTATGACGATGCCGAAAAGGTCCATACCGTGGAAGAAGGCTGTAAGATAAAATGATTTGCCTTCCTCTGCGAAGAAGCCAAAGAGGCACAAGCCGATCACGATTGTTACGGATGGAATCATGCCGAGCAGGCGATATTCGGGCTCGTACACGCCCTTATTCTTCTTCGCGCACCACTTGATAAGTGGGTCGAGTGTCGCACCAAGGAGAAGAGATCCCAGAAGACCACCAAGGAATGGACCCAACGAAAGGTAACCCACGCCAGCTGCGCTGAGCAAGTATGGAGGAGCCATGAAGATCTGGGCCATGACGTATGATTGCGCGACAAAGAAAGCGGTGAGCCCTCCAGTCACTATGACCATCCAAAGCACAGCCAAGTTTGTACACACAGCAAAGGGGGCGATGACAAGTTGCAGAAGGTTATCGTTCGAGTAGGTTCCAGTGAAGATGGCCAGTTCCTGTACGAAGGTCTTCTTTGGGCGCATGGCAGGCGGTGAGCTAGTTGCTGTCTCGATCTGTACCATGTCGTCGCTTCCAGCTTTCCCATCATTTCCAGCATGTCTTTTCTCGACTGCAGCGAGATCGGCAAGGTTATCGTTGGATAGCTCGTCGATATCGTACCGATGGTCGCGGTTGTAGTTGGTCTCCGGAACGAAGAAGAAGAGCAAGACAACTTCAAGGGCCGTGAACGGAATGAGCATGTGGAATAGATACCGCCAACCGAGATTTGTTGCGATAGGCCCGACGATAATAGCGGAGAAGTTCGATGCGGCGCCCAAGATGAACTGGATGAGTGTCATGAATCCACCGCGCTGGTGGACAAAGAAGAGGTCACCAATCATGGCGACTACGAGAGACTCGAAAGCCGAACTATCAAGTCAGCATGTGGTAACCGATGAGTACTGACATGTACATACATGGAACCTCCTTGAATGATACGTCCAGCCAATAGGCCCTCGTAGCTATATGCAGCACTGCCTATGACAGTCCCAAGCAGACCAAAGAGCGACGCTACCAGGAGCTGAGGGCGCTTTCCGTACTTCCTGGACAAAGCACTGACGATGGGTCCAACACCTCCTGTCACTAGCAGCATGTATCCTGAGATGACTGTTATGTCGCCGACGCTTTTCCCGAAGTCTGCCGCGATGACTACGAGTGCGGGCGACAGAAGAGGAGCCAGAACAGCCGCGTATAGCACAGAGCCATATGCGACGATGACCATGATGGTCATCTTCTTTGTGTACGACCAGTTCAATGGATCATTGGGGTCTTCGGAGCTACGTGGTGTCAACTATGTTACGACTGGATTGTGCCGAACAATTCTCCTGCAGGCACACATACGGTTGAGGTATCAAGATGACGTCTGCATCTCTACCAGTGCCACGCTTCAACGTCGCAGCTGCCACTGTTCCTTCGGCAACAGGGAGGGTGTTTTGTTCCTCGCTGAGGACGACAGTCGCCGGCACATGGGCAAGGTGCTTGTCCTCGACGATACCGAGGAAACCCATCGCGACGGTTGTACCCGCACTATGCTATTGAAAATTTCCGAAAAAGTAAAAGAAGGATGAAGCGAAAAGCAATGGAAGGATTCCGAGGAACAATTCCAGGATGCAGCTGTCAACAACGTGGGACGGCGCGCGTTATGAACGATCGGCATCCCCAAGTTTCGTCGACCTCCACGACCAGGGGTAGCGTGCGCCTTCTGGGGTTCAGTGTTCAAGATGTGGTCTCTGCGACCCCCGCACAACTCTCTCTCATCTGAAGCCCCACAGGGGCCGGCATTTCATAGGCTTTTGCGTGCCAATATTGGGGAATGCCTTGTCGACAAACGCACGTCTAGGCTGGCCTTGCATCTTATCTGGTCTATAGGACGCAGGGCCGAAAACGGTGCATGCACATGCATCTCAGATGCGTTTAGCCTGATTGTGTCGTCATACAGAAGTATTGGATATCATCAAAAGTGGGCGTTGGAGGGTAATGAAGACGCGAAACTGCACAAGAAGCGCGCATTCTACAGGAAACTTTGGCCGTCGCGTCCTGCGAGGACGGGACGCAGCTGCCAATTTTGCGGAGAGCACGCTAGCTACCCCGCAGAGCCCCACAGCTGAGACTTAGCGCGTGAATTGCCTAGCCGTGCGTGTCCGAGCAGCGCCTCGCGAGTTTCGCAGTCTTGGTGGCGTCTTCTCCAACTCCTTTCTTCACTTATCGAGATATCGCAGCCGTCACGCTAATCTCGAGTTCCGCCGTTCCCACGGGGCGAATGTGGTCGACTGTACTTGGTGTTACGGCCGACACCCGCTGCGATGTTGTCCCGGCAGACTTTACACGTTTGGACGCCGAACCACGTCAGCGAGGTCCACCAAACCCACATGGGCATGTTGGTTTGTCCTCGACATCTATTGCCTGGCTCGGTTGCTTTCCCGCGAACAAGAACACAGTAACAAGTGTTCGCAAAGAACAGTCGATCCCCAACAAAGGTCCGTATTATGTCGCAAATCGGGCCATCATCTTCTTCCTAGAACGCTCTACTTGACTGCATGGTCATTAGGGCAGGATTCTTGAGACACATGTCCAACACGTGGTATGCGAGGCGACATGAAGGGTACAACTCTGAGCCGTGGTGCTGACAACACAGACGTACTGCAAGTGCTTTGCTACTCGTCCGCGTCGTGAAGAACGGTACACCCAATCGCGTGCGCGACAAATCTCATAGTAGCCGAATAGTATGCCAGCAACAACACTTTCGCTGAGTCAGAGCGGCATGTACCATGGATCACTCTCGGCAAGTTCAAAATACAGGTACAAATGCTGAGCGTTTGAGTATTTCTGCAAGACATTGTTCTTACCTCCTTGTCTCTCGCCCTCATACGCATATCCCGCCCAACTGACTCGGAAATCATGGACTCACCACCCTACACTCCGGACTCCGCAGCAGAAGCTGCACCAGACAATATATGGAAAGCCCAACGCCTGTACCAGTTCCTCCTCGAGAACATAGCTTTTGCGTATGGGGTAAGCCAGGAAGCACTTCTCGAGGCACTTGCTTCAGAACATCGGCTGTATCTACCACTCAGCGGGAAAGTGAGGCCTGTCATAATATCTCCAACATCGGAACAAGAACGCAAGGAGTACCTGCCCCTCTGCAAACTCCTACGGGCCTCCCGAATACACGTTCGACTCGGCCAGTACAGCTTCAATACAGAATCGGACTATCACATCCTATATCAGCAACTCGTCCTTCCCTGCCAGGCCTTGGAGCTGTGTCCATCGTACGTCGGCTCATGGATTGCAGACTACAACGATCATCAATTCAACCCTACGAAACGTCTCGCAACTTACCTTTACGATGACTGCGCGCGTATACGAGTATTCGGCCATACATTGCCATTTCCGGTCGTGTGGTACTCTGCAATTTTGCAGACGAAGCTCACTGCTGACGACGTCTTCGTCGAAGACTTCCCGCCGAATGAAAGGACTCAGTTGCTTCTGGGTTCCGCCATAGCACGCTTTGGAGGCAAGCACTTTCGTTACCGAAGACTTCGACCTCAGAGGAGGATATTACATTCTAAGCTGGGAATGGAAGAACTTCTCAGACTTGTCCTGAGGTACGACGATGCGAGGCATGGGGTGGGTTGGTTGTGATAATATCACGAGCGACGTGGTGGCTCAGCCAGGGAGTCAGACAACGTGCTTGTACCCAATGTTGCGCAAATAACAGGCGTTATCTGCGCAATCATGCGGAACAATCCAGAAGGATAGCGATGTTATAAGCGGCCTTTCTTCTACCCGAGGGGAGGCACTGGCTTAGCTCGATTCTGTCCCAATGTCTCGGATGTGGCGGACCCCTACTCCTAGCCCCGTTAGGTCTTCCACGACACCAAATACTACGACTCCAATACCAATCTCGATACTACCTCCAATACAACACACATACGTCCTTCTCCGCCTCTCAACACAAGAATACGCCGGCTGTCACGGCAGTCAAAACATCATAGCCTCAGAACCGGAAGCACTCCACGTAACACCATCCTATCACGTAGCTTGTCAACTACTCCAGCTGCATAAAAGGGATACGACGGATTTTCGTAATGACTATGCATATTGTCGAATTTCTTACATGTACTCTCCTCCACCCTCTTCCGAAGTCGAAGGTTGCGACATCACCCTTGTGAGCCGGTTCACGGATGCGCCGAAAACGATTGTACGCTTTCGAATCCAAAGGGTAGATGTAGTGCATGAAGTGGACGCCTTTGGGCGCAGAGTATAGCGAAGATGCTCGATATCCCACACGAAAGAAGCGCATGAGCTTCGTATGGACTCTTTCGGGCGAGCGATGCTGCCAAGGAACTTAGTAGATGGTCTGCTGACGGTGGTGCGTGAGGGAAGTGGCTATGCGTAGATAGTGCAAGTATGTATGTGTCAATGTCAGTTATATGATTGCGTTAGAGTTGCCAGACGCCTACAAAGTCGCTGTTCAGTGCGTTTCAACATTTTAAACGAATGTGTATTCCGGGGCTGACTTTGCGCGTGAAACCCTGGACATGATTTGATTGTCTAGATCACGAATGGATGTGGTAGCGACTCATCTCGGTGATGCGCTCATTGATCTCTTGGCTCTGAATAAGGCTACCCGAGATATCATCGTTAAGACGATAGCGGAGGCGGGCGTCAGAATGGAGTTCAGACAGCCGGGGTGAGTTACAAGCATGAAGCATATGCCCACGTTGTACGTATCAGTACATCCGCGAGTACTATTCGCCACGCCGTCGTCGACTATAATTTCATGGAAGATGCAAGAGATGTCATATGTGAGCCAAGAGAACACGGTCAAGAGCTCTAGCACAAAGGGCCTATAAATGTGAACCTGGAAGAATTGTTTGGTTGGACTTCTGTGATGGTCAGTTTGGAAGGAAGCATTTGGGAAAGAGATGGGCTTACATTGGGCACAAGATGAACTATGCTACCACATATCAAGGTGCCGGACTATAGGCTCGCGTTTCTCGTTGCTTCTAGATCTCTGGATTGCTATCCAGTCACTCTACAAGGAAGCTCGTGTTTCGTTGAGAGGGCGCCTAACATGGGATGCCCTGGAGGTACTCGGTGTGTTGTGTGTTAGCAGACGTTAATTTTGACCACATCGAATACCTCCCGGGTGAGTCGTGTCGCCACGTAATACTAGTCCGTAAATCCAGAATTCTGGTAATCATTGCTCACAAAGGCTGAAATACGCTGCCAAATTCTGTGCGTTCCAAGCATGGAGAATCTTTCAGCTGATGCGGCTCACCTATCGCCTTCACTGCGTGCGTGTGAGGGTACGGCTGAGAGTGATATATTCTGTCAAGGTAGTTTTACAAGAACATGGTAGCATGCTCATTAAGGCCGGTGCCAGGCTATACAGGCTTTTGTATTAGCTCGATCATCGAGCTCGCCAAGTATCCCGAAGGCATCCACCTGGGCAGGCTCACTTTATAGCTCAATCTTTCCGGGTGCGGTCACGAGATCAAGTCGGACCGCGGGATAGGTACAGTAGCGTTTTCATTGTTCCTGATGCTAGTTTTGTTATTGTGTCAACGGTCTCTACTCTACTTAGTGTCGCGAAGGACGACAGGCTCATGTATTAAGTTAGTATCCTCATTCGCGATGACCTTGTATTCGGCAAGCCTACCTGTAATCGGAAATTTTCTTGTGTGCTTTCGGAAATATCTCACTGCTAACTATGAAGATGAAGGATGAGCAGTGAATGGCAGAAGCTTCCAGCGATGCACGTGATATCGCGCCCGCACACAGTCCGTGCCCGTCGCGCCTTCCTCGCAATATTTGACCCCACAAACAAAGCCTGATCTGCCAAATCACCTCACGGAACGAAGACGGTGACTGCCAGTTGCCATCTCACCAGTGATGGCGCGCGGAAGACGCGCTAAGGCCGCCGCCTATCACTGTGCGATATGTCAGCAGTCCTTCTCCAGCAAAGCTGAGCTCAACCACCACACTGCCAACCACGACGACACCAGCACTGCGAAGCTGGTGTGCGCCATCTGCGGCTGGTATTTCGACGATTCGCACGCCCTCGAGCTCCATCAGATACAGAGCAGTCACGCACCTCCCCAGCCAGCATCTACGAGCTTGACAACGGCGCTTGCCCCATCGCTCGACGAAATGGCGGTTCACTGCGATCGTTGCCAGAAGCAGTTCGCCACTCAGAAGCAGTTCAGTAATCATCGCAGCAACATGGCGAGTGCGTGCGTCGACTGGAAGCACACCACGAAAAGGCCGCAGCCACCGACACCCGCTGTAGTTGCCCCGGGGTACGTTGACCTCGACAGACCCAACGACGAGCCATCTGTAGTGCCCAACTACGATGATGGTGCATCATCATCATCTGACTCCGTCGACAGCGATGTCGGCATCAAGTGCAACGACTGCAAGCGCATCTTCCGCTCCCTGGGCCACTACAACAACCACATGCTAGGTTGCACTCCTGTATCGACGACCGCACAAGTCCGCGAGGTGCTCCCCGCTACCGCATTGGGTAGCTCTCCACTCACCACAAACCAGATGAGGGCTGCAAACGCACCTGTACTGGCACCCCGAGCCCCGATTTCGTCTAATGTATCTTCCACGCATACCAGCAATCCGGCCGCTTTTGCATGCGATACCCGAGGCTGTGATCGTTCCTTCAGGTCCGAAGCCGGCCTCAAACAGCACAAGCAGGACGCTCACGGTGTCGGAGGTCAGGCATTGAACTTGGCCGGCCGCGACTCGTGGATGCTCAGCAATCGCGAGCGAGAACGAATGCGGCAAGAAGGTTTGCTTCAACAAACTCCTTCCTCTCGAGGCCGTGGCGGCCAAGCAGGTCGTCCAGCCCCTCGTGGAGCACCTTCCCGTCCTCGGGGGGCTCCTTCTTCAACAAGACCATCCGTACAACAACAGCAATCTGCCTTCGCCCGTCCAATGCCGCAGCAACCTCGCTTGCCAGTCCAACAACCTCCTCCTGCCCCCAACAGCATCAACATGGGCGGCATTGCGGAGCTTGACCAGGCCAAATCTATTCAGGCAAAGACACAACGCTTGCTCATCCAATCAGATGTCTTCATTCTACACGATGGAAAGGTCAACGCCTGCGATATTATGTGGACTCGGATCGGTGTCGCCAAACAGTACGACGTGGTTAAGATGCTCGACGGGATGTGCCATCTCCCAAAAATGCTGCAAGGCGAATACATACCTCCTCCAAAGGCATTGAAAGAAGATTACAAGGCCACGTATTTGTCAAGCGACTTCAAAGCCTCCCCCGAACGCAACATAACCAAACCAGGCCTTGGCGCAGTCGCCATCTCATGCAGCAAGATCCTGCTAGCAAACGGCTGTCCCGAGGTCGTCAAGATAGCAGCTGTTGATCTGATCACCTGCCGAATCCTTATGAACCACCTTGTCTGTACTGATCCGCACGCAAAAGTCAAAGATTGGTACTCCCCGGTCACCGGATTGTTCAGTTGGGACGACATGGAGGGAGCTCGAAAAGCCGGGTACAAGATCTTCAAGGGCTGGGCGGCAGCACGAGATGCGCTACACAGGTTCGTCGACAAGGAGACCATTATCGTTGGCTGCAACCTGCGTTCAGATCTAGACGCTCTCCGTATGATCCATGGACGCGCCGTCGATATCGCCAAGGTCGTTGAGAAGGCTGCTCAGGGTCCGCTCAGCAAGGCGCAGCTAGCACTGGATGGCTTGTGCCGCGATTTTCCTGAGATCAAGCTCAAGAGCGACCCCGAGTATGGTCGGGACAGTCTGATGAACGCTTTTGCGGTACGTGAGTTCGGCTTGTGGGCGCTTAAGAACGCCGATAAGCTCGGCATGTTGGCGAAAAAGAGGAGTCGAGAGTATCAGAACGCTATGCCAAAAGTTGCTGTTGCAGGAGCTTGATGAGATACGCAGAGTTTGAGACAGACAGAACAGATAGGATTACGACAACCAATGCAAAGAACTGAACCCACTTACTGATGATTGCTGTTATGTAACATGTGCACTGCAGACAACATCAGTACGAAAACCGATATCTAACAAGGTCCGAAGGCGATGTAGACTCCTGGGTGATTCTCATGAAGATACCTACGACTTATCGTTCTTCTCCTCTTGTTCCTTCTCCACCACATCCACCACAAACGCACCACCCAGCAAAATCGCCGGCTCATCAATACTATGATGCTCATAGCTCAACGTCCCCACACCACCCGCCTCGAGAATCAAACTAGGATTCTCCTCCAACCTCTTCCCCACCCACCTCGCCGCAAAGCTCCTCAAAATATGCCCATGCGCCACAATAAGCACATCATTCGGCTTCCCATCCTTCCCAAACTTACCCTTGTGATACTTCTCCCTCAACTCCTTAATCAGCTTATCCAATCTCTCCGTCACATCCTCCGGGCTCTCGCCGCCTTCGCACCCATCTTTCCATATGTCCCAGTCCGATCCCAATCCGCGTTTCTCGCGGTCGGCTTTTATTTCAGAGGTCACGCGGCCTTCGTAGTCGCCGTAGTCCCATTCTCGGACTGCTTCTGTTACTTCGATTGTGGCGTGCGTGCGGATGTCGGGCGTGTGCGGTTTTGAGGCGTCGTGCCAGGGGTAGCGTTCTTTGCAGCCGAGCTTTAGGAGTTCGAGGGTGCGTTGGGAGCGCGTGCGGGGGGAGACGTAGCTGTGTGGTGTGGGGTTAGTGTTTGAGAGTTTTGGGGGTTTCTTGGGTTGTATCTGGGGGGTTTGAGAAGGGGGTTGGGACGTACATGTGTGCTAGATTGCTTGGTACGATTAATCTGTCGTCGCCGACGAGCGCTTTGCCAGTGGCTTTTACACGCTTCTCGCCGTTTTCGGTAAGTGGAATGTCGGACACTCCTGTGTGGCGTCCGTTGAGCGACCATTCTGTTTCGCCGTGGCGGATTATGAAGACTCGTGGGTCGGGCATTGTGTCTATTCGTAGATCTGCTGTTGTGGCTGCTGGAAGAGGAAGATCGTAGTGACAAGACGCGACGCGCAGGGAATGGGTCAATTGGAAAACTCGGTGGTAAAGCGCGTGTAGAAGACGAGGTCGCACGCAAAGTTACGAAGGTAAAGTCGAAGGAAAACGTGAAATGAGTATGCAACCATCACGGCAGCTACCGGAGCTCAGTCCGTGGGTATGACGTTGGTATGGGGAATTATTTAGCATGGTGGGGCGTGCCAGGGACGTGTTGGAGCTACCCCACCATATGCGCTACACGCGCCTTGTCATGCTTCGACGCGCATAGTAAGCCTTGGTCATCGCATTGTTGAGAAGCTTGAATGTAAGATGGCTTCGAGTACATGGTGAGCGCATTCACTTCTGCAAAAGGAAAGAGAAAGTGGCGCGAATGTAAGAGACGAGCGTGAGGTATCTTGGCTAAGATTTGGTGTAAAAGTAGAACTGCTCCCAGTTTGAAGATGCCTGGGCAGATATAGACGCGAAGGCATCTGCTACCATCTATCTAGACGCGTGTGAAAGCCGAATCATCCCATCACTCCGCTACAATGGCATCATTTGGCACGCACTGGAAATACCATTCTAACAAAGATTAGTTTCGTGGCAGAAGAACGATGCATTAGTGTCCACATACCGTTCTGTTCCACGCATGTTGAGCCTTTTTCGCAAACCGTGCAGCCGTCCCAAGGCTTAGTGTAATCCCAGCCTCCGCACTTGTAGTAAGCAGGCACAGGGCATCTCGTGCTGCTTGGGCCAGTCTCCTCAGTGGTAGTCTTTGTGGGCTTCTCGGTAGACTTTGTACTCGTCTTGATAGTGGTCTAAGTAGCTTAGTATGCATTCGCGATGAGAGACTACAATGACTGACCTTTGTCGGGGTTGGCTCTGGCTTCTTGCTTGTCGTGGGTGGTTCGGGCTTCTTGGTCGTAGTGGTCGACGTTGGCGCTGGCTTCGTACTTGACTTGGGTGGTTCGGGCTTCTTTGAAGTGGTTGTAGGTGTTGGCTCAGGCTTCTTGCTTGATGTGGTCGGCTCAGGCTTCTTGGTTGTTGTCGTTGTAATCTTGCTAGTCGTTGGCTGTGGCACACCCGATGTAGGTCGGCTGATGTTGTCGGTGCAACGACCTCCAATGCATGTAATGATGTACGTCTGGCGTGGCACGATGTCGACATGATTGTTTGCTGGCGCCTACTTCAAGTCAGTATGTACTACCATTGCGAGTATCGAGCTACTTGCCGCAAAGCATACTGCCGAAAGGCTTGTCAAAAGCGCAAGCGTGGTGAGCTGCATGGTGATCTGATAGTCGGATAATGATATATTCTTGAACGAAGATGCTGCACCAGGTGAGGAGCCTGAATCAATGGGACACCGACCGCATCTTATACCCACGACCTTATGCTACTAGTCGATTCAAGTCTAGGAAGTCAACGACAGGCTCAATGATAGCTTCGTGGCTTCTGATCTGAACACCCGCGGCTCCATTGTAGACATGCAGTCTGGCCAGGGCCAAGCTCAGATACGAGGCCATCCCAATCTGCTCTTGCATTCGCCTATATTGTGGCTAGCGAGTTTGTGTGCCATTGTGACGGTACAGGCAATGTCAAGCATGGCGAGATCTCACCCAGTCAGCCAAACACGACAAAGCACTCAAGAAATGCATTTGGAAGCCTTGGGAAGATAGAATGCGCTGCAATCTATGGAGGTATACGCGATCGTTGCTGTGTATTGCAGAGCTTTTCTTAGACGGGTTACCCACGATACAGAGTTACAAGCCTTGCACGAAAAGCCCTTGCCTAAAGGAAAATCGAGGCTCGCCTGCGTTCCGAGATGCTTCGCGACTGTCCTTGATGCTATTCTTATCCATGGCCACGATTATAGACTGGGGTACGTTTTAGCCGCAAATTGACACCCAGTTGACCCATGTCCCAACACCAGACTCGCACTCACTCCAGAGCGATCGTGATTCGTTTCCCTTCTCATATGGCGAGAGGATAGATTGTTCGATACAAGCAGTGAGACTGGTTGCCGGAACACTTGACGGGAAACCCGCACGACGCTTGAGACGATCACAGGATTGTGCCGTAATCCGGGGGCGGATAATTGAGATGCAGAAAAGTGGGCTTGTCGCATGCTGGTCCAGATTTTGGGGTTGACACTGCTCGAGAAGGCTCTAGGCGAGTGCTGGTAGTAGTGCTTTAAGAGGCACATGGGTAAAATGAACGGTAGTTACTGTCCGTGGCCGGAGGTAGTACCTGATCACTCACCGCCTGCTACATTCTGTTGCTGAGTACCATTTCCCAGAAGGTCTCCAACACCGATCCACTTCCTCACAAGGAAGGCGCCCTGCGGCCTCAGCTTCCTGTAGTATCCCTCTTCTCTCTCGAGTATCTCAAAGTTCCGCTTCTTGTACCATTCCATGCCTTCCTCGTTGGCCTCCCACACATGTGCTGTGACACAGCGTACACTGTGAAGCTCGACGGCTTTCTTTACTATCGTCTGTAGAAGATGCATAGCGATGCCGTGCGAGCGGTAGGGGGCCAGGACGCCAATAGTGGAGATGTATAGGTTCGAGGAAGGAAGTATGCGACATCGGACGGCACCGACGAGATGCGGTTTCTCTGTGGACGAGGATGAGTCGGTATTCGTGGGCGACGAGTGCCATACGGCTACGAGGGTAATGCTGTAGTGTGGATCGGTCATGGTTTCCTTGTAAAAGGTCTCTGGGTAGGATATGGGTAAAGTGAGGGTATTCAGACGCTTGAATGCTGGTAGTAGATCTTCGGTGAGGGGCACGAGTTGCACGTTCTGTGGTAGCGGGCGTAGGTCGAAGAGCTTCGGGATGGCTGGCTGTTGGGTAGAGAGGGAGATGGGTGAAGGTATGCGCGAGATAGCAGGCGTGACTGTTCGGGAAGGACGAGGACTTTTCTTCGATCGCGGTCTTGAGGGTGCTTGAAGGAAGTCGTCGGGTATGTCGTTCCAGTTCTCCATGTTCGAAGGCGTAGGGGTCGGGTTAGAGGGAACGCGCGTCGGCGCAGAGACAGACTTTGGGGGAGGCGGCGGCCGGTTCGTCTTTGATGATGCCATTGGCGGAGCGTTTGAGGGCGGCGCAGGTTGTTTATCGAGGCTTGCCTTCTTCAGCCAGCTGTTCAAGGAGGACTGCATCGCGGGAGGAGAGGGGCTGGGTTGGCTGTGATGGTGTCGTCGAAGGTCGTGGTTTGGGTAATGATAGCCAATGGATGGTCACGTGGATAACAGCGAGTTGCTAAAGCTGTATACTCGCGATGGGCTGTGAATTGTCAAGTAATGGAAGCGCAACCCACAAACACAAACATGAGGGGAGACTTCTGGTGTTTCCCTGACGCGCCCTCGGATCGTTTGCAGGGATGCTTCCTAGCGTGCTTTCGTCGGCCAAGCCGTCAGCTCCGACTTCTTGCAGGAACAGCATCATCGCCCTAGAAATCCCCAGGAGCCACCACCGCAACCATGGGCGCCGAGAACTCGAAACCCTCGTCAGAGGTCAAGCAGCATGTCTTCTCCTCGTACGTCGCATCTTCCACCTTCAATGGCTCTAGCCCCTCATAAGAGATGAATCAACCAGTGACGTCGTGTGCTGATAATTTGCGCGCAGAGATCACCCCTACAGCTTCTCCAATGAACTCGTCGGATCGCTGGAGAAGAACACTTTCGTACGTCCAATGGCTCAAATGGGCGAATTGGGGCTAACACACGTGCAGACAGACTCGGCGCGATCAAGACAGCAAGAACTCCAGTACCAGGAACGCCTAACCGCCGAGCTCGAGAAGCTGCGCGAGCAAGAAACCCAGAACTTCTCCAAGTTCAGCGAAACCCTCTCCACCGAGACCCCACAGTCCGATGAACCCTCCCTAGTCGAGAAGATCCAGGATGTGACGTCCAGCAGCTCCACCCTCGCCGAGAAGCAAAGACAAAAGGACATGAGCAGGGACAGTGTCACCAAGGAGATCGAGCAGTTGAAGGCGAAGCTCGAGCAGAGGAAGAAGTTGGAGCAGGCCGATGCCGATGTCACCAAGGCCAAGGAGGCTGTCGTCTCATGTCTGCGGACACACGACCGCCGACCGCTGGATTGCTGGAAAGAAGTCGAGACCTTCAAGCAGGAGGTCGGACGCCTGGAGAAGGAGTTTGTACAAAAGACCATCCGATGAGCCACGACGCGAAATCATGACAGTGAGGTTTGGTACGGCGTCGTTGTATAGTTGGGTTACGTGGGATATAGCATCCTCGAGGGCATTTCTTATCTCCAAATCCCTACATTACTTACCACCTTGCAACTTGCTGAGCGAACCGCTATTATACTACCTATGTGGAACTGCTGCGGAATCTTTAGTGGAGTATTCTTATGACTACTGGATTGCGTCTCTTTTCATTGTCGGTTCCTTCGGTCATCACAACTATCTTCTATTCCTTGCACATTTTGAGAGATTGATCTCACATTTTACGTATGTTTGTCCATGGCTTTGGCCACCAGTGGACGAGCATCACCTTTGCATCGCAATTTTCATCATCACAACTCGCCTTCGCCGCGCGTCAGGACGCGCGAGTTCTTTAGGCTGCCTATGCCATCTGCAATAAAACTGGCCTACAGCTCACCTTCCCCTTCGGGCGTCTACCAGACTCACCTTCACCGTTGATGCCTTGGCGCTTTGGCCTATTAGTTAAAATAACAGCACAGTGTCTCTCGCAGTTTCGACTACTCACTACCACGCAAGCAGCCTTTAATCGGCGGCTGCAGCAACACCTTGCCTGCCTTTCTGTTACCCCTCGCAACTCGCAAGCTGCAAGAAATCTCCAGCTATCGTTGCTCGCGCGCATTGTAGCAACTGCCTAGTCACGACTTCGTGCAAAAGGCAACTGCCAGGTACGTCGCGTGGATCGTCGCGCCTTCCACTCTAACTTTCATGATTGTGTCGCAAATACTAACTAGCAGCAGCAGACAACATGTCGTCAACACAACCCTACATCGTACCCGATGACTATAACGAGACCTGGAACGATGACGACAGTGATATCGAGCTTCTCGACTATGGTGAGTCGCTACTTCTTCGTTCAACTGGATTCATTGACTGATATTTAATATCCAGATTCCGAGTCCGATCTTGAGATCACCGCGGTCAGTTCTCGTGAGGCGTCTGCTACACCAACCACTCCGAGCTCGAACGAGGGAAAGAGCCGCACGCGCCAACCTCCCCCAAGCAACGACATATCTCTACCGGATGTTGCGATACAGACATACAAGATCAGCACAAGTTTCGTCATAAAGCCGGGCGATACCGTAGAGTTGAAAGATCGTTCGAATCAAGATGAGGGTGCTATGCATTCGGGAGATTTTCTTCGTGTCAAAACCATCATTATGAACCTGGAGACGGACGAGGTACGACTCCGAGGTTGGCGAATGCGACGCACTAAATACCTTGGCCAGATCTTCGATTGTGAGTACGACAGAGACAGCCTTGAGGACCTATACTGACTTCTCTCAAGGGAAGATGAACGAGTTGGGCATGGTCCTCCGTCTTGACGAAGATGATCGTAGATCGCCTTTTGTCGCGGGCATGGAAGACGTCGAAATCGAAGAGGTTGACCGAGCGCGCGAGTGTACGCTGACCAACAAACCTTATCCGTTCCTCAGCTTCCGATCCGAGGGTCGTGCTGCATGGCCGAATAGTATGAGTAAGGACGACATCAAGAAGCAAATATTCCACGGTGGCAGGCTCACTTGCCGTGTTGTCAACATTCTCTACATGAGCGGCACCAGATCGAAGCCATACGGCGGTATTGTTCGTCATCTATATACCCACGAGGCGGATGCAACTGCGACTCCAGCTCCCACTCAGGGTCCCGGTTTCTCTCGTGAGACGTCGATAGCGATAGAAGATTCTAAAGAGCCTGGCTACGTTGTCGTGAGCGAGGAGCCTTCCGCGAAGAAGCGGCGTGCACGCGATGAGTCTCCTGACTTCGAGATCTTGGACCATGAGCCATCAAAACGAAAGATTCGGCATCCTTCGAAGCAGGGCCGTCTGGTATTCGGCGACGTATTCTGCGGAGCTGGAGGTGCAAGTCAAGGCGCGGCCCAAGCCGGGTACTATGTTCAATGGGGTCTCGACAATGATAAAGACGCGTTTGCTGCATACCGCCTGAATCATCCTGGCGCGTACGCATGGAAGATGAATGCGCATGACTTTCCGCCAAACGGTATTAGTAAGGAGAGCTGGAAAGTCGATGTGCTTCACCTCTCGCCTCCTTGCTGTTACTGGAGCCCCGCACAGTAAGAGAACATTTTCATAATAGGATCATCTACTAATAATTAGTAGTACCAGAGACGGACCTAAGGATCAAGAGAACTACGAAGCCATCTACACCGTTGGTCCGATCCTTAACAAGGTCAAACCGCGTGTCGCAACCCTGGAGCAGACGTTTGGCCTCGCGACGCACGAACAGCATAAGAGGAACTTCCTTATGCTCTTGTACGACATCGGTAAAGCCGGCTACGATGTCCGCTACAAGATCCAGGACCTCTCGCAGTACGGCCTCGTGCAGAAGCGTAAGCGATTGCTCATCATTGCTGCCAGGTCAGTCACAGAGGTCCTAGTATCTCCATGCTTTTCATGCTAATAGATGCCAGACGGGGTACGCCTCTCCCTCCCTTCCCAAAGCCCACGCATGGCGCTTCAGGAACTGGTCTAAAGCCCTTCGTGTACATCGACGATGCCCTCACACACATTACCCGCCAGGGCAGCCGAGCTATGAACGATCCTTACCATCAGCCTAAACTGTTTCCCATCCCTAAACCAGCCTACGATGCGCGGACTTTCCTCCGCGGCTGTATAACGACCGGCGGTACAACAGCCTGCCATCCTTCGGGCACACGCAACTTCACACCTCGCGAACTCTCTCTGTTCCAGAGCTTCCCATACGTGTATGAGTTTACTGGTGCCAATGGTGAGGCCACGAAGCAGATAGGCAATGCCTTCCCACCAATCATGGCCCAAGCAATTTACCAGACTATTGCAAAAACTCTAGAAGCCTTTGAAAAGGGCCTTATCGGAGCAGAAGATGACCTCTCTGATCTGGATTTGATTCTGGAACAGAGCGGTGAGAGCGCTCCTCAACAGCGACGGCTCGACAGCTTCACCGGAAGCGCAACACCCTCCAGATCTTCTCGAACTGCCAGCTCTAGGATGGCGAGAGCTACTGAGTCGCGAACTGCATCGCCTTCCACGCGCCATACGGCAGAGTCGATGCAACCACGACGCAGGAATGCAAGCGGCTTTCCGTCTTTGAATCTCCTCGATGGGGTGCTGGATGGCATCAGTAATTACGCGAACAGGAGCACCGCTTCCGCCAGCAGGTCCACCGGACGACGTCGCGAACCTAGTATTCCAGGCGATGATGACGAAGTCATCCATATCCCCAGCGACAGCGAATGAGCTTCTGAGATTCTATCTGAAGATGAGGGAGTCTTTACTGCGCGAATTGATCTCATGGATATTCGGAAGCTGCGCCGCCTTAATTTACTTGGGCAGGAGCAATCTCTGAAACATCGAGTCATGTGCATTGAAGCAGTCGGGTATCGTGACAAGCTACACGCCATCTGTGTGAATACAGTTCGTTTCACATCTAGGTTGCAAGGATAGTCTGTGAGGAACTTCTACAGCGAAGTACGTGCATACTACGTTTTCCTAGTTCCAAGTCACAGTCAACTTGTATATAGAATACTCAAGATGTTTCCACTTCTTGCCCTAGGTATATGCGTGACAAGATGTGTTACACGCGATGTTGGCTGCTTTCCTTCCTATCCATGGATCTCGAGAGGGTGCGACAATGCTCGATCTTGATAACGCGCCTCACTAGCTCCATCGCGTCATAGCACACCATGTATCCGTAGAATGTCTAGGAGAACACTCCGTACACTCCAAACTGCCCAGGTGAGGCCTTTATGCGCACAGCCTCCTACTGGTGGACATAATCGGAATATCCTGCGGGATACTAATCGGGCCTGACCACAAGATAGACAAGAGTAGAGCACAAGGCTACCGAAAGAGGTAGTTTGAGAGACATACGCTATTGTCCCGACCCCCAAGCCAAGCGCTCCCCAGACTGCATGTGTGAAGCACAAGGCCGTCATACCGTGAGCGATACCGACTCCCAGAGGCCAGGAACAACATCCGGACCGGCCAATTCCTAAGTGGACGCCGCTTACCCAAAAGCTTAATTGCGACCCAAGCCCGAGCAAACCCAGGTTTGATATGCTGTCACCCCCATCTACAGGATCATCTCGCGAACCTGGGGCTACAGGTAACGAAACCGCGTAATGAGCATACGCCGTACTGCCCATCCCCCAAGCACCGACGTCCGCCCGTCTTATGGTAAACATCTTACGATTCTGACCTCATTGCGTCCAGGGTGCCAAACTTTGCAACACCGACGCTCTGTCCTCCCTCTCCCGCACCAATGGTCTCACCGGCAACTGGCAGAAACACGACGCGACCAGCATGACCCATGTTGAGCATTTCACCTTCTTTCCAAAATCTTACATGGCCGTGGTACATGCGTTTACCCTGCGTCCGCCAAAATACACGTGCTTACCTACATTGGCATTTCTGACGACCGCCCATGCTCATGTTGTGATGGTGATGGACATGTGCTAGCCTCGCTTCTTCTCTTCGTGATAACGGAAGCGAAAAAAAGAAAAACAAAGAGGAGAAATTAAAAAGAGGGCAGCGAATCACGTCGTTTCGGTACGCCTTCCGTATGTAGCGCGCGAGAGGGCAGGAAGAAAATCCAAGATAGATTGCTTGCTCCTGTCGACCCTCTCGGCCAAGTTGATGGATTTAGATTGCGAAGTTACATGCACGACAAATGCATCCAAAGGCGGTTTTTCTCGCTTTTCCTTTCTGCTTGGAGAGCGGGACCTGCGATCGGACCGTTTGTGATGGTAAGCGCCCCTCCCCGCCTCGTCACGAGAGATGATGTGGGCTATGCAGGTTGATTGAGGAGGTGCCTGCGGAGTTGGATCCGGTTACACACCGCTATCTATTGCTTGGTTCAAAGCGTCTTTTTTGTTGCCCTTCCATTGGGCTTTTGGTGCGGTTTGCTGGCAGGAAGTGTCGACGTTGCTGCCCGGGCGGTCTTGGTACGTCGTCATATGAGGGAGGGTCGGGGGGTGCGATGGGAGCGGAGCGGAGACAGAAGCCGGACGGAGGGGTATATCGACGATGCGCATGCAAGATAAGTGGGATGATGGACGTTCAGGGTCCGATTGTCGTTCGGAGAGACCCAACGATACGCCCATGCCAATGCCAATGCCATGACACGGGGAAGTCTCTTCGGTGGCTTGCCGCATGTCAGATTTGTTTCCATGGTTCGCTCGTATACTGGATGGTTTGTTTCGACACGGCTCGTAGCTTGGGATCGTCTTTGTTCGACAAGCGCGCCAGGTGTGCGATGAGTAGCGGTAAAGAGGAGACCACATTCAGGCCCAAAGTCAGGTCAGGCGATGGCTCGTCGGTGCATGACATTGCATGAGTGAGGCACAACGCCCTTTCCGGTTCAATGGAACTAGAGACGAGTGTGGAGCCGACTTGAGCGTCTCCCTCGTTTATCATTCGCGTGGAACTGTTCTTCCCGACCCTCTAGTGCTGATCTTGCTAGCGTGCCATGTGCGTTCCCGCTTCTGTTTCTTGTATCTTACCTGCTGTGGCTTTGTTGTGATGCCGAGCGTTTGAGCCTTGCGCGGCATGGTAGATGCACGCCGCGCCGTCGAATCGCATGTGAATATCTAGTGCTGCAGCTAGAGTATCTACTACAGCGGAATTTCGCTAGTTGGTCGATACAGCGGGCTGTGCTTCAGGTCTTGAGGCTGTTTGGAAGGTCAACGAGGGTGGACCTCGGGCGTGCGTCGAACAAAGGACAGCAAAACGGCGCTGTTTTACGGGGTGTGTGCCGGAGTCTTCGGCCGACAGGTACTGAGTTGTTCGGAACAGCAGGAAACGAGTGCAAGTCTGCCCGACTGGAGTTAAGATAGCCCGGCTTGGTTACCCAGGACAAAGGAACATGCCGATTCGGCAATCAAGCGGGAAAAAAAGCAAGGGATCAACTTTGACATCAACTCTCCACTTGCACACGATGCCGCATATTCGCCGTGTGGGCCGTTTGGGGCATCACCAACGCTCTTCTTGAGACTTGTATCAGACAGGCGCGGACTAACTCTTCCGCGCTCGCCCGTGGAAACACTCTAGAACAAGACTTGGAACCTAGCGCATCCGACATGCGAGACTACGCTTCTTGGACGTCTGTTCTCAATCGAATAAACCTTCTTTTCAATGTTTCTAGAAACACACCATGGCCGCGCTACCGGACTTTCTCCCTGACATATCGGGGCGTCTGCTTCGTGCCTGCTAGCCAGCCGCTCGACATGCCCTCCGGAGCCTTGCCGAACCGCCTTGAGCACCTACCATAGTTTCATCACCTTCTACACCGGTACATTGGGCGCAAGGATGTCTGCAGCCGAACGCCTCAGTCCTTCCACATGATCCTTGCGAACATCGATGATCTGCACGTCAATCGCGTCTTTGGACGGCAGAGCTAGGAGTATTTGGAAGTCTGCATCGTGAGCGCATGGACGTTTTTCTTGCTAAGGGTCTCCTAAGGCCGTTGCCAGTGAAGGGGTTCCTGGCTACACGGCTTCCTAGATAGCTAGGTGGAGCGAGTCAAGTGTAATGAATTCATGGGCTTGCAACAGGATGACGATTACGGAATGGGTCACTTGATGCCGTCTTCGAGAATAAAGACCGGGGGTGTGCGCTGCTGTGGCTGATGTTGATGTTGTGGAAAGCTGCTCACTCTACTATTCCGACTCTCTCTTGATCCATAGGGCTGGCCTTGCTAAGGATCTGAGCCTCATTTCTCGATACGACATATCGGCCCATATCCTTCCTGTCGCCAACTAATCAGTCGAGTCGAGGTACTATAAGTTGACGGATAAAGTCAACTCCTTGAAGACGTCAACCATCATGGCGAAAACAACACGCTCACCGTTCCTGGATATCCTTCCTCCAGAGCTCCGTCTACACATCTACACACACCTTCTCGTCGCTCCGTCATCCATCAAAGGCTCCGTCGCCCGTCAAGACACAAAATACGACCTCCACACAGCCATCCTCCGAACAAACAAACAAATACACCACGAAGCCCGCTCCGTATTCTTCGGCAAAAACACCTTCTATATCACATCCATACCCCCCACTCCCTCCAGGAAAGATGCCATCGACGACCAACAACAAGAAGAAGAAGGATCCGGCGCCTTTGAACCCCCTCTCCAACTCACCGACCTCCCCCTAGTCCGCCATCTCGAAGTCGACCTCATCTACTACCCCACCTCCATGACCACATCCCTAGACTCGCGCGACGGAATCTGGAAACCCGTTTGCACTGGCGCAGACCGCTACACGACTAGTCTATCCTACCTCCTCAGCACCGTCTCGCCCAGTCTGCTCAGTCTGAAGATATGCGCAGACACGCGCCGCTACGTAGGAAGTACTACAGGCCAAGACGCTCATGCCCTCAGCGACAAGTTCAAGGCCGATACCGAGAGATTGCAAGTTCAGAAACTGCTTACGGGGTTTTACATGGCGGATAGTAACACGTTGTTCAAGAAGGCGATGAAGGATTTGCTCGTCAGGGACATTACTTTGCACTTTGATTTTCCGGAGAGCTACTTTGATTTCGTGGTGGGAAGGGAGAGGCTGTGCGGACAGAGCTTGGTCGAATTGGCGGGACAGGTACTGGCGGCTAGGACGGAAATTAGGTTCAAAGCTGCGTTGCAGGAGGTGGGTGTGGGGAGTGAGGTTGCCCAGGCGGGAGTCGTGAATCTGATTCTGTTTCCGTGCTGAGGGATGAGTACGTTTACGAAGGTTGGGTGAATTGGAGGGATCGTTTGGGACAAGCATTTTGGCATGATACCATGATTTGAGAGCACATTGAGCATTTGAGGGCGTTTTTGGTTTATAAAATTTAGATCGGTGGTTGGCATTAGGGGGTACAGGCAGCATTTCAAAGCATCACATTCACATCTCTACATCTGTCCATCGAAGTAACGACTGGTTGATGTAAATAAACAAGCTACCAAGGTTGACGCGTATGACTCGCGATGTAAACAAACGAAAGCTCATCGTTCCTGACCACATCCCTGATCTTTGTCGTATCCTTCATCAATGTCGTAAATCGTGAGTGTCGTCTCGTATCCATACATGATCCAAAATCGCAGTCAAAACCAAACACAGATGGAACACAAGAAGCTCGGGAAGTAAAAGAAATATAATAATACACTCGTAGGGATGTCTACGCTTACCAACGGTCCTCCTCTAGACTCTAATAGTCCCTCCTACGATGGCGCCTCGTTTTCACAGGGCTACCATCACCCTCAGAATCGCTGCTGAAGTAGTCGTAGTCATCGCGACCATAGTCGTATCCATGATCTGGACGGCGATCGCGGTCGCGCCTGTCATCCTTTCGCGAGTCGCGATCGTCGTGTCCGCGCGACTTGGAACGGAGGCGGTCTATCACGCTGCGGCTTCTAGCACGGAGGCTGGGGCCTTTGCTGCGTTCGCGGTCATGCGCACGCGTTCGTGATCGGGAGCGAGAGCGGGACTTGGAATGGCGGTCGCTTCCGCTTCTATGATGGAATTAGAACGAAGACTAGTCAATTGTGTGCGCAAGACTCACCTCGAGCGTGTCGCCATCTGCCTGGCACCCAACGCACCCGCAGCTGCTCCTGCCAGTGTGGTCAGCCTACTTTTACCCAAAGACCTGCCCGCGAGTCCTCCCGCCAACGCACCTCCCACCGAAGCCGCCAAACTCTTTTCGCGCAGATCCATGCCGTCAAATCTATCACGCATTTTAGTCATGCGTGAATCATCGCGACGGGAATCTTTGCTAGAGCGGGACTGATGGGAGTGAGAGTCAACGGACCTAGCCCTGTGGCGATGTTCGCGACGAGGCTTGGTACTCTCACGGCGGGAGGAGCGAGTGTCGGTGTATGCGGCCATTGACTGTTCAGCCGATGGGGGCACGTAGGTCGGGTAGACTGCGCTGGGCACAGGCGCGAAAGTAGGCTGAGAGTTGGAGCGCTGACGGTTGAAGGGCGGGGGAGATGGCTGGTAGCCAGCGCCGCTCGCAGGGAACTCGGTGTGGTGGTAAGGGTTCATAGGGGAATTCGATCCCACTGGCGGAGGAGGGATAGGCGCATCCACAGCGGGCGAGGGAGCGTAGCCGGGGCCGGGAGCGTACCTAGAGCTTCGGGGCGCATCGTACTGGCCATAGTCTAATGAGACATTGCGCGGCTCTGTAGGTGGTGGCTTCGGAGTGTTAGTGAGTGGGCGCTGGAGCAAGGCCGCGAGAGGCGGCTCGTATGACGGAGTGAAAGCAGCAGAAACGGGAGAACCACGAGAAAGCGTGCGAAGTAAATGAGGCTGAAAGGAAAAAGGGGTGGAAGTCGCTGACGTGGTCCGGCTTCGCAACATGGGCGGACAAGAGTTCGCCGGTGTTGGATGCTCGGGCATGGTCGCAAGTGTTGCGCGTCGAAAAGAGGAAAAATTATTTACCTGAGGAGAGTATCCGTAGGCTGGAGTGACAGAAGGGCGGCGGTCCTGCACGGGGCTCGGTGCATATTCCTGCGGATTATAGGGCTTGTATTCGGAAGTGGGCGGAGGAGGGAAGTAAGGCTGTCCCTGCTGAGGTGAGGCCATGTCTCGTGAATCGCTGTGCTGCCCGTCCAGGTCGCTGCTGTGTCGTCCGTGGCGTCCGCGACTCAGACTCCTACTAGCAGTGGTTCCCGTGCTCTTTGCGCGTCGTCGCTCCCTCTTTCGGCGCTCGCGTTCGCGCTCGTAGTCGGTGTCGTCGGTGTAGTCAGAGTACTCTGTCGGCGGGCTGCGCTCTTGCCGGGAGCTGCGCTTACTGGATCGGTCTTCGCTCCGGTGCCGTTGTCTTGCGTCTCGTTCGTTGCGGTTCAGGTGCTTGCCTCTCTTCTTGCCCTCTTTCGAGTCTGGGGGTGCAAAGTAGCCGCCGGGTAACTTGTGGAAGAAGCTGTCGGGAATCTGCTCTGCGCCGTAGCTGATGGCCTTGAAGGCTAGGGCCGCCATGCTTCAGATGGGGGCCGCGAAAGCCGGATGTCGTGATGTGACGTAGGACTGTCTTGCGAGCAGCGCTGTGATTGGAGCGCAGTCGACCGGTCCCAGCGATTCGACGAGGGGGCCTAGTTCCAAAGGTTGGGAGGATAGTCTGCAGCAAGGCCGGATAGCGATAGGCCGGACTACTCAGCGCGCGTTCTGGTGTGTATAAGCGATGTAGATGGTACCTGGAGAGGGTGAGGTGGGATGGCAGAGAATTTGTCTTGAAGAAAGTGCGCGGGGGTGTAGGCGAGGTATAGGATTATAGGATGCGCCGCGGCAAGTGACCTCGACAGATGGCGGCAAGAAGCAATTAGATATGGCAATTGGGTAGCTGCGCTTAAAGACGATGATATAGCTCATTCGGCGCATACGTGCGACGCCGTGGCAGCCGCCTCCTACAAACTGCCAAAATGACGTCGTACGTCATCCGCCTGGCTCGTGCGCCGCTGTCATTGGAGCCGCAACCTGGGGATCGTCGCTTCCTCAGCCTCTCTGGTAGATGAATCCTACGATGCAAAAAGCACCTCGATCAACGGTGATCTTGCAGTCATTCATGCACATGTCCATGTCATCAATGCGCCTTTTTTCTGCTCTTCACTCTTCCCATCGACGCAGCAGCAACAGCAGCACGAATGGCATCTACTGTGGCCTTCGGAGATCATGTTCAATGCAAGGGACGCACGGTCGGCATTACACCTACTCTCCGCGTGTAATCCTACATAGGGTCTGGCCTCCTATGGGGCGGCGGGCCAAGACGATTCGGAATACACATTCCAATCCCCTTGCCCAAAACCGGGTTGCAATTCCTTACAACGCAGGGTATCTACTAGGAATGACCAGGGTGCAGCCTATCGTGACATTGCTGTGCGTTGGCAAGGCTCGTCGGCTTCGTGACATCGACCACTCGGAGGGTTGGGGCTATGTGCGATGACGCCACGTTTGGACTTTTGTGCTTCACCGCCATCATGACATGGGTTGCACAACCATGGCTTTCTACGCGCACTCGTATGGACTTCATCGAGGAATGTGATTAGAATTTGAGCGTCCAACTGCATGTGCATGGACCGGGTATCTTATGCATCCTACTACTCCGGAGTAACCCAACGCCAGACCGACAACGAAGAGAACGAGATGAAGATCATTCAGTCATCGTGGGCCGCTCGACTACACTTGATCAGCAGCTACCGATGCAGGGCTGCGTATTTCCCCTGCTGGTCTGCCAGCGCTGTCTGGTACCTCGACCATGTCCTCCACCATTCCCAGGAATCTTTGTCTATATTCATCGCTTGTCGTCGTAATGCTCATCGGGCCATGATCTTTTCCAAACTTTAACGTGTTGAAGAGTTTGACGAGTCCCGTCATCGTCTGGGCCTGGAGTGCGTCTTTTGCCCAGAAGAAGTCGAGTACGATGGCCCGGTAAACCCACTTGCCGTCGCGCGATACGACACCTGTGCGCCATGTAGATCCTCGACCAGGGGGCGGCGGCACATCACCAGAGTTCAGGTCGGCGGGATAGCGGACGAGGAATAGCGAGTAGTCAACCGCATTATTGCCTTGTAAAATCTTAGAATCCCTGGATAGCTGCGCAACAAGCTCCTCTTTCTGATCGATAGTCACTCTGATCTTGTCTTCGAATTCATCAATGAGGCGCTCCTTGACGCTCTCGGGGGCCAGGCGCCCGTTAGCCACGTCACGTTCTGGGTAGAAGTAGTCATTGGGCTTGAGGTCATACGTCTCCCATCGCTTCTGTTGGGCCTTGCTGCAGCTCGACTTCCCGTACAGAATGTTCTCCATTATTATATGATGGCTCGGCGCGGTGCCTACAGCGGCTCCGACGGTAGCTGTAGGACAGTAGAGGAGGTCGGTTATGCGGACGAGGAGGGAGTCCTCATTCAGCTCCATGTGTTCGACATAGGGCTCGAGGAGGCGATCACGGAAGAAGGATTGCTCAAACTTGCGCGGCAGGGACTTGATCAGGTACTTAGAATTAGGTGTCGTGAAGAATGTCTGATGCGCATTAGCCTGTCGTCCTCAGATGCCATGTTCCGCGCGTACCGAGCCTGAGTAGCCCAGGTCCCCAATGGCGATCAGATCGGTCCGTTTGCTCTTGCTTGGGCGGAAGCTCTCGATGTACCCTTCCTCTTCAATCTCCCATGTGTCATTCCTCAGTTTCTTGAACAGAGATGCGCGATAACGAGCGAGAGTCAGACTGAAGACAGCGAAGAAGGCATAGATGCGCGCAAATAAACCCAAGCGCGCGCTTTCATCCTTACGAGGCGAATCTGATCTGAAGATGGCGCGTAATATAGACGCGCTGATGAGACGGTCTCGACGTCCCATGTTGAACTTCAATTTTGTTGCGGTTGTTGGTAGAGTACACAGCAGGCAGCGTTGCGGACGCGTGAAACGCTACAGTCTCGAGGCCCGTGAATGTCAGGATGATGTCATTGCGCTAACCACGAGCCTCCTGGAGACAAGTCCTGTATTGTCTGCGCCTCGTATCTTCACCAGCGCGCCAAATTTCCATCAACGCAAATGTTGAGCAGCTTGCACAAAGGATCGGAGTTCCCCCCCTGTGGATGAGCAATTTCGAGGATCGGCTAGATCTGACGAGACGGCTGGCGGGCTTCTCTCTCGCTGCAGCTAACGTTTAGCACCCAGCATAACCGCCACAAAAGCGCCACAGTTCGATTTCATCCGCCGCATTCGAGGGCGTCCAGGATGGCTTCTGCCGATACGCTCTCAACCATCTTGTCTGACACGAGAGAGACTCGGTGTACCTCGTGCTCGTGTTACAGGCAGTTATTCCCGGTATCTGGTACCTTCAACGAGACTTAATCGGTGTCTTGGAGCCGTCACCAGCAACCTTGCAGAGGCACTACAATAAGAAGATCAGCTCTGTACCAAAGTTTGCAATCATCCTGAGACGCAACAAGCCGTACGGGGCATTACTAGCCTGACCTCGGGATCTCCGCGTGTTCGGCCTACTCAACTGTCAGGGACTTTGCTGGTTGTACATGGCTAGTGGATGGAGCCCGAGTACCGCTGCGAAATTTGCTCATGGCATTTACCCAAGTCTAGAGTTGGTGCTCCTTCACGACAACACGATTGCTTCAACCTCTCCACCTTGGCCGCCTTGCCTGCTTGGCAATATCACTGCATCTTGGAACCAGAGTCTCGAACGCGGAACTGGGGAACTTCAAACAAGCGAGGTATATATTGCCTCCTCGGAGTTACGCCCCAAGCGATCTCCCGCTCGGCACGTCTTCCGCTGTTTCACCCTGGGCCCTTATGTGATCGCGCTAAGCGTGCCGCTACAGCGCTGCAACGGCGAGGAGCAGCGCGATGGCAAATGCAATATTGCGACCTCAAAGAGAAGCAAATACAGCGGACAGGAATGCAGTCAGAGCCTCGAGATGGAGTCTCCGCTATGTAACAGTCTCACGAAGCTAACAGCCTGTGCAACCCGAGTTCAGATGAATATAACGGGAATTCCGACATGGTACAACCTGACCATGTATGCATCTAGGCGTACTCGTCTAACGGACTAGACCCTTAGGTCCAGGCAGTTCTTGCCCCGTCTCGTCCCGGCTATCAGTTTGACGGCTGGCACCCCACATCACTTTGCCTCTCCAGTCTGCTTCACGGTGGGAAAGTTCGCCCAGGCGCTTCAGCATCCCCTTGCGGAGGTTTCTACCCTTCCCGCCCGCAAACTACTGGATAGAGGCTGTGTATCACAGCTGCAGGGTCATCAAGCCATTGTTGACTGGCGTCGACTGGTGTGGGTCTTACCCTGCTTACTGACTACACCCAACATATAAAGCATGAGTGTCTTTCCTCGGTTTGACAGCATATTTGTACCACTTCATAACTCAAAACACTTTGCCACATCAGGTTGATACCAGGCATAGTCGCGCGTTCTCAGTACTAGTCTTCCCAAATCTGTACATTCTTTTCATCCAAGTTACTCCATCACATACTCACTGTCCACAATGGCGAGCGCAGACGTTCAGCAACCACCTGCGCAGGAAGCTGCACCCGCACTACCTGACTACCTCACAAACCCCGATGCTGTTCTGGGGGACAACGATGCCAAGTGGCGATACGGCAGAGCGCCTGATTACTCAAAAACCAGAAAGGTGTTTGCTGAGAGTAAGTTACCAAATGTGGCAACGAGCCTGCATGTCAGACACAGTGCAGTTTACTAATCATGCACAGCGAAGCAAATGACACACGAAGCCGGGTCTCTTCCTGAACTCGTACAGAATCTCGTCAAGAACTGGGAAGTCGAAGCGTCCTTCAAGCCCAACATCGACGACTGGCGTACGATCGATCGGGAAAACTACTCCTTCGCTATCAATGGCGGCAAGGCTGAAGGTGCAGAGGCTATGCTCAAGGTCGGCACATACAACGCTATCATTGCGCCGAACGAGTACTACTCGCCCGACTACTCCGACTTTGCCTCGTCACACAAGACGTTCAAGCGCATGATGCCTACCTTCGCATGGGAGGTACTAGAAGTCTACAGCGGCCCACCAACAGTCAGCTTCCGATGGCGCCACTGGGGCCAAATGAAGAATGACTACGTCGGCTTCAACAACAAGGGCGAGAAGGTGACAGCCAAAGCACACGGAGGTTCAATCGATATCCAAGGTGTCACGGTCGCGACGGTCAACGACAAGGTGCAGCTACAGTCCGTTCGCACCTGGTTCGACCCGATGGACATGTTCAGGCAGATCGCGCCTGACGGCGTCGTGAAGAAGGAAGAGAAGCCCAAGAACATGTCACCGGCAGACGCCCTCGACGAAGCTCAGGCTGGCATCAAGGCGCCTGAAGAACAAGAGCTACCCGATGAGTTTATCCAGAGCAAAGAGGAGGTCAAGGAGACGATCGAACGTCTTGATAAGATGACGACCGAAGAGAAGATGTCGACCACCCAGGGCTTGCCTGCTGACCACCCTGCTGTTTCATCGTCTTCTAATACTGAGGCTGAGGGTGGCAGGTGTCCTTTCATGCCCGGAGGCTTCAATTGAGGCGTATGTACGTGTGTGGGCGTAGAGATATGGCACATTTGAATCCGTTTAAATCACAGGGAGTTATGAGCGGGTACTTAATAAGCATGGAAGCAGATCAGACAATTCGCGTTTAAATTTTATTAGTATATACCATATTGTTACAATCAAACCCTTCTGCCAAGTCGCGCTTTCCAGTCATCTCTGAGTACCACTTTCCATCAAAGTAACATTCCCTTTTGCCATGCACCCCCAATCATGAAGAGTGTTTTTGCGGAAGACCACCGATTCAAACATGCGCACTAACACCAGCCATCTGTGCAGAATACGATGATCGCACCCCTGCACTTCACAACAACTCAAATAACACGTCGGCGAAGACGATGCTGCGTATCGGGATGATCTTCCGAGCAAGTTAAAGCCGTTTGGTACGATGCTCGCTAGTCAAGTCTGACGCCATAGCGGCTGCTAGTGAACCGAGATACTGTCCAACCTCCTCAGCCGCGACTACTTACAATCACAGCTAACACCGACACCGACAACCGACACTGCCCTGACAAGCCGATGATCTCCAGACCTTGCTTTCGGGACGCGAATTCTCCGCATGGCGCTCGTTGTATGCGTCGAGGTACCTGATTATCCATCATCCGCCGTCCGCGCCTCCATTGTAGCTTCCCCGCTGCTTCTTGCCCAGTATGAAGTGAGGCCCGCGCGAACGCAGATTCGACACGCGATGTGGGAGTTGACCGAATTTACCTAGCGTGATTAGATGCCCGCGATCTGCCCATTGCAATCGTAACATTTGGCTCGCGCTTAACTTGACGGATATATCCAGCCTTCAACGACCGTGGGCAGTCGCAGAGAGCTGTAGGCTCCAGTCTGCGGCAGACGAGTGTCTCCTTGCACTGTCGAAAAGTGATATGAGCTTTCGTCGGGTTTCCAGCTAGCGTCTGAGCCTGGTGGGGCTGTCTCTCCATTCAAGATATACTGCAACCGGTGACTGAGGGCCTTTCTAGCTTCCGCCAAAACATGAAGACCGGCAGGTTTGGGGATCCAGGGCGGGGGGCGTCAGCAGCAGCCGAAGTGGAATTGATGTTAAGGGTTGGATGCATTCCCTTGTCTCCCGACTCTGTACCTCGATTGAAGTCTTGCAGATTCTGGGTAACATTCACCTCTTCATTTTCTTGGGGATCTAGTTCTGCGTCCCCGCTGTTTGTCATATATTGCGAAAAGGTTCTTTTCTTTCGAAGCTGTTACCACAACAACCTCGAAGTGACGGACGAGCAAGTCTGCTAGATCGGCGGTGAACCTGTACAGTGGTGCGTGTTTCGAGGCCGGGTTGTTGACTTTAGTATGGCCAGTAGACTTTCCAATGTTGTTTGTCCAGGATAAGACTGAGGTAAGAAATCGGAATTCATGAAGTTGATGCTCCGACAAGAATTCGTCTTCACGTCCGACATCTGTTCGCTGTGATGCCATCCTGACTCAGATGGGATGAAAAAGATGCGTGGTGTGAGGACTCAGAAGTGGAAGAGCGTACGCTTTTATACTACTATAGCCTGAAAAATGCCTGACTGCAAATATGGATCCTGTTGAATGGAAGGCGTGTTAGATGTGGTAATCTCTATCGTGATCCGCGGTTCGATTTCATAGACCATATAGATGCAGAGGAAAAGCTGACTGGGTAGCAAAGTCTGGTACCACCCAAACTCGCGAGCCTTCCCAGGATCGAACCTTGACGTCCAAATCTTTGTTCATCCTCAGCAGCGTCAAACAATCCGACAAAGCTTACTTCCTCATATTGCAGCACTACTCGCGGCCGAACTGACCAAAGTGGCATCAACAATGCAGACACACGCATCATCTGATCCTGCGGTCCCCCAAGAGGAGACTAAGTCCTCATTCCCCGGAGCGATCCATATCCAAGACGCCGTCGCTGCCACAGAATTTGCGCTCAACAGCTACACTCAACCACCCTCTCCTCGCACACTAGTCATATGGGCCGATGGAAATGGAGGTAGACGCGACGACCCATGCACCGCGGCTATAGGCTACCACGACCCCTTATCTAGAGACTGGGAAGTGCACATCACTGTGAGCCATCATCCTTCTTGGATCGAAGCTAGCCTCATCGCTATCCGGGAAGCTTTCTGTGCTGCTGCAACGCTGGCTGACCACATCGACCACTTGATCGTGTTTTCAAATGCAAAAGAAGTGCTTGCGAACCTTGGAAAGAGCAGCGATATCTCGTGGGGACGAGGTGAAGCTCTCGTAGAAAGGGTACAGCAGGCTGCAAAGAAGCTCATGGGAAAAGATGTGCAGGTAGATCTGCGTTTTGTACCAAACCGCACGAAAATTGAAGGTCATAGGCGGGTGCAGAAACTCTCCCGAAAGTACAAGAAGAAGGTCTTAACGGTGGCGCCGAAAGCACTCCTGGAGTACGACATTGATCTTCCTCCGATCAGACTGAAGCATCAGCAGCACAAGGATGCAAAAGAAGAGCTGGAGGTGTTGCTGCGCAGCTGCTTAGAAGATGCGAAGGCGGCAGGCAAAGTCGGACCTCGCAGCTCGTTGAAGCACGAGTGGAGATTCGAGGCACGTCGTCTACGAAGGGAAGCAAAGAGGGAGTATAGGAAGATGAGAGAGCGAGAAGGAAAGCCGCTGAAGCCGACAGATTCGGAAATTGCGATATTGCGGGCGCAAAAAGGACGTCCTAGGAAAGCGTCTGGAGAGCTGAAGGAGGAAGAAGATATTACCATCGACGCAGAGGAGAAGATTCTGGAATGGAAGGATATATACCAAGAACTCGCAGGTAGCTCGTGGGAAGATAGACGGCCACTAAGAAAGTGAAGCAATAGTTTCGTTGGAGTTTAGCAGAGTATGAGCGACTGTACATTCTTCGATTTCGATCTTCTTCGCAAGTACGTTTGGCTGCGTGAACCATGGGGGCTACATGCACGGCGAAAACGACTGTGGGTACAACTTGAACCGATGTCTTCTCCAGCCGGCTAGCAAGATTCGATAGTTCGTACGCGTACAGTGGGTAACACTAATCATCAAGCTCAACATGTATCTGGGTATACTCCGGTTGTACTATACACCCGTGCTTTCCAGCATGTCATTATTCACCGAAATTGGATATTGTAGACCCCGAGCGTACCCTTCCTGAACTACTGCTATCTTATCGGGAGATATGTGTCTTCATGTTTGAAGATCCGGAAGTCGATATCGGAGTGGCATAACGGTCCCGCCACAGCCTTCCTGCCGCCCACGGTTGCCTGCCCAACCCTCTTGGGCTGGCCTCTGTTTAGGATGATTTCCGCAGGCAGCAGTGAGTCATACTTCCCTTTATCATCATCAATAAGACGTGTGATCATGCTTTCATGCTAGTCGGTGGCTACGCGCCAGGCTACTCGACGCGACTGGTGAAGACACGGTGTCAGGTGCCTTGTACCTCGTACAAGAAACTTGGAAGTTGGTCACACAGGATGGCGCAAATCTGCGCCGTTGGGTGAGGCTATGGATCTAGTCTGTGGCACGCTAGGACGAGTGTCTCTTCTGCCTGCGCGGAGATGGTGAGAGGGCTCTCGTTGGTGTGTCGAGGTGACTCAGCCCTGGACCAAGGCGGATCATCTCGGCAGCCGAGGTGCGCTAATGGGGGGCGGGCAACACCGATGAGTCGTCAGCTCGTCGGGCGCTTGGCGCTTCTGGAAGGGGCGACGATGAACATGCAGCTGCAAACTCTGCTGTGAGCGTGGGAGGCGCGAACCATGGTCATCGCGCGCCCGCGAGACACCGTCGAATGGTCGCGGATGTAGAGAGCCGAGGCCAGAGGCGGATGCACGCGTTTGGCATCGCTTTGGGACAGAGGCCCGGCGTCATCAGCCACTGCGGTGAAGGGAGTGGAGCTGGGCCGTCGCAGCGCAAGGCGGCGATGTGTTGGCAGCAGTTCATTGCTGCTTGCGCCGTTTGCGTCATCGCGACGGGTTTGTGTGCCATGGCGATTGCGCTGAGGCATTTCCTGCCGTGTTTGCATCGCTGCTGCATCACGGCACCGCGACGACCGGCTAGGCTGCAAATGAGGGCGTCGCGTGCTGAGCAGCTGAGATTACGAGCGTCGCAGCAGCCGTCGAGGGGGTCGGCCGCAAATATAGCCACGAAAAGCACGGTGAAGGCACAAAATAACCCTTCCTGGCATGGCGTCGCCTCCACGTCCAATGGCGCGGCAGGCAATGGGAAGACGCGTCCTTGGCTCCCAGTCGGCCGGTCCCTTCATCTCAACATAGCTGGGAGGCAGAATGAGGGGGTGTAGCAGGCAGTCTGCGACTCTGGCGCTACCAGCGTACCATGGCACGGAGCGTTCGAGAGCAAACGCGCCTAGTGTGAAAGAAAAGGAGACGCCGTGTGTCGCAGCAGCTGGTCGCGTCGCAATCAGCGTGAACAGCCTCAGCGCGCGCAGGGAGTGGGCGGGTTACAGAGGGCCATTTACCGCTGCGCCAGGCATGGCGGCAGGCCGTGTTGGCATGCCTGTAGCCTTGGAGCCATGCGTGATGATGGAGCGTCTCACGCCTCACGAGATGGGGGGACAGCACCCGCAACTGCTTCACGCAACAGCGGTGCGGTGGGGGCAAGAAAGCGACGTCGCTGCCCAAGCAACGCAGCTGCAAATCACGCACTGCCATGTCTGGCTGATGGCAAATAAAAAAAAGCCAGCGCGATGAGTCTTCCAAGGTTGGGTTGTGTGGCAAAGAGGCAAGCTGGCCAGTGCGCCCGGGTGCGATGACTGGACTGGGGGCGCTGTAGGTACGGGGTTCCTATTAGTATCGCCAGCGCCGCCCAGCCCGTCACCCTCATCAAGACAGCAGCAATGGACTTCACGAACATCTACAGCGCCCCCTGCGGCCTAATCTAGGACGCCAACCGCGAATAGTGTCGTCTGTTCTCTGTCGCCTACCCGTCTACCTACCCAAACCGACCCATTCCATCTTTGTCCAGGTAGCAGTCTCCGCATCGACCTTTGTCGCCGCCACACTGCCGCCTACCGCATAGACTCATCTCGCGCTTCCAGTCATCGTCGAGACGAGAGAGCCTGTCCTTTTATACCTCCTCGTCCCGTACCTGCGTCGCGATCCGACGCCCTCTAGTCGCGCCTTCCCACCTTTACCGACTTCCCGACCGCCACTTCCTCACACGTCAGACCTACACCTCCCAACTCCACCACCAACAGCTCTTATGTACACCAACCCCCAATAATAATAAAACAAACACCTGCAACAAACAAACACTCAAACACCCCATCGCACTCCCCGCGAACACGCGAAGTCGCTCAGCTTGGTGATCCCGTCAAGGTAGTCACCATCCTCGAACGCTTCCCACGTCGCACCTCATCACCACAATGTGCCATTCGGCCTACACTACTTCAGTCACTCGTCGCTCAGAATTCACCACCATTTCCGAAACCAAAGCCTTCGCCCAAGGCTTCGCTTGCTAGACCCCCGCATCCCCTCAGACATCCAGCTCTTGCGACAGCGCCCGCTGTTCAGTAGCTGTATCATCAGAGTGCTTCGCGGACGGTCTTCTACCACGGTCTTGTTTCGGTGATTCTGCAGTTGACAGTGACTGGAGCCCGCTCTAGTCTGCACCTGGCAGCTTTTCGACCACTTGACACTGCTCGAATCCTACTTCCACTTGCGACTCGTCAAACCCTACCAACCTCCTACGTATACGTTCCGCCTTCGAAACCTACCCTCTCCCAGCTCTTCAGACCGTTAGACCGCTTCCGTCACACCACGATCACACACGATCAGGCCACTTGACGGACGAGATTTCGCGATCGAGGAAAAGATCCCAACAAGGGAACAGCGTCTCGAATTATACGTCAGAGGTCACAGGGTTGTCCTCTACGGTTTGTCCCATCGGTTAAGTTCTCGGTCACCCCACGACCACCCGATCACGCTCTGCGCCACCCCTCCAGGTCTACCTAACGGTCAGCACTTCGAGACGTAACGACAAAGCCTAGTCCCATCTCCGCTCACTCCTTATTGTCTACCTTTCCTTACCAGGCCCCGTCCTGTATACCCCTCCTTCACCATGAGTCTTGCCATTCCTCTCCCTAGCCACGGCTACATGGCTGAGACCCACCCTTATGCCGCTCCTCTTTCTTCTTCCGCTTCCTCTTCCACCTCCTCAGTATTCTCAGACGCTGCGTCACAAGCGTCAAGCGCAAGCTCCACATCGTCTCACTCAAACTGGGACTCAGAAGAATGGAGTCGCAACCAAGTGGCACCGCCGACAATTGTCGACCCTGTGAGCTTGTCAGCTTTCCAGCCCATCAGCCGAGTTAGCACATATCCTCAGTACCAGTCTACGGTGTGCCGAGAGCCTGTACAGGAGAGATTACCTTCCCTGCGCACTGAGCTGTTGGCACCTCTGGAGCAGCGACAGAATCCTCGCCGATCGTCGACCACTGTCAACCAGAAGCCCCCACCTCAATTGGTACGGCAATCCGACCGAAAGGTCAACTTCGTCGATTGCCTCGTCGGTTAGTACACGTTTTATCCCTGGACCATGGTTCCCCCGCTGATTATTCCTCCTTAAGATTCCGCTACTCAGATGGTCGAGGTCATCTGGCAACTTTCAGAGCCCAAGAGCCGTTGTGAGAATGCTTCTGGACGTGGAGTGCTTCCTCTCCGCATGTTCATCCAGGAGACCCTCCGTCGCTCTCGCACCAGCTACTCTACTCTCCAAGTTGCCTTGTACTACTTGATCTTGATCAAGCCTCACCTGCCCAAGCACGACTTCACCATGTCCCAGCCTGAAGACGCATCTCTTCGTGCGCTGCAATGTGGTCGTCGCATGTTCCTTGCTGCGCTTATCCTCGCATCCAAGTACTTACAGGACCGCAACTACTCGGCTCGCGCATGGAGCAAGATCTCTGGTCTCAAGGTTTGCGAAATCAACACCAACGAGATGGCTTTCCTCGAAGCTGTCAACTGGAAACTGCACATCGTTGATTCGGTATGGGAGAAGTGGCAAGAAGTCGTCCTGCGACACACGCCTACCCTTCCTCCGCCATCACCTGGCGCTAGCATCCCCAACACTTGGAAAGATGTCATTCCTATTTTGACACCTGAGTTGGATATCGTCCAGTTGGCTCCCAAGAAGTCAGCAAACGCTCCCGTACGTCCTCCTCTCAGGCCTCAGTTGAACGCGTCGCCCTACCGCTGCCCATCGATGGATGGCTACGGATCGCAAGAGAGCACACCAACTCCATCTCGCTATCAAGTGCCTCGCTTCCTGGAGCCGAAGCCTGATCTTCCCCACACTCCGTCACTGCCATCCCTGGCTCGCTTGGGTCCACTACCAACCCCATCCTTGACCCCGCAATCCATCACCAGCAACACTCCTGCAGCGAGTGCCATGGCTTTCGGATCGCGCCGCCCATCGATGTGCACGGCAATGCAACAGGCACAGTGCTCCTCACTGGCACGCACCTGTGTAGACCAGTTCAACCCAAGCATCAGGAACGGACTGGAAGCTTACCACTTCCCAAGCCGACGACCTTCCCTGGCTCCTTCCAACTCATCTCTATCGTCCTCTCCAGAGTCAATGATCTCGGACAACTCGCGCACTTCTCGTGCTTCATCAATCTCGTCGGTCTCGTCTGCCGGCTGGGCGCCAAACCAAAGCCAGGCCAGCTTGGCTCGGTTGGCGACCTGCCGCAGCGCGAAGCTCCCGTACCCGGTTTTGTCGAAGTGCAAGGAGCAGTACGAGTATGCTCCAAGTGAGCCCATGTCCTCACCCGATCTGGACAGCTTCCATATTGATGATTCGGATTCGTCGCCAGGCAAGGTCGACAGCCCTGCGTGCGTAACTCCCGCAAGCCGCAAGCGTGGAAGGTCTTCAGTTGATCTCCAGCAGAATGTGCGACACTTGCTTCACAGCACTCGCTCCGCATTCGACCTTCGTGGTCAGAAGCCTGTGCTTCCTGATAGATCAGTGTCGCAATCATTCGCCCTCTCGCGCAGTGAACCAAAGGGGCTGCAGTCCCCTAAGAACACTGTTCCTTATTGCTCGCGTCTTCCTATCCAGAAGGACTTTGGCAAGAAAAGGTCGTGCTGCAGCACCGAGGTCGCGCAAGCCTACCGCCCACAAGGCCCAGGCATGTGGGCTGGCATCCTCTAAACATGACAACATCGTCATCACAGTATTGAAAGCCCAAAGAAGGCTAAAGAACAAAGAAAGAGAAGGAAGTATCAACGCAACTATTCACTGTTCGTATTTCACACACACAGTCACACTCTACATTACCGTGTATATTTTCCTTCACCACCTCCGAACCTACCACGTGTGTATTCTCCTTTGGGCGTCACAACAGATCTCATTTGCTACTTAGCTCCGGTATACCTATTTGGGTTACTTTTGGCGTTTTCAACCTTACTACCAACTGGCGTTTATATCTTTTCAAGGACAGCTCGGTTTGAGCGAAAGGTGGGGGAAATACCTTGATCACAGGCAGGTGCATTAGCATGGGTTCAACAGGATCAGGCGTAGTTTGCGTTCGCACGCACATGCGCCCCTTTAGTCGGGATGGATGTACGTTTACGCTACGGCGACGGTTGACGTGCTGTGGTATGGTTTATATCCAGTGAGTAGGTAGTGAGTAGTAAGCAGATGTTGATGATTCTAAACCTTCCCTCGCTGCCTGTGTGTATGTGATGTGGTGGTGTGGTTTGATTTCTCATGCTTTGGGTGTCTATGCTGACTGTACTTTAGGCCTTTGTATCATGTGCCTCAACTCGAAATCGGATGACCTTCACTAGATCTTCCTAGTATCATTAACATGCACCTCCCTACCCTTCTCCCCAACCTTCCCCATCGCCCTAGCAACCGTAACACTCTCCCTCAACGCCTTCCCCAACACACCCCTCACCCCACCTTCCTCCAGCACCATAACCCCCGCAATCGTACACCCCTCCGGACTCGTTCCCATATCTCTCAACTCACCCGGCTGTATCCCACTCTGAAGCATCTCCGCACTGCCCCTCATACTCTGGTAGATCTGCTCCTGAGCCAGCTTTCGCGGTAGACCCACAGCTACGGCAGCGTCGATGAGGCTGTCGACGATGATGGCCCAGAATGCGGGTGTAGAGCCTGCTACAGCTGTTGTGGCGGGCATCAGGGCGGGTGGGATGGACATGGGTTTCCCGATTTGCGTGAAGATGGCTGTTGCTATGTCTTTGAATTGCGGTGGGAATAAAGGTGAGGGATGGTCTTCGATAGCGGTCATAGACTGTGAAACGAGCGCTGCTACGTTGGGGAGGGTACGCAAGACCCATGCTCTAGGTTGATTTGGAAACTGTTTATCACGTAAGTCGCTCTCGGCGCTGATCAGCTCTTCGATAGCTGGACGTGTCCAGCCTGCTACTATACTGATTAGTAGTTTCCCCTTTAATCCTTGGTCGATGTCGCTATCGTCGTCCAGTATTGCTTCTACTTGTGAGGGGTCGACGCCGAGGATGATCACGTTGGAGCTTTTGATAGCGTTGACGTTGTCGTTTCTCATGATACGTAGGTTCTCGTGCATCGGGAAACGATCTTTGAGTCTTCTTTCGGAAGATTCGCTTTTGACGCAGGCGATGAATTGGGTGATACCGCAGAGAGAATCTGAAGGAGCATTGAGGAGGCTGTGCAGGATGGGGGTACCGAGATTGCCTATTCAATAATAGTTTTAGAGTTGCTATCCGAGAATTGTCATTGTTCTTGATGGAAGTCACTTACCACATCCTAACATGCACAGTGTCTGGTCTGACATGGTTGGTGGCGAGGGTGTTACCGCTGGCGACTCAGGAAGCGCCTCTTGTAGCAATTCGCTCAACGGCCCTTCTTATTGTTCTGATTCTTTGGGGAGGTTTAAAACGACTTCAGCGCATTGTTCTGAGTTTTTCTCGCTCTGATCATCGGGTTGGATAGATACGTATGATGGGTCTCGGAAAGGAAACCGGTCCCCACTTTTCTTCGCGCCGCCGTCAGCGGGGAAAGCGATTGCGGAGACCCACCTTCGCGCCTGCATCTCTTCTGCATCCGAACGCGCTCTTGCCAAAGATAACACGGAGAGGTCGACAGTAACCGACTATTTACGAATAGGGAGTTATTGTAATTGAGTGCGGCTACGAAACAGAGGATGTGACCGATACGTCATGCCTTGCGATAATGCATGGTTCAAGCACCTCTACCTAGGTACTCTCAATCAAGTCGACCACCACTCATATCATAGGTATAGTCTCACTACTTTCTATCAAGCCCAGAAGAATCTCCTTCTAACTTCCCTCTTCAACGCCGTGAACTCATCCTTAGTCCTTAACACGGCATCGCGATTCTCCACAGCCCTCCGAAGTAGATACCCCACACATTCGCCCATACTACCCCAAGTGGTGCATTTCAACACCTCAGGCGCCTTGCCACCTGCCCCCTTCTCCGCTAACAGGGAAAAGCTGACTTCATCTGACATGCCGTGAAGCTGTCCGTAAGCGACGGGAACAGTAGGGAGACCGGCTTCCGAGCGCTGTCGGTGGAGCTTGTGGGCCGAGAGCACGCTTTCGCGGTTGTGAGATGCGAGGAAAAGGTTTACAGAAGGGAACCGGCGGGCAGATGATCCAGATGCTCCGAAACTGCCTATTTGCTGACGAAGCGCACCCTGCGCTATCGTATTGTAGGCGTTATCTGTGTCTTCTTTGGTGTCATGGATCAAGGAGCGGTTGTCGGAAAGGATGTATGCACCACGCACGAGTTTGAGACCAAGAGTAAACCCGTCTCTTTCTGCCTCGGTCATATGTTGTGCGAGAACTGTGGGAGTGTCTTTGAGGTAGGCTTGGTATGTGTTGTAGATGACAGCTTTACCATTGCGGTTGAACTTGCGCATTAGTTCGAGTGTCGTGCGAGCGATGCCTGCTTGCCAGTACTGAGACTCAGCGTCGATGATGATCTGGACATTGCGTGCTTTGCATTGGGTCGCTATCTCATCCAGGGCGTCAAGCATTTGCTGGGGTGGAAGCTCGCCTTTGCTGAATGCTGATGAGACGGCTGGACCACCGCCTGTCGTTCTAGAAGATGTCAGTGATACATTCAGTAAGTCATCGTAATTATACCTACTTCAGAGCTAAGATGTCTCCCTCGGAGATGAGATCAAGTGTTCCTAGTGTGCCTACCCTCCATGCCTCGACGTCTGCATCATGCGCCATACTAGTCTTTTTATCGACAAAGCTATCCGAGGTATGATGGTTTGCAGACTTGGTTTTGTGATCAAACACCATCTCCTTCGCATACGTCAAGATCACCCCTTTGAATCCCAAATCCTTCAGCTGCTTTACACAAGCTCGTGTCTCTTGTTGTGTTTCTCCGGCGCAAAACTGATTATATAGGGTTCTCTTCAAAACAGCCTTCAGTACAGGGTTTCGATCTATATTGAACAACAGGCTTCGATTCGGTTTCGAGAAGAAGGAGAGCAGGTTGAGTGATGGTATCAGAAGGAACTTGTTAGACGATATTGTGGCGACGAAGAGCGAACGGAGCAACATGTGCGTCGGCATTGCTGATAGCGGGTATTGTGTGGGTGACGGGTTTGATATTTGTGTAGCCGAAGCCTTCATCCGTGGCAGTGCAGTTGTAGAGCTGAGACGCGTCTCGAACGTGTTGAAGCCATTGAGGAGGCATTTCTTACTGGCCACACATCGCAGTGTTGATCTTGTAAGCCGTTGTCGAAGCATCATGAATTCAATGTGAGGTGGCGAGACTAATAAAGCCAGCCAAAGATGAAAGAGTGTTTCAAGATAGGCAATTGAAGCTGATATGTAGAGTGCTCCTACAACTCTACCTCTTCATCGCCTTCCTTATCTCAAAACGTATCTCTACCATATGATGCACGACCCCGCTCCACGTCTCGAACGTGGGGCATCGCCATGCTCGTGACTATCGCGTCTAGGTCCATAGCTCGGACGTGCAGCCGAATCGCGTGGAAAGTCCGGATGTGGTCGGCACTACCAATAGTATAATGCGAGAGGCGAAGTGATAAGCAGAACGAGACCAATGGTAAGTATGACCGAACGCGAAATCCCTCTGGAAGTAGGCCAATGCGGGGTTGATTGTCGATGCGGCTTGGATCGGGTTATGCATGACGATGTCGGCGTAATATAAGAGCGAAGCTACCTTTGAAGTATTACGTTTGTGAACATTCTTATGATTCGCTCGTATGCGCAAGGAGGCATGCCTTGTCTCGATACATGATCTCGTTGCAGCGTCCTGGAAACATGCCTGGACAAAGCGCACGTCTTCCACCTAGTTAGAGAAGTACGTTGGCAAAGCGTCTTGACAGAAGATGAATGAGGCTGGCAAGTGTTCGGTCATCCTATCCATCCATGTGGCAACTATACTATCAAGCTTATCGTTGGGTGTATATGGGGTGCATAAAGCTTCGATATGTAGGACACAGCTTCGTTGCGAAGAACAACCGTGGCCGTCGGAACGAGTTCGAGAAGTATGTCTCAGACGCGTATAGCAAGAAAACACTGTCTGAGAGTGCTCATTTGACTACATTTCTAGCATGCCGTTAGAAGATGATACCCAATGTACGAAGAAGGACTTGCTAGAGGCCGTCAATGTGGGATCTGTCGCTGACCGCGCGACTTCGGTCACAGGCATCACGGCTGTGCTCGGTCGCCGTAATGCCAGCAAGTCGGCCCATCATCCATGCCAGAAGAGGGCATGAAACACGGTAGGGTGATACCAGTCTCGCTTTCGAAGTGTCGGGAGGCCATCCGATCTTGCAGGAAGGGAGAAGACACGGACCAAACAGCGTCACACATTTTGTGGGGGCAAACTTATCGATAACACTAGCGTGCACTACGCAAGTCAGGAGCAAGCATCACAACACGACGATAACGCTTGCAACATCTGCGGGGGTCGACAATGCATGCGACAACGGATATGATCCCGTATCGACAGTCTGGTGAGACTTTGGTCAGTGGCGTCGTGTCATGTATAGACTGGACACTCACGTCGCACGACTGCACCTGTACTTCTAGGGTGTCATGACATACCGTGACGCCCCAATTTGTTTATCCTTGCACTCTTGCTTCACATCCTTCTTAGCATGTTCTTGTTTACGCGCTTGTCTTGTAATAATCTAATTATAATAACTTTAATAGTACTTTAAGTAGTTAGGTATATAATAACTATAATTTACTAATAACTAAGTTTAAGCTAGTATATCTTTATATATATCTATAGTATAGTAATAAGTTTTTAAAATAACTCTAAAATAAGATAGCTTATACTATAAAACTATAGTTAAGGTTTAAGTATATAAAGTACTATTATTATTTTTTATTATAATATACTATCTTTATCTAAACTTTTTATTAATATATCTACTTAGCTTAAAATTCTAGTTTTAGTTCTTAACTAAAAGTAAGTACGCTTATTACTACTACTAAAATAGTACTCTAGTAGCTAGTTACTAAAAGTAATAGAGATAATTATAAGAACTAAAGTACTTATTAGAAAATATAATAATACTAAAGTATAAAATAATAGCTAGATAATTAAGCTAGTTAAGTTATATTACTAGAAAGTTAGCTTAAGTAATATAAGTAATAATAACGCTTAGAGCGCTGCTAATAGTATATAGTAATTAACTATAATAAAGTTAACTTTATTTAGCTAGAAATTAATGCTTTAGACTAGCTACTTATAAAGTATATTAATAGTACTTTTAGCTAATATAAGATAGAGTAGCTTAGGCGTACGTATATAAAGAAAATTAGTATTAGTAATACTATTATTACTAAATATAGTAAGCACTTTAATTTACCTAAATAGGCGTAGTTTAAAGTAGTAAGTATAGGTTAGTAGAAATAATAGAATGCTAAAGTAGAATTATAGGAGAAAACCTGCTTAGAGACTAGCGTCTTAGCAATAAAATTACGTTAAAACATTAGAAACATTAGAGCATCCTTCTCAGCTTCATCACCATGGATATTTCTAAAAGCGACGCTATAGCTATCATCGGGGGAGGCGCGTTTGGTCTCTCCACGGCTCTTGAGCTCTCCAGGAAAGGCTACACCAACATCACGGTCTTCGAGAAAGATGACGAGATCCCATCCCGATGGTCTGCTAGCAACGACCTGAACAAGATCATGCGAGCGGAATACGAAGACGATTTCTATACAGATCTGGCTGTGGTATGTAGCTGTCTTCACCCTGAGCAATGCTATGAGGAGCAGATCGTTCGAGCAATGACTGATATACCAAAAGGAAGCCACCCACGCCTGGCAAACACCCCTCTACGCGCCTTACTTCCACCGAGTTGGCTATCTTAATGTCGTTTCTAGTGCTGCATCCCAAAAAGCAGTGGGAACGCTGCACCGGTTCCAGGCGGCTGCCGAGAAGCACCCGGAGATGAAGCCTTTCTTTCATCCCATATCGGGCCCCCAAGACGTACGTGATGTAGCTGGAGCTTGGCAGTTCACCGGTGACATGCCCGGCTGGAAGGGATACGTGTCCAAGTACGACGGCTATGTGCACTCAGCTGATGCGCTGAGAGGGATTTATCGCGAGGCCAGGAAGAATGGCGTTAGATTCTTCTTGGGTGAGAAAGTCGGTGCGATAGAGAAGATCGTATATGAGGGATCGGGCAAGAGCAGAAAGAGCATCGGTGTTCGAACGAAGGCCGCGCAATTTCATGCTGCTAAGTTAGTCATCGTCGCCGTTGGTGCCGCAGCTCACAAGATTGTCCCTGAGATCGGTGCCGAAGTGTCCGCGAAATCGTGGTCAGTTGCACACGTCCGCCTTACCGACGACGAGACGGCTGCACTTCGCGGTATCCCAGTCACATACGCCCGCGACCTCGGTTTCTTCTTCGAGCCAGACCCAAAGACGAATCTCCTCAAGATTTGCCCGATGGGAGGTGGTTACATCAACACTAACCCAGACACCGGGATTTCTGAAGCACCGCAAGAGCTTATGCGCTTCGTGCCGAAAGGAGACGAAGAACAGATGCGCGAACTTCTCCGCCAAACACTGCCCTACCTCGCCGATCGACCTCTGGTAGAAAAGTTTATATGCTGGTTTGCAGACACAGCAGACTCGGACTTCATCGTCGACTACGTGCCGAACACTTCCTCTTCTGTCATAATACTGTCGGGTGACTCCGGTCATGGTTTCAAGATGTTCCCGATCGTCGGAAGGTGGGTGGAAAACTTGCTCAACGCACCCGACGGAAAGCAGAGTATTCTGAGGTGGCGTTGGAGAAAGCCAAAGCAGCCGGCCAAGGGAAAGAGCTTTGACCATGATGTGAGCTGGCGCACAGGAACTGTTAGAGAGATTCGCGATGTGCAAGAACAGGAAGCGGTGAAGCCGAAGATGTAGAGATTCCAGCTCATGTGCGCCTACCGTGAAGCTCGTCCTGGTCATTGCGCGTGGTCCGTACGGTGGTGATAGTAGTCATTAGATGCTCGGATTAATGATCTGGTAGTCGTCCAACGTTGCAAAAGAAAGCCAATCGGTCCCTTCCATGTCCATAGACTCTGCTACAGCCAGTATCTGCTCGGCGGTCAAATCATCGCCAAAACCACTCCCTTCATCACTGATTCCTGTATAAGATGAAGGGCGCACCGTGTCTTGCGAATTCGGCAAACTGGCCACAGATTGATAGCCCGGAGGGAATGACAGTGGACGTTGCATATTTGGTTCCAGGCCGATAGTGTTAGGTGACGTTAATGGTCGCCCCCTATTCTCGGAGTACTCCGCCAACATCTCATCAAGTTTGCGGAGCTCCACGTGGCGAAACCCTGCGATGCGATTGCCGCTAGACACAATGGTTTTGAAGAAGCTGTAAGCTTTGTCCAGATATGGGTTTTGGCCGTCCATTAGACTATGATCGATAAAACGCGTCAAAATCAGGACCACAGTTGATACGAAGAGTGCATCAAGATCCCAGGGGAGGAAAGTCTCTGTGTCATAGTCAGTCCACGGCATGGCGGAATGGTTGAGCACTATACCTAGTAGTCCTTGATCGTGTAGAATCTCTAGAATATCGATGATCTTCTGAGAAGACTCAAGTGACATGCACAGTAGATGGCGTATCTTGCGTGAGGAGATCAGCGGTTGCACCTCTCTTGGTGACTCAAAGACCTTCTTCATACAACAGAAGAGCAACGGTCTCGTCACAACAACGATTGTCTAGTAGTCCGTCAGAATTGTTAGGTATCGCGAGAGATCTGGATCTTACTTGATAGTAGAGTAGATGTAGATAAGCCGGCATCCTCGAGATTCCGCCGAAGCGCTCGTCCGCATGCAGCGGGAATGAACGTCGGAGTTCTTCCGCCAAGGATGTAAGATCGTCTAAGACGGCCTTGATGCTTAAGACAAACTTCTTGCGTAGCCGACCTTTAGAACCATAAACAGCTGCATGGTTGGTCAGCAATGGCGTATATGAGATGTGAGTCGACGGACATACTCCTAGCTATTTCCGCATATATACGTGCAAGCTTGATCTGCATGTCGATGGCTGTCACTCTTTGAGCTGAGCCCCCGAAATCTGGAAGCTGACAAGTTATATCCTCATCTCGAATCGATTGAGGTAGTCCCATCAAAGATGTCATTTGCCGGTCGAGGATATAAACCGTCCACCAGATCATACGGCATCGCTGAACAAGAGGCTGGCCTAGTTTTTCCACCGGCATATCGGTATGCATTCCTTCAATCATTGATATGCGCATGGCTTGACCAATCTAGCAATGTTAGTCAATATTGACAAGATATAATTGACGCCGTACTGTTACATGTGCTGCATTTCTTGAGTCCAAGGCTTGCAGAAATAGCGCTATGCAGCAAAGTATTTCGACTGCCATTAAAGGCTCGCGGCAAAGACGATTGGTATCAGGCAAAAGTTGAACAGCGTGGGTAAAGAAGTCGGCGCCTGGCGGCCGTGGCGTCTGACTCTTCCCTTGGATGAAGGTTTTTCCAAAAGCTAGAATGAGAAGAAAGTGTATGTACCACAAGCTGTCTTCCCATGTATCTCTCTCATTGTTCGAGTAGAAGGCATGCAAGTTTGCCATAAACTCGTCTTCGTCAAAGAGATGGACAAGCTGGGCGCAGTGAAACTTCACAGCATTGAACAGAAAGATGGCGTAGTCGATACTAGGTATGATCGGAGAGTTGGAGTCTGGATGGCCACGTGTGCCATCCCATAGATGTTCGTATGCCGAGCCATCAAATAGCAGTTCGGCGCTAGGTAACGGTGATTTTCGGATGTGCTCATGCACCAAATTGAGGATTTGTCCGTGGAAAGACCAGTTCGAAGACGTGCCTAGATAAACTACGAAAGCTCTTAGTTGTGATTCATTTAGCGTATACCAAGAGCTTACATGGCCGTCCAGAGGATGAAGACATGAACTTGGAGGACTCAATAAGCGGGTTCATCAGATTTGCTTCATCTGGGTCGGGTCTAGGTATGGGTGAATTGTCCCTCGTCCCCTCAAAGCTCGATGGGTTCGCCGGTGGTCGATTGTCATCCGCTGCTGGTGAGCTTCTATCCCTGGCCTGAGCCGTCCTATTGTTAGCCGTCATTCGTGCTTGTAATGCACCCGACTCGTATGTTAGATTCTGCTCCAACCGGGCTATCTGTGCCTGGAGATCGGAGAGATATCTGAGCACCATTAGAGTTTGCCCATCCAGATAGTAGTGCTCGTAAGCTACCCTTGAGTCACTAGGATCTTGTTCTCTCTATCATCGAAGATGCAAGTAAGGCTTCGTCTGCCACAATTGGAGCACGGCTGCTGTCCTGAGCATTTGATCTTCTGCCTCCTGCATCGCGAGCAACTGCCCGTAGTTGTTAATAGTGCATCACATCGGCACCACGCAAGCTGCGTACGCGTTTGATGATCGTTTAGTCACTCTTTGGTGGTCGTTGGAGGATGGCATCGTGCTTGCCGAGGCTTTTCACAAATCGGATGGACACCTGGGCAGTATAACGAGGTTGTCGGTAACGACGCGGAAGTAACGCGTGTAAGCTCGCATGCAGAAGCTCTGCAGTCATGAGCCAGAGACATCGACGGCCGATTCCGGCTAGATACCACCTGGGCACTAATGCGGGGACTGTTAGGGAGCTGATGTCATCGCTTGGCACCTGCCATCGTGTGCGTGAGTGGGCATCTCTGATCCTCACCAAAGATCCTCCGTCTACCAGTTGAGCATTCTCACGCATACCTTCCGCAATCGCAACGTAGTCTGTGATGTGGCCGCGACTCTGAAATGACGCGTCGACGTAATGACGCCCTACGCGTTCCCCTGGATGATCAATCTAAGCGGCTGGGTTAGCGCCTCGCACACTGAGCCGTGCGTCGGGTGCGCTTCCGTCCCTCACACACGAGCGTTACTCATCGAGCGTCCCAACCACCGCTTTACAGATTGACCCATCGGAGCTCTTAGCACCGTTGGGAAAGGATTTATGGTTGAGAATGGAGAGGCGACGTTATCTGGGTGTGGAGGTCTTGTCCGGTTCAGTGCCCTGGCCGTGATGCCATTTACGCGACCATACGTCGGGAGGCCTCCCGATCAACTTGCGCAGCGATGCGAAGGCATGCATGGCATGGTAAGCTTATCAGCCAACCACAAGTCGCCGTGCTGTTTGTCGCAAACGGGTATTCGCGGGCATGAGAGTCACAGCGATATCGCTAGGCATAGTATGTGTCGTCGGAATGCATTGCCGTTGCGAAGTACTATCGTGGAGAGGCAGGTATAGAAGGTAGATCCACGACAAAGTACTCATCATACCTCTCTCTGCCCCACCATGTCGACCACCCGAAGCCTCGCACGGCTCTCTGAGAACACAAGGCGGCCTCTGACCAATGTATCGAGATTCCGCCACCCCCAATGCCAGCTACGTACAAAGGCCACAGTACCATTCCGGCTACCTGATGCACGCAACGAGCCAAATCCGACTTACGAGAGAGGCTCTCCGGAGCGCACCCAGCTGGAGGTGACCCTAAAGCGCATGAAGTCGCAGATTCCCCTTCAAAGCGAGATTCACTTCAATGGCAAATCGCAACAAGTTTCTAGATCTTGGGATCAGCCATTGCCCGCGGACCACCAGACTACCTTCACCAATTACCCACTCGCAAGCAAAGAGCAGGTCTCAATAGCCATCGAGTCGGCCCTCAAAGCTAAGAAGTCATGGGAGAATACGGCTTTTGTTGATCGAGCGGCAATCTTTCTCAAAGCCGCGGAACTAGTAGCGACCAAGTACCGGTATGAGCTCATTGCGGCAACCATGCTTGGCCAAGGGAAGAACATTTGGCAAGGCGAAGTAGATGCCGCTGCTGAGCTGGCGGACTTCTTCCGGCTGAACTGTAACTACGCGGCGGAGATCCTGGGAAAACAACCCGAGCGAGGTACAGACGGGATGTGGTCCCGCATGGACTATCGCCCAGTGGAAGGGTTTGTCTACGCTGTCTCACCGTTCAACTTTACAGCTATCGGCGGTAACCTGATCTCGGGCCCTGCCATCATGGGAAATGTGGTACTCTGGAAGCCGTCACCTTCAAATATCTACGCGAGTACCCTCGTGTACAAAATTTTGCTTGAGGCTGGTCTGCCACCTGATGTCATTCAGTTCGTGCCCGGAGAGCCCGAAGAGATCAACGATGTCGTGCTTAACCACCGAGACTTCGCTGGGCTTAACTTCGTAGGTTCCTCAGACGTCTTTAGGTCTCTCTGTGCTCGTATCGGTCAGGGTATTGGAAACAATACATATCGCGAATTCCCACGGATGGTAGGAGAGACTAGCGGCAAGAACTTCACTCTACTACATCCAACGGCGGATGTCCAATCTGCAGTGAAGCACGTCATTCGCGCTTCATTTGAATACCAAGGCCAAAAGTGTTCGGCAACGTCTCGCCTCTATCTCCCAGCGTCTCGATCCAAGGAGTTCATCGACACATTGGTCGAGGATGTGAAGGGTATTACTCAGGGTAATCCACACGAAGATCTCGCCGCCTTCATGGGCCCAGTCATCCACCGTCGTTCATTCGAAAAGATCAAGGCTGTCATCGACGAAAGTAATCAGGATTCTTCGCTCAAGCTTCTGGTTGGTGGTACTTATGATGACTCTGAAGGCTTTTACATCAAGCCAACCGTCTACCTCGCAGACTCGCCAGACCACAAGCTCTTCAACTATGAGATCTTCGGTCCTGTGCTCGCAATATACGTCTATCCTGATGCGGAGTGGAACCAGATTTTAGAGAAAGTTGATCAAGCTGGTGGTAATTTCGCGCTCACAGGTGCTGTTTTCGCCAACTCCCGTATCGCCATACGTGAGGCTGAAGACGCGCTCCGCTACTCTGCTGGTAACTTCTATATCAGTGAGTCTTACCGTAATCGCGCTCAGCGCGAAAGCTAACGACCCATCAGACTGCAAGACCACCGCCGCGCTTATCGGCCAGCAGAGCTTCGGTGGAAGTCGCGCAAGTGGAACCAACGACAAGGCAGGCTCTTCGAACCCCATGTTTCGCTTCGTTTCTCCACGGCAGATCAAGGAGGAGTTTTTCCCGGTCGTTGACTACCGTTACCCTTCAAACAACTGATTTGCATGCCGCTGATTTCAGGGACTGTGACACGCGTTTGCAGGCGGAGGTCTTCTATTGCCGAAAAGCATGCTTCCAGTAGGGATTTTAGCAGTTCAGACGTGCGATGCCCAATGTGCTTTCTCCCATTGCGAAATGGGCTTTCTATAGCCAGAACACACGTACCTTCCTTTAGTGTATTACGGTGCGGTGATGCTGCGACGCTGCGACGCGTGCGCCTGCCCAGGTCGCGGCTGCGGGCTGAAGGCGCGTGATGACTAAGCAGACCCACTTTGTGCCCTCGCGTCGGGCGCGTCCCAGTCACAGCCGCGCTGTGGCCAGGCCAGCTCACTCAAACCTGAGCTTCAAGACAGTTCAGCGACCGCCCATCCAGTGCCGTCAGTCAACAAACATACCGCTACGCGTCATGCATCAATGAGAGTTGGTCAGAGGAGGCCATGGCGCGACCGCGCGATTCGATCGTCGTCTCTAGAACACGTTGCTTCTTATACACCTCCAGCATTCGCGACACAATACGTCCTTTCTTAATTATCTTTCCACTCTTAGGGATTAGGTTCCTCATTTTTGCTTGCATCACCTAGGGGTCGGGTTACTTTGGTACAATACAGTATGTGTGAAAGAGGGATATGCACGCCCACTTATAACTGTTACCGCGGAGACATTCTTAGCGTTTCTAGTGGGTACCATCTTCCCTGAATCAGGTTCTACTAATACCTGAGCTACTGACATAGATCTCACATGTGGCGGGGTCTGAGAGAGCTATGGTATTGCCCATGAGGTCTTGATCAAAGCCTCAATTGTCTTGGCTCGTGATATGGGCTTGTCTCAGGTGGCTTGTCCACGAGAGATATGTCTCTCAGAAGCAAGCCTTGATAAAAAGAGTGCACTATTTAATGTACGACCTCTTACAGGGCAGAGGTTTGACTTTACCAATCTAAAGAGATCCAGCTTTGTCTACCGAAGATAAATAGCGCTTTGACGCTCGCCCCTACAACTCCCAACCTTATCACCGACACCACTTGAACCCCTGGGCTACTCCACTCACATACAGCAGGTCTACTCATTCAGACGCGAACATGCTTCCTGATCACCTCAACGGATCCTTCAGGCGATACAAGAAGGATACAGACTACTTCGTTACATGGCTGGCTGTGACTGCGGGAAGCTATGGTTTTCATCTTCAAGAGAACCCCGATACGTCCGACTCTCCTCAATCAGCCGCTCGTCAAGGCCCACGGCTGAAGGGAAAGGCTAGGAAAGAAGCCCGTGAACGGGAGAAATCGGAAACCCACAGATCTTCACAGAACCTTACCACGCACCAGCTCATGGAGTGCGCGAAGCAAATTGCATCTACGAAGTCGTCGTCATTCCATGTACCCCGTTCTGTGTATGACGCGTTGTCAAATGCCCTGGTTGCTCGCGTGCGGTGCTCTACCTGGTTCAAACTTCAAGAAAAGTGTTCGGGTAATGCAGACCTCCAAAGAAGCAACGATACGCATAGCCACTTCAACGAGACGTTAGAAACTGTACGTAAGCTGCTTCAGCCATTTGTCCAGCGTTCGTCCAAGTCGCAACGCGCCACAAAGTCCGTATCAGCTGCTGCGCCGGGGTCTAAGAATACCTTTGGGGTGCTCGAACGGACGGGTGTATCGGACAAGGACGAGGACGATCAGGAGGAGGTCCCACCAGCGCCCAAACCAGCGTCAGACTCCAAGAACCTTCCCGAGGAGACTTTGTATCAACTTGATTCAAAGGGTGATACCCTGGTGGCCATCCATTGCTTGCTCGAAGACTTCTTTGAGCTCCGTCTCACTGTCCGACACAACTGGAAAATCTTCATGGACACAAAAGGAGCCATCGCCGACCTCATGTCCACTGCCGCCATGACACAATGTGCGAACGAGGTTGCTTGTACACTTGCACGTGATTTCACGGAGAAATTTCCAGACATCAAATCCATGGATGAGATTTTGATGTTGCTAGTTGAGCCAGAAGTAGAAGTAGGCCTGCACACCCCTACTGAGCCTACGACAAGACCGGAAGATGAACACGCAATCTCAACAGCCGACACATCAGCGCCACAACAGACTGAGCATCATAAGTTGGCCGCGGAAATACTCCAGCACACCTACCTCAAGACGTTCCAATTTGCGGAGGATGCAAGCGCGCTCGAGGGAATACAGAACTGTCCGCGTATCAACCTTGCTGAGGCCTCGGACGAGTTTCAAGAGTATAAGCGTCGGGGTGATGAGGCCATGACTCCGCTCGACAGACTTGAAGGATGTTTGCGCACTATCAAGAGCATACACTCAAAGACAGATGCCAGTCGACAGACGCTACTCCCTGACGCTGATAGCTTTACCCGCATGTGGTTTGACGCTCTCACCCCAGCATCTGGTGCTATCAAGCCTGGTGTTGAGCAAGTTATGGTAACACAGATGTTCCTGGACGTTCTGATAGCAACGCATCTCCAGGATGGCGGCTCATGGCTTAATAGCCGAATCGATGAAGTGTTCGAATTGATCTTCGATACGGATATGGCTCTTCTCGACTTACACAAACGGCCTCGTCCTAAGGATGCGACAGCGGATACCCTTCATCTTTGCGCGTGGCCACACATCCCAGGTAAAGGTACTGCAAATCTTGGAGACGCCACTGATTTCATGAACGTATATCTCGGGCTCAACCCCGTCTGGGCTGGTCTTCGACTACTCTACCGCTTTATTGGGGTCAAGTTGCAAGAGACTGACCAAGTACTTGTGCAGGGGTCAGTCTCTTCGGCTGCACATCTCCAAAATGCGCTCTTGCAGCTCCGCCATTCCAATGATCCGACTAAAGCAATCCTCGAGAAAGGATGGGAGATGCTCGATATAGCGATGGCACATTTTGAAAAGAAGAAGATCTTTTGTGCATCAGACGTACCAAAGAGTGTTAAAGACTGCTCTGCACGAGCTCGGCTAGCAATGGGTGCTAAAGCTCATGACTTTGCGAGGAACAGGCGCCGCCTAGACAGAGATACACGACCCTTGAAGCCGCGTTCCATTGATCTTTCAATCTCCATGCTACGCGCCATCATGTACAATTACCAGCACCAGGAAATCATGGGCGGGTTGATGATCAATGCCTACGGAAGTCGCATCATACAAGCAATGGATGGTACATCATCCACAATCGAGCACATGCAAGTTGACTTCAGAAGATCGAATCCAGAGAACTACCTGGGAATATTCCGCATGTTTCTGTCGCTCGATCTAGCTAAATGTATGTTCAACTACGCCAAATCAGCGAGATTGTGCTGGCAGATGCTTCAGGAAGCATCGAATGTACTACATGGAGAGCGCAGCAATCGGCATCCTTGGCTTCTCCCGGCCGATTTACTGGAAGCAGAAAAGGCTGCACTACACGCCGCCAGAAAAGATATAGACACTGGCCTGGTAGTTTCGAAACACATGGAGCGTATAGCAGAGATCTTCGTCAAGTACAAGGATCAGTATGGGGGTTTCGCAGAGGAGCTGGAAGAACGGCGCCGGTAAGTAATTCGTTTCCACTATCAGGCGAAGTTTGGTTAACGCGAATACAGGAAACTCCATCTCCCATATCCCAGCGCCATCTCACCGCCCGAATTCAGTCGCCCTATACACCGTGACGAGATTCGTCGGCAGATGAGGACTGACCGCATGTCTACTTCTCACCTCGTCTCTTTACGGGAGAGTTATGACCCGGAGAATGGCCCTCCGGAGCTTGAGGACTGGATGCTGAAGAAGAATGAGACACAAGGAGAGGACAAAGGCAACGCGTGAAGGTATCGGGGTGGAAGTAGTAGGGAATGGACATGTGCATGATAGGGCCAATCGATATCAGCCGCTTCAGTGAATGGACTGAGTTGTACTTACAATGCCCTGAGTGCATTGAGCCACTCGTGACACAGTCGTTTGCTTTGCACAGCCTCGTTTTGCCCATAGCCCAGAAGCACCTCTTTCCAGTCTCCCTCCTTCCATAAAGCTCCAGAAACTCACTGCGGTTTCCCTTCTCCATCTCACTCACACTCGTATTTGCTCAACCCGCTGGAGCAAACAAAAATGGATACACTGTACGTATAAATCCCTCTGGCGCTCGAAATATATACTCATTACTGCAGTACCGCATCTACCGCCGCCGTCTTTACCGCTGCCCTCCCACTTCTCATCTCGCGTCTCATCATGACGTCACCAGTCAACATCAAGAACTGGAGTCCCTTCAAGATCGATGCGCTCGGTATCGTAACGCTTCTGGGCGCCGACGCGGTCCGCAAGTCCCTTGGCCGCCTCGTCTACTCACCTTTCGGATATCTTCCTCTCCTCGCTGGTCACATCTTTGCCGATAACTCAGTCATGGAACCGATTCCAGGCTTTGAACTATATAATATCACCGAAGGTATCAAGGCAACCGATCTAAGCGCTTGGTTTACACGCTGGCTGTCGTGCCAGAAGCTGTCGTACAACTCTACGCGGCTTGAGATTCAATCTGATCATCGTGTTCCTAGACCTCAGACTGCGCAGTGGTTTGGATTTTGGATAGCTTTCTTAGTGAACGCTTTCTTGGTTATCTGGCCGATGCTGATACAAGACTGGTATGGTCTCGCTGCTTCACTTAGTCTCGTCGCTCTGGTTTTTGTTCGAGTCTGCATTCTCTCCGACTTCCGCGGTAGCATCGACGAAGCTATCAAGCAGTTGGACAATCAGGCGACAAAGAAGGGTGAGGTCAAGCTCTTCATCACCATGCCAAACGGTAATCGTCTGACTGTCATTACCACGACTGGCATCGCGCAAGATGTTCTGCTCACCGAAGCTCGCCCAGCCTCCGAGAAACTCCACCTGGTTAGCCGTGCTATCTGCTGGCTAACTTTCGGTGTCCATGCTGTCACGCTAGGCATGGCTTGCCTCGCCGTCCAACTTCTCATCATCGCGGTTACGTTGCTCTCATCTGTCGCGATGATACAGGGCTGGCTGTCCGACGGATCAAACAGTGATGAAACCTGCATTGGTAACCGTCTGTCCATTACCCAGAGCCACGACGGGAGCGCTGGTAGCAACGCTAGCCAGTATGTATGTCTTGAGATGACCGAAGCGGAGGAGCAGAACATGGTCGCGTGGTCTTTCTTCCCGACGCAGCACAACAAGCTTTGGCTACCGACGTATGAGAAGTTCAAGGAGGACTTCAAGGCGACACGTGACCCCGAGATATTGGGATCATGGAAGAAGCGTATGCAACTAGCGCATGCGAACGCCAATGCTGGGCAGTAAACACAGTAAGAGGCATGTTTCCTGCTTCATCTGAGCTGTAGGGTACGAGATGCGAAGGTGCATCCGATTTCGTGGTTATTGTAGGTAGAAGCGTTGAGCATGACAGGCGCGACTGGCTTCGTGCGTCCCGTTGCACCTGCCTCATGAGACGCTCTACCCTAATGTTTCTAGAACTACAATACCAACACCAATGCGCATATCACATGTTTTGATATGTGATTGATATGTGATAGCATCTTTATACCTTTGCGCACAGTTAGAAACGAGCCGCAGCGGCTAACAAGGTCGACGACTGCTTGCATGTCGCCTAACTGATCTCTAGGAAGGCCTGCGACTGCGGCGAGCTCTTTCAGCTGCAGTGGCTGGAAGGCAAGCGTGATCGACCGAAGAATGCTTTTACAGTACTCTGTAGTCTCGGCATCTTGAGCCGCTGTCTACAGCATCATTCGCTCGTAGAGCGGGTTGGGTTCTGGCAGCAGTGTCCGCAGCACCTTCTTATCTTCTGTATATTGCGGCGTAGTTCAGCACTGCGCATTCCTGAGATTGTTGTACTGCAGATGGGTTAAGCTTGACCTATTTGAGCTTCTGCGTCCTGATTAAGTGAAGTCAATTAAAACACTTGTGGGCATCTCGGATGACGACCAACACAACTACCCTACCTGTGTGACGGAAATCCTAGTGGGCCGGATCAACCTGATGTAAGCCATAGCATCTCGCGGAAATGCTTGCTGACCTGGCTCTCTCATTGGCTAGTTCCGGCCAACCGGGTTTTCCGCTACACGGGGAGGGGGGTTAGCTTCTATCCAAGGGAGCAAACGGTCGGTGTTTTGTGCCGGAATATCTCTGGTTGAGAAGCATGCTTCAAGTACAAAAGGAGCCTGTTGGTCCTCTCGTTAGTGTAGCCATCATCCCGTGCTTGTTGTCTGCAGCTCCTCATTCGTCCGGCTATATTGTAGGCAACAGCATGCTCATCCCCAACCTGACTGCCTTAGCAACTCTTCTCACAATCATCACTGCCACGCCTACCCCTCTAAAGAAGAAGAGCGCGGATAACGGAACCTTTGAAGCGCTTGTCAAATACGAAGTCAATTGCCGTAGCGGAGGTAACACCATACCACGCTGCTACGAATCAGGCTCGGCTGGTTGTAGCTGCTCTGGCATCGGTGTCTACAACTGCCAGGATGCAGAGTGTAGAGATTACTGCGGGTGCAGCAAGTATGTGCTCCCAATCCTCCACACGCCAACTATTACTACCCAACAAAGCCACTCGTTGTCTTATCTTTTCGACCTCTGTAAACATAACTCTAATAATAATTACAGGGCCTACTACCCCCAATGCCCCCACTGTCCCTAGGTTAGAATCGCCTCCGCCAGATACCACTCCGCATGAGGACTTCGACGTCGATATCATCTGGGAGAACATGGATATTCGTAGCGATTTTAGATCGATGCGTAAGAGTTCGCGGGGACCGATTGGCCGCATTCTGGTCGACTTTGGAAAAGTGCTGGAGAGTGGGATGTTTGAGGTGATTAGTGTGAATGCGAGTAAGCATATGTTCTGTGCGGTGGTGGCCGTTCAGAAGAATAGAGATGAGGGAGTCGATGATCTATTGTGGACTGTGCTCTAGGGGCTGTTTGCGTGTTCGGTTGTTGTGGCTCTCTCGCTCGTAGTCACAAACATGATCTGTTTACATGACGTATCTCTGATGTATACGTGCTCATCCTGACAACAACTACTTACGATATTCCTAGCGCACGCCCGAAGGCGCCTACTGGCAAGCGCGATCTGCGCCAACTACGCATCAGTTTTGCATATCACTGCATCTTTTCGCAGCGCAAGCTTTGTTTATTTCCTTTATTCGTTGTGATGGTGTCGCTATCAGGTGCTTGTGTGCATCTCATGCAGGTGCTATCAAGCTGCTTGCTCAATGTCAGCCAAACAAGGTAGCAGTGTATATCATGTTGCACGTTCAATTCCATCTGAAGGGCAACCGCAACGGCTGAGTTACCAACAACACCATGCAGCACATACCCTTACCCCAGAACCCGACAATTGGCTACATCGAAGTGCCCTGCCTGACCGATCAGGAGTACGATGGAGGGGATCTCGAGACCTTTCCCACACGACAAGGATGGTCTAGCAGGACTGCTGTTCAATGGAAAGCGCTGTTCGACAATCCTACCGAGGATTTCATCGCCTTCATGCAACTTTGGCGATACTTCGGATACATACGCTCGATACTAGAGTTTGCGACTTTGCAAAGCCTCACAAGCCTGACGGCGGATGGAATAAGGGTGGTCGACACTACTGATCTGGCCACTCGAACTGACGATCATATCAGAGCGACTGCAGGGGGCTACGAGACTCCGGATGCAGACTTTCTATCGCGTTTGAACCGGTCGACTAGACTGTTTCGTAAACTGGAGACTACTGTTAACCCCAAGATTTCGTGCGAAACGTGGACGACCGAAAGCAGCTCGAGGAGAATATCTTTGTACCAGTTCATGATCACCTTCAAGTTCACCGATCCGCTTCCTTCCGACATCATTGATTCGATCTGGTTACTTCATGACTTTGTCACTGCCATTCGCGAAAACTTCCCACCCGCGTTGGTAGTTCAACAATGGCCGGACTCGGCAGGAAATGACAGAAACAACTGCGAATATTTGCCCGCCATGTACAACCCGGGGAAAATCAACCAAAGAAGGATGCTGAATAGTGGTTGGTGTCCATATCGGGTACGAGAGTGTGGCTCACGGATGACGATGACGGATTTGGTTCATGTCGCGAATATGCAGAGACCAGACACCCTTAACCATTGGCTTTGCACATCTGAGGCCTGTCGCTTTACGTGCATGGACAATGCTGATTACCAGACTCAACATGCAGCAGGCTGCACTGGATGCTCCTTTGTGGCTGCAAACGTCGAGAAGATGAGTGTGATTTTGGAAACAGATTCTTACCCAGTCATTGATATGTATGGGCCCATCACGTCCGAGGGCGCTATGTGCTTGAGTCCTGTTGACAGGCCAGGTGCAGCAACTGCTCGGATACCATATGTTGCCATCTCGCACGTTTGGTCGGACGGACTAGGCAACCCTCGCGAAAATTCGATACCGTCTTGTCAGCTCAGCAAGTTGGGTGAGCTAGTAAGAAATGTACCTCATACACCTCACCTGGGTCCATACTCGTCCTTCTGGCTGGATACGATCTGTTGTCCAGTTCAAGATGGTTCGAATATACAGCAGATGGCCATCGCTAAGATGAAGACTACATATGAGAGAGCGTCAGCCGTCTTAGTGTTAGATTCGTCGTTGTTGATACGCACGACGGACACTCTTAGCGACGCTGAGATTTTGTCTCGGATCTTGTGTAGCAGATGGACTAGTCGCTTGTGGACGTTCCAAGAAGGCGCCCTTGCCCAGAGGTTGTTCATCCAATTTGCGAATGGCCCATACGACCTGCACCTGGGGCTTGACAAATTGATGACGAGCGTAATTCCAAGCATACGACTGGTAGCGCAGCGATCCATTCTCAATCAGTTTGAACCTCTGCTTTATCGAGCACCACCCCCAGACCAAGTGCGACAGTTATCGACTTTAGCAAATAGCGTATGCTACCGAGACACAAGTATCCTCTCGGATGAACCATTGTGCTTAGCTAATTTACTACGCCTCGAAACTCACAGGTTAAGTCAAATTTCAGCATCCGATCCGCAAGCTAGGATGATAGCTTTCTGGAGACTGCTCTCAAATGTACCTTTGGATTTCGCTTTCGATGGCCACCCGAAGTTATCTCAGCCAGGCTTTCAATGGGCTCCGAAATCTTTACTGCAGTGGCGGTATCCGCTTATGAAAAGCGTGAGCCCTGCTCTTCATCCTCGGAGCGCAGAAATAACAAGCATGGGTTTGTTGTTCAAGGCACCAGGTATTGTCGTGGACCCGAATCGCAAGAACGAAATACCCGCAGATTTCTACCTCCGAACCGCTAAAAACAGATGGATCTTTGTGCAAGCCCCGGATGAGCTCCCGAACCACGACAGTAGTTCAGGACCGCTGCTGCTGATATGCTTGAACGAACTTCAGGAGGGCGTCATAGATTCAACTCCCGCAGTGCTGGTCGAACTGCTCAATCGTGGCATAGTTGGCAATCATATCGTGCGCCTTATCATGCCGGTAATGACACGCATTATGTGGGCGGAACATGTTGATGTCTTCGTAAACGGAGCAACCGATATATCTGTTGTAAGTGACGAGGCGGAAGAGCTGGGTTGGACGTGGTGGTGCTTACAGTGATGACAACCTTATCTTCTTTTTCATATGATATTTATTCAGGGTGCTGTGTAATATGTTGATGGGGAAGAATGTGGTGTCGTAGTTAGCTGGACAAAGACGCGATGGACAGGTACAAGGAAGAAGCACAGGCCGCCTAGACCGTGGACATCCCTGTCATGACGGCGCAGCTGTCAGTCGAGGTCCGCCATCGTCACCAACCCTCAACCTGGAGTTTGTTGCTACTACAGTCGTCTTGGGGGCCAATTTCTAACAGTCGCCATGCCGATTGACCGCCGTACCAGATGAGCTGCCTACGAACCCGCAGCCCGCGCCGCCCAGCCTCCCTACCATGTCCGCGTCGAACATCCGGGTATTCGTACAATGGAAGGACTCTACCGTGTTCGCCGGCGAAGACATAGAATGCACCATTACCTTCAAGAATGTCGCCCCGCCTGAGGGACGCGACCGCTCCCCGGTCCGCAGGCAGAACGGCTTTGTGACGGGCGGGGAGAGACAGCGCAAACTACCGCCCGTCCACTCGTCGACGCGCCCCTCGGTATCCCGCAATTCGTCCTTTGCCTCGCAGCTGCCGCCGTCACAGCTTCGCGGACATCGCCCTGCCTTATCGCTACATACGCCATCGACAGCTGGAGACCGCCGATCGTCTGTTGCGCCGAGCATCATCCATGCCAACAACACGGGAACACACAAACATGGGAGATCCGTGTCGATTGTGTCTTTAGGGGCAGATGCGGGAACTGAAGCCAGCCACGAGAGGGGCATACCCATTAGACGCCCGGCAAGGGGGCACGGAAGATCAGCCAGTCTGCAGGTCGTGCCCGGCAGGCCAAACTCATATCCAAGTACGGACAACAGATACAATATACGTCATTGGCTGACATGATAGCAGTTGCTTCACCAGGTCATAGATCAGCGACTCATCCATCTCCACTGTCTGGCGAAGCTTCCTCTCCGCTAGCCCGCGACACCAACGACTTTGCCTTTCCCGCGCGTCAGAACAGGCGGCGGCCTGGTGTCACGACCACCCCGAGTACCCCAGCTCTTCCGACTACAGGGCGAAAACCGTCCAATTCCTTCTCCCAGAACTTCAAGTTCCCCGCCGCACCTCCACCCGACGATGCCACCCATCCGCAGCCTAGTAGCAGTCCTACAAAGCAACCCATACACGTCCGGCGCAACTCCCCACAACCGCCACATGACTACCTACGGTCATCTGGAAGCCACAATCTCGAGGTGCTTTCACCTGTTGCAAGGATAATATCTGGGTCGAGCATGAATGACACCCCGCGTAGTAGTGGAGAGTTCTACTCGATGAGCAACAATTCCAACGAGACATTGGCTTCGGAATATGCGGCTCATCCCTCAGCGCGTCTACTACAGCGGCCGATGCATCATCGACGACCTTCGCATTTGGCACCACCCAATAGACAGGCTCTGCCGGAGTCGATAATGATGGGCTATGCGCAGATAATGGGTTCCTTCACGCTGGACGGATCCCTGATCAACCAGGCACCATTCGAGGAGGTAAAGAGGAAGGGAGTAGTAGGCGGCCAGGGCGGAGGTGGTGTCGTAGGAGTAGAGAAGACAAAGCGCGAAAGTGGGCTCTTCGGTGCGCTAGGTTGGGGTAACATAGGAGAGTCGCTGGGTGGACTACTGGGCGCTTCCGAGCCCTCCAGTATCCGAGAGATGCGAGGGGTTGCCAGCTCCAAGACTGTCCCGCTCATCACTACTCCCCAGTCCATTCTGTTCGTCGATTTACGGCTTGCGCCTGGCGAAAGCCGCAGCTACACGTACAGCTTTACAATACCCCGAGGTCTGCCACCTTCGCATAAGGGGCGGTCGATGAAGGTAGCATACAATCTCATCATTGGCACACAACGCGCGGGATCGACCAAAGAACAACAAGTGAAGCATGTGGACGTTCCGTTTCGGGTGTTTGGCAGTGTGAACAGTATGTCAAGTCTGAGGATACAGGTGTCGATATGCTAATCCCTTACAGGCCGTGGCGAGATTCTCGGACATGATCTCATGTCTCCGTACATCATATTGCGCGATCAAGCTCGAACAGCCAGCATAGACCCTTCTTCAAGCGCGAAACTTTCCCCAACAAAGAAGGGCGTTTCTTCGGGCAAGTCGGAAGAGAACACTTTCAGCGACTTCCTAGAGTATGTCGACAATCTTCTCGATCGACCTAGGCACAATTCTAGCATGGGCTTGCTTTCACCTACGGGCACCATGCCCGGGCGCTCAACGATTGCCGAGGGGCCTCAGACCATGAAGGAGGCTATCGATACAGCCATCTTGCGCAGCAACTTGACAGGCGCTGCCAACCAGAGCGCCAATCGCTTCGAGATTGCTCGCAGCGGCCGCCGTGTCGCGGTCATCATGTTGGCGCGGCCCTCTTACAGGTTAGGCGAAACAATGTCTGCCGTAATCGACTTCACAGATTCACGCATTCCCTGTTACTCAATACATATCTCTCTGGAGACTTCAGAGAAAGTCGATCCGGCGATAGCGCTTCGCTCTAATGCGTCGATATACCGCGTCACAAAGAAAGTGCACGCATCATTTTCAGAAAATGCTCTGTTTGCGCAAAAGCTCGCCTTCTCGCCGACGATACCCCCCAATGCGACACCGGAGTTTATCACCAGCGGCGTCAGTCTGGAGTGGAAACTCAGAATCGAGTTCATCACCCCTCGACTAACGCACGAGGACGGAGAGGAGACTTCGTGGGACGACCTCTTGGAAGAAATATCTAGTGACGACCGAGGTGTCATATTAGCAGCGGCGCAACGATTGCCTGCTGAGAGCTTTGAAGTGCAGGTACCAATACGGGTATACGGGGCTGTGAGCGGGGCGCCCGAAGCACCTGATGAACAGGGTCTTCCTGTATGAACTTGGCCATACAAAGGGCAGCCATTACCACCAGCTCCACGCTGAACCACAACGCAACAACTGGGCAGAGCACTGGTCCTCCGCATCTCGCTACCCTGCTTTCCATCAGCCGCTTACCCTTATGGGCCATTATAACCTTTTGTACATGACTAGGGGTATATCGCATACGTATTGGATATTGGGAAGGAAAAAGGAAGCGTGTTGGAAAGCACTTGCAGTATACCAGCTCGTCACTTGAGCAAGTCAGGGTTGTAGGACACAGGGCCCGTGTTCGACAGTAATTTCATCTATCCATATCCGTTCACGTCCCTTTGTCGTGCTTTTCGATTTAGGCGACACCCCATAGGCAGGACCAAAGACCCTCGCCCACAGCACAATTACCAGTACAATGTTTGTCACACGGAAAAAATCGCTTCTGCTTCCCCTTCCAACACTAAATAATTAAGCTGACCTCGCCTTTCTTTACTTGTCACAAACTTCGAATCAACACAAATACTTACCTTACTTAAAATGGCTTCCCTCTACGATATGTTCGACTGGAGGACGGCTTCAACTCAAGAACTCGAAAACCAGATCAAGAAACTACAACGTGATCGCGATTTGAGGAAACTGCAAAACACAATAAGAGATAGCATAAGAGACAGCATACGCGACAGCATCAGAGCGGAGACTCTCAAAGAGGGCATCAGTCTCAAGATCGAGAACGAAGACGGCCTAGTGTACATTTCCCTCCCTTTCTCACTTATCTAATGAGAGCATGACTAACCCACGTTCCCTCATCTAGTTATTTCCGCCCACGCGGCCTTATAATGGGTAATTCACCACTAAACGTCGAGCTGAAGAACAAAGGATACAATGGCAAGATCTACGTTGAACCCGGCGCCTCAGGCTGGTTCACAGGTGGATGGGCTGAAGTACTCATCGTAGCGGGAACGGTATATCTATACCGCAACGAACTCCGCATTATCGGTCGAGGTGTGCTAGCTGGAGCGAATCTAGCTATTGAGCGATGGGAACAACGTCAGCGACAAAATGCCAGTGATGTGAAAGGGAAAGAAGTAGAAGAGGAGAAAGAGCAAGGAAAGGAGGAGCAGAAGATGCCTGTCACACCGACTGAAGAGAAAGGCATCAACCAAAATGCCTCCACATACCCTCCTCACCCACCACCCACACAGCCACCCCAAGCCGTGTACGTATTTTCATGTGTGCGGTGTTCTAACCCAGAATCACCTCCACACAGCCCGTACGACAGCAGTGGATTCGATGCAGACGTGGACACGCCAACCTCACCCTAGAGCCTACGTTGACGCCAGGTCACCTGCTTTGCAGGTTTTTGATTTGATGTAGTCTGCAGACCTGATCAATCTTTTTGCTTGTATGAGGTGGGAATCAGTGGTCTGTAGTGGAACGCGCGTAAATGGTCATTGGCCATCATAGACGACGTCACCGACATATGGGGGAAGCAAGAAGGGATACATATCACACAGCCTAACTCACTGCAGAAGCCATGAGATCACAACTCAGCTCATAACCATATCATTGAAGTCATCATGTCTCGAAAAGTGTATGTAGATGTAATCGCAGTCCATCGCCAAGAAAGCCTTCTTCACAATCGAATCGAATCAGGCAGAAAGTGTGTCCACGAAGCCGATCATACTCGCCCGGGACCTTTATGCTGGTCGCTCACAATCCATCAATCATGCTCCTGTGTTTCGTCCGTGTCGCTTACAATCCACCGGGTCCGGCAGCCGAGTGTGCGCTGGCTCCGGCGCCAGGGCCCAGGGAGGCATGTGTCGCTTCGCGGTGGGCTGCGTCGCGTGCCTCGCGCTCCTTGGTCTCGGCGGCGATTTGGTCTTCGGTCTTCTTGTTGCCTCGGGCGATGAGCTTCTCGAGGAGCCCGCCCTTCTTGGGCGTGTCGTGCTTGTCTGAGTCTTCGAATTCTTTTAGGTAGGCGACGCGCTCTGAGGGGGGCATCGAGGCGAGTTCAGAGTCGATTGAGTCGCGGTTCTCTGGTGGAGTGGGTTAGTTGCGGGTCTGGGTAAGGCTGAGGTTGAGAAGTCGGGAAGGCGCGATGTTGGATTCGTGAATCGCGAGGGATAGGTGTAGATTAGATCATCGAAAACTCGAAGCTTGACTTACCCTCGATAGTGCCGACATTACCAGCGCGGACATCGTCCTCAGCCGTCTTGTTCTTGCTGCTGCCAAGGTGGAGCTTCTCCTTGATCTTGTCCATTTTCAATTGACTGTTTTAGGTTGTGGTTTGGGGTATCGGGGTACGTGTGTACTGTTGACGTGGATGAATGGCAGAGGCAGGAGTTAGGTGTTTGGTGTGTTGTCTAGGTCGGAGGAGGCGCGCGGGGATGAGGGGTGATGGTAGCTTCAGCCATGCGTGTCACCTACGTCATAGCTTCAACATAGTCCAGCTGCCAGCTGCCCTGTTGGAGGTGGATCTAGTCAAGCGCGATCCATGCACTTCATTTCCAGGTCATGCAGCGAACGCCTTGTAGTGGCTTGGGATTTGGTGGTTCTTCTCCTTATGCTTGGGCTGCATCTGCCTACGTGGTGTCTGACATCAGCCTCACGAGCGGAGCGCGTTGCGGGCACCCTGGGAAGCTGCAGGTGGTAATTATGGCTAGCATTGTTGTCCCTGCGTCTCGTATTCGACTTTCGATAATTAGCTCTTAGAATGGCCAGGAGCCATCTACAAGATCATGATTGCGATGCTCCAGCGGTAGACTTCCACAGAAGTCCTTGCATGAAAAACGAAGCATGTACGCGGCTGGGACCACATACATCAAATTCATCATGGTTGACGTCTCCACTTCCCGGATGGAGCTCGTCAGTAGCCCACAGTTCCAACTTCGTGTTGCTACCCTTGTCATGACAATGCATGTCCTTCAGCCCTACGAGCCGATCACCCGGTAACTCTTGGCAGGTGAATTCGGTCTGCAGACACCAGCATCATTCTGCTTGTGCACTCTCAGAACCCTTAGGAGCTTCGCCGGTTGTCAAACGGCAACGGCATCGTTTGGTGAAGACATTCGGATATCGTGGTTGGCCCATGCAACGTTAACGGTCGCTGAACCGTATGCCTTTGAGAATGATTACTATTATATGCGGTTTCGTGTGCTCATATCCAAAATCCCGCCCATTCCCAATCCATGAGTGGTATCTCTAGATGTACGCCAAATCCAAACGCCTTAGTATGACCGCCGCCCAGTATCCAGTGCTGCCCATTAATATTTGTGCTGTGGAAACTGAGGTGTCATTGGTGATACGCCAGAGCGTACTCCAAGCTCGCCTGTCGCGTATCCGTCGTCGCTAGCTATGCCGCTCACACTGCGCCCTGTGCTACTCTCGGCATCCGCTTCGCGTGGGCCAGGGTATTGCGGCAGCTGTACTTCTCGCCATCTAGGTGTGACTGGCATCATTGACTCGCCGTGCAGCTCTTGTGGCTCATCTGCCATGCTGATAACTGTCTTCTGATCCTGCGGATACGCATGACCGACGAATTGCTCGTTGACAGGAGAGGCAAGCTCAGTCAACGGTGTCCCGTGGAGTTCCTGAGGGCCCACAGCTTTGTGCGGCTGGCTGCCAGCGAGAATGTCGGTGCCTGAACCAACCTCCGATATGTGCTTGCTTGCGAGTTCGTATCGTTGCTCTTTTTGCTGCTTGCCGCGACGCTTCCGGAAGAAAAATATACCAAGTGCGACCAGGGCGAGAGCGGCGATTGCTCCCATTACTATGCCGACAATGGCACCTACGCCGAGACCTGAGGATGAAGACGAAGCTGGCGTGGCAGTAGCATCACTCGGAGATTTGATGGTCATGACGTCTGATGCGGGCAGAGGATCAGGAAAGACTGCCTGCGCAACAGTAAAGTTCGCGCGCTCATAGTCTACTATGAGATAGGCCTCTTGCAATAGCGTCCTGCCCAGTGCATATTGTGTATCGTTCGCGGCGCGGCGGATCGGGAAGTAGTTCGTTGCGTTTGTGTAATACGGGTACGAGGCTTGGAGGTCGAATGCCGCATACGGCAGCTCTATATTGGTGTAGTTTGTAGTCGTGTCTTCGAGGGAGTCGACGAGCTTGAACGTGAGGGTCGGGTTCTTGGATAAGAGTTCTTCGTGGATCGTGTCGTTGACAAGGTACAAATCTGTTTGAGGATCATAAGTCAGGCCAAACGCTGTCTCGAACTCAGCACACACGTCTGCGGGTAGCCACAGATGCGGGACAGTAGAATCAATGACAGAGAAGTGAGCTCCAGATGTCAGGGAGTAGGTGCCCTGCAGCGTGTTTGTAGCCATGATCGAGTCCACCCCAACAGTTAGGAGCCGGGAGGGGTCTTGTGAGAAGGTGAACGAGAAATCGTTCGCGCCAGTCTCGAACCGCGTCGCATCGTAGCCGCCCAGTATCAGACTACCGAATACAGATTTCAACCTGTACTTCGCGCCTGCCGTATACGCATATGCAAAACTGGGGATCTTCTTGCTTTCACGCAGCAGGTAGAGGAACGAGTCGACCGGCTGGCTTCCACTGTTGAAGCTGGACTTTGCCTGACCCAGGCCCAGAACTCCTAGATAATAATCCGGGTCGGCAACGGCAGCAACGACCTGGCGCGTCAACGAAACAGAAGAGCTACTGTCCGCAGCTGCTCCTAGAGTGACGGTATCCAGGCCAAACAATCCTCTCCCTGTGTAGTTGAGCGCATCCTCCAAATCAACGTCGTATTGCCCGATCGCCGACCATGTTGTCGACGCGTCGACCTGGAAGCCGGTGCTTTGCGTGCTCTGGAAGACCTCTATTCCTCGTAGTTGTGGGCAATCTGTAGGGTCGACTCCCTCCAAACAACCTTCCGGCGCAATGACGTATGTGACACCTCCCTTTGTGCTGGGCAGTACACGAAAGTCTTGTCCTGGCGTTCCAACGCTTATCTTGAAGGTGCTCCAACTCCCATCGGCACCGTCGAACTTATTCGAAGGTGGCACAACATACGGCTCCGGGGCCTCGGTAGCGCGCGGTGTGAGGCGCATGGTGTAGCGAGCGAATGGTAGTGAGGGTAGTGAGACGTCCCTACATGGACCTGGCAGCGATCGGTCGACGACTTAGAGGGTGCGAAGCGTGCAACACATAGCGGAGTTGTCTTTCGGAAGACTTGGTATGCCGGCTTGAGTCAGCTCAGCTACCGGGAATGCGGTTCCAGGGCCATCGGAAGCTTTCAAGGCCAGAGCGGTTCATGGGCGTTTTGCTCCAAGAACCCACTCCAACAACTGCGGGCGCCGCGTGACGATCGCCCACCCTAATTATTAGATTGGCATGGCAGTGCAGCCTGATTCGGTGACAGTAGCAGGGAAGTCCGGCTAGCCTCCAAGGTCAATCGAGCTGGATACGAGGGTATCATGGGAGAGGCGTATCCGTTGGCATGCTAAGGGGTAGCGCGACGTTAGTCATCATCCTGCCCAATGACGGAGTCCTGGAACGACTTCCCGCTGATCCTCTCAGCCTCCTTTCGACACCATCTCGGCCCAAGCGGCCACGACTTGAGCGCCTTCGTCATGCGGTTCCAAGTTCCCTTTGAATGGCGCTCGACACATGCATGCCAAAAGTCAACGGCGACCTCTCAGCTGTGGTCGCATGTATCATCGGCTAAGGCAAGTTGACATGTCACGGATCTCGCACTATCTCGCCTGACATGGTCGTGTTGTCCTTGCCGAGAACCTGAGACGTAGCCCAGCAATCTCTTCACTTGGCCCTAAAAGGCAAACCCAGTAGTTCGTCGCTCCGACCTCCAGGAGATCGGTTCAAGGCTGGATCGTTCTTGCGGGGCAGATCTCCTAGGTGATATAGGGTATGCCGATTGACACCAGGAAATCGAGACAAGCGTTGCATATGGCGCTACTGATAGCTAAGTTGTAGACTGCCACGGTTGCTGTTGAAGACAATTGATTGCAAGTCATGTCAGCATTAAGCTTGGTTCTAGGCGGACCTACGAGAGCATGCAAATCCAACTGATCAGCACGGCAGACGAGGGTCCACCGTCCAACGATGCCCTGGCGGTCATACGCGTCAACGGTATGTGCCTCGTGTTTCCACTAAGCATGGCTATCGCTAGGGCCGTGCATGGATCGCAACCTGATCATGCGTCCGAATAGCCTTCATCGAATGGTTCGAATTCGCACTGTTTAGGGCAGAAACTGGCTGTTTTCGCTTTTGCGGTACTCTCTTACGTCCCAAACGTCTTGCTTGACCTTCACACTATCACTCGCTTGGTGTAGAAGGCTCATAACAAGATGCGGAGATTTATCAGTCTTGTCGGGCCTGCACTGGTTGCGGCTGGCTCAGACGCCAATGGGTACAACAGGAGAGGTACGTCATTTCCCCATCGAGATCATCTAGCTAACATACCCCAGAGGGCATGTAGCGAGATTCGAATTGAAGGCATCTTACTAAATGTTTGTTTCTAGGCAAGGAGTTTGTAGTCACGACACTTTCGACCAACACTCAATCACATGATTCGACTGCGCCGCAAGCTTCATCTCTTTCACCCGTCACCAGTCTAGATTGGGTTCATGAGGTGCACCCCTGGGACACACCTACACCATTTTCCCTTGTTCCTCCAGAGATACCTACCTCTCCTCTGGCTCCGGGTTCTACGAATAGCAGTAGTACCTCGGTTTCACCAATGACACCGGCAGTCGTCACATCTATTGCCTATGGACAATCGCCGCCATTCCCGAACATCACGTCGGTCGATAGCAACTCTCCGATGCCTACTGGTGTGTGCACCGGATGTATCATTGCAGCGTATGGTCCCATTACCACGTCTTACAACCCTGGGGAGTTTTACAACCCATGGACCAGTATAGTGGTGACCGAGACAATTGTTACGGAGTATTCTACCTACTTGCACAACAACACTGTCGATACTGTGGTCACCGAGGAGCGAACTGTCAACCAGACTAAGACCCTTACCCTGGACGAGGGACAAATAATCACACGCTCGACACCGACATTCACCATACAGCCAACGCCAGGTGTATTCTTCCACCTTGATGCAGGTCCAACTTATGTCATCTACAACCGGCTGTCTGGTGGAGTAGATAAATACCGAGAGGTATTCTTGCCACAGTATAATATGACAGCAGCAGAATGCTCGTCAAACGTCGCGCCTTTAACGAGTTGGGCCCCTGCAAGAACGGCATCCGCAGACTGGAGTTACTTCATCGCAACCCATACTGGAAAACTTCCCCCAAGCCCAGGAAGGGATGAGCCCGTGCCTTTACCCTCCAAACTAATTCAGTATCTAAAAAATGACACAGATATCCAGAGACAATTTCACGGCGCGGACATCGCTACGTGCAGTTACAGTAGACCGCCTCAATCGAATTTACGTCCATTGCCCTCGGGAATCGCCGCACCGGCTGCGCCACCTCTATCATCGCTTCCTATCTTCCTGTCGCCCTTGACAGGCACGTATCTCGCGACCAGTTTTGAGTCCACCTCAGTTCACGTCACGGTCCGGGGATGTTTAAGATGTGAGGATACATCGATAAAGGATGCTGTGGACCCTACTGTGTCAGCCAAAATGGCAGATCCTACTCCCACAAACCACGGCGACGACGATAGGCACGACGACAACTCTCCAACACCCAACCAGCCCGATAGACCAGCCGATAATACTGCCAAGCCGACCCAGGGTGGTGAGAAGACTTCACCGAGCATTCCGGACGCGACCGCGACTAAGGATGTAACGATTGGAGGAGTGGTCCTCCCCATCAACACTCCCAAACCGACTCAGACAAGGCCCGATAGCCCGAATGACGAGAACCACAATCAGATTCCTCCAGCGATCATCATCGGAACCGTAACAATCACACGAGGGCAAACAAAGACCATCAACGGCGTGCCCGTCGTCGTACCTACAGATGGCGGAGGAACACAGATCGTTGTAGATGGTAGCACGGTTGCTCTCAATCAGGCTCCGACGCAAGCTCTCAATCCGGCTCCGACGCAAGGTTTACCTGTGCTCATTGTTGGTGGGGGGATCGTCACGCCAGATTCGAATGGAAATTACGTTCTGGGATCCGAGACGTTGAAGCCGGGCGGGCCTCCGATAACTATCAACGGGAACACCGTCAGCATGGCACCGGACGGCTGGGCTATCGTCAATGGTGCCACACAGACTATCGCAAACCTTCCGGCGCTTACCGGAGCCCCCGCTTTGACGGTCGGCAGTCAAGCCGTCTCAGCAACCGTAGTGGGAGGCTCAACAGTCTTTGTTGTAGCGCCTGGTCAGACGCTTAGCGCAGGAAGCACACTTGTCGTCGATGGCACGACCTACAGCATGCCGGCAGAGGGTCATGGGTCAACCCTTGTCGTCAACGGCCAGACTTCGATGTTGAATGCTGGACAATCAGCCATTACTCTCGACGGCGGGAGATCCGTTACTGCGCAAGTCGTCAGCGGCACGACAGCCTATGTTCTCGCTCCTGACCAAACCCTCACACCTGGTGGCGTTCTCACGATCTCTGGGACCACATACTCCATGCAAACGGGTGCATCCGGTTCTGTCATTGTCGTCAACGGCGTTACATCCACTTTGGCTGCCGGTGCAGAGATCACCGCGGCACCCGCCTTAACAATCAACGGCGTGACGTATGCACACACTGTCCGAGACGGAACAACTGAGTACGTTCTGAACGACGGAACAACCCTCGTACCCGGATCATCTATAGAGATCGACGGAACTACTTACTCTCTAGACGAACAAGGCACGGCCTTGATCATCAACGGCCAAACAAGCACCATACCCAAGCTACCGAAGAGCAACAGCGCCAGTACAACACGTTCAGACTCCGCTTCTACAACGAGAAGTCGCGACGCTGGAGATTTGATAGCGAGCGGAATAGGCGAGACAAGTAAGGGAGTCGGACCATCCACACACACCAGCGGTTTGGACAAGTGGATTGAGAGTCTTGTTATTGGCGCGGCGGGATGGCTTACATTGCTACTGTAAGGAGGTTGGCCGCTGCAGGACTTGGAAAAAATTGGGTGGTAACGATTTGATGCATTATCATATAGCGTGGCGCTTGGTATTTTGGGTGGGAAATAGGGGTACATAACGACTTGGGCATATATTGGGAGGACTATGCTCGGCATTTGGGTGGAGCTGGGACCTTTTTGGTAGATATTGGTATAATGCGTAATGCTATTAATCTATATACTTGGTAAATCAACTATAAGATGTATGTGGCGGCACATGCGCGATGGTACGCTGTTCCACGCCGGTATGCTCAGGGTGTCCTTCAAACTCGTCCAAGACCTCCGCAGGTCCAAAAAGGATCTTCAAGATGGCGTACTAGTACACAAGATCCGTTTGTGGTACTAGACGATAGTACGGATGCAAGTCTTGGAAACTCAGACGTGAATGCCTCCGGCCTACTTCCTACCTTTCTTGAACAACTCCCATGCCTCGACCAAGCCTTGCTTAGTCTCATCCTGCTTCGCTCGCTGCTCATCACCAGTATCTCCAACAGCAGCCAAACTGCCGTCGTATGCCTCGCCCGAGAACAGAACGCGCAAGTTCATCCAGACCGGAACGATCTTCGCATCCGCACCCTTGACCTTCATCTTCTTGAACAGCTCTTTCGCCATCTCTCCCCGCAGGCGCTGAACGTAGTCGGCCCACTTCTCTTCAGCACCATTCCTAGTCCACGTCTTCCCGAAGCCTTTGCTAGTCGAGTCCATTTCCAGAACAAGAGTGAGGGAAACAAGACCGCGGTAGTAGTTCTTCATGACGTTGTATCCACCGCTCAGCAACCAGTGAAGATCGTAGAAAGAACGGATCTTGATGTTGAGCTTGGTGATGAGACGCTGACATCCAGTGGGAAACAGTCTCACACTGTAGTCGGGCGGAGGGCAGAGTTCGTTCGTCGATCTAACGATCTCGAACATGTTCTTTCCGTAAAGCACAGCCTTGGCCTCGGCGAAGATTTCTTTGTTCGCACGGAGGATGTTGATGTTGGTGCGGCCAACGAGCGAGAAGCGGGTTTTGTGGCCGTCGACATGGAGGTGGACGAGTGCGTATGCGATACCTGGGAGGAACTCGCGGCGCTCGGCGTGGAGGAACGCTTTCTTCTCGTCGTGGAATACGGTGTGCTTTTGGCGGACGCAGATCAGGCCGGGAACCACTAGGAGGTGCGAGTAGATGATGTCGCGGACGGAAATGGGGAGGTTCATGAATGGAAATGGTTCCTTGTTGGCGATGGGGCTATCGATGGCGAGAGCAAGGGAGGCGAATGGGTCATGTTTTTCCAGAGCTGTAGGTTTGGCAGTGTACGAGTCTGCTGGAACTGGAGAAGGGAGGTCCAAGTTGCTTGCGGTTGAGGTACTGCCCTCATCGTCGCTCTTCTCGCGGATCTCGGAGTCGAAGGTCTCCTCTGGCTCGTGGAAGAAGACGTCGGGTGACTCTCCCTCGTTGAAGTTGATTTCGCGTCCTGTCTTGTTGGAGTTGGCATCAAGGTACTCGACGTTGCTGAAACGAACGCGTTTGGCCATACCGCCGGTCGAAGGTGGTGTCATGAGGTACGATAGCGGAGGCGTCTGTGGTCGCTCGACTGACGGCTCCATATTGAATGCGGATCGCGATGGGTACCTGGGTATGAGAAGGATATATGGTGGTTGATAGAAGAGTGAGGTAGGCAAGACGTTAATAGATGGGCGAAGGGAGGATATGTGAAGGTGAGAGAGAGCCATAGCGGACTCCAGGCGGGGCGTCTCCACAATATGAAAGCTATGATGAGGTGAAGGTGAACGGTGATGGACGGCCGCCGCTATCTTCGTGAGAGACGACGATCATGTCGGAACAGGAACACATGGTAAGCAGTGGGCGAACAGGAACACATGAGGGATTGTGTGATCGGTTTCGTGAGATTACAGATTTTGTGGCAATGAGTTGAGCTGATCGCTGGACTACACTATCAAGATAGCGAGCAGTGTGGAGGGGTAGGGATGACTTGAAAGAGAGCCTCGCCCGCGGCGCATCCAATTGACTTGGAAACCCCGCATCTCAACGGGCCGCCATATAGTCGCCGTCACATAATTACAGTACGGATCTAGGTACTTGCGGCTCTATCAAGCTCCAAGATGTTGTTGAAGGTGGGATGATACCTACCTAGGTACGTTGACCTCCACACACCAGCTCTCGAATTTGTGCAGCGTAACTCGGCAACAGAAGCAGCAGGCAGCAGTTCAGATAGGGAGAAGAAAGTAAAAATAGATGCCAAAGAGGCGATGAAGATGGTGATGGAGTTGCGCAGTGGTTGGGTGACATTCCAGGTCCCGCGACCCAATCGGTGCTAGTCTCAGCGAGTGCCGAGCCGGGCTCAGAAACCTCATCGCAGCATCCTCAACTGCACCCGCGCTCCTTAGCAGCCCCATCCCGCAATCCATCTCCCCTCTACCCACCATGTCTGCCGCTCGTGCCTTCAGCACCGCTTTCCGGGCGGGTGCGCCCCGCGCCCCAATGGCCGCCCGCTACGCTGCCACCCGAAGCTACGCTGCCGCCGCCGCCCCGACTGGCTCTGCCAACAAGCCCCCGGTTGCCCTCTTTGGCGTCGACGGAACCTACGCGAGCGCTCTGGTACGCTTTCCACGACTCCAATTGGCACTCTGGCGATGATACGAGGATGGAAAACGGGCCAATGGCTGGGGAACAAGAGCTTGGCTAACAATTGTGGCAGTACACCGCGGCCTCCAAGACCAACGCCCTCGACCCCACCGCAAAGTCTCTCCAGGCTCTCCAGGGCGTTTTCCAGAAGGACGCCAAGCTTACCCAGATCCTCCACGCCCCCTCGCTCTCCGTCTCGGACAAGCAGCAGATTGTCCAGGAGCTCCAGAAGCACATTGGCGGCGCCGACAAGGACGGCATTGTCAAGAACTTCCTCGCCACACTCGCTGAGAACAACCGATTGGGCGTACTACAGGGTGTCGTAGAGAAGTTTGGTGTGCTCATGGGTGCGCACCGTGGTGAGGTCGAGCTGACCGTCACCAGCGCTGCGGTACGTTGATTCCGAGATGAGATGGAAGGACAGACCCCAAGAATAGAGGAGGAAGTTGCAGGGACCTAAGAACTGACAAAATGTAGCCCCTCGACAACAAGACCATCAGCCGCCTCGAGAACGCCATCAAGAACTCGCAATACGTCGCCAACGGCCAGACCCTCAAGGTCGTCCCCAAGGTCAACCCTGAGATCCGCGGTGGACTCATCGTCGAGATCGCCGACCGCACCATCGACAAGTCCGTCGCCGCAAAGATGGCCAAGATGAACAAGCTCCTCAAGGATACTTTGTAAATATAGAGCGAGAGCGCATGGCGATGGATGTGAGGGGTAGGCATGTGTATTCTAGATGAGTCTTGGAAAAGAGCAATTTACTACCGTCTACCACCTGGCGACGCGCCATGACCGACTGATGACTTGAGCTTGGATTTATGAAGAAATACATTGGGGCAGCTGATGTTTTACAGAAGACAGTCAATTATCGCGCTCGTGGCCCTCTAACATGTGTAGGGATGAGCGTGCTCTACCAGCTCACCGGATACCGTCTCAACATTCCTAGAACCGACGAATGCCAGCTACCTACCGCGCTACAATACGCTATCGCATTGGCACAGCCCCCATGTCAACCTAGAGAAAGGGTGAACAGCCTGGGGTCTACGTCGATGTTAACACACCCACTTTGCGTGTACTCATCTTAATGTAGTCTGCAGACCCATCCAGTCTTTCCCTTGTATGAGATGGCCCCCACCTACCACGCGAATCCCCAAGTCATTTACAGACGTATCATCCTATTCATGCCTTGTTTTCCGGGTTGCAGTAACCAACTTTCTTCTAGTCGTCGAAGAATTCTGGAAAACGCACGCGTATGCTCGGTAGCACACACGGCTCATCTCCATTGGCCGCAGTCCACGCAGCAGCATCGTATGGCTTCGGAACCAGCCATTTGTCCCACCCACGCTTCTCATATAAAGCTTTGGCCTCCAAAGTTTTGACTAGGAAGGCATAATACTTTTCTAATAGCTCCTTGAGGCGTTCTAGGGTATGTACCTCTTCGTCGGTTTCCTTTCCGGGGCCTTCGTACTCGGGTTCGATCTGCGGTGAAGTTAGTATGCTTCAAAAGTTGTTGCAATTTCAAATACTGTTTTTGAAGGGGTTGGATGACATGCGAAGGTTATCGCATACTTACAATCATCAGAGGGAATTTCATAAGCGAAATAGGTGTCGCTTCGATCTCGCGGATGTAGAGGGTTCGTTGGTAAGGAAACCCCTCAAGTGTGGACGCTGACGTTGCAGTCGTATTTGGCGACATTGTAGTGTGCTTGGTTGATCGTGAATGCGTGCGGTAAATGGTATAGTTCTGGGAATGAAGAGAAAGTATGCAGGGCTCTTTATGGCTTATATACGATGTTCGCAGTGAATATTTGTCTGGATTCTGGCCATACGTGGTTGGGGATATCTGAACTACGGTTCACCACCACAGCGCGGTTAAGCCACTTGGGAAGACAGCGGCGAAGCACTTCCAACCAAGGACCATAGTAGGTACACCATTCTATGTTCGATGAAAAGATCTAATTTGATTGGGTATAATATCGCACTGCTCAAAAACAACGAATAGCAAGAAAAAGATATCAAACTGCACCAAAAAACAGCAACCTCCTCCTCAGCCTGGACACAGCCTTCTTCACCCGACTCTTCCTTCTCCACCTCCTCGCACCCAGTTTCACAGTAAAAGACCGCCCGTCGCCTCCATATACTTCTTCAGTCCCGTCCCTTTTCAGCCATTTGGCGTAGTCTGAGGAATCTGAAGAACCTGAAGAGTCTGAAGCACTGGAAGAGTCTGGGTACTCTGGATGTTCGATCGCAAGACCGCCTGTACATACTAGTTCTCCGTCGACGAAATGGGAGGATAAGGGTGTGAGGTAGTCGTCTGTGAAGGGATTTGATGGAGATTTTTCGGGTGGAGTGGATAGGTCTACTACGCTGTCGTTTCTTTGTGGCGATGAAGAGGTTGTGGTGAGCATATTGGATGAGGCATCCCCGTAGTGCGTTTTGAGCAGGGTGTCTAACTCGCTTTGAGAGGAGATAAGAGTTTTGCTGCTGGTGTCGTTGGTGGCCTGGTTTTGCTTGTTAGATAGTCTCTCTTTCATGCTACGGATTTCCGGAGTACACGGGAGTATACTTACAACGAGAATCGGGAAGCGGAGACGAGAGTTGTCGAAACCTGGGGCTAACGTGGCGATGTGCCAGGTTTTTGGGTTGCGCAATAGTTGCGCGGGCATATTGATAGCAGTACTTTCGGACGAATACCAACTTGAAAGCATTCTTCGTTCAACGTAGTATATCTATGGGTATTAGGTTGAGTTGGTATGCAAAATGGGGACCGAAAAGGATATTTCAGAGATAGAAAGAAACGCATGCCACACATTTACTATACGTGTCTCTAACATGACTCCCTACTGTCGTGTTGCTAACTGTAGTTCACTCATAGGCTCACGTGTAGGCAGACGAATGGAGGGACCATGGTTTTGGGGAGGAAAAGTGGATCAGCTCGTGACGTGTATCACGAAGTCGCTAAGGAGTGGGAAATCAGGCGAACGGCGTCATGGGATTGCGCATGGGATCGCCATAGTCAGGATGGCGAAAATATGGACATAAGCGATGAAACACTTTGGATGTAACAATTTGAATTCGATCGTGCGTGTGTGAAGACAGACGCCTAACCACCCTCAAATGCCCGACCGACCGAGTTAAGCCTGCCAAACATACTCCATGCCAACGCAAGGCTCGACGCCCACCTTCTCGTCGACATCTATGACGGAGTCGCCATCTTCGTTATCTTCATCGCAGACAGTGTTCCTGGCAAAGCCGTCTGCATCTTCCATGATGATGTCCAAACCCACCTCCTCGTCCCTATCCCCGTCATCGATACGCGAACAGTCCTCACTCCCCTCACACCCACACATATCATCCCACTCCTTCTCCCACGGCCCCAACCCGTCAAAAATGCTAACAGGGCTAACCCGCAACTTCTCCCGGGCTTCTTTGCCCGACCTGCCCCTCACTTCGAGGCGCAAGTTCGCTACATCAACCGAGCTGTTGACGATTGGATTAACCTCGACGCCGTCATCCATGACTGTGGTTCCGATCTAGTGAGTAGGTGTTAGCAAGTTTCCACCGTAGTTTGACGATTGAGAGGGCAACTAACGATTTGTGCGGGATAGGAAGCGATGAAGTCTTTATCGGGTTGCCATCCTACTAGTATGCCGGTGATGTGGTATTGTGGTAGGGCTTTTTCTTGTTGCCCTAGCTTGCGGTCGTCGGAGTCGTCGTCAGAGTCGAAAAGCGTCTCGGAGTCCGTATCGCACTCCGTGTCGGACGTAGCGCGAGAGAGGGTTGAGAAGACTCCCTGGGTCTCAGCCGGTTTTGTTGTGAACTGCATGGATACGGTGTAGTAGGTTAGGGCAGTCGTGTGACTTATAGAAACTCGCGGTGAGGATGTGTAGGCTTCTAAGAGGAAAAGTTCGAGATGGATGCATACTATAGATAGCTGAAGTTAAACCGTGGTTCCGTTTCTGAAATTATATCATTATTGCTCACTTATCGTAACGCGCCAACGAGACCGAGAATGTTTCCAAGAGTGGGGTGCGAAAGCTGGAGTCATAGGATGCAGAGTCGATATAGTTGGATTTCACTGCAGCTTGCAGTAATTTCTGCCATGGTTCACTTGCCAGCGACACAGACTCACCTCAACAGCCATGCCTAAGAAACCAGCGATACAGATACCTCCAGAATCACTCACACTAGTCGCGCCCAGGCTGAATTCCCTATCCTCTTTCGGCACATTGTCTGTAATCTCGGCAAAGGTGCTGACATAGACCAGCCCACCTAATAGACCTTCCCAGAAAATGATTACGCAAACGATGTAATAGCTCGGGATGAAATTGAACATGGCGTGCAACGCGAGGACAATGAGGTTGGCGACTTGAAGAAATGACGGGACGTAGAGGTGGTGTATGCGTATGAAGGGTGTGGAGGATCGCGAGATAAAGACACCGACCTGGTAGATAGCGCCATAGGTGCTATAGAAGGAGCGGTATTCGTCGAAAGGAGAGGATTCGAGAGGGAAGAGCAGAGTGGGTGCGACGCCCTGGTTGATAGTGTACTCGGCGATGTAGACAAGAAGGAGGGGCAGCATACTGTGATGCGTTAGTCTGGAGTGGATGAGATTTCAAGGATCGGGCTTACTATGGGAAGAACAGGCCTCGCGCGCGGTTGAGGTTTGCGCGAAAGCTACTCAGCGCACTATTAGCACCGGTGTTAGTGACAGAGGGGAAACTGCGCCCTGAAGCCGAGTGCATGGAGGAAGACAACAGGTCGTCTTGTTCCTGCGCCGGGCCTACTTCCTCTTCCTCATCGTCCCCATGGTCATCGATGGCTTCATAGTCGCCTTGTTTCTGGATGCCAGCGCGCAGCGGGCCGAGTGGAAGGATAATGAAGAAGCTCAGCACCATGATTTGCGGCAAGAAGGAAAAGACGAGTAGACTTGTACGAGGGGTGATGCCGAGCGTGTTGGTCGCAATGGCGTAGGCTCCAGCACCAATCAAGCCGGCGCCTCCCGTGCCCGAGCCCCAGGAAGCCAGAGCAAAGTGGCCGTAGTAATGTGTCAGGCCAAGGAAGCTCAGTTCGCCAGCTCCACTGCTCAGACTGGCAAGCATCACTCCGCACATCTTGATGGCGATGGTCCCCGAGTCCTGCAGTGGAGGCGTGAGGGCGATGATGAGCATGCCGCATACGGAGAGAGCGACGAATATGACGATGCGCACATTGTAGGGGATCTTGTGGATAAAGTACGGGGCGCACAATTTGGCGAGGAACGAGGGAATGACATCGGCGAGGAGCACGACGCCTTTGGGGACATTTGGGCCGACGAGGTCGAGGGCGGCGGAGAGGATGATTACGTAGAGCACGTTGTTAATGAGGCCTGGGCGTGTTAGTCGCGGTGGAGCGGACAGTGTTGGTGCCCCTCTTTGGGGGGTTCAGGTGCATGCATACCGAACAACCAGAAGGCGGCGCACACGCGTGGGTCGGCGCCGTGGAACACAGCCTTGAGGCGCGCACGGTAGACGGCCCAGGAAGACGCGGGAGAGCCAGGCATGGGGAGAAGCGGCATAGGATGCAGAGGCTGGTGTTACTTCACATATCGCAGGTTTGGGGGTGAAAGCTACGGGCACGTGTCACGCGCCTCAGATGACGAGGGGCAGCTGCTGGCTGTACCGGTGTTGATGGCTGGGCTGGACTCGGACATGGATGGGTGCACCTGCCGATCGGGCTTGGCGCGAGGCGGTCAACTGGAAGGAACGATTCAGGAACGGGCTGCATGGGAACGGGCGTCGCATGTTCCGACGAGCATGGGTGTTTCTTTTTGTGCGCAGCGCGGGCAGTCTGGGCGGGGCTACGACGAACTATGGCCAGGGGCCCTCTGGTATACGCATCATCATGCGCCTGAGGGCTTTGAGGCGAGCAAACGTCCTGTGGCCGTGTGGGCGTGTAGGCGCTTTGTGGGAAGCAGCCCTATCACATCGCCAGTGCCTGCCCTCTAGTCGGGCTCTCGCTTTTGTCGCTGCATGCGGGGCTGCGCTAGAGTCCTACAGGGATCGTGGCGCTTGGTCCCATTGCGCCTTCTCGTTTCCTCGCATGCTCGAGGCTTCTTTTCTTCTGCAATACTGCTGCTCGCTCTGGGCCGCACCCCTCCACACGACGACGACCATTGTACTCTCCGTAATACGCTAGCGAGCGAGAGCGTGTACTGCTATCCCGTACTTGCGACACTTTCATCCTCACCACCTCTCCGATGAGCCCAAGCCGACTATGGACCGCCCGCCGCCCTACCAACGACCACCAGATCGCCCTATGAACTACCACCCGCAAACGACGCAAGCCTACCCAGGCCACCCGCCAGCCTCACAACCACAACCGCAACAGCCACTCCACGCTCCGTATGCAGTCGACCCGTACTCGATGCCCCGGCGCGACCCATTCTTTCCTTCAGGACCACAACACGTTCGACGCAGTAGTCAAGGACTACCGGCTGGTAATAATGCGCCGCAAGGCCAGAATGAGGGACAAGGGCAGGGTGGCTGGTCAAATACAGGTACGGGCTACCATTTCCACAAATGTCTTGGAGAACACATCTGCGCAGTACGCACGGGGGACGGAGGGTCTGTGTAGCCTGGACATGCATGTGTACAATTTTTGTAGCTCTCACCAGTTCACAAAAGGTGCCCCGTCATCCAGGCTGCATTTCGACCTGTATGTCTCAAGTCTGTGGCACCGCTCGCGTGGCTGTCTGGCGCTCGAGGAACAGGCAAGAGACGGTAGTGGGAAGGCATTGCCTGCATGGATTGCTGCATGACACGTCAATTGCGAAAAAGCACTTCACCGCCTGTCGCCCTCATATCGACGCAGGCAAATGCAGGCAGTCTTTCCCTACTAGTGTCGCCATGCCATCCTGAGCCACACCAACATCTGCGTTTGCTCAACGGTGCGCGCCATTTGTCGGTGGAGATGGCATGGGTCTGGCGAATTCTATGGCGCACTCCGCAGATGTGGCTCCTAGCTAATGCACGATCCGCGGGCCTCTAAACCTCTTTCGAAAAGTCGCGACTCGCCGTCCGAGCTTGTGCTGATCCATGTCTTTAGCGCGACCGATACACTACGAGACTCATCACTCCCAGTCGCACCCTCCACCGCAAATGTCCACTTCCAACAACCCTCCAGCCCCGGCGCCCTATAGCTTCGATGCTGCGCGCGCCTCGTCGCTGAACGCTGCCAGCTCTCCGAACCCCTATGGTACAGCCCCGCTCCCAAAAGCAATGGTCAAGCTTTGTCCCAAACTAACTCTCCCCCAGGCCCGTCTCACGAACCTCCACCTCCACCATCCTTCGCGCGGCCCCAAATGCCTCCTCCATCGTCCCCCACACAGCAGCATCTCCATGCATCCCAGTCGCAGCGTCCACAATACACGTCCAACTTTGGCGCCAACAGAGAGCTTCCTGGCCTAGGTCAGGCGTTGCGACCGGGAAGCAGCATGTCCATCTCATCTCTTATCGGCGGCGGCGGTGACACAGGTGCGCTCAACCAAACAGCGCAATCACAGCCCTCGCCTCCCACCAACGCCCCAGTACCCAACGGCCACAGCATGCAGCCACCTTCGCCTCGACGTGGCCTGCCCGCTGGTTCACGGTCGGATTTCCCTCTGTTTCGCCGTCAACCCACCCCAGAGCGCAACATGTACGGCAGCAATACCTCGCGGCCATCTGAAGGCCATGCCTTCTCGGCCGGCTCACCCAGACAGTCCTACAGCAACCATGGCTCGCCTGATCCGGGCCGCCAGTCGCTGCCACCAACGACACAACCCTACAAGCCCATGAACTTCGCCGGCCACCGCCCCTATGCGCAGGATACAGGTCGACAGCCGGCCGCGAATGTCCCACCCCGACCGAACAGCCAACCGATGGGCCCTCTGGCAAACACCGAACAAGAGGGCAGATCTTCGTACGACGGGTTCCCAGGCCGGCGCAGCGCCTACGGGCCAAACGAGGAGCGGCGGCGCACACTGGGGGAGTCGCATCACGCAAGGCCCAATGCTGCAGAACTCTTAGCAGGCACAAACCACAATGCTTCTGAGAGGGATCGGCCCGTGACTGTTCACCCTGTGTCGCAGTCTGGCTTCAGTCCACCGCAGGCGCAGCGCAACATCTCTGGCTCATCCGAACCTCCACGCAGTCTGTGGCGGCAATCAGCGCCCACCGGTGCTGTCCATGAACCTCCTCATGACAGTCGCGCAGAGGAACCTCCGCCGATGCATCGCACCTATGGCCCGTACCCCCCATCCATGCTAGGCGCTCCCCGATACGGCGCCCAAAGTTCAGAGGATATGTTGCGACGCAGTGTAGACCAGTTGGGCCATCGCGTAGTCGAGCAGTACCACGCTCCTCCTACCTCCGACCCCAACTCCCTAGAGCGACAGAGGACCGAGCCACTCGCACGCTCTCTATCCTCCAGCGGAAGATCGCTCTACGACCAGCCTTCCAGGATGGGCGAGGCCATGCAACACTCGAAATCGCACATTGGCTTTGGTTTGGAGGCGAGCAGACGAACGGGCAGAGCGTCTCCGCTTCCACAGGCTGTTCAAGGTGCCTCGGCGCAGCCCTTGTCCGTTGGCAAAGATCCTGGAATCAAGAGCGAATTCGGGCGCATGTTCTCCGGTCTCGGCAGCGGGCTGGGATCGACGACCCCATCGCGGGGAAGTCCCATGCCACAGAACGGCCAGGGCTCATTCGAATCGGACAACGGCGAAATGATGAGAAGAATCGGTTCTCAGCAAGGAAGGAAGCCGAAGCGAGTCAAGGATGAAGAGGGAATCTTCGACATCGAGAATGCTGATGGTAGAGGAACACCCGGTGCGCGTGGGACCAAACGGAACAAGCACCATCATCATCAGTGAGTTCCCTCAATGCCATACAAGATGCGTACTAACAGTATAGTCACCACCATCACCATCACCACCAACACAAGCCTGACGAAGACACGTCGATCCAGCCAACCTCGACTACCATTAACGGGCGACACCCCAGTCTACCACAAGCTGGCCCAGGCCAATCAGTTCATCACCACCATCACATTGGAGGAAACCCTCATCACCATCATCACCACCACCACACCCCTCGACCTAACCTTCAGCCGTTGCAGCAAGTAACAAAGATCCTGACCAAGGTCCACGACGTACAGCCTGTTCTTGACGATGCTGCGAAACGCCCTCGCAAACATCTTGGATCACAGCTGTACGATGCAAAGACAGAGCTTCCCAAGCCCAACTCATCGCTAGATGACCAGTTCGGATACGCCTCGAAACCTCAACGACTGCCTCGTTTCGACGTCAATCCCATCAATTGCACCTTTACTATCAGAGTGCCGCGGTACTACCTGAAGCCACGACAACGCCAGCACGTCGTGTTGGAGAGGCATCTTTGGGGTGCGCGCGTGTATCGCGACGATTCAGATCCTATTGCTGCTGCGATCCACTCTGGATGGATCCGTGGTGAATGGGATGATACTGTCGACGTCACTATGCTCGACCCACGCATCACTGCGCCCAATGATCCAGCCGACGCCGCTGATGTTCTAACAAAGGTGCCAGCGGCCCCTGTGACACCACCCGCCGATATGGACTTGCAAATTGAGATACTCATCTTGCCGCAACTTCAGGAGTACACCGGTTCCGTCGAATATGGCATCTCGAGCAGGAAGAGCAAGGCTCATGAGGGTCTCAGCTTCATGATCAATAAGATTCGATGGGTTGAGGAAGGCATCGGCAGCCGAGGACAGGAACGAACAGCGGCGGCATTGAAGCGACGATTGGATGCCAGCGCGACTCTGCTTGCTTTGCAAAGGGGAATCGACAACACGCACAGGGTCAATGGCATGACCAAACTGCATGCTTGAGATTTAGTTGGATGGATCAAGGTCCATGACATATAACGGCCGTCTGGAGAGTGATTTAGCATGGCATTTGTAGCGCAGGATGATTTTAGCATTGCTAGATACCCGCATCTTTATAGCTTGAGTCTGGCGTAGGATTGCACATAGCGTCGGCGAATTCTGGGAAACGATGTAATGAGGAGTTGCACACGACATGAAAAAAACTTTTACTTTTCGCATTATCTATCTGTGTTGCTGAGTGCTTTTCCAACTGTACGCCTATGGCTGCACTGCGTTGTTATCAGGTCAGCCACACGTGGGGAGTGGTAACCAATCCCGCGGCGATCACACACCGCAGTACCAGAGCGATAGCGGCCTGGACGTACCCCGGGCTTGCGTGTACGCACCTTAAGCAAGAGCAGTCTATCCCATTTGCGTGGTGTGCATTTGATCCTTCAACCTTCAACGCCCAGGCGACAGATCGCGAGGTACACGATACTCTGGCAGCCCACTGCCCCGCCACGACGAAAGCTTACGTGACGCCCCTCATCACAACGCGTACAATAACTGATGTCAACGATGCATCACCGGACTTACTCCATATCGACTGTAAGTAGTCTTTTTTCCTTGCTGGGATCTCCAGCATGCACCATTGTTTTTTTGCCGATTTACGACGACTGGCGCGCGACTACGACGATGTAAAGAAATTTCGCTCCCATCCATCACGTCTTTCCGGCAATCGGCGGCTTTAGGCAGGCATGTTTCTGGACCCCCTAGCTATGCTGCTGGAGCCATTGTCGTCATACCGCAGAAGCAGGCGGCATCGTGGCACACGACCCGGAGAGCTCGTAGCAGCATGGCAACGGCTGAGAGTCTTGGAGCTGTCCTGCCGGTGCCCATTGCTGTAGGCAAGCACCAAGGAATGCGCATGGGCAGGCGCCAACGATGACCGTTGTTTGCGCTGTCACGACTGCCGGACATGTGGACACATCGGACTGCAGCCACACGTGCTATCGAATGAGAATCACCCGTTACATCTGCTCCACCGCGCCCGCTAGCCTGGAGCCGCAATCCGAACGCTTATTGCTCTGGCTTGTGAAAAGAAGGACGCCGTACCGAATGCGGGGGAATCATCGTCAATCAATCCATCTCCTCTCGCTTCTTGACTGCCGGGCCGACCTGACGACCCTGCAACACGACACTCGACGTCCATACACTTATTGCTTCACCTAACAGACGACTTCAGCCGTGCGACTCCACAGCCTTCTGTTGACCGCCTAGCATCTGCCCTTGCTACATCGTTGATTAAAAGCCGCATTCTCGCTGCATCTCGGAATACCTTCGGCTAGATTTCCGATCCGTATAACTTTTACTTCGCTTCGCCAGTCGCATCGTCACTGGACTTCAGGAAGCTGTACTTGCCGCATACAATGACCGACTCCAATGCCGACTCCAATGGCTTCTATGCGCCCAATATGCGCGCAGTGCCTGCTGGCGACTTCGTAAGACCAAGCAGAAAGACTAACGGTGCTGGTGTACAGGCCGAAGACACGCGGATATGCGTCGTCATGGTAGGCTTGCCCGCGCGGGGCAAGAGTTTGATTGCACAAAAAGGTACGTTTCTCCTGTACGGTCTCGTATAAACACTAACGAGTTGCAACGCAGTGGTTCGCTACCTCCATTGGTTATCGATCAAATCCAAGACGTTCAACGTTGGCCAGTATCGTCGTACTGCGACCCCAAACCCCTCCGCCGAGTTCTTCGATACCTCCAACCCAGAAGGAGAGCGTCTCCGGAAAGCAGCCGCCGAAGCAGCTGTTAACGACATGTGCAAATGGTTTTCTGAGGGCAGGGGCTTGATCGCGATACTAGACGCCACAAACTCGACCAAGAGCCGGCGCAGGTGGATACAGGAGCGATGCGCTGCCGAGAACATCGAGACACTATTCGTTGAGTCAAAGTGCGACGACGAGGATCTCATTATGAGCAACATATTGGAAGTAAAGACGACATCTCCAGACTATGTCGGTCAAGACCCCGAGGAAGCTGCAGCGGATTTCCGCAACCGTATCCGGAACTACGAGAAGGTGTACCAGACCATAGACGAGGACGAGCGCGATCTTACATATGTCAAGCTCATCGATGTGGGAAAGCAAGTCATCATCAACCAGATCCAGGACTATCTCCAGAGTAGGGTCGTCTACTACTTGATGAATCTCCACATCAAGCCGCGCTCGATCTGGTTATCGCGAGTAAGTATATGTCGCAAACCCATACTATGAAAACTAATCGTGGCAGCACGGTGAATCCGAGTACAACCTCACGGGCCAAATTGGAGGCGACGCAAACCTGTCAGAGCGAGGAGATGCTTACGCGCATGCGCTACCCGGTCTGGTTGCGAAATCGGTCGGCGACGGTCGCAAACTTACTGTCTGGACCTCAACCTTGAAGCGAACGATCCAAACCGCACGATTCCTCACATTCGAGAAGTTGGAATGGAAAGCGCTCGACGAACTCGACTCCGGCGTCTGCGACGGTCTCACATACGCTCAAATCGAACAGAAGTTCCCCGAAGACTTCAAGCAACGCGACGAGGACAAATACAACTACCGTTACTTGGGTGGAGAGTCATATCGCGATGTTGTCATTCGTTTGGAGCCCATTATCATGGAGCTGGAGCGGAGCGAGAACATCTTGATCGTTACACACCAGGCCATCCTGAGGTGTATCTACGCATACTTCATGAACGTACCACAAGAGCAGAGCCCGTGGATGGAGGTCCCGCTACACACGTTGATAAAATTGACGCCCAAGGCGTACTCAACACAGGAAGAGAGATTGAAAGCCGACATACCGGCGGTCAGCACCTGGCGAGGTAAGGGCAGCAAGGCTGAGCATCAGCAGGCAAATGGCGGCACATAGCCTAACTCCTATTCAGCTCCCGGGGAAATCTGCGGCGCGCCTGCTCCCCTGGGAGCGGATGTTGGAAGAATCGTAACGAACTAGGCCAGTGCAAGTCTGGCTCGGCACTATAGACGGACAAAGAAGGTTACCAGGGATTCGCGCTTCGATCAAGTCGGACTTGATCTCTCGGCGCGTGTGTTAAGCATTGGGCATAGATTGGCATTTCAGCGTTTTGGTCACATCACTAGACGGCAATATCCAAGGTCGACGGTCAAGATGGGAAGGAGTCGACGTCTCTAAGCATAGCAGTAGCTACTAGATATCAATGTCAAAAACCATTCGATATCAGAACGGTTCTCTGTCTACCAATATGCTCTGATTAACGAAAGCTGCGACGCAGCAGCACACAAAGCACTAACAAACAAGCACGTACTACCAGTCTTGGGAAGCATGATGGTAGTGCCTCGTCGCTGCCACCTTCCCATCTCAGCCTCCCCCGCGGACATTGACCATCACCGCAACCCCACCCAAACACCAAGCTCCGACCGCATCGCACATACACAGCATCGCACCAACACACCCGTTCTGTAAACGCCTCAGATCCCAGATCTCCCGCTCAAACCCCAGCAATGCGATCATGACATGGCCACCCCCCAACCCCGGCGGCGTAAACCTCCAGTTCATCGCCGAAGCGCAACAAATCATAAACAGCCACAACCAGCACCACGCGCACCAGCCCTCGTTCACTCACGCTACCGGCGGCCACGCACCCATCACCAACGACGAAATCGAATCAGAAGCCGCCTTCAACGCCCAGTTCACTGGACCCCCTACCACGTTAGACTACGATACACTCACCGGTGCTGGTTCCAGCAGCGGCGGGTACGGCGCGCACCGTCTACATGGGCAATCACCACAAACAGGAGGAAGTAGTGCTGGTAAAGGGGAGGCTCCCAGTAAAGCCACGCTAGAAACACGGAAGAGTATACAGGCACGGGGCAAGAATTGGAATTCTTTCTCTGGCGAAGCGCAGGGGAGGGCGTGGGAGGAGAGGCAGAAGAGGGATGAGGCGGTTAGTATACTAGAGAGTGAGGAGATGCTCATGTGGATTGCGGGGGTGAGGAATGAGGTATGTCCCGTCAACGATCACACAAGTTGGAGAGGAGATCGGTTGCTAATTCGTGGTGGATACAGAGTGTACCCCAAACGCGCGCGTTCTACCGTAACATCGTCCTTGGTCTCACACAACCGCCTGCGGATTGGAACGATGAGTGGGAGGTACAAGGTACTGGAAGTGGAGCTGCAGAAGGGCAGGGTATGGCTGGGAGTGGGAGTCCAGCGAGGAGTGGGAAGGGCAAAGAGAGGGATATCGCGAAGATGAGGAAGAGAGTTAGTTCAGGACAAGGAACTGCTTAGACGGAAGGTCGTGAGTTGATCGTGAGATTCTTTGGCGTTACTTTGGATTTAAGGCGGATCGCGTTATACCCCAGCTCTTTTGGTTCATATCAGGGAAGTTTCCAATGGCAAGACGTACAACATTACTATTTTGCGTTGCGTAACTATTGCTTCCTTCCGTCTTATTCTCATTTGTGTTCCAAGATCATACATGGCCTTCGCCAAACGCCGTGTCTTTCTTAGGTGCTCAAGCCCAAGCCTTTGCCAGCCCAGGCCGGACCGAACCCAGAGAACGATTGATACCTTTTCACCAAAAGGTCGCGGAAAATGCCAATGTCAAAGCCCATCTGTTGCCCCTCAACTTTCAACCGCATCTCTGAACGATATCTGCCAAACCGAAAATCGTACATCTCACATACCCTCCTCCATACCGACATTCCTCCACCAAGGCTTACCATCCTCTCCACTAGCCTTGTCAGCAAACATATCTGCCGCATCGCCCACCTGTCTCCTCTCACTAATCTCCCTGCTGACCTGACCCGACAGCTTGAGCTTCATCGCCTTGCTCGCCAGGAAAGGGTTATACTTTCGCGAACCGTTACTTTGCGCCATTCCTCGGGATGACCGGATGAGTTCGCTCGACGTCCATCCGCCCCTCATGACGGGTAATTGCTATTGCAGAGGTTCTGAGGAGGAGGAGAGGCGGTTGAGGTGGAGGTAGACATCTGTGCCGTATCTATGACCGATGTTGTTAGTGACGAGATTATCTTGGGGTACGAGTTGGGAGGCTTACCCTTCCATAGAAATCAACTTCAAATCTCCTCCAAAGTAGCGTGCGTATAGCCTTGATATGGGTAACCCGTAACCGAATCCAGCCATGGGTGCTTTGAAATCGCTCTTGTTGAAGTCGGGGTCCAGGCTCGGTGTTTGGTCGACGGTCGTGTACATGTATGTCCATACCAGTGGGATCGATGATCGTGGGATACCGCCTCCTTCATCCGAAATCTTAATTGTGATATCCTCCTTGCCCTCTGCAACGATGACCTTGGTTACGGGGAACTCTTGTTTGTCCTGTCCATGTCTTTCCACCACAGCACGCAGCGAGTTCTTGAGAGTCTCGAAGAGCATGTGCGACAAATGTCCTGGCACGTACATGAAGCTGATATCCGGGTTGCATACGAGCTGGACCTTCGGCGCATCGAATAGTCCGTAGTGGTCCTCGCAGACGAAACGCGCATTCTCAATAGCCTCCTGAGCCAGTTCTTGGACATTGGTCTTTGTGCAGATTATACCGACGTAGTTGGGATCGTTTCGCGAGCGTTGGTCTGTGAGGGCGATGTGCTGGCCGATGAGCATACGGATACCGATACGCGACATGTAGAAACGGTCGAGGAAGGCTTGAATGTTGTGGTCGATCTGCATCCTTTGCCTCTTGCGCTTCCACTCGAGAATACCCTGTGCGACCGTCGTAACGACGCTGTCGTGCCGCCTCTTGATCTTCTCCAATGTGTCTGCGAACTTTGTGTTGTATGCGCCCAGCTCTGGCGGCCATTCCTGTCCGTCGTCTGCCGCGGCATAGTATCTCCGGCTCGCGCCTTTCACTTCTTTTGTGATGGTGCCGCCGTTTCCGTTGCCATTGCCGTTGCCGTTCGTCGTCGGCGCGGAACGGTATTGTCCTGTTTTGATGCTGGGGTTCTGCGTCGGCTTGCTCATCAGGCTCTTGTCGCCGGCTTTCTTCGCTGGTTTGAGGAGTCGCTCCTTGACCTCGCTCGAGAGGGTCGGCCGGGGCAGTTCGACGAGTTCCTGTCAGATGAGTCAACGCGCTCCAGCGAGAACCTTAGCAATACACACTTCGAATGACTGCGCATACCAGTCGCGCACTCTTTGAATCGAGGGCATCTCATTGAGGCCATCTGGAAGTTCGTTGAGCTCCTCCACTCGGTGGGCTAACCGTATGGGCAGTTCTTCAGAAAGGAATTGTGACGCGCGGAAGAGGGTTCCCGTAGATGGCTTCTCTCCAAATTGTACCATCTGCCGTAAGGAGACACCTGGTGGTATGTCAGACGAATACTGTAAGTGACCACGCGTGCTGCATACCGGTTGCTGGAAAGTTGCTGTAGTGCTATCCAAATGTTAGCTACAACCGCGACTGTGCGACAGGCTCGCCCACCTTGATGGTGTCCATCAGCCTCTCGCTCCGTTTCCACGACATGATGCCAATTGTACAGGCCGAAACGGCCTTCGTCGCTGCGTATTCGCCAAAGTGGTGCTGGTGATGGTGGTGTTCACTGTCGAGCTACCCGAAGCACAGTTCCCGCCCCACTATGACGCTAATTGGTCTCGCTGCTACAGGCCGAGGTAACGGCGCGTCTGGATGCTGGGGAGCGATTTGAGAAAGAGAATAGTGAAGTGGAAGAGAGACGCATGTGCTCGTGTGCCCTATGACACAGACTAGATGGCTGATGTACACGGAGTCTTCCGGCGATGACACCACTGCGACGAGCACCTGCGCTTCCCCCACACTTGACCTGCTTTCACGTGGAGATGATGTGGAAAAGGCGCCACGAAGCCTCACACTTTAACTACTGGCATCCCGCAGCTGACGAGACGCAATGTGTCTAGTTTCTTGAGTCCCCATTGCTTTTACTACCCACGCTGTCTAGCGAAACGAGTTGTTGCCATTGCAAGTCTTCCGCAAGCACCCACGAGCTCCAGCCACACTATCCTCGGTTAGCTGTCGGAGAAAGCACCGGTAGAGCGCATGTTCCTGGCTGCATGTTCCTCAGGTCCGAGGATGCAAGGTGCTCGCTGCTCGCGTGAGTCGCTCCCTAGAGGCTAGCACTAGACTATTCTTCTAGTCTGTACATTTTGTGGAAATGCCGCTCAACGTGTCAGAAAATTTGCGATGTACGCAATTCGCTCATCATAAGCTGGAAGTCTGTAGTCTGAGATAAGAAACCGATGCTTTGACCAACTCTGCCGTCGCTGGAAGTAAATCGAAATGAATCACTATGGGTTGCACGATGTTGGCTACTTGCTCACGGAAGATGATGAGCGTATTGAATGATCGGTAGAGGAGATTTGGTATTCCGAAAGTGCAACTAAGTCCAAACAGGCTCTATGCCGCACCAAAGTCGAAAAGCGCCTTGAAATGATACACCTAACATAATCTACATGAAGGGGTATTGCGGTCTAACTGCGCTCACCGCCTCCGTCGTTCGTCTATCATCGATGATGGTACAATCCAAACAGTTTTTGGGTCGAAAAGGTATTATAGAAAGGTCATGGCGTGTCGATAGGATGGTATAAACGTTCGAGAGGTGATACGCTTATTTGGTCTCGTTCTGGAGGAAGGTGATCAAGTCGTTGCGGTCCTTGGGCTTCTTGAGACCACCGAAAGCCATCTTGGTTCCGGGGATGTACTTCTTGGGGTTCTCGAGGTACTCGAACTGTGCTTCGTCAGCATGCATGCCCACCACATAAGCGTCTTCTTGGGGTATAACGTACGAGAGTCTCGTTGCCCCACTCGACACCCTTCTGCTTGTTGGCGTCGGTGTATGAGAAACCCTCAACCTGGCCGGACTTGCGGCCGAAGAGACCGTGTAGGTTGGGGCCGATCTTGTTGCCCTCGCCCTCCTTCAGGGTGTGGCACTGAGCGCAGCGGGTCTGGAGGTTCGTTAGACTACGTTCGGAAGGCGTGTTCGATGGCGCTGAGGCCGGCTCGGTGTGTTCGTACCTTGAAGAGGTTGGCACCCTTCTTAGCATCGCCTGTGCAAAGTGTTAGTTGTATGTCGTGACAAAATTTCTTTGCCCAGCCAAACAATCCGCCACCGTCCGCCCTTTGTCGCAAAGCTGCCACCTTGCGCTCACCGCTTCTTGAGTTTTCAATTATTCGGACGGTACACCGGGAATAATTGATTTCTCATAGGAGTCGGATATTGGTATGCGCGCAGGCCCAATGGGTAGCAGACGATGGTCGACAAAGTGACAGACAGCCGATGACGTCTAACCGGTGTCAAGAAAACGTACCCTGCTCGAAACCCATTTTGAAGATGTGGTGGTGGTTGGGGTAAGATTAAGTGTTGGTGGAGGTGGAGTGGTGAAAGTTGATGTAACTCTAGTCGTAACTGAGCGGTTGTGAGAGAGAAAAGATGGCCAAGTAGGAGTTGAGAGGCTTGAGAGAGTTTTAAGAATCTTGCCGTTAGCCGCGACGAAATGACGGGCCCAGGGCCCTGACGCGAGCACGGGTCACGGGACTAGCCAATCAGGCGACAGGTATAACTCAGTAGCAAAAAGTGCTCGGGTGGAACCGGTCCGGGATGGCAAACAGGAATCGCGATCAAATGGCGGTCTTGTTCCTCAGCCAACTTGCCGTCGCTGCTTTCACGCCACGCCGTCCATTGCGACTCCTGACTCCCTAGGCTATCTCACAACTTACTCGGCAATCTTGCACGGGGCTTGCGGGATAATGCCGTCACCAAGTGCTGCGTTGGCTGCTGCGATTGCTTTTAGTACTTTTGCTGCCGTCAATCATCGTGAAGAATTTCGCTCTTCTTTCCTCCGGTGGTAGAATAAGCAGCGTCTGGCCTATTTCGTTGCCCTGCAGGACGCTTCTTCCCTGCTTTCCCTGGCCCGAATTCGATATGTGAAGCCTGTACAAGGGTCCGCAAATCGATGTGACATGCCCACTAACCCGCGCACCTCCACGCACCTGGTTCCCTAACATGACGGGCCAGGGTCATGAATAACGTTCTCTGTTATCTGCACAGCAGCACATTACTATTTCAAGCGCCGGCCAGGATCGACACTATTCTGCCCTCTTTGCAAACAGCCTTCTAGTGTTGGTCAGTCGCACTTCAGCCCCAGCTCGACGGTTGACATCATCGTGCCCCGCCACACCTCGACCGACCGGATGGACCAGATTCCGGGCATTCTATACGCCGATGAGGACTTTACCACATGGCTGATACTCGGCGCCAGCAGAGGCATAGGGCTAGAGTTTGTCAGACAGCTGTTAACTAAGAATGAGCGCATCATCGCTACTGTGCGGGAGCCTTGGGCCGGTCATGCCAGCGGTCTGTGGGGACAAGCGGGGAGCGATCATGGCCGATGCCAAATGTACACATGCGACATATTGTCAGAGCAAAGCATAGAGGTGTGTGCTGTTGAAGATGGCCTTGTCTTTCCAGAGGGAAACTAACTGGCCATCCGCAGAAATTCGTTGCGCAACTGGCCATGATACCGAACCTGAAGATAGACTACGTCGTACTAAACGCAGGAGTGCTAAGATACCCAAACGTAAGTCCGACATTGTCGCCAGCATGCAAGGGAGCCGCACTAACCGATGTAGAGGGCCACTGAGCTGTGAGTCTCCCTTTACCGTTGCCGTTACGCCTTGCTGGTTATGGCTAAAGCGTGCATTTCCAATAAACGACAATCAATCTGAAGTGGCTGAAGTACTGGAAATTAATATTTTCTAGGTCTTTCGACGAGTTTGCCTTCCATTTGCATACCAACACCATTGGGCCCATCATCACAGCGCAAAAGTTGCTGAAAACAAACATACCAATTGGCACCATTGTCTTCATGTCTAGCGACTCGGGCTCGCAAGGTAACTTCCGGGAGATGGAGGACGGGTTCGCTGCATATGCTGCGTCAAAAGCTGCACTCAATATGGCAGTAAGGCACATGGCCGCCGAGTTGAAGAGAAAAGACGATGATACCATCATCTTGTGCATGCACCCGGGAGAAGTCGCAACAGACATGGCGAACGTTCAGCTACCGTGGGAAGTCCAGGGCATAATCACACCAGAGGAGTCAGTGATGAAGATGATCGAAGTGATCAAGAGCAAAGGCATACAGCACAGCGGCACTTTCTGGACGTATGAGAATAAGGTCAGTCCCTCACACCCCACCCGCGGATCAATTACTGACATCGGCTTAGCCGTACGTTTGGTGACAACTGAACATACTCGCAATGTTTACGACTCTCATATCCTTGCATACCCTTCGCAAAATCTCCGCTAGGCAGTACCTATACCCACATACTAGAATGTATATGAATTGTTGTTTCATGACCTTTGCTACCGCACCCTTTCCGATGAATCTTCCATACCCGTCGCCGTGGTCCAATTCCATTCACCACAGCCTCCATCAAGCAATCTCCCCGACCATCCGACGAACTTCGTCCGTGTCCCAATCCAGCCTCTCAGGACCAGTAGGTAAGCTATAGTCGACCAGAATCTGCACCGGTCTGATTGGTTTCGCTTTTTCCTTCTCCGCCCGGCGACTCTTCTGCGCGCGCCGCGCCGCCTCCATAACATGTTGTATCTTCCTATCGGACTCTCCGGCCACATACTTGCTGGCCATGTACGCCTGAGACTCTGATGCTGAGAGGCCAATCACACCAGTCTGTGTGATTACACTGTCTTCGCGTTTCTGTCGCTTCCGGTGATGCAAGTCTTTGTCTTCGTCACGTTCACTCTCAATGATGACAAGAATTGGGGACGAAGACTTGGTAGGTGGGGAAGACATGGTCTTGTTGTTGGGCGCGGCACTGGCTTTCAGGTACCTCCAGAATGAAGGGCAGCCGCATACACCGTCTTGTTCTGGGTTTCGGGGACACTTGCGTTTTGCCATTTTGGTGTCGGTATGTGTTAGATTGTGCCAAGTGTGAGCTCACACTGAAGTTGTGTTGTTATTGTGATCGAGATTAGTAAGGACAGAAGATAGAGACGAAGACGTGAACTTATATTTGATGAGGCCATGGCCAGTGGAGGTTGCTTGTGCGTGTACAACGGCGGTGACCTTACGCAACAACTTGAGGGTGAGTGAACCTCTTACTGTAATAAAGCTGGATGAGAAGGTGAGGCAAGACAGAAGTAACCAGTAACTTCACCTGGGTATTTTCGTCTAACCTTGAGTCTAATAACAGAGCCCTTAACCCATCATATCAATATCGTACAAACCCTCTACAAGAGCATCTACCATAATGTCCCAACAACCCTTACCGCAATCTTAACCGCAACCAACGTGCCCACCGCCAAAACCCCCACTCCAATCCCCAACGCCTTCAAATTCCTCATCTCATTGCTCAACGCCACCTTCTTTCTCTCTCCGATATTACCCAGATGCGTTAACGTATCATACTGCGGCACGTACTTGAAGTCAAACGACGTTTCCGTCCCCGCCAACCCCCACTTCGCCTTCACTATCAGCGTCCAGAAGATTTCTTTCGCGCGGTCGATCCTCCTGCGATCTGCATTGGGAAACAGGCTGTATGTGTAGCAGTAGAAGATGAAGAAGAGACATTGGCCTGCCATGAGGGACCAGTAGTATGCGGAAACGCGTTTTAGGCCGAGGCGGTCGCAGAGTGCGTTGCCATTTAGCCAGCGGGCGCTGGCGGTTAGCATATCTGCGGACGAGAAAGTTGGGGGCTCTTCTTTGAGCGCATAAATGATGTTGTTGGCCATCGTTTTGGACATTTCCGAGGGGTCGACCTCGTGGTAGAGGAGCGATTCCATGATGGCTTTGGCTTTTGTTGGGGTGGATAGCCATTCGTCGGGTGTGCCCATTAGGTAGCCGATGTAGCGCCATAGGGCTAGGTAGTCGTCGATTTCTTGTTTGCGGAGGAAGATGCCTTGGCGGGGGAAGCTGAGGTAGATCAGAGTTGAAGAGAAGGTTCCGATTGTTGCGATTTGGTCGAGGTCGTTGATTGGTATTCCCCATTCTTCCACGTTGAAGTAGCTTGGGCGTTCTTTTGCGAGTTTCATAATGCGCTGCCGGACCGCGGCGTGTAGGAAGCGGACACGGATCGATGAGGCGAAACCCTCTCCACCTGGTTTGAGTCCATCCAGTGTCCGTGTGCATTGGAGGATGTGCTGTGTAGTTTCAAACAGTCTGCCTCTTGCTACCTTTGTGCTGAAGCCTCCTGTTCTGGCTAATGTCTCAACCACTCGCGCAGCGCCCATGCCACCCAAGAGTGATTGAAAAGTGAGACCAGTCAAGGCGGGTCCGCCATAGCGATAGAACACATCCTGTCCTCTTGCGATCTGTTCCCAATCCACCCAGTCCGGTACGGTGTGCACCTCGCGCCACAGTTCGGCAAGCTTAGGATCGGAGTTGTGATTCTCTTCCAGCAACGCGTAGAGATCCCTCTTGGGTACTGGCAATGGCTCTTTTTTCTCTTCTTCGGTGCCCGGAACTGATGATAGCGCGGCGCGGTTGCTATCGTTCCTTGGCAGAGCACCCTTGTGCGGTGGCGAGATGGCGTTCAAACGATCCAGACATTCCTCTGCTAGTACATCGTACGAAAACTTCATAGGCTTCATTTGCTCCGGTGTAAGATGTTCAGGCGTCCATTCGAATCGGTATCCCCAGCAGCTGATAGCGGTTAGTGTGCGCCATCGATCGTCTTCCGCTTCTGGACGTACTCTTTAGTGTTGGCTGTTCGCCTCTGGAACATATTTGGCATAGCCATATTCAAGTAAATGAGAGAGAAACACAGGTGAACGACGTCGACTCTGTCAAACACTCAGATATTCGACAAGAGATAATCATTACACGATGTACGGCGAAGATGGTCCGTCATATGATACCGAGGCCCTAGCGCGCATGGGTATGAGGGGATCCACTTCCATTTTTGCCGCGATCGCCCCGCGATCGATCTTGCGAGGAAACTGCCACGGAAGACTTCGCTGTCGAGATAGCGTGAAGACGCAGGAGGCACTGACGCATGTTCGTTGATGTCACCACTCCGTCGCGTACTAGTGCGGATCAGATTTCGAAGCCGCAAGAGCGAGCCGGTTTCGACATAGCGTTACACCTAGTGCTAGGTTAAACAGAACGCATCCTTCCTACCAACGAATGCTACAACTACATTATTTGTGATAGCCACCGTGCCGTCGACATGCATCTTAGAATGTGAATAGCGGGAGCCTCTCCACAACCCAGTACGTGTAATACAGTGCCGCGACTTGCTTTGACGGCGTCCCCAGCGTACTCCTGCTCACGATGGCCATGCCGAAATCACCGAACCAGAAGAGCCCGCAGCTGAGCAGGACCATCGCAACACCAAATGTCGCACAATTCTTGAACTTGGACATAAAGCATATCAAGATGCCGACCAAGGTTTTCAATCCAGTCAAGCCAATCCACACAAGTAGGACAATAAAGATGGCAGTACCGAAAAGGCTTCCGACATCGCCATCGCCTTCTTCGACTGTGGAGTGGTGTCAGTCTACCTTGCACGCAGATGAACTCAGCGCAACTTACAGGGAAACTCGTAAAAGGCATATATGGAGAAGCACGACACCACTACGAGAGGGATCCCCCAAAAGGATGTCGAATTACTCCAACCAGAATGTCCAACGCACATGCGATGTATGTGGATGATATCTATCAGAGCATGGAGGACAATTTGCATTCCCGCAAGTATGAGCAGGGGACGGGAGCCCTTTGTGCGAGCCATCGTAACGCCAGAAAGGATGATCGAGATGAGCGATGAGATTGTGACCACCGCGATATTCCAGCGTTCTTTTTCCAAAGCCATCCACGGGAGCAAAGGTCTTCTGCCGAAGAAGTGACAGAGAATCACGTAGAAGGTTAGGCCATGGGACACTGCGCCGAGGACTCCATACGGTATGCCGTAAACTTCGATGTGCTCTCTGAGGTTCTTCGCGTCTGTAGTTACGAGGTCGCGTGGCTCGGTGCTCGACATGTGGAGATCGGTCGGGAATGCGTCTGCCGCGAATGTAAGATAGACTCCGATGAGTGCCATGGTGAAGAGTTCGCGGTGTCGTATAGTCATCTTGGGAAAACTCGACTGTTTGTTGCCGAAGAAGAACTAGAAAAGCCCAAGATAGGATGATTTGGAGATGACTGCTAGAAAATGGGAGGAAGTAAGCACATATTTGAACTGCCATGGTGCTCTTTATGATATGCTGTATGGAATGGTCGCCGAATTGCCATCCCTCAATAGCACGACTTTCACCGAAGGCGCACCGCGCCCTGCACAACGTTCTACATTTGGGGATGAAGTCAAGGACGTTGTAGCACACCGTTCACATTAGCGAAAGCCTTCCGTTGCTTGGGAGTAATTTCCGGCCAATGGAAAAAGCCATTCGAGTCAGCCGCAGTTCTCAGCCTTGTAACAGCTACCGTCACTTGTTCAGCAGCCGCTCGGTATGTCTGCGGAGAATTTTACAATCTTGTCTGTACATGGGTGAAGCTGAAAACGGTTCGAATTGACGAGAGCTGGTCGCAGGAAGCGAGGTGTTGTCTTGGCTTTGGGGGCCGAAGCAGTACACTGACGAGGCTGTTGTTCGGTTCATGGGACCAGGAGAGACCGAAAGTTGCTTGAAGAAGTAGGGGATCGAGGGATATCAAGATGAATAGAGGACAGTAAAATGGTAGAGCTTTATGAGTAAGAGGAATGAAAGACAGGCTCAAGCTGTTCGTGTAGTGCGCCAGGTAAGGAAGGACCGAAAATAAAAAGGGAGGAGATCATCGGGATTGTCGCATGAGCTCTTGCAGGCACTGCTATCATTGCCAAGCAGCAATGTTCGTATTCCTTTCCGACTTCCCAAAGATATTGGGTATGAGCCCTGAGGGTGTGTCATGCGATAAAATGAGGCTCCTGCTCCGGGAGTAGCAGCGACGTGAGCGAATCTTGGTTCCAAGAAAAGACGTGGAAACTTTTTATTCGTTAGTGTCGTCGCCTTGACACATTGAAACATTCGGTTTACAAGTCTATGACTGTGATGTTAGTGTTAGAGTGCATGTTAGTCGCCCGCCTGTGGCAAGAGGTGAAGGTCCGTGCGATAGCCTAAGGAACTTCGGAAGGAAAGCACTATCGATACTCAAACACCAACAACCATGAGCTGCCACAATTGCGCCAGAACGACGCTGACCCTGTTCATCCGCTCCTTCGTAAACACCGAGCAAATCCTCGTTGCTCGACGACCGCTACTCCGTCCGCAACAATCGCGGTTCTCGACCGATGCGCGCCGACTACGCAAAGTAGGGCCTATAATACCCACCGCCGAACCACAAATAGCGGAACCAAAACAGGCCGAGATAGAAGATGCTCTCACGGGAGAGTTCGAACGAGAACGAAGGCGCGAGCGCCCAGCGTGGGCTGTACAAAAGGAAGCGCTGAAAGAGAAGCTGGGAGGCGAGGCATGGAGCCCGCGCAAGAAGTTGTCGCCCGACACGATGGAAGGCATACGGCATCTGCACAGCACACAACCCGATAAATTCACTACACCCGTCCTCGCGCAACACTTCAAAGTCTCGCCCGAAGCCATCCGCCGCATACTGAAGAGCAAGTGGCAACCCTCCGATGCAGAATACGAAGCGAGGATGGAGAGGTGGAACAAGCGCGGAGAGAGGATATGGTCCAACTTAGTAGAGATGGGCGTCAAGCCACCGAAGAAGTGGAGAGAGATGGGTGTTGGTCGGGCTGAGAATGGAGAGGCGCCCAGGTGGAAGTCAAGAGATCGGAATCAGGTGGATGTTAGGGACAGCGTCCACGACGACTTTAAGGACTATGTTCCGGACGAAGAGCTTATACCGACTGTCGGCAAGTCTGGTAGGTCGAAACCGACGACCAGCCGTGTGCCGCTATTTGAGAGACTATAAACGGAGGGTTTTGGCATGCGCAGGTTTCAATCTCAGAAATGTACATGACATACGAAAACCTCGTCTGAACGAATGTAACCGTTTTGGACTCACGGCTTCAACATGGACATTCGGCTACACAGCCTTGTGCAGCCTTGTCACAAGCAAACATGCGATCAAGGATCCTAACGACTGCAAGGCCCGGTTCATTTGCTCGAGCAATCAGAATCGCCCCAAATCTGCTCTCCACATAGCTAGCCTGTGTGTTTAGGGACCTGAAACTTCTGGTCGTCTCTCAGTCTTTCGATGATTTACATTCTCGGCCTTCCCAGCAAGCGATCTGTGTGTATTGGGTATAATCGATCCATATACAACTTCCAAACTCCATCACCACGCTCTTGTCATTGGTGTTCTTTCTGTCTTTCCATACACCTGAGCAAAATTCGACGATGTTGCATATGGCTGCTGGACAGCGAGGTCGCGCCTTGCCATAATGAGATGTTTGAACCTATTATAGTGGGGTGTTGCATGTCCTTGACTCCTTAGCATGGTTCACATAATACTCATCAAGCCACAAATCTGCTGTTGATAACGAGTGGTCAGGACTCCGAGTCTTCAACCATAATACTGGGAGGCATCAACAAGATATGGACAACTGCATGTCTCCACCTCCTCCAGACATCCCTGGCTTAGCTTATCTTGGCTGAGGCAATCCAATGCTTCGCGGCTCCTGTACACCAAATAAACAGATGGCGCAGGTGGATCTCGATCAGTGCTCTTTGCTTTCTGGAGACTACTATCTTCCAACCTCACTTAAGAACTAATCACGTCTCAAGGACACTGGACTTCATAACCTTCTGCAAAGCATTGAGTGCTATCAGCAATAGATGTTAGACTCTGGGCAGCAAGGGAAGAGGCGCAGCATCACCACGTCACCCTTCGGTAACAGCTCCGGCTGAGGAGGCTACTTGAGCTCCACAAGCCTCCGATTTCTGGATCGGCTACAGGGCGCGTGCAGGCCACAGCAGAAACGTTCACTGAACAGAGAGCCTGGCGGGGATGGTGTAGTGGGTGGTGGACCGGGCGCAAGGCCCGTGAGCTTCGACATGACAGCGAATATACGAAGCCTGCGATCTTCGAAACCATTACAGAGCGGTGGATGCAGACCACAGCAGACGCGCTCACCCAAAGGAGAGTCTGGCGAGGATGGTGTAGTGGGCGGTGGACCGGGCGCAAGGCGCAACACAAGCTCCGGGGGGTTCGGGAGCTCAAAGGAGGTCGATCGGCGTCGATCCTTTTATGGGTCTCATGTTTGGAGTAGCGTGGAAGTCTCGCTTCCATAAACCCTGCGCCGTTTACATGCGGGCAACGATGCGCTAAGTAATGCGACCATTTCTTTTAACTTTCACGTTGTACCGCCGCAAAGACCAGCCAATCACCCATCATACAAGCCGTTGGAAGGATGCAACGACGCCATTCACGTGATTGATGTAGCACTGATCCTGTTGAACCGCGCGCGCGCCTTCTCGTTTAAGCTCGTCCTGGACCGGTCAGGACGAGAGACCGTCTTGTGGATATAACCCAGAAAATGTACGTGCTCGAAGCCTGCGTCGCAATAAAAGGGATTGTCTCCCAGCAGGTCAAACAATGTCCACCCAAGCTCTGAACATCTCTACTCGAACCATCGTCAGCCATTCCTTTATATTACCACTACCATCACCCTGTCGTTACAATCAACATGGCATGCCCATACCCATACCTACTCTTCTTACTCGCGTTCCCAGCAAATGGCATCGCATTCCCAACGCTGCACACAATATTACATCGACAAGCGACCGTTTCCACCGAGCATCCATCGACCGTCTGGTCCAATGAGGTCATCTTCACGTTGATCGGCGTCTGTGTAGCTGTGGTCGGCATCTTGCTTGGACTGATCTCCTCGCCCCAGCTGCGGCAGTGGTTATGCAAGCCATTCAGATGTAAGTGACCAACATATCCAGCAGTACCAGCCTACTTCCTTGCTATGTAATACCACAGTCTGACATCTCGCTCGGTTAGACTTCTCGAAGACAAGAAGAATGGAACGATCGCGACAGCGTATGGACACCCGCCGACAGTTTCAAGAAGAGTACAACGAATACCTTGAGTTCAGGAACTTCCTCGAACTACGGGAAGGTATAGCCAGCCCCAGTCAATCTTGGTAACATTCGATCATATAGAAACATAAAGATGGGGCGTTGTAGTCGAAGGAGTTTCGTTTTCTTCCATGTCAGAACATCTATTTACGTCGTGTAGTCACTAGCCAAGCAACATAGTACCACCAAAAGCAACGAAGTGTGACCGAGGACACGCAGTTCTCTACACCTCGTACAACGTCTTTTCGTACCAAAAAGCTTAAACAAGTGAACTTTCTCGCGCACCGCCACACATTTCATTGGGATAAGATGACCAGCCACAGAGGAGGCCCTTTTCACTTTCACAACAAATATAGCTGTGTGTGTACGCGTACAAGTAATACATGCATTCACACAGCTGATACAACAAGAAAGTCGTTCACCCACCTCCCTTTCCCCAAGACATATTCCCTTGTTCCCGTTCATCTACTAAACATTGTTTGCTGTAGTTAACGACAATCAAAGCAACCACAAAGAGAAGGCTTCCAACAGCCCATTGCTAGTCAGTACAACTCTTCAACCACTACTCATCATGTCGTCTAACACCTCCACCGCACCTGCAGCACATTCTCACATCCAGTTTGGCGCTACTCCTCACCGAGAAACTATACCGCGATACCCTTCTTCTTATCAACATAGCACTCGTACCACTCACTCAGCTCACTCTACTCACTCCACCCAATCTGCAACTTCTCCAGCTGGAAACATGTCGCAGTCCTCATCATCAGCAAAACCAGCCCAAGACTTCACAGACATACTGCCACAACAGCAGCTGAAGTCCATGTCTGATCTCGACAAAGAAGAAGAAGCACGGCTGGCAAAGACACATCGCGCCAAGGCCGTGAAGATGGGTGTGGGGATCTGTCGGTGGGTTGGGAAGTTGGCTAGTACTAAGGCGAAGAATGAGGGTAGGGGAAAGAAGGACGAGGAAGCTAAGTAGAAGAGGAGGGGTCAGAACAGCAGAATGGTGTATGGATGAGAGGAAAGTGTTGAAATGCACATGTCCTTTATACCAACTTCGACTATCCAAGTAATATGTATATGTGGGATTGGCTTTTATATTTCATGAATTGAGTGACTTTGCATCGCGAGATGGTAACGGCAAGAGCAGGTGTCAAGTTTTTCCAAAAAGCCTGCGCAGTATATTGTACAGCGACCGTCCTTTTCGACAAAATAACCAGGCAAGGAGATGGTAACAGCAAAACAGGGTATGTGACGAAACCATTACAGATTCTCAAAAACAACACGACTTCTTCCTAAACCAGATATACACCGAAAGCAGAAAAGAAATACCTGCAACGACCGGGGAACTCGGGGTATATGTCGTAAAGTCATAAATTCGGTGGGCGCAATGCGAGCCCGTCATCTAGCAATGTGACAGACTAGTAGCGACAGGTGTAGTCGTAGCATGTTTTCTCATCTTCCCTAGTTCCACCTCGATCGCGGGTAATCATCGTCGTCGTACACCGATCGGGCCTGAGAGTCGAAAGATGCACCCATGCCATTGGTACCGCTTCGTTGGCGGGTGTGCCTCTTGTTATCAGATTCCCGGCGGCGATGGGGATCATCTGCGGGATTGTGCATGTTGGAAGCGTAGTAGTTGCTGGGGATATCGCGCACCGTGGGATCAGACTGAGTGCCGAAGTTGGAGAAGCTTGGGCTTCGCGGCCGGACGTTCGGGCCACGAGGGGGAGGTGGCTGCTGGTGGTAGTGAGCGTCCGTAGGAGGAGGACCCCACGGTCCCTGACCGGCATTCGATTGCGCGCGTCGACGCTTCTCGTTGGCGGAAGTATCAGAGTAGGTGCTGGAGCTCATGTCTTCGGTATAGGATTTTCCGCCACCAGGAGCGGCTGAGTAAGGCTTGCGCTCCCGCTCGATAGGTACGGATGTAGACATTGGCTCATCTTCAAAGTCCATTGGCCTCACTTCGGGCCTCGAGGAATATGGACTACGTTCGCGTTCAAGACTGGGCCCTGGGGGAGGGGCTTGGGTCTTGGGCGGCGGCGGTGGGAAGGTAGGTGCCTTACGAAGCGGCCCAACACCCTCAGCGGACAAGGCTGCAGCGCATCTTTGCTGCGCGTGTAGGTTCTCGATGGTCGGGAACATCCTACGAGGAAGTTCTTTCGGGAACCGTTCCTTCCGATCGTCTGCGTTGCTGATCGGCATGTCCAAGATGGCCTTTACTAATCGTTCGTACTCTGTGTCGGGATATGCCTGGATCATGGTCGTCATCCATTCCTGGAAGCCTTCGGGAGTAAGCGCAGGGATGTAAGGCGCTTCTGCGGGATGTTCTTGGATGAGATGGTGCTGGCATCGCATGTCGCGGTATACTTTGGAAAGAGCGGAATACGAGAGGTCTCCAAAGATGGCTGCATATATTAGCATGTGTTGAGAGCATGAGCATGCGCCTGCTTACTTTGCCATGGATAGATTTCATCTTTGAGCTTGACCTCCTCATAGAACTTGAGCATCTTGGCCGGGGAGATGACCAGACTGTGCTTGGGTTCGTAGTCTTCGATCTATATTGTCGTTAGCGCATGATCTCTCCGTCATCCTGAATACGCACCAAGTGCAGAGCCAGTCCACGCAAGAGCTGGCCAAGGCGAGGCAAAGGCTGACCGTCTGGCTCGAACAGTCGCTGCCACATCTTCTCGATCGGGGTATAGTCTTCGGTCATCATCCTGGGCGCGGGGCCCGGTCGCGCAGATGGCCGTTCTCGCTCTACTGGTGCGCTTCGCTCAGGACGCGGGGTAGGCAGGTCGCTATTGCCATCCAGCAGTGGGTCGCGATACAAAGGGTCGCGCTCGGGAGACTGCTGGCTTGGAAAGTCGGTGCGCTTTGGAGATGGCGGGGTGTACACGTCTCGAGGCGGAATCGAGTTGGATGTCGACACTGGCGAGGGCGGGACCCATTGCTGCGGGGAGACGGGAATGTTTTGTGCTTGTGTAGCACCAGCCATGCCGCTTGATTTGATCTCGTCCAAGACGGACCTCTTCACTTGCTCCGTAATCTGAGCAATGAGATCTGGGTCGACAACGCGCGCAGCATCAGACTTGTCGAAGGCATGTCCGATGGCATTCTTCAGTGGCTGCTGGATGGGCTGCGAGCCACTGTCGAAACTGCGGCGGTCCCAGGCAGGACTGGAGTCACGAGGCTGAGAGTCGGAGGCATTGGTGCCAGTGCGAGACTTGGGTCTTGTGCCATAGTCGGGGCTTCTCCCGCGGTCGTAGTATTGTTTGTCAAAGGGCGATACGTAGGAAGCGTGGTGAGGGTCGGGTTGGTCGCGGTAGGCCATGCTGGAGCCCAATGGCAGGCGCTCGGGAGCCCCTGCAGTATGACGTTGCGAGGTGAGAGTTGTCGAGTAGGCGACCGTTTGTGGAGCGCAGCGAATAGGTGCTGCTGCTATTGCAGAAATCCCATGCACGCGCGACAGTGACAGGTTGCTGGAGAGGACTAGCAAAATGGAGATGTGGGCACGGAAGAAAGAAGACGTTGGCAGAAAGGCTGTGGTGACAAACACGGCTCAGCCCGGTGGATTGCGGGCTTTTCGTTTTCTAAGGCAGCGATACCCTGGGCAGAGGGAGTGTGAGGAGGGCAACAAGCAGCAGGTCGGACAAGCGTGTCTTGAAGGGGGTTTGACTGGCTGTGAAAGGCCATGTTCTACGTGCAGTGCCGTCGACGTGCCGCACCGCAGGCTGGGTGCAGGGCGAGTGCTGCGTCATACGCAGGCCTGGGAATAGCAGGACGTCATCACGTCTATTTGCAGTCGACCCCAGCCGAGGGGCAGAGACGGGCAGGATCTTCAGGACAGGCAGAGGATCTTCAGGAGCAGAGGATTGGGGCATAGGATTGGGGGCACGATGAGCGCGGACTGGCGGTAATTATGTTTGTTTGGTTTAGTAGTCGTCATTTCTAGCGCACGTTGAGCGCGGTAGCGACAGCTGTCAGTGACGGCCATGTTCCGCTCGTTTGCATGCCTTTTGTTTCAACCACACGGCGCTGCCAGCTGCTGGCCACTGCGCGCAGGTCACGGCATGACAGTCAACCCATTCATCCCCGTCTACCTTATGAGAAACAGCGCAAAAGGGGTGCCGAGCCGGTGGCATGAGGACGCCTTATCAGACGGCCGGCTTATGCGCATCGGGGCGGTTACGGGCTCATACAAGAGGAGCCGAACACGACCTGTACTACAAATAAAGCAAGTTCAGACATAGCATTGATATTCGCACTGCACGTGTCTATATCCTAGACTAGCATGAATAATAAATTCTTGTTGCTCTCTATTGTGTATTGTAGTAGGTGATCTGTTCAAGTTCCCACAGTACGGTGCCGGTGGGGCGCGAGTGACGAGCAGTGAGGCGGCTGAAGTGAGACAGTGTGCGTGAGAACAGGCGCAGAACCAGTGAAGCAGCACAGCATGCGTAGGCGCCAGTTATCTTCATGTTGCCTGTCCACGCGTTGCAGCGGTCTGTAACGCGCCAGGCAGAGTCAGCAAACAGAAACACGAGGTCGAGCAGAATGGCAGATAGATGACAAGTGACAGGTACCGGGATGGATACAGGGCCTGCAACTATTTCCAGCTGGCGAGGCAGTCCCTGAACATCTTTGCGAGGCGGCCAAGATTATATTAAGTCGGTCTGCGGTGAGGCAGATGCGGGCTAGTCGCTAACGGCGCCGGAGCCCCATGCATACAAGCGCCCGCTGGCCCAACACGCGACGATCGACGGCTGCGTGCAAAGCAACGGGTGCATGAAGCTCAACACGCGTCTTTGATGAGGGCGCGGGAGGCTACTTGAGTGACTGTCGTGTGTCGCTGGGTGCGCTGATAGCGACAATGCCGTGTGGGCGCGCCGTCAGTGGCAGCGCCGAGTTGGGGCGCGTGCGATTGGCGGAGTGCCGTGACCCCAAACCCGCTAGCGTTTCAGGCTTGGAGCCATGGCAAAAGGTGTCTCCGCGCTCGCGCTGGCCCTCAGCAGACGACGGGATCATCCTCTGTTTCGAGCCCGCGTCTTGTTTCTGCCCTCGTCGACCTCTCCGAGCCAGCATCCCGGGCGCCCGTGTACGCCGCAATAAAGAAGCCCGAAACCCCCATTCCACAAAGACAAGGCCGTCCGCCCGCAACCCACCCCAACTCCACGACGCCGGAGACCCGCAGCCAACACCGCATCCTACCACACCCTACATTCCGCAGCGCCCTCTGTTTACGACCCTCTTCTATCCTGGCACGCGTAGCAACCATAATGCATATATGAGATAGCGTGAACAGACCGACCGACCGACGTACGACAACCGCCCTACCTCCTACCTAATTAGTCTACCACTCTTGAACATCGAACACCCGCACACATGGCCATGCTCGCCGCAAAGTCTCCGTATCCCGCGCCCTCGATGAGTGGGAGTGCCTCGCAGTCGTCCGCCCAATACAACGGCGGCCTCTCCGGCTACCGCAGCCATGCCTCAAATACACGGGCCGAGCAGTCCATGTTTGCTTCTCCCACCGAGTCAGAGTTCTCGGAGATATACGACGCTCCCGACGCCATCAGGTGAGCCTCACAGCTGCCAGCCACATGTCCATCACTAACATGGACAGACATTGGGACGAGGACAAAGTTGGTGACTGGCTGAAGCGCATCAACTGCGCCCAGTATGTCGACCTCTTCAAGCGTATGTCACCAAGCCCATCATGCTAGCGACCACTGACATCCCCAGACAACCACATCAACGGCGAGAACCTCATGGAGATGGACCAGACCCACCTCAAGGACATGGGCATCAAGAAGGTCGGCGACCGCGTCCGCATCGGCTCGCAAGCCAAGCAGCTGCGCAACAAGGAGTACAAGAAAGCCTCAAGACGCACATCAAATAGGCAATCGCTAGCCACGCTCGACAACGCCGCATACACTCCGCCATCCTCTGGCTCTCCCCGCCCGCTCTACTCTGCACGATCGAATCCTCCCGTCTCCAACTCGAATCCCGTCAGCTCGCGGACCGAGAAGCGCATGTCGAGACAGATCATGAACTCCGACCTGAGCAGCTTCGCATACGGTGCCAAACCTCCCTCGCGTCCCGCGTCTCCTCTTGTCGACCAAGAGACCCGGAACCTTCGGTCACAACGGCAGGGAGGAATGAACAGCCCCAAGGAGCTTGGCAACAAGACATACGGCGCGCATCCCCTCAGTGCTTCCAGCAGCTCCGTCAACATCGCTTCCCAGTTCTCGCGCAACCAACGCACTACACCCACCGAAACACCACAGACAGCCCGCTTCGCCCACCACGTTCGTGCGAGTCCTAGCGTGGACAGTGCCACCAACAGCGCCATCTTGCCACACGACAAGGCGCTAGTCCGTGTTATCTACGATGGCGGACGCACCTCAGTCGTGAACATCGAAGGCTGCAAGACGGCCGAGGAGGTCATGCTGAAGACCCTGACCAAGGGCCACCTCAACACCGCCCATGTCAAGAACTACTGCTTCTACATTCTCAACAGCCCAGAGCCAGACCCATCGCTATCTGAACGCTTGAGTGACATCGAGCTCTTCAGACTCGTCAAGGATGCCAACAGACACGAAAGAGGCCGGTTAATACTTCGCAAGGTTCACGCTGGTGAGCCGGATGAAGACCAACTGAAGGCTGCGGCTGGCATCTACGCGCAACAGAACTTCCAGCAGAGTTCCACCGTCTACGTACCGTCAAGCAACCGCAGCCAGATCAAGATTGAGAAGCTCACGGGCGAGTCGCTTGCTGCTGTCAGCTACCCTCTATCACCAACATCCGCGAGAGAACGAGAACGCCACATCAACTCAACAGCCCAGAATCTGGAAGGACCCTCTGATCCAAACAGGTCACCAGTCTTCCAAGCTCGTGCCCGGAAACTAAAGCAGTTCTACGGTGCTCGACCTCCCAGCGAGCTCATTACATCCGACCTGACCTCCTACTTCCCTGACGTCGGAAAAGATGAGATTGACAAGACCGTCCGCATGTCGATACGTCGCTCTCACCGACTCAGCCGCGCAGCCTCGCGTCTATCGATGGCATCCAACTTCAGCGTTGCTTCCAGCCTGAAGGATGCGCCGCCACTACCATCCATCGCCGACACTTGGCTCCAAGGTGGTGCTCAAGCCCGCCCACTTCGCCCACTTTCGGTCATGCGACTTGGTCTGCCCAACCAATCTGGGTACCGTGACTCTATGGCATCTTCTGTTCTGGAACCTCTAGACGAGGAGTCACCTCTCGAACCCAACCGAAAATCATATGTGTCGTTTGGTGGTGAATCGGATACCCTTGCCATTACAGACCCGGAGGGCAACACCACTCTACAATCCTACTTCGACGACGGGGGTAGCAGCCTTACGGGTAGCAGTAGCAGCAACACCGAGAACGGCGACTCACTCAACAAACGCCTTTCTGAGGCCATTGCTGAGGATGGCGAAGAGTCAGACGATGAACTGGCCGAGTATCTCGAACAGGACTCCTGGGACAACGTCAAGTACATGAAGGGAGCTCTCATCGGACAAGGTTCTTTCGGCAGCGTTTACCTTGCCCTACATGCCGTCACCGGTGAGCTCATGGCCGTCAAGCAGGTCGAGCTTCCTTCTGTAGCTGGCGCCTCCCAGATGGACAGCAGGAAGACAAACATGGTGGAAGCCCTGAAACACGAGATCGGCCTGCTACGAGAACTCAAGCACAAGAACATCGTGCAGTACCTTGGCTCCAACTCAGATGAGAGCCATCTCAACATTTTCCTCGAGTACGTCCCAGGTGGTTCCGTGGCAACCATGCTGGTGAACTACGGCCCGCTCGGCGAATCCCTCATCCAGAACTTCGTACGCCAGATTCTGACCGGTCTTTCGTACCTTCACTCCCGGGATATCATCCATCGCGACATCAAGGGTGCAAACATCCTCGTCGACAACAAGGGCTCAGTCAAGATTTCCGACTTCGGTATCTCCAAGCGCATTGAAGCCTCTACACTGGGTGGCGGCAAGAAGGGAGCTCAGCGCGTCTCCCTTCAAGGTTCAGTCTTCTGGATGGCACCAGAAGTCGTTCGACAGACAGCCTACACCCGCAAAGCCGATATCTGGTCGCTCGGCTGCCTGGTTGTCGAGATGTTTACGGGAAGCCACCCGCATCCCAACTGCACTCAACTGCAAGCCATCTTTAAGATCGGTGGTAGTGGTGATGCCAGCCCTACCATTCCAGACAACGCTGGCGACGATGCTCGAACCTTCCTGGCCCAGACCTTCCTCATCGATCACGAGAAGCGTCCCAGTGCTGACGAGCTTCTCGCCAGCCATTTCATAACTAATCAGGGTGCATAAATTTTCACATACGGCGCACAACATATTTCTAGCATGGAACGGAGAAGCATCATTGGGAATTTCGTGGTATATCCTGATCATCTAGTGGTCCCCAAGGTGTTCTGTTCTTTGGGAGTTTTTCCCTTTCTAACGCCCTTAACGCTTACATGCGCGAATGATTCTGTACTATACCACTTTTCGATACGCTTTTCTAGTAGAAGGAAAGGGAGGTGCTACGCAGCATGTGCATACGCTGCTGAACTTTTAATGGGTGCTTTGGATGGGGCGCAGACAGTTTGTACTATAGCTGTCTATTAGATCTATCTCGACCCCTTCACAACCACTATCTTCGTATACATATCAAACATTGCTCTAATCCAACGAGTTTGTCTCGACCCCACGTGCTGGCCACGATGACGCGCCTTCCACAATAAAGTTCAGTGGCTGAAGCTGCCACAGTCGCATCACCACAAGCTCTACCCCACTGTCCCAGACTCCATACACACAGGAACGCAAAATCCAAACCACCGACTGTATCACCAGGGAAAAAAACTTGTAGATCGACTGCACGCCTTGCTACATCCCAATCTCCGACCTAATCCACTTCTTATACGCCTAGCTTACTCATATGTGCAGCAACGGAACTTCGGACGTCTTGGCTCAACCCCACATCCGCGCTCACATGCATCCCGCCTGACGTAGTCTAGTCTGGTCCCTCGTTCCCAATCCACTTACAGCTTTGCCCCCCAATCGCGGGTGCGGGGTAAACTTCAGCTACGTGTGGTCACGCGTTTTAGCTGTTTGCCTCGGCTTCGGTTCTTTAGGTAGTTACCTTGGGTTTGTGGATACTTCGTGCTGACGCGTGTGTTTATCGTGAGGTACAGCTGGGCATGGATGGCGGTCCGAATGTGACAAGAGTGTTATTGGTCCGGTAGATGGGTGAGGTAGTTTGTGGGTGAGGGTTGTGCACTTTTTCCGTGTGCGTAACTTCGTATCTATTGTGTTGGAAGGCCGTAGACGGGGCTGGTGTGGGGTAGAGATAGGGTCGTTAGCTAAGGGAGAGTCAGGGTAGCTCGACGCGTTATGGAGCTTGGGTGTTGGTGCGGGGAAAGGTATATGTACTGGAGGTGTCTCTCGGGTTGCTTCAATCCGTCTTCAATTAACCCATCCTGACTGCTCCTTCCCCCTCCCCGAAGCGTCTCGTCCGAACTGTCTCTACATCGAGTGGTACACTACATCAACCGTCCAACATGTCCCTTCCCTCCAAATATAAAGCCGCCATCTACGATGCGCCCGGCTCTATCTCCACCAAAATCGTCGATCTCGACATGCCCGAGCCCGGCGCCGGCGAAGTCTTGATCAATCTCACACACTCTGGTGTCTGCCATTCCGATCTAGGCGTTATGATGAACTCGTGGAAAACATTACCTTTCCCCACACAAGCCGGACAAGTCGGTGGTCACGAGGGCGTAGGCAAGATCGTAAAGATGGGACCTGGAACCGAGAACTCGGCAGTCAAGATGGGAGATCGTGTGGGTATCAAATGGATGGCGGGTATTTGTGAGACATGCGAGGCTTGTAGGGCGGGTATGGACGCTTCGTGTTTCTCAGGAGTAAGTTTTACCTATACCTATGACCAACTTCTGGACTGCGATCACTAATTCGGGTAAACAGAAAGTATCAGGATACTACACACCAGGAACCTTCCAACAATACGTCCTCTCCCCCGCAAACTACGTCACGCCCATCCCCGCCGACCTCGACTCCGCAGCCGCGGCACCGCTTCTCTGCGCAGGTGTGACCGTCTACTCCGCGCTCCGCAAGACAAACGCCGAGTCAGGTGCTTGGGTCGTGATATCGGGTGCCGGAGGCGGACTAGGTCACTTGGCCGTGCAATTCAGTGCCAGGGGAATTGGCCACCGCGTTATCGGCATCGACCACTCTTCCAAGAAAGACATCGTCATGGAAAGCGGCGCTGAGCACTTCATCCCCGTAGACGGAACAGAGAACATGGTCGAAGCTGTTCAAGCACTCACAAACGGTCTCGGCGCTCACTCCGTCGTTGTCTGCACAGCGAACAACATGGCCTACGCCCAATCTGTAGACCTACTTCGTTTCGGTGGCCGCGTTGTGTGTGTAGGTATCCCCGAGGGTGACGTCGTACCCATCAAGAGTGCGAACCCTGGTGTCATGGTCGCCAAAGCGCTGCAGATTGTTGGTTCTGCGGTAGGATCAAGGAAGGAGGCGATTGAGACGATGGAGTTTGCGGCGAGGGGTATTGTTAAGACGCATTTCAGGACGGAGAAGATGGATAAACTTTCGGATATCTTCAATGAGATGCATGCGGGCAAGCTGCAGGGTAGGGTTGTGTTGGATATGACGGCATAGGGTGGACGATTGGATTCGTGTTGAGAGAACCAGAAGTATACGGCAGTGTCATTGAATGTCATCAACTTTACGAACTGCTCAACTGCTCGTGTTCGGTAGTAGCTTTTGTAACACCTATATCTTCCGTCTAGCGTCTAACAGTTGAACTTAGTAGCCTCGAGTTATGGCTATCTATTCATCTTCCTAAATTATCCCAGTGGGATACATGAAGCAGTGTACCACGCCCGTTGAGCACCTCAATCTATGCTGCGTGCACAATCTGCAGCCACATTCATGAAAGTAATTCAATAAAAAACCGTGCTGCCAACTTATGTTCGCTTCAGAGACCAGGATCGGTGCGTTGAACAAATCGTGGAGGGAGGAGGCTGCTGTTGGACCGTCGCAGAACGCGTGTTGTTGTTGTTTGAACTGGCTAAGTCAGCGTCCTGTTAAAAGGCATGACAAGATCAGTACGACATACCTGCACCGCGTCTCGTCTGTCCCTCTCAAGATATTCCGTCCAGTCTTCTCCACCTCCTGTGGTGAACCTTTCATACCGTACCTTGACGTCTGCGCCATCATCCCTCGCACGACGGTATACCGATCCTACCATCTCATACAGATTACGTTTGATACTAGGTTCATGCAGTATCCCTCCAGGACCTGCTATCGGAGCAAGGAAGCAAAGCTCCAGCACAACAGTATGATTTGTGTAATTGAGCGTCTCCAACCCTTCTAGGCGATCAAGATACATTGCGCTTGTTGAAGGTACGTCGAGTGTGACATGTTCTGAATAGCTTGCTATTTGAGCTCTGCTCACACCCGTTGCAACGTCTTCGGCATCGTGAAAGGCGGCGTTGCTGCGAAGGTACACACGTAGATGGCGGACAAGATCGCGGAAGTATACCCCCGGCCGGATCTCGGTATTCAGTAGCTGTTTAACGTTTAGACTGGTTCTGGAGCCGCGGAAGTAGAAGGGCGTTTTGCGAAGCGCTAGGTTCTGGAATTCAGTACTGACTGATGAACCCATCACAGCGACGGAGAAACAGTAGTCATGCATGAACGGATTGAGCTCTTCGCGCATGGCTTTCGCATGCTCGCTCGCTCCAGCGCTGCCAGATTGCAATCTTCCGTTCACGATCTCGACCTTGGGATGTTCCAGTCTTGGGATGACTATCGGCTTGCTGATGTCGAAGACATGCTCGTAGATATTCTCACGGACCTCCAACGGAAGCGAAGCGTGAATCTCGCTGAGGAGCGGCGCGAGAAGCTGACCGGAGCATTGTTCAAGGTCGGCCTTGATTTGACTTGGCGGTATCAGCGACCACTTCTACGACCATAGACAAACCAGACTCACTTCGTGAAGACGCCTTTCCAATCTTGCAGCACGTTGAGCTTTTCCGATCTGGTGATGCGGGGGACCTTGATTTCATCGGCGATCCTGAGAGGTCAGTGGTAAGCCTTTGAGACAGGCTAAGGCCCATACCGCTCTTGAATTTGCTTGAGCAATCTGCTCTTCCTGAGTCTAGTCAGTAGCGTGTCTAGAAATTGCAATACGGTTGATATACTTCAGGATCGTGCGCTGCCATTGCTCTGTGCACTGGTTGGCATCCATATCTCGCTAAATGTCAATCTCCCGCCGTTGGATCTAGAGCGATCGCTAGCGTTAGTAGCGCTGGGTTGCGAAAGAAGAGATGAAGATTCAAACTTTTTCGACATCACGATGATTCTGGATCAGATACGCGGTCTCCGTTACTAGCGCAGAATACAAAGAGGGGTTCCAGCTCTGTGCGCAACGTTACACAGCGTGTAGCGTGTTGTCTTCCTCCAATAGACTATGTGTTGACTACCCGAAATGTGGGAGCGGAATACAAGACTCTCTATGCCAACCTTTGAATGTTAGCAGCCTTGACACGTTCTCACACTATCAAAGCCAGCAAGTACGACCTCCAAGCAACGGGTCGCTACGACATATAAGCGGTTGGATTGATGCCCTCTTATCTCCTTACGCGTTACAAGGCCAAGCTGACAGAAGATCTGAGAAAGGTTCCGATGATACGAGCCGAAACCACCGTCACGGATGTGACCGGCAATCAAACGATACGCAACAGGGTCGCAATCACGGACCCTCGATCATGTGCGGACTAAGAGTTGATCGGGGCACTACATGTGCGATGTCGAAGTCCGTGTGGGCCGTAGTGTGTATCACCGCGCCGGACGCCCACTCCTATTCGCATGCGCACGCCTTACACGAAGGGTCTGGAGGGGCCAGGTTTCTCCAGAGGTCTCTGATCATTCTGCTTCGGTTGAAGATATTCTGTGTAGCCAACAGCCTCACCCTGGTAAGGCCAGCACAGCTCCTTGCAGTGCGACGTCAGCGACGTCATGGTCACAGCTAGAGCGAACCTTGGATCACCGCTAGTCGTCCAAGGACCAGGCAGATGCAAATGATCAGTGATGTTGGGGTCGAGAAGCTGAAACGAGATGGAGTTCGATGCACGGTGCCGTGGGGTTTCGACATACATGAGGTGTGCCTGGTGCATCAATAAGGCGCAGTGCTTATAGAGTAGTTCGAGGCGGACGTCGTGTCCGGCACAATGGCCCCAAATTAGTGCGGCACCAGGGCTGAGCAAGCAGTCGCGCCGCAAATAGCACGGCCCCAGCGCCAAAACACAACAACCTTGGATGTCTCTGATTGCTCCCCACTGCTATGCCTCACTACAACGCATCCTTGTGATAACGTTTATTGCGCAATGAGGAGCCGTACATGTCCCGGGGGCGTGCGTCATTGGGTTTTCGCCCGCCTGCCCACCCATGCTGTCCTGTCCGCCCACTCGGAGTTGGCCTCCATCTCATCTCACTCAGCTCAGCTTTCGCCGGGCGCTGCATGCATCTTCTGTGCGGAACGCCACGGCCGGGCTATTCATGGAGCTCGGTGGTGTCTAGCAGTGCCTTAGGTTATGATTATCTTGGCTTCGGACGATATACAGTCCATGCCCTGCCACCATGCCCGAGTCACGGCTTCGATGGGAGATCCCTTATCCAACTACTCACCCTCAGCAACTCCAGACTGCTACTCGTACATTTTCTGCAGCCTAATACGTCACTAATCGACCCGCTCAAGCCCACCTGCCCATGTTGACACATTGCTCTGAGTGATCAGCCTCACCTGGCGCACTGAAGAGAAGGATGTCAGCTTTACTTAAGCTAAAGCCGAAAAAGTCAGCTACCATCTTACGCGCAGTTCCAGAAAGTACTAAAGACGATGCGGCTCTCCCCTCTCACAATCACAACACAGCGACCGAGGGTCGCAGGGACGGCAATGACGGCAACCGACCGTCGTCAGCAGGTTTGACCGTACCGTTGCCTTCAAGATCAACATCTATCTGGGGTAGGAGACGGAAGAGCATTGCTTCGGCAGTGGTCGCAACGGGAGCCAGTAATACTGCAGGTGGACTGTCGGCATCAAGCCACGCATCGCTTGTAGGCACCATCGGCACATATAAGCACGGCAAAATCCAATGGCGAAAGAAGAATCGCAAAACGGTCACTAAGCACAAGAAGAACATTCCGAGCGGGGCCAGACATCCGGCTGCGAAGCCTAAGATACAAGTGGTAATCCCTTGTGGAAAGCCACTGCCCGCTCTTCCATTCCTCGAAACGGGCCCTACCGATCTCGAAAGCCACCACGAGGTCTCGCCTCCGTCAGCAAGCCACCATCGCATACGAGATTCCATTGTATCTCCACTTGCGCATCCGCAAACACAGCACACAATCCGCCAAACCGCTCCAGTGAATACGCGATACACACCGAACCAATTCAAGAGTAGCTTCGAGTCTAACAGTTCGTGTAACGAGTCGCAAGATAGCGATGCTTCATCACTGCACAGCAACCACTCTTCAGAGACTAGCGTGGAGGTCGATAAATCTCCGACACAAGGAAGCACCTGCCAACCTTCAGCGCATCTTCCGAGTGGCCAGACCCTGGCGCCTAGAGGTACTCTACATGCTCGCTCTGAGCTCACCCTATCTTTCAACGGGAGCCAATCCCATGCACCGCCGTCGATAGCGCCCCGAGAATACATCCACCCGTCCTCTAGCGATGAGAATCTCCCCTTCCAACCAACTTGTGCTCTCCATGTAGCTCAGAGCAAGCCACGATTGAACCGAAGGTCCTCAAAGCGGAGCGGTCCGCGGCAGAACTTAGCCGCGGATGCAAGTATGGGCATGATCAACGAGGCGAAACCCTCAGGAACTGAAGCGTTTCCAATCCCTCCACGTGCGTCCAGCCCTACGTTGAGCGAGGCTGAGTTCGACCTGCACGCTCAACTGGCTTCTTCGTTTGGCAGCAACAGCGATCCTCGCATGCTTGCCCAGGATGGGACGCCCCTTGCAGAACGCAACCCTTCCTGGAGGGGCATGCGTCAGGCGTCAGCTGGAGACGGGAAGCTTATTGATACTACAGGCCAGCCCCGAAGAGATTTCGCTAATGCTGTACTGCCTGATAATCCTCCTCCGGCTGTCCCGCGTAAATCCAGCAGGCGGCGATTGGCAGCCAGGACGACTGTTGAAGTCAACCGTCTACCGCGAGACCATATCGCTTCACAGCTGAAGCGAAAGTCCTTTCGCACGAGCAGAACATTGACACTTATGATTCCGCAATACAAGCGTTCCAGTGTGGACCTGGTGTTTTCTCCGCGAGCTGTTTCTACCAAAACCACCAAACCACCCATTACGTCTGACGGAGCTGAGAAAGTCATACTCAACATCTTCCAACATCTAGATCACTTCAACGATCTTTTCGCCGCAGCCTCCATCAACCGAGGCTTCTATCGTGTGTTCAAACGTCATGAACTCGATCTCATCAAATCTACCTTGCAAAAGATGTCACCACCAGCCTGGGAGTTTAGAGAGATCGCCTTTCCTGGACACGAACTTCTACTTGCAGCAGACCTTGAGACGACACGACCTGCAGAGGAGTACACCCCAACTTCATATCTCAAGCTCCAGAAGCGAGACATCCAAGTCATCCGCACAATCAAGTTGGAGATTATGGAGAAATGCCAGTCCTTCGTACGACCAGAGATATCAGCTGCGCTCATGAGCGCCTGCCCAGCCGAGTCTGCTAGGGTTGACGATGCGTTATGGCGCATATGGACATTCTGTAAGCTATTTGGCTCGGGAAAAGGACGTGAGGAGGACATTGTTGCGCAGATGGACTGGCTCAATGGTGGTATGCTTGTCCATCAGGCGACCTGCACCTTCAGCATGATGAGCACAGACCTCATGAGCGACACATTGGTCGGTGCACCTGAGTGCTTCGGGCAAGGGAACGAAGGCGGCCTTACCGCCGAGCAACTCTTCGACATGATGGAACTATGGACCTGTCTTTCCGTCCTGCTACAAAACTTCGAAGGGCGCACAGTTCAAGCCCGACAAGCCGGTATTTACGACAACACCGACATTCGTGGTGGCGATATTGATGGCGAGGAGATGATGCTTGGTTCGTCTATCCGCTGCATAATCATGGATCTTGCTAACCAGACCAGACGAATGGATCTACCACCTCCTCACCTTTGGCCTTGATACTGTTCTCAAGCTCACTGGCCCGTTCCACCCCTCGGATCCCAAAGCCTTTGTTATTGCGGCGGAGAACGGATGGGTCAACTGGAAGCCTCCTGTGCTTGACGGTACACGACAATACTTCCTCAAAGAAGCAGCCCGACGCGTCTACGAAGACAAGATTGCGCATACCTATGCTAAGATCTCAATCCGCGACGTGCAGCGCCAACAGTCCAAGATACGTATTCAGAAACACATTGACGAACTCAAGGATCGCAAAAGGAATGGTGAGCAACGACCAATGGTTCTCAGGGAAAGACCCATGTCAGACTGGGATACTGTGATTCGAAACTTGACACGCCCTCCTCTACCACCACAAGGCCCGGGAAAGGACATCATCACTCATGTTCCGGCACTGAGATCATCTTCTGTGGAAGACATACCGACATCTGTGCCTCTTCCTAGATCGAGGTCGACATCCAGCAGAACAGCTTCACCACCTCGGCGAACTGTGGCTCAGCCTTTGCTCCCATCACCGCCCCCCTCCACAGTTCCTAGTAACCATGATCGACATAGCATTTCGTCAATCCTAGCACCTATCAGGGAACGGACACCCTCACCGCCACGTCGAACGGTTGCTCAGCCCCTTCTACCATCTCCCTCGGTCACAACAGTCCAGAGCAACCGCGATCTATACACCATGGGCAGTGTATCAAGCGCAAGCTCTCCACCCCGCCGCATGTTTGCTCAGCCGCTTCTGCCGACACCCTCCGCTTCCACGGCGACAAACAGTCGTGATTGGCATCGCTACAGCACAGGCACATCTATGCCTTCTATCCTCGAGGATCCATTACATCATCCTCTGTCCGAACCACCCGGACCGCCTCACCCCGCATTCCGCCCTCATCCCATGTCAATGCCTTACCGTGGCCGCCACATGCGTCAGAGTAGTAGTCAGTCATCTGCCGGAAGCTCCACTCCCAGAGGTGGAGCCCTCCAACAGCACGAACAACAACACCACATCTATGGATCTCGGAGTCATGAGAACACGGCCGATAAGGCCATATGGCGGATTGTCGAGATGGGTTTCACAGCCGAGCAGGCCCGAGAGGCGCTAAGGTTAACCGATCTGGGAGACGGACTGAGGGTCGACCGAGCGGTGGAATTGCTGCTTAGTCGGCAGACATGAATGAGCTGGTGTTTGCAGAGTCGGAAGGATTCCGCTCGAGACAGATAATTTCCTTTTGTGGTAGGCGTTGCGATTTTGTCCTTCATTACAGCGCGTGCAAGATACCCCATCCTTTCGTTTGTGCATCTTATCATCAACAGTCTACAGTCGTTCAATGTATATTTTTACCTTTGCAGAACGGTCGGCGACCACAACCCACTTTGACATTATCATCTAACGGAATTCAACGGTTGAAGCCGCTGATGAGTCGTGGAAATTACCCGAAAGGGGACGGGACGGTATCCAATTTTAATTTCGCGGCCCCTCGACCCCAACGCTAATTCGGGATGACCCTAGCTCGATGGTTTGCCTTAATCGTATCACGATCAGGCAGTGCAAGGAAAGAAGTGGGAGCTTCGTTCGTGTATTTCCGCTCAGATCGCTCCTCAGACTCTTCTCTTCCCGCTTCTCTCCACCTTAACATTCGTCTCGTCGACAGTGACAAAAACAACTTTTGCGGAATACAGTCCGCATACTCGATGCCCGGCATGTTGTCGCAAGCGTCGATATCTGCAACATTTCTCCTCCTAGCGTCGCTCCCGTCCAGCACGCCCACCTGCTTCCTCCCCAACGGCACCGCGCACCAGGACGAAGGAACTTCGCGCTGTTCTTCCATATCTGGCTCCCCGCTCTACAACACATGCTGCCAAACGCAATGGCCGAATCCACCGGGCGGCGATGTTATAAACGGCCCTACGGCGGATGAATGCATGCCGAACGGGCTGTGTCAGAACAGAGGCTTCAGCAGCGCACCTGGCCAAGAGGCAGAGCCGTGGACGCACTTCTACCGGGTTTACTGTGCGAATGCGAACTGGGAGGGTTGCTTGGATGTCTGCAGAGACGGGGTATGTTGCTTTTCCCCGTTTGTGGCTATGCATGTGGCTGGGTGCCTGGTTTCAGAAAGCTAACAAGCGACTAGAATCTAGCAGACTCCGTCTCACAATTGACGCCTTGCGACGGAACAGCCAAATCAGAGTACTGGTGTTGTGGAGACAGCAACGCGTGCTGTTCGGCCTCCGCTGATGCGCTGGTATCGAAGAGAATCAGGATTCCAAAGGAACTTGGAGGCGACCAAGTAGCTTCTGCGAGTGCGGGGCTGGCATCGCCAAGTGCTGGACCGGCTTCCTCACGTGTGGGCACAGCGTCTTCGATCGGGAGCACGATAACTAGGAGTGGGGCACCGGTAGCGACAGGGACGGGAACGGGCGAGGAACCCACGCCATCGTCCGACGCAGCGAACCTATCCGGCCAGAACGAAGAGCAGAAAGATGAGGGCAAATCGAACTCGGGACGCAACATCGGTATCGGCGTAGGTGTTGGCGCTGGAGTTGGTGCTCTGCTAGGTATTGCAGTGACCATTCTACTGCGAAGACGGAAGTCAAAGCAGAAGACTCGGGAGATCGAGAATGAGATCGCGGAAGAGAGGCAGAAGCAGGATTTAGCCAAAGGGTACCACCACGTGGCTGAGATGCCGCATCAGGAACCGGTATGTCGAAATGCTAACGCGGCAAGGGGTGTTGAGCTAACGTTGAGATAGGTGTACGAGCTTCACGATGGGAACAGAGCTGATCTGGAGTTGGATGGGGCGAACAAGGCGCAGTCGTCCATGTATCGTTAATCCGCTGTTGGGCTCTTTCGAGTGGATGCTCTAGCTGATTACGATATGGCCGTCGGGCCAGGTACATACCATTGGGGAAGTAATGAATGCTCATACAGACCACATCATCTTCCCGTTGTACCTCTCTTGGTGCTCTCTCTCTTCTCCAACGTTGCTTTTACTCCGTCTTCGATTTCCTAGACTGTTGGTCTTCCTTGACAGCTTCCATGAATGCGCTGGCTGCGATACCGCAAGTTCCTGTCACGCTTGAGCCTACAGCAATCGCCTGGACGATTGCAAGCCCATACCGTCCCATTGCGGCACTCGTAAGGATAGCGAAAGCGCTACCCGCAGCGATGGGAGCGACGCCTGCTTGGAATGCAGAAGCCATGGAGCCTAGCTCATGTGTTAAAAGTCGGTCCGGAGATATGATCAGTGATCCATACGTACCAGCAGCGATGCCGATGGGTGTGAAGCCCACAAGGCCTAGCATGGCCGGTGTGACAGCAAGGGCGATGGGGCCCGAAGCGATACATGCCAGCAACGTGGAGAACAATTTGGGGTTGTCAAGAATCCATGCTTTGAGCCTCTCGCTGAACCCCGTGAGATCTCTTGGTGAACTCAATGTTCGGGATAGCCGCCTGACCAATGTCATGGAGGATGTCGCCGCTGCTTAGCTTCTCCCAGACGTCGCCGGCTGTAGTACCAAGATGGTTCGCCATGTCTTCCCCGAACTTTGTAATGAACTTCCAGTCATACTCTTCGTTCATGTATCCATCTGGGACCTGCGGCAGGGTGTGCAGACCTTGTTTGCCGCTGTTGTAGGCTGCTCGGGCAAGTATCATAGCATGCTTTGAGACACTGCCGGCGATTGGGGCAGCGTGCTTGCCGGCCTCTTTACTGAGCTTCTCTAGATGGGTTTTGGCGTCTGAGGCGACTGGGCTAGCACGCTTTGCTACCTCTTGGCCGAAGGCGCTACCGTGTGTCCATGCCTTGTCCGCAGCAGATGCTACATGTCGCGCCGCCTCTGGTCCGTAGGTGTCGGCAAGTCTTCGCGCGTCTTCAAGCAATCCCATCTTGTCGGAGATTGTGATTTGGCTTGTGTTTGTGGTGTCGCGCACAGTGTTCTCAGTGTTGCTGAATGATAGGGATCATTGTTTGCACTAGCGTGGGATAGGTGAATGCGGAGGTGCTGCTGTGTGACACCACGACATGCGGGGTCCACGTATGAACACCATTGCTGACGAGACTGCAGTCTCAATAGCTTGTACCAGCCGCAGAGGCCAGAGGTTTCAGTGACTCAATACTGTTTATCGAGGATTGTTTGCATAACGTTGATGAAGTTGCTACGGAATAGTGAATGCACTACTCGCATAAAAGAAGTAAGAAACCTGGCATACTAGACATATGACAAGGTTGAGTCGTACGACAAGTCTCGTTCATATATGGTCCATTCAATCTCCCATTGGCCAAGTTCACCATCGATCGTTATGAAACATTGGGGTGAATCGTGCCCGATGAGGCATGAACGGTGCCTAGCAATTGTTGTTGGAGGTTCGCGACTGAGGCTCTGTCTTGCTGGTGCAACGACGAAAGCCAACTCAAGGCCAGAGAGCTCTTTCGGGCCACTGCTGCCGTATATATAGAGCACCGTTGTATACAACATGGAATGCAGTTGCTCGTGGAGGCGATAAGATTAGAGACGCGGAAATGACCGACCCGGGTCCACGTTCTAGAAGCTTGGCACGGGCCCGTTGGACAGGACTTGGAACCTGGAGGCGAGCGGACCGATATAGCGTCATAGACAACGGCCTTTAGATGATGGCGTGGATAATGCAAACGAGTTGCGAGTGTTTGATTGATGTAGGCGCGTCGTGTAGGCGCAGTGGCGCGCTGCTAACAGGAATGTGAGTGCCTGGCGCGAGAGGTGCAGGTGATGCAGGGCCACTCAGGTGGGGCGATAGGTGGACGTCATCCGCGGATTCGTCTGATCGGCCTGGATGATGTGCGGGACAGGGACCGGCAGCGGCCTCGCACCAACCATCGAGACGTGCGCGCCTGTCAGTGCAGGGATGACTGCCATGTTTGACGTGCATGTGTGCAGCCTGTGTCGCGCCCAGCCTGCTGAGCTTTGTTGACGTCCCCTTATCCCCTTATAATGTCCGCCGCCGGTATGCCTCGCCCGCCTGCTGCAGGCCGCCACGATGCTGCGACGACTGCACCACGACATGGTTGACGAGAATGCCGGAAAGCTGCTGCGGAAGGACAGCAAGAGGCAGCGCGTCCTCAAGTTCTTCAGGGCTTTCAAGCAGAAGCAAACACAGCGCCAGGGTGAAGTCGCTGTCCCCGTATGTCACCTGCTCCTTCTCTTTGGTGTTATCGTCACGATACTCGTATGATGATCAAGAAGCTGATAGCAAACTTCCCGACAAAGGCACCGCCCAAGCACGATAACACTGCCCCGCAATCAGCCCCTCCACAAACACTCGATGTGATACCCCAAGAGGAACCGAGTGCCGCAGTCGACCATGAGAGCATGGCGCCCGTAGAAGAACCAGAGCCAGATCGCGTACCTACACCACCGCAAGAAACCAAGGAGGACAAGGTGGAGACTCTTGGTGAGGGCCAGCTTCGTACGCTCTTTGCTGGGGCCCCGCAGTTTGGCATCGCCAGGACAGGCAGTCGCTACTTACCGACCGTCACTCATCCTTGGAACGCCGATGCTGTGCTCAAGGAAGCAACCGATACAATTACACTTGCCGAGCCCGCTTTCTCAGCCGCGACCCTACACGAACATCCATCCAAGACCCGACAGCTACCCGAGACTTCGAAACAGTACAATGGTTATCAGGTGGACGTGGTGGAGATGCCGAGCATGGTCAGTGCCCAGGGTGTCGAACCAGGGACTGTTGGTTTCTCGCATTTCCTCGAGCTACCAAGGTCTGACACGCTGGCCAGTGAGCTGGACCCGTCTCAGTCCCGTCAAGACTCCGCTGAGTCGGCCAGAAATAAGGACGTCATGCAGGCAACTCCTGAGCGACTGGGTATCCGTTCGGTGGACTTGAACTTGATATACGACCGCTTGGCTGAGTTCCAGGACATGTACGAGGCATTCCAAGACAGCCCCGAGCCCATGACAATCCTCAACAACCAAAGCTCTGGAGATCTGTACGCGAATCTATTCACCAAGTTCCTTACCCCTCCGGGCTACGACGACTCTACCGAAGACCCTACAGGCTTGCAGACACAAATCGTGGCCCTACTCAGGGTATTGGGACTCAAGGGTGTCTGGTACGACTTCAGCCTTGTCGAATGGAGGATAAGGCTTGGCCAAATACTGTGGAGTGAACCCGAGCCAGCTTCCGAGCATGATCATCAAACGCTATGGACAGAGCGGGAGATACTATTACTGCAGATCACCTTGGCTTGCGAGTTGCTGCTTCGACTGGATGCCTTCACGAATGCAGATGCGACCGACGCTGAGATCCGACTTCGGATTGACGCAAAGGATATCGAAGGGTTTCTCAAGATCAAGACGAGGAAGGTTGACTGGGATTTGGTGCTCGCACGGAGATTTCTCGACAACGTCGTCATCATGAGAGGCAACGATGCCCCAGTCTCACCCAAACCCAAACTACGTGGACTAATGTCATTGCTAAGCCAAGGCGCTCACGCCCAGATACCGCAGTCAGACCTCATCATACTTCCACAACATCAAGCCAGACAGCTTTCTGGGCTTCTTCACTTTGCGAAGACGCTGCAATGGCCTAGCCTTGACGTGGTCTCGGCGGACTTAGCTCGGAAGCTTGGAGAGCAAGACAAGATCGAGGAACCCACACCATCATCGCCCAGCGGGAGGTTGCTCGACATGGCTACCCCTTCCGGCATCAGTGTCTACGGCACGCCATTGCAAACACCCCTCGCTTCCGGTCAACAACTGGACAGCTACTTCGGCCACATCGGGAAGCCCGCTCTGAATCGCAACAACTCTCGTGCCTTACGCATGCCACTTTCTCCCGTGTCGACCATCTCGGAAAACGATGCCACGTCCAGCTACAATATTGGAGGGTGGCTGAGTCGGTCTTATCTGACCGGTCTTGTGCTCCCCGGAGAAGCCATCTCACACTTCCTCGTGTCAACCTTGCTTGAGAACGATAGCAACGCTATTGCCAACCTGGGAGAATCAGCAAACTTGTACGGCGGATTCACCTTTGGCAACAGAACCTTTTGGAGCAAAGCTTCTGTTGTTGGGCGTATTCTGGCGTGTGCCAAAGGCTCCACAGAGTGTATGGGCTGGATCTCATGTCCAAAGCTGCCCGACAGCCCTGCCGACCGTTGGTACTCGATTCACAGCGAATTGCTTCCGCACGAGAACCGGTTACGACCAAGAGACGGTTCTGACACAGTCGCCGAAGAGTCAGCTATCGCGCCAGTCACTTCTCTAGCTTCATTGAGGTCCGAGGACTTTGTTCTTCCTCAGGATCCTGATTCGTACCTGGCTCCCTCCTTGGTCTTCTCGCAGTGGGAATTGGTCCCAATCAACACGGACCTCATCGACGGCGACAGCTTGACAGGGCCGCCAACCGAAAGCGACATTCACGCCCCATCCATGACATTCGTCTCCAGAGGAGACGTAGTGAGCCATACCATCACTCTAACATACGATGTTCAATTTGTTACCTCTTTCCCTTGCACTACCGCAGCGTCTGCGCCTCCCTCATTCACGCATCGCCCCAAGGTTTTGAGGCGCTCTGGTACCGGAACCATCTCGAGGTCTTCTTCAAAACACAGTGTAACCCTATCACGCCGCAACAGCCACGGATTTGAGCCGCTCCTATCACATCCCCCAGACGCCGCAGATATTGCGCCAAAGCGGATGTACGAAGCATCTGCCGGACCAGAAGTCGAGACGCTTGCGACTAGCAGCAAGCCCATGAACGCACATCCTCTACACCAGTCGTACTCGTACAAGATCGTGCCAGTCACCGATGTTCTGGAATCTGACTTCTTACTGCCGTTCGAGCTTCACACGTCCAAGTCTACGGAGCGCCTACTTGATCTGTCGCGGAGCAACGACAGCGACACAGCGGAGACAATCAAAAATAATAAGAAGGCTGTGTTGGTACTAGATGCCAGGGCTTCGTCTGATCTTCAGCTGCTCGCACGAGCCTGGTGTGCGGAAAAGGGCCTTCATGCGATCGTGAGTCGTGTAGGAAGGACTTGTTTGGCTTGCTCCATTCGCGAGGCCAGATGTTTAGGCATCCACATTGTGATCAGAGTTTAGGTTGCCGCGTGACTACTTGGTCATTCACGCCAGCACTGGAGTTTTTGCTACATTTCTCAAATTGTCACATTGTCCTCCGGGCAGGGAGTTGGGGGTTTAATTTTGCTACAGGCCATTATTGCGGGCGCGCATACAAGATACCCACATTGTGAATGAATACTACTGTTACTCTCCATTGAGCATGTGCCATGATCCGTTGCCACGTCCTTTACTCGTTTGAGAATCGCGCAAGACAAAAATACCGTGTACCCACTATCTACGCGCGTTTGCAATCAGCCGCCGCATTCACTCCGAGACCGCATATCTCGTATTTCGATGACAACTGTGCGATTGCAGAGGCTGTGTGTTTGCCTATCCTGAGCTCAATTAGCCAGATCAGCGGCGCTCACAGCCACGTGCTGCTAGCCGAGGGGGCGGGCTGTGTGTCTGTGGGTGGCCTGGCGTGCCTGATCTCACGCGAAGCGCGTTTGAACTTCGCGGGTCGAAAATCAAAAACTTCGAACACCGCTCACCAAGGCTCTTATCACTTTCGAATCTATATCGACGACGTGTCAATCATCACAATCTTACTTTGTTTCTGCTGTTCGACAAGATACATCATCGAACCCTGACTTACAAGCTCACCTGGTCCCTTCTTACATCATCCTTCCTTCCTCCTTCGTTCAGCACCGACCCTCTACCACCGAAACTCCTCCAGCAGTCGCCACTCTCTCCCCGCTTTCAAGATGAATTACGCCCCAGTGAACCCCGAGACAGAGGAGTTCACACCTGCGCACGACGAGCCGAAAGATTGCTGCACACGGTGTATCCAGCGGATCGATTGCACGTTGGCAGGCCCTTGGTGCATCGAATCAATCATTGCGTGTTTTGCGAGTATGGGAAGTTGTTTTGGCGATGCGTGTAGTAATTGCGGAGACTGCTGTGGTGAATGCTGTGCTGGGTGTTGCAAGGCATTCACCTGATGCAGAAACATGGGAAGAGAGGAGAAAGAGGAAGACCCCGAAGAAGTTTGCGGTATTTATCATTCAACAAACCCGCTCTTGTTGGGGTATCGACCTGAACTACTGGAGTCGTGAGTGGTTCGTTAGGGGTCTATGGGTCATCGCAGAACCAGAATATGGCGAACCGAAGTCTGGCAGAGCGCATGTGAAAGAGAACGATGACTGAGAAAAAGGTGGGAGCGCGCCTGGAGGGCTTCGCACGCTGGATGAACGCGATTGCCTTCGACGCATGTCAACACGCCGACACGACAGAAAGCACTCGCCATTGCGACTTCCACAGAGACAGAGCACGTGCAAAATGCCATGCTGACGGTCTTTGACCTTCAAAGTGGCATCTGCTATAGTCTTCCATCACAACCTTCCGCTCATCAGCCATCGCCTCTATCGCTACAGCACTATCGCTATCATTTGTTGGCATCGGGGTTCAACGGCAACATCATCAAAGGTATGCAGAGCATGACCTAATTCGGGCCTGTTCTAATGTGATGCAGCAGTCATTTCATCTTATCCTCACCACCGGCATCCAGTCATCAGAGGCAGCACTTGAAGTATTCGCGCTTTGCTTTTTCTCCGCAAAAACATCCACAGCAGGTGCACCTACCTTTCCAAACACATACCATACAGAATACGGGTCAATCGACATCCCAATCATGCCTGGGAACGCAGGTCGGCGAGCTCGCCATATGCGCGGCTGTGGTAGATTCTATATAGACCGTAGGATATGTCCTAACTGTGGAGCGACGGTATACCAATTCTCCAGACACGCAGTTCAGACTTGTAGGACTTGTAAATACAACTTTATCTGGAACCGTGAGCCAGAAGTCGTACCAGCGAAACCTCCTGCTCCACGTCCTCTCGGTCAGTTTGACTCAACTTTGACGTGCCGTATCTGGGCTGATTGAGACTAGGCCGCGGACTCGTACGCGTGTTGAGCGATATAGAAGATGGCGATGAATCTCATAATTCAGATGACGAAAGCCTGAGACCTAGGAACAGTATCACGACTGATGAGGGTTCTTTCAAAGGTCGCTCGAGTCCGAAGACCGAATCCAGAGACGACAGCGTCGTCAGTCTACTCAAAAACTGGGCACCATACACCTCCAAATCAGGCCAGGCAGACGATACACATCTGCCAGCAATTCCTCCAGTCAGCCTCGACTCGCTCAGCACAGTCCGCCATTCTCGACAGGAACTCTTCGTTCCACCTCCACGATCCCGCATACACGTTCCAAGCAGATTCCGAAGGTACACCAACCGCATCAGAAGGGAACCCGTGGCACCTAGTCCGTCCGTGGTGACCGCCGATGCTGTCAAGAGAGTACCTCGTATGGTCATGGTCAGACAAGCCTTCTGTCTCAATTTCATGCTCGAGGCACGGGCACGCGATCCACCCAGACATGGCGGATCTCTCAGACACCCATCTCCTGTGATCGAGCCGCGTGATCCTGACGGCGTGGTTCTGCAGCACTGCGCTGATCTTTATCATGCTCTTTTGCCGCTTGAAGGGTGGGAGAGAGATGGAGTGGTCGAGGAATGTCGAGCGGTTGAAGAGCGAGATGTTGAACGAGACCTAGAGATGGAACTACTCAGCATCTTCAGCCCCGACGCGCTGTTCGAAGTCAGGGATGCTGATGAAGTTGCTCTCCTACAGCCCGAGCAGTCCAGTGTCGATGGCAGCAATGAGGATGGGGAGGTTGCGCATTGCGGGGAGGAGAAATCTCTCCGCGATCTCATGCGGGAATTTTCTTGCTACACGTTCATGCGTAATCTGGGTGCTGGGCTGAAGAACAAGGTACGCAAGTGGAGGAGATAAGACAGGATGCAACAACAGCTCTAGGCTGGACATGTGCGTGTGCGCGCTGCTGTCATTCGGTCTGTCGGACACATTGTACTCTAGCAATGCGTTGAATACTACAGATGTCGACTCTGAGAAAGAGCATGCTCCTGACCCGACATGTCTATCGCTCAGTGGAGAGTCATGGTTAGCATGCAAGACAGACCATAGAGCTATAAAAAAATCTGAACACGCGAAACTTTCGAATGCTGAAGGATTCTGATCGTTGTTTGTTTGCTACGTAAAGCAAAGGAATCATTGTCATAATAACACGCTGGTGCATATGCTCCAACATGATTCCGTAGTAGATATACATCCAGCTCGTTCAATCCTCCCATCTGCCCGCACCCAACGCCTAGCTTTCCAGCCGGGGAATCCACTTTCCAACCTCTCAACCCTATCTTCACCCGTTCGTAATTTACTTCAGAGTCTTCTCAGCCTTCTTCTCCGCCTTCTCAGCAGTGTGCTTAACATCCAGCATCTCACCCTTGGCCTGACCCTCAGTGTTCTCCAGACTCTTGTTGTACATGTAAATGCGACCGACTTGTGTGGCACCGACGCAGAAGACGAGGAAGTTGACACCAGCCAGCGCGACGTTTTTGGGGCGGATGACGAAGCACCAGCGCGTCCAGATGGCGCCTGTGCACATGAGAGCGAAGTTCTGGGTGAAGGAGAGGGATTCGGCGGGGCGGGAGAAGTCGGAGGCGCCGGCGAGGACCATGCCCCATTTCATTACTGGGGCCCTGTTGGGGTGTTAGCATTTGTGCGATGGCTTGGGTGGGGTGGGGTGGGTTTTGGAGGCGGGTGTTTGCTGCTGCGGATGCGGATGCGCTTCGGAGAGTGCGGGGAGCTGGCAGCGCATTGCGGGTGGGCATGGAGGTGGTGTCGAGGCAGCATACCAGAAGTGGACTGTCTTGGGACCGATGGGGCTGTTCCAGAACTTCTGGAAGCCAGCGGGCTCAGCGCCCGCCGTGGAGGCATGTCGGCGGGCATTTGCGCGTTGGAAGAAGGGTCGGAAGGAGCTGAAGATGCGGGAGCCGGGGCGGAACGACATGATGGCGAGCTGTGTCCTGGACTCTCGAAGTCGGCGATTCGAGTGGAGCAGGAATTGGGGCGTCGAGAGCGAGGTCGAGGCCTTGGCGAGTGTCGTGTGCGAGGGCCGTCGCGATGTCGGGCTCAAGCACGAGATGATAAATCCGGGACTATCGATGGGGGTGCTCCGACTGCTCTAGGCCCGTTTGGGCAAGGCGTGCGTCTGGCAGCTTGACGAACATTGAATGTCGCTGCCGGCCCAGTGACGACAGTCACCCATTGATACCCCCGCACACCAGTACCGGTCCCTACCATGGCGTCAAAAGCATTCGCAAACGGCCTCAAGGAGCTGAGGTTCCTGTTCTGCCAGACCAGCGAGCACAGCGCCGCGACAAGGTATGCGACAACCGAGTGAAGGAGCGCAACCCAACGCGCACGCCATTGCACAAGAGCAGGATAGACAGGACAGGCAGGATAGAGCGAACCGCGCTGACCGACTGGACAGGAATTTCCTCATGCGAAGCTACCCCGCCATGAAGAAGGCCAACCCATCCATCCCCATTATGATCCGCGAAGCCAGCAACACCCAGCCCACCGTTTATGCGCGATTCGGTGCGTCACACTCACCACGGACATACGAGAGCACTGCTAACAATCTGGGGTAGACTTCGGAAAGGAGCGGAAGCTGTCACTGAAGGGCCTGGACGACAAGGCCATCGAACAACAAGTCACAGAGCTGGTACAGAAGGGCGCATGAATACATACTGGGAAGGAGGACGAGTGAAGAAGACAAGAGTCGCAGGTGAAGACGAACAGGCATACAAACAGCTCAAGAGAGCACAGCATAATAGCTCTGTATAGCCCGAATTGACCGTCTTCGAGAGTTCATTTCTCTTTCACCTCGACTTTCAAATTCCCCATTCACCATCACCATCCCATCTTTTGCGTAGCATATAAACCGCTCAACCGCCTCCCATCTTCCTATTTCCTCAGCCGCCAGAACCTCTTTTGCAGAACACATCCCCTCCACATCTCACAAACATTCTGCCAAACATCACCGAGACTACTACATATACTAATATGTCTTCCCAGACCAACCTCCCAGGTCACCACGAGGCCGACATCGTCGCCACCGAGCTCGACATCTTCACGGCCAGCGACGTGAGTACCTCCCGGCCTCTCTGTCATTTTCGTTTCAGCACTGACAAAGTTACTTGTATAGCACCCCGCTCTCGCCGCCGGCCCCGCCGCTGATGCGCTCAGGCGTATCGAGCAGCAGTACCAGCACCTCGTCGAGCTGCTGATGCAAGAGAAGTCGGCTGCGGCCGCCCGGATCGAAGATCTGGAGACCACCAACGGCGCCCTGCTGAAAATACTCGGCAAGAAAATGGCAGATGAGGTGAACGGCATCTTTGTGCAGACGCACATTGTGCCCGACAAGCGGGTTGTGCTTCGTCCTGGAGAGGAACTCTGGTCTGGCATCTTCAAAGATGTTTGAAGATGGGTTGGGTGGTTTGGTACTATTCTGATTCCCCGTCTTGTTTCCTCTTCCCCCTCCGAGTTTTTGTCTTTTGTGATTTTTGTTAGATAGATATTTCCCTTCTGGCATCAAATTCCATCGCGTGGTGTGCCGCATTTCATGTCTTCTTGGTGCGTGTACAGTGGTGTCTTCGTGATTCTCTGATTTTGACGTTGTGAATGCAACATGTTCTACATGCTTACATATAAAACAATACCTCAAAGTACCGCATACATCTTCCAGAGTAGCAACAACAGGCTCAATCTCAGAGCCATTGTAGCCCTCTCAGTATCACTTGTTCGGCGTCTTCCGTCGCATAAATCCCTCGACTCCCATCACGCCCACCTGAGAACCTAGCATCATGTCCGCCTCAATGACATGTAAGCCCCAACAAGCCGGCTTCTTCAGCCGGTTTCGTCGCAACGACTCCGTCATAAGCTCACCGACAGGCTCTGCGACGCCTTCCCTGGCGCCCTCTCTCGCATCCTTGAATCAGGACAACGACAACCTGGCTGCGACCAACACTCGCCTACAAAACCGCAACCAAGAGTTGATGCAGCAGTCTGAACTCAACCAATTGCTCTTCCAGCAAACTTCTGAAGAGCTCACAGCGAAGGAGAGCGAACTTGTGAAGCTGAAAGAGAGGTTTCGCGACAATGCTGAAGCTACGAATGAGACTATCCAAGTTCTTGGAGAGCAGCTCCAGACTCTAACCGAGCAACTGGCAGAATCGCAGGACACGGGTGCTGAGCGTGAGGCCCCGCGATTCGAGCAACTAGACGGATCACAAGACACCGCGACCGATCGTCATGCTCAATTAGCTGATATAGACGAGCAGCAACACCAACTCTCCCTGGAAGCTGCCCATGTGCAGTCCCCGGTCCAAGAAGACGTCGACGACTTGATCTGGGCTAAGCTACAGGACAAGAATAAGACCATCCATTTCCTGCGTTGTCGACAGGCCAAGTCTGATAAGCGCATCAAGAAGCTGCAGGAGCGTTTGGAGGTTGAGCAGAATTTAGGGAGGGACTGGGTTGAGACTATCATGATGGTTAATATGAAGGTTAGGGCGAGGGCGAAGGTGGGGGACGATGCTGATGCTGGGGTGTAGATGTGGGTGATACGGCTTAATGGTATGGTGTGGTGATTGGCATATAGTAGTCGGACTAGGAGATGTTTACATAATGCACTGTACATTTCTCGCAGTGTTTCAGATCTATTCTTCGTCCAAATCTTCGCCTATTAGTTCTTCGTTATTTGTGCTCTTCTCTCTACCTCCCCTCAACGCTAGCTTCCACCAAAGCCCCGCTTGTCCATGCTGCAATGCCCGTAGCACACTTCACAGTAACACCCTCGACGTCAGTCCGCTGCGCCTCCTATTCACTTCCCAACAAGATGACTCCGACGTGTCACGTAAGGCGAAAGACGCCACCAATGTATCGCGTAGTCACATGATCCGTCATGTACTGCTGTTGGGTCAATCCTTGTTCCGTGATGGACGCCACCAATAATGCTCCTCAGGCACATCACATATCAAATCCTGTGTCGCTGTTGAGTCGCTCAAAAACTACAATAGCGTGGTCGACTAGGTTGATGCCTGTTGGTGTTGGTGTTTCGTGGCACACGTAGTGGGCTGTCAGGCGCCTGTCTTTGTTGTGTCATCGCCCGCCTTTGGTCTCCGAGACTCCGAAACAGAATGTACCTGCATATATGGCTAATGCCGAGATGTATGTTGCCGCCGTCTTTGTGCTCATTCGGCTCTTTTGCCGAGTAGGTGCGCAGATGATCTGCATGCTGCAGGGCATTCCGAACGAAGTAAGAATTGACGACGGGTACTGTATCCATGGAAGATTATTTGCCTCGTTTGCCTTGTATGAATGGTCTCAATAACCTGGCCATGACGCGTGTGCCTTAGGTGGCAGTGTAACTGGATCGGTTGAGCTGGCTTGCTTGCTTGGGGTGCTAAGACCCTTGTTTGATGTGTGAATGTTTCGTGGCGAGATACAATCGGAGGCCACTGATCTGTGTGTTCAGGGAAAGTGTCTCGAATTGCGATAGCGTCATGCGGTATCTTCAGTCCGCTCTTCCGTCATACCTACTGTCTGGCGCTTGGTCGTCGCGGCAGTCAAGCGAGAATACCGAAAGCATCCAACGTTACATCGGCCGAGCTGTACCTTGTTTGCGCAACGACCCAATACTCGACCCTGGCGGCGCATGCCTGGTCAGCATGATCACGGGATCATGGTAGCTCTATCGCTCATGTAGACGCCCGCTGAGCATCGGACGGCTGCAGCTTACTAGCTTCCTTGGGTGGAGGACTGACATGGATGACGACGACTTGGAATGCAAGCCACAGACGGGACCTTGCGGTAGGATGTGATAAGTCGCATAATCGACGTACTGAGCCAACTCTAGTTGCATTAGATGTGTCTGCAAGTTCTATCATCGGTCTTCCAAGCATGGATCATGCGTTCTGTAGCACCTCTGCGCTGTAAGGCGGTTGGCTGCTCTGACAGCAGGCACTACAGTCTGTGGCTGCTATCTGACAGCCCGTGTATTCATGACTATAGTACTGTAGCCTATAACGACGTGCCTTAATTTCGAAAAGTTTATCAACATGCAAGCCACCTCGAGGGGAATACGTAGTGTATGTCGTGCGCGCACGTTGATACTGGCCGCCCGGGTGACGCATGTGCGATGGTTTGAGCGCACAAGACCGGTGAACTCGATTGGGCCGTTTTGAAACGAAGTACAGTCGTTGATATCTGAGAGTTGGTGGACTGACTTCTTATCGCCAAAAGGATGGCTCAGTGTGATGCGAATGAAGGTCCATTGGAGTAAGGTCGATATGTATTACGGCAATATGCTGGAAGCATTGAGTGTCTTGATGCCGTGCTGAGGCGTCAGATATGAGTCCTCCGATTGGGCTTTTTGGTCCGAGATTGAATGCCGCTTGAGCCTGATTCTAAACATTGTTGAGCGATATGGCTAGTTTCGCACCTTGTACCTCGCAACGCCAACTCCAAAAACAGGCATTACGAAGCAAACCCAACCTTGAACTGCGAACATTAAGTTTCCAAAGTGATAACAACATATGTAAGATCTGTTGGAATGGCTGGTGAATGCAGAAACATGACTGGAGGCATGGTTGTGGTTCAACCGAGGAGGACCTCCCATTCCCACTCTTTCATGACGCTCAACCAATGCAAGCGGCTTTTGACTGTTACTCCCGAGTTCTGGGAGTCTGTGGTACCAGACGGTATCGGCATCCCGTACGGTGTTTCTCGTGAACCGAAGTCGCGATCGGGGTCGTAATCATCGGGATAGGCGTCGTTCTCGCAAATAATGGATGCGTCTGATGAGAAGCTGTCGCTGCGCAAGTGCTCCATATCCATGGTTGTATGCTCAAGCGCATGATTGTCGCGTCGGTTCCAGACTTCCTTCGTAACTTCCAAACATCGCTCTATGATCCCCAATTTCATTCTGGTAGACATCATAGACCAGCGATCTTTGACCCATTCCCGTTCATCCGGCTCAGTCATCTCACAGCCAGCAGCCATCAGAGGATAGATGTGCACGATGATCGAGCGTGAGCGTGGATGAACGGTGGCCAAGGCGCACAGTACTTTGTTTGCGAGCACGCCGGGTGGCTGGGAAGGAACCTCAGGTACGGCTTGGTGAAGATAGAGCAGTGTTGCGTATTGATAAGCGATCGCAGTCTTGATAGCATCTTGCGGACTTGTTGTCTCATCTTCTGGTTCTTCAATGTGAGAAGGCGGGGTCCATTCCTCGAGTTGAGATTTCAATTGCACTGCTTGCGATATGATGGTGGGTCCGTTGCTATCGGATCTCCGCACTTTCCTCACCAGATTGGCGACCCGACCAATGATGGGGAAGAGCGTGTGCGCGCAGCCCATCAACGGGTCAAGAGTAGAGTCGGTGTCTCCAGCAGCATATATGCTTTCTCTCACATTGTCGACATCGTATGCGTCGTCTTCGTCAGCAGAAGTAAGGCGAGCAAGAACGTCCATGTAAATCCAAGTGTTGCAAAGAAACTTCAGCCGAGCCCATTCTTCGCCTTGCTTTGGCATGAGACGATGGTTCATGAGTGCTTGATTGATCAAGATCTTAGCTCCTTTGATGTGGTTGATGCCGGTACTGATATGCTGGTCCCAAGATTCGGCAAAGGCCAGAACAAGTGTAGTCGATATAGCTGCGTCGACACGCATGTTTTGAAGTCCAGCAGCCAATGCATGTACGGCGCTCCGCATATGATCTATACCCTGTATGCGCAAAGTAGGCATATCTCTTGCCTGATGGAAGGAGGTCATCGATGCGATGGCATGATAGAGTGCGGGACAATCCCTCGTTAGAGGCCAGATGAGAGTCCGCCATGGGTTCTCTGTAGGCCCGTCCTTCAATGACAGTACACCGCACGTGTCCCTATGATAACGCCGTGTGAGTGACTCCGCCGATGTCATAGGCAACTGCAACTGGGCCGGGATCTTGAAGTCGGGAGAATTTGAGGAAGAGCCTGATGAGCTTGGTGTCGCGGGCGATGGTAGCCACATCACGCAAGCTGCAGACTCATCAATTTTATCGCGTACAACTTCTTCATCGACATCGTCATCCAATGGCGCTGGCGGCGTCATACCAGAGGGCTGATAGAAAGCCTCATGCTGAGACACAAAGGAAGAGTACTCCTCTGGTGGCACATTTAGATCTGTTCCTGGGAGTAGGAGGTCTACTATTCGGGGAGATTGGCCTGACGAAAGGCTTGAGTCAGTATTCGTATTGGCCCGTGCAGTAGTCGTACTTTCGGCTCCAACAATGCCAAATGGCTCAAAAGAACCTGGCGCATATGACTCCACTGGTGATATTGACTGAGAGATGATGAATGGCGATGTCGTCGGGACAGTGAACAAGTTTCCCATAGGTGCCAAGGGAGGATGTGGAAAGGCTGCTTGTATGGGCGGACCATGCGTGAAAGGGTATGAGTGTTGGTGCGGCGGATAGTATACCCCAGGGTGGGGCGGGTTTCCGAAGGTGCATTGGTAGTCCTGGAGACCGTACTGTCCCTGGAATTGCGAAGACACAGCTGTTGGCGTTTGGAGGGTCGGGCCTAAGCCTGTCAGATGCGTATCAGTATGCCTGTGTCAAGACTAACCTTGACGTGGATTGATGGGCGCTTTGCTCGTAGTATTCAACTCGTCGTAGTGCTTCCATTTGTAATCTTTGGCGTAACCGCCGCATGTTATTGCACGTCTCTCGCATTGCTTGCATGAAGGGTGTCTTTCGTCACATTTCAAGCGCTTCGCCTTGCAGGAAACGCATCCTATACAGAGATCAGTGTAGTCCCAGGTGGAAACAAGTCGAGTGACGCTTATCATGTGAGCGATAAGAGTTGACGCAGAGGGAGCATACCATTACGGCTCTTGGACTGCTTCCTCTTGGTGACGCCAGAGGTATCGGAAGCTTTGGTTGCCTTCTTCTTCGCGGAACATGATGCAGATGACGCCTGCTTAGCGGGCTTGACGTCGATCGGAGCAGTCTCGGATGATCTCAGCACGGATGAGGATGACGAAACAGTGATAGCCTCAGCCATCTGCCGCGGAAGGTGCGAGCGTTCGGTCGCTGGGCGAACTTGTCGGCGGCCCGAGATATCATATGCAAAACAACAATTGACTAGCTACGCAGAAGCGAGAAGAATCACCGGAGGTATGGTAGATAAGCAGGAAGGCAGCGGTATCTAAAGTGGAGAAGAAGCTGGGGAGATGCACGGCTAGTCATTAGCGCCTTACCTATCGGGTTCGCGAATCACGCGTGGGGTCCGGTTGCAGCATCTTTCTTCACTCTGCGCAATCGCGAATTTTCTTCTTCGAGGTCTTGTACTCAGTGATATGCGGCGGTAGCTACTCGAGTCCAGTATATTGTACGACGGCTGACAGTTAGTATTAGCCGTTGGCTGGGATTGTGGTGCAGGCCCCCTCATCGACGCTATCCGCATTCGGAACCCTTGCAGCCGGCCGTGAACCGCTCCACGAACGGCTCAGCCTTGTTTCGGGAGCAACGCAAAGCCGTGGGAGATCCCGTGAAGCATGTATCAGGAACATGCTCGCTTTGGGAACTCTACGTCAGTGAGTCTAGACCAGGCCTACTTGGAGCTGGCCTCTTTTGGTTGCACTGCGCACAGAAGACACAAACAGTAGGAGGCTAAGCTTTTTCGTATCTCTCCAGGGCTATGTCGTCCTTCACAAGACGGAGATATGTCGTGTAGGTCTCAAGCGACATGCAGTGCCCCAGCGTCTTCACACTCTTCCGTCACCATCTGAGCCCACAGCCAGACTCTATTGATCTGGTGGCGAGGATTCTACCTCTCCTTTGTCCTCGATCTTGTAGGTAACATCGTCGATGGTCACTTCCTTCTTGCCTTCCTTCATGGCTTTGATAAGACCAGGAGCTGTAGCAGCGACAGCAACCCCGGTAGCCGTGCCCGCAGCGACGCCGTTGACAAGTATAGCGCCAGCGCCTCCCGCTGCTGCGCTTTGGAGAACAGCAAAGGTACTCCCAGCTGCAACAATCCCAATGCCGGCCTGTGCGCCGGCTGCGGTAGATCCTGGGAGACATGTCAGTCAATTACACAGCATATGGTTCCTGATCGGCATTTGAGGGAGCTTACCAGCTGCAACACCCGCGGCCGTGAAGCCCACCATATGCAGAGCACCATGTGCTGCCGCGATACCGAGAGGAGCAGCGACAACACAAGCGATGATGCCTGCAGTCTCTCCTGGATGCTCTTCAATCCACTGCTTGGTGTGCTCTGCGGCGATACCGATCTGCTTCCCAGCCTCTTGACCAAAGGCGTCCACATGTTTCCACGCTTCTTCAAGAGCAGGTCCGATCTGTTCCGCTGCGTCGTGTCCAAATGCTTCGACATGCCCGTACGTCTCTTTAGCGGCATCGCCGATCTGCTTTCCAGCTTCTTGTCCAAACTCATCGAGACCCTTGCCAGCTTCTTCCGCAGCACCACCGATTTGCTTGCCAGCTTTCTGACCAAAAGCGTCGAGATTTTCACCAGCGTCATTCGCGGCTCCGCCGATGTGCTTCCCTGCTTCCTGGCCAAATTGATCAAGGTTCTTGCCAGCCTCATCCGCAGCGCCACCCATTTGCTTTCCCGCTTCTTGACCAAAGCCGTCCATTGCCTTCCAGGCGTCGTTGAAGAAAGACATGGTAATTGATCGATTGAAGAACTGGAAGTGTATGTATTGTGCTGAGTTCAGTATCGAGAGGAAGTTCCTGCGAAAGCGTGAGATGAGTGAGGTCAATACGGAAAAAGGTGCACGCGTGAAAAAGGAAGAAGCCGACGCGGGGCGGTATGGTGGTGAGGCGAGTCTTTTGTTATTTGTGCGACGCAAAGGGTCGGCTTGACAAGCGCAGGGATGAGAAGACGCATGCATGCAGTCGTGCGATTGGATGGACCGGACAGGTGGGTGCATAATAACTCCCTGCCATATGTAGAATTACAAACAGTAAAGTACAGCTACGATTACATCGACAGAATGTACATGTGACGTCATATAAAAGCCGCGCAGTGTGCAAACGCCAGAACCGTGAAGACGCCTAGAAAACCAAACGATGCGAAAGCCGAAAAGGGTATCTCCTCTCGTAGTCCTACAGTCAATAGTAGCTCAACCCCGAAGCCCTCACTTTCTTCTTCCCTTTCTTCTTCTTAGCCGGCGTAGGACTAACCACATTACTGCGCCCACCTAGCCTCTCCTTCCTCTTCTCCTCGCCACCATTCATACCCGCCATCTTACTCGCACCGCCCGTCATGAAGTCACCATAGGCGCTCTCGGCATATAGCGCAGGCGTCGTAGTACCGCTAGGGAACCACTCGCTGCCTTCTTCCCATGCGATACCAGCAGCGTTCGCCGCGCGTACGCCTTCAATGTAGGCTTCCATCCTGCTGCGCTCATCGTCGTTTTCGAGACCACAGCCGCATCCGCAGCCGACTACGCATTCGCCGTCGTCCATGCCGATCTCGTCGTCCATGCACTCCATGTGTGCGACGTGTCCGCATGAAGGGCAGAGATGGAAAAGACCGGAGACGCGGATCCAGCAGATACTGCAACTGTACACGGGGTCTGTTTTGGTGGGCTTGGAGGATGTAGTGGTGATATTGGTGCGCGAGCGTCCGTCACGCCATGATGAACCGGCTGAGACGGTTGATGTGCCTCGTGAGAGGCTGGGTCGGCTCGCTCTGCTGGGTGGGGGTTGTAGTCGATTCTGTCCAGGCGACGTGTCTAGGCCGGCAACGCTCTCGTCTAGCTCCTTCGTTGGGGTTGGAACGGGTATTGAAAGTTGGAGATACTGCTCTGTTGGAATGAGTGTGTTGAAAGACGGTAGACCCTCTTCTGATATACCGCCAGATATCGTTCCAGGTTGGAACTCCATTGCTTCGGGGTTAAAGGAGAAGTGGTGAGGTGATGCGCCCGGTGTGCGCTTCATCTGCGATGTGGTAGGTGTTGGAGGAACCAGCGTTGATGAAGCTCGAGATAGATGTCTCGAGGTCTTTTCATCGCCGCTTTCGTCGGCGGATGTCTTTAGTGCGAGCGATACTGAGCCATGTTTGAGGCCGGTACGAGGAGCTTCAGCTGGGAAGTATGACACAAGGCCATTGAACTTCAGCACTTCGGCCCGTATGCTGATCAAACCCCAGCGGCTCAGCATCTCAGCATACTGCTCGCGCCAAGCCCGATGTAACCAGTCTTTACTTGTGTCTAGCAGTGGTCTACTGAAACATGCCTCATCATCGAACTGATCTTGATTCTTGAGCGTGACCTTGATGCCTCCTCTGTTACTGACACCATCTTTAGGTTTGTCAGACGGGCCACTTTCTTTTGAGTTCGCTAGTCTGTCGCCACCGTCATCCTCGACTCTCTCGTAGTCTGAATCTGAATCCTCTATGTAGTTGACATTGACTTGCTCTGACTGTCCGAAGCTTGCTCGCTTGCCGTGCTTTGAGCGTGAGGTTGAGAGATTGTTTTGATCATGGGAGTCGCTTCCATAGAATGTGGTTGTGCCCCAAGTAACACCACTGGTGGGTGCTGAAGTTGAGAGATCGTCCATGCGTGACCTCACTGGAGGTGAAGAGGACATTGCGTTTGCAAAAGGACGCGACAATGCGGCAACAGCACTTGCGAAATTCGCAGCGGAGCTTTTTTTATGCGCCGTGTGACTTTGCTCTGGCGATGTTCCGTATGGTGTGTGATTAGCCGTCTGCGCACTCCTCATTGTAGACGCCCTGGACAAGGCGGGAGGCGTGTTACCAGTAGAGTATGGCGTAACAGATTCGGAGCTGACATGGTCGCTACCCCACGGGCCATTTGAGCTTCCATGACTGCCGTACGTATCGAAATTCTTGGCCAGTCTTTGCCAAGCAAACTCGTTGGCCGGCGTTGCAAAACGCGATTGCGATGGCGTAGATGGAACAGAAATTGTAGGCTGGAACAAACTCCACGCAGCATCCACTGAAGGGAAGTAGTCCAATGAAAACGCTGGTGCTTCCATGGACATAGGCAGCTGGGATTGTCGCATCTTGGCCATGGCTGAAGTGACACCTTCGCGAGCAGCCGGTTCTGCAAAGATACACGACAGCATAGCAAGCATCTGGGTATCTGCTAGGCGTTCGAAGTGGTCGAACAGTGATGGTATCAACCACGTGACGACAATGTGATGTCCCCATTTCACGCGAGCTTTGAGCTTAGGATTGGCCACGGGATCTGCCTCGTCGAATTGTAGGTCCAGCCCACTATCCTTGCGTTTGATTCTCCTAAGAGCTCTTCGGGCGAGTACAAGAACTTGGTCCCTCCGGTACTTTTGAGGTAATATTTCCAAGGGCACCTCATTACTCAATATCAGTTTGCAAAGGATCCAGATATCCGCGAGATCATCATAGCCGTACTTCCGAGCTACTTCAGAATTGTGCTCGCAAATCACTGGTCCAGGTCCAAAAATCTTATATTCCTCAGCGAGTTCACGTTTACTGGGTACCAGATCATCTGTGGCAGAAAATAGTATTGACACCGTCGACTTGGGCTTAGCCGCCTGCTTTCCTCCGCCAGTCGAAGAGGGTATTGAGTTTCGCGACTGGAAGCGGGATGCCGATTTTTGCCAAGCCAGCGGTGGCTGGAAGTTGCCTATATGTGAATTTCCTGCATGGTGGGAGTCGGACGAGGAAGATAGAGTGGAGGATGTTTCCCATGATCCAACGGAGGAGGATGGCGACGACGCGCCATCGGAGGCTCCCGGATGACGATTCGTAAAGCGGCCGAACGAATCGAAGATGTCATTCTTCGAAACACCCTGTCGGAGGTTCCTGGTAATTTGGAATCTGAAGGTATCTGCGCCAGGCATAGATTTTGCTACGGGTATCCTTGCGACTACAAGGGACCCATCTACCGAGAACCGTGCAGTACACTGAACCGGCAGCGGTATGTTGGCATTAGTATGGGATGACTGCATGACGTCATCAGTAAACTCGCCCTCTTGGTCTTCATCCTCACTAGAGCTTTCGCCAGGCAGTGGTCCAAGGTCTGCGAGAGCGTCATCATCTCCGGCTAGGTCTAGGCTGTCGTCCAAAGCCCGTTCACCCAACGCATACGAAAGGACTGCTTCCAGGCCCTCTCGCTGCTGGTCTGCGCAGGTTTCCGCAATACGGTGCATGTTGTTCGTCAATTCGTCTTGGGTTTCTTTGCTAATCGCCGCTGTCGTTCTCTCAAACTCAATGTGCAAAGGAGTCGATATCCTGCTAAGAACGGAGCCCGATTCTTCCCTTTTGATTGCCCTCGGGTAGGAAACTGGGAAGTTGATTGTGAAGCGAAGAAACACTAATCTGGGTTCGTTTGTGACTGCATCCCAATCACCCCATGGACCGCTGAAGGAGACCTTGATGCGTCGTCGGGGAATATCGATTTCTTCAAAAGCAAGCTTCTTGTACTTTTGGCCTACCAAAGCAATCTCTGCACCAAGGTCGTTCTGCTCCTGAAATGGCTGCTTCTTATTACGGTCGTGATGGTTGGTGGGACCATGGTGGTCATTGATATCGTTGTGGCGGTCACTCCCGAATTTGATGCCATTAATCCACTTCATGTGATTGACTACACGTGGATCATGTCGCCGAATCGGGCGAGCCGTCATGGTTTCTCGTGGAATTGTCTCATGTTGAATCCGAGGATGTGTTCGGTCATGGTGGCGCGGAGCGTAAGCGTCTTCTTTCAGTGAGTAGTTCTGGAGGAGAGTGGAAAGGTTGCCTTTGCGTTGTCGGCGAGGTGGGCCGAACTCGTCCTGAGTGGTTGTGCTTGTGGTAGTAGGAATAGGCCCATCGCGATATGAAACATACGTTGCACCTTTTCGCGTCCTGCTGGGCTGTTCGACAAGTGGTTCGCCTTTACGGTGGCCGACCCACGCTTCCAAATCTTCCGAAGAAAGACGGTGAAGTATGAGTTGCCTGTCAGTGCCATAAGAAACCAACTGAAAGTCCCGGTTGTCGAACCCGTCCTCGGTAGAGCCACGCGTGCGCCAGAGGAACTCGCGAACTTGGGAATCAGGGGCGTGCTTGGGAAAGTTTGTAGCAGATGCATTGGTGAAGGTTGAAGGATCGCTGCCATCAACGTGTTTGTACAGCCAAAGAGAGGAGTTGCCACGTTGCGGCATGGCGAGGATACCGTGTGGAAAGGGCGTGTGTCGCGCTCGCCACACAGGATAATCAGTGCGAATAACACGGCGAGGAACAGTAATGTTGTCTTGTAAGCCTACGTTGTTCCAGAGTTTAATCGTCGCGTCGAGTGAGCAGGTCATGATCTTGTTCGCGTCGTTGCGATTCCAGTCAATGCCGTAAATCTTGGTCGTGTGCGCGGTGATGGTAGAAAGAGGATTGGCTCCATGACGAGTGTCCCAGATGTGAAGGTATTTGTCGTGAGCACTTGCGATAATCTTGTCGTTTTGGCGGTTCCACTTGACTTGGGTCGCTCCTGCGGTATAGTCGGCAAGCTTCAGCGGCGCCTTTTGGCTGCGAAGATCATGGACGAAGACGAAGCTGTCGACACCACACGTTGCCAAGAGGTCTGGATGATGTGCAGAGAAGTTGATGTCTGTTATAGCTCGGTCATGCGCGCGTAGTGTATACTCGATAGGCGCTTTGTTGTTGTTGTAAGGCATAGAGAGATTGTACACAAGCGCAAGCTGGTTTCGGGTCGACGCGATCCACTCGGCGCGTGCCGCGAAGGGAGACCATTGCACATCTGCGACATCCCATGAAGACTGGTTTGGTATGATGAGGGGTTGAGACCACAAGTTATCCAGATCTATGATGCGAAGGCCATTCTTGCTGGCGAGTACCACGTCGCGTCCTGCTGGGCTTATGCTCGCGGCGCCGATGTCCTCGTCTACATCTATCAAGACATCGTCGTCGAATGTTGGCGATTTGAATGCCGACGATGGCCCACCCCCTGTGGCCGCCATCTTGGGCGTTGGCAAACTTGGCCGCGATGGATGAGGGTGAGAGTGTTGGTGTTGGTGATAGCCCTGGCCCCTTGGCGCGCCTCCCCAGCGATGGAGATGCCGGCGGTTGGGCTAGGCCTCGTTTGGCAACGTCGGTGGCATGCCCGACCGATTACGCAAGGTCAAACATCCAGCCCGGGAGGTTTAGCGCAGTGGCTCTTACTGCGAAGGCGCGGCATCTTCTTCTCTTACCTGGAGGAATAAACTTACTTCCTCCAACTAGGCTTCAACGACTGTCGCACTCCGTACTCGTGAAGCATATCTTTCGCGATCGCCCCTCCTCTACCTGACGAGTCCTGCCCCGCCTTCTCAATCATGTCGCTGCCCAAGCGAATCATCAAGGAAACCGAGCGCCTGGTCAACGAGCCGTGAGCATGTCCGCTATAAGAGTCTCCGTAGATTTACTAATACAGTCACCTGTGCAGTGTGCAAGGCATCAGCGCGACACCTCACGACGACAATCTCCGGTACTTTGATGTCACCATCGACGGCCCCAGCCAATCTCCTTATGAGGGTATGTTTGCACATGCAGCAATCTTCGAGTCGTGGCTTACAAGTCTCGTAGGAGGCGTATTCAAGCTCGAACTGTTCCTCCCTGATGACTACCCCATGACGCCGCCCAAGGTTCGCTTCCTCACCAAGATCTACCACCCCAACATCGACCGTCTAGGGCGCATCTGCCTCGACGTCCTCAAGAGTAGGTGGAACCCGACCTTGCAAAGGGACGACCTGGCTGACATATTTAGGCAACTGGTCGCCCGCGCTCCAGATCCGCACCATCCTCCTCTCGATCCAGGCTCTCTTGGGCGCGCCCAACCCTGACGACCCTCTCGCGAACGACGTTGCGCAGGCATGGAAGGAGAACCAGGCACAAGCCATCCAGACAGCCCAGGAATGGACTCAGCAGTATGCGAAGCCATGAGCGTCGAAATAGCCAAGACTACGTATACTATGCGGTTAGCACAGGCAAGATCATGGTGTTGCCTTCGGAAGACACAATCTGAGATAGCAGAGGAGGGTTCTCCTGCGGCTTTTTCCCGGCGATTGTGGAGCGAGTTAGCCTAGTCTAGTTGACTGGCTTTCCGATACTGCCCATTTCTTTTGTACGATACTGGCCATTGATTGCCTTGCAAGCCTGGCGTTGGATGGACGATTGGAGGCACATAACCCTATTGGCAGAGCAGAAATTCTGGTAGCTCTGTTTGCCGGATCTTGACCAGGACGAATAACATGAAAATGAATAACGACTCCAATACCCAAATCCTGTTCGCTTCCATTGTTGACTGAATGTGTCTGATGCTGATCATGTCTCTCTTATCAAGCTAACAGCACGCATCTACTGCGTTCGTTGTAGTGTGCCCTATGTTGAAGATATCTTCTTCCTTTCCAGACTTGCATAATATGAACTCCGCATGTTTGCACGTGTGGTTCTGTGTGTCTCGGGGCTGTCGTACACGCTTGCGTGGGAAGGCTTCCAAGTTCGAAGTGGATGGCGGGGGTGCTCGCCAACGCTACTCCCTCCTTGTGGCGGCCCAGCTTGAGGCGCCGGACCCTCTGCCACCACACCCAAAAATACTCGGAAATCATTTGTCCTGCTGTCGACGATACCCACCTTCTTAGCAGTTTCGCCTTAGGCATACGCAGCTTTTCGACTGCGCAGTGTGCGTCTTGCTGCCACGACCCTTTCTCAGGCAGATATTACCTTGTCGACTGATAGGCTCCGCTCGTCTTCGACTCCTTCTCGACACTCCTGCGCGATGGAGAGTAGAACAGGGCGATGTCGTCCAGCTTCGCGAAGGCATTTGGGGGTGTCTTGGCTGCCATGAAGTGGCCGTCCTGGTCGCGGCAGACCGCACAAATTCATCCCCACCCTCCTTACCGCCACCATCCCCCGTCAACGAAACGTACAACGACCGCATAACTCGCAAGCCTCTCCGAAAGAGCCGCCCTTCTCGTGATAGATACATCCGGTCGTACATGGTGCAGCATATACCGCAGTCGCTGCCAGGGAGCTCCGCGATGCTCTCCGAAGGGGCACGGAGGAGCTTCTAATGCAGAACGACTCACACCGCAGACGATGCGATGGGCTTCACAAACACCAAGCCGACGGTTCGGGCGGCTGTACAGGATGGGCCGGCTTATCAAGTACCTGCAGCACTTGGGCGCCTCTGATACTTTCGCGGGTCAGCCTCTAGCATCGAGAGCTCAGGCGGAGCTCCGCGACAGTCAACCGCAGCCTCAGATCGCGACCACTTTGCACCCCCTCTGCCATGCCGACACTTATATGGATACGCGCTTACGGCTGAAAGTTACTGCAAGCTCACACAGCATGCATCCTTCATTCGGGAGAAGCAGAGCCTGCACTACTTCGCCGGGCACCTCCGAAGCCACGGACAAGATCGCGACGTGCATACCACGCAACGCCTAAAGAATCTTCGATAGGCCCCGGGGGCTTGATACTGCATTGCGACTGCCGATAAGCTGACCGGCAGCAACCTCACAACTGACATGCGACGCCGACTGCCCCTCTTCTACTTTGGTCGCTGATGAACGGCAACGCCTCTGTTCACACCGACCGTTGTGAAGACCTTCGATTCTACGACACGATACGGACGCTGCGCCCATCCGCAAGCGCCTGACCCCGCCGCCACCCTACGCCGCTCGATCCCATTCACTCACGATGCCTGAACACCAAGTCGTACTGATCGAACAAAGGTAGAGGCTAGCGTTCTGCCTCTCTCTCACAAACGTGGATCTCGCGTCGGCGAGTTTGCCGTCGAAACGGCGAGAAAAACGTCAACAAGAGCAGTGCGCCATGCATCAATGGCAAGATGGGAAACGCGAGGATGTCGTGAGGAACGATGCATTCTCTGGCTCCAGAGTGGTCAAAGAGCAGCTGATGCTCTATCCGACCGGTCTCTACTGGGTTTCGCCATCGCTCAAGCTGGTGTCATGATTGCTACCTTCTTCAGGCTGACGACAATAAGCGACGAAACTCGGCGGTTGCTGCGGCGCAATACGACGACGATCGGAGGCTCGAACGAAGCGATTGCCGGCGACTAGCATATACCATGTAGTCGATGTCGAAAATGGACAACACGGCTGAACAAAGAAACCTGGAGATGGAGTTCTGGCATGATGCGCGCCTGAAGGGCCACAACTTTCGCGGACCCTATCAGAGAGCGCATGCGTTCGATCAGTCAAGCGGAAGGACGCGTCAAGGCCCTCGTGCTTGGGGCATTTGTGCATTCCGACAGCGACAGGAAGTTCGGCAGCTGGACACACCGCTGGCATGTCTCGACCCGGCCTAAACCTTCACAACTTGGCAAACTTTCGGCTCCTTTGTATATGGATATACACCGCCATCTTCTTCTTGTGGCAAGGCTACGGTGGTGGCCGTGGTACCATGGTCAGCGCTGACCGCGTGGCAAACATCGACAGCTCATTTCGCCGACGTGTCCTACGGACGACCTTGTCATCATTCGAAGGTGTCATCAAGCTTGCTGTCGACAAAACGACTAACTGAAGACCCGGATGTGCATCTCCGCATCGTAGTCAAGAAAAGAATCAAGAATCAATGACTCGCAGCATTCCTAGACAGGATTGAGTGTTGGAGCTGATCGACCACATGGTAGCGAGTCTCAGAGATGTTCCTCGTTTTTCGATTGATCAGACCGGTTCAGGTTGACCTCCAACTTGGTCGCGCGAGTCCTATATCAATCCCGGTCTGACCGGCGTTCGTCGTGGCCAGGAGAGTCTGCGATGCCGGAATACCGTTGCAACACAGACCAAGACTACAACGGCATGAATTCAACTCCGATGCGACATAGGACCACAAACATGTTATGACCAACTCTTTGGCGCAAAAAGAAGTATGGACCGGAGTCGTAGCCGGCCGCAACCTAGACTTTCAGTTAAGGATTGAGTACCCTCATTCGACAGCGAGGATGGTCAAGAAGCGGAGCGCTCGTGTGCGCAATGTTTTGACTTGGCTACTTCACTGCAGAGCCTCGACAATGGCGTCTACTGTCTGGAATGTCCGTTACCGAGCGTCAGACTGTCATCATTACCCTTAAGTCGCCGGTTGCGGGGAAGGACTAGCTAAGACCTCACATCAACTCTTTGCGCCAGACGGCTTGACAAAGATATGTCGGCAGTGATGTGCTGTGGCCCTCGTCCCACGCTTTGCCGTAGCAGATTTGGGGTGCACTGTGGCCCGACACCTACAGCATGGACTAGAGCAGCTCGAGACACTGCCATAGTGAACGTGAGGGTTCTACGCATGCGGTTCATGAACCTGTCTTGACGCTCTCGCGTGTTTAGCAGGTGTATCGAAAGACATGTTCGTCTCCTTCAATCTGTTGATCCGTTGCTGCGATGCAGTTGGCATACCATCAGACAACTAAGACGGCTCGGACCAAGCGTCGAGGGAAGACACTCAGTACTCGAGCCAGTCATCATGCCAGACTTCGCGGATTCGAAAGGCCGAGGTAAGGTAATAGTACCTCGTGTAGGTTGCCAGTACTTTGCCCTTGTCGCCAGGACATTTCATCCTTCATACTGAAGAGTTTCGGTTCGCTTGCGTTTGCGTCAAGCGCCGTTGTTCAAGTAAGAGAAGGTTGCTACGCGAAGTGGGTAAGAGGCGCGACAAGAGGTTCCCTACCCATGGTAAGCGGTCAGGAGACTCGAAGCCTCCGCTCATACCTCTTACCACTCATTTGTACCGTTGCCCTTCTGGTCTTGAAGTCTTCGTTCCTCGACGCCTGGAGATGTCCTTCGATCGTTTCTCTTTCTGGCCTAAGAATGTTGCCAGTACATCAGCCTCCCAGCTCCAGCGCTCGCAGCGCCTTTATACCCCCGGTCGTACGATGAGCATGCTCGATGGTTGTATGTTCCCCGGTCCTTGGCGTCTCGGTCTTGCCCTCAGCCAGCGTGTGAGCGATGCAGACTCCTACTGTGTCGCTGCGATAGCCCCATAGCCATCTGCTACAACGGCCGTTGGCGCATCGCCGCAGATGTCTCGGGAGGTGGTTTCCGAGATCGGTCGTACGGTGTCCTGCTTCGTGGCTTCTCAATCCGTTCGAGGTGTGGTAGCGTACGGCTGGAGCGCGCATTGTGCGGAAGGAGCGCCTGACTTTTCTCAAGTCTTCGAGGAAGGGCCAGGGGTCAGGCCGTGCATGTCGAGCATCTGCTGTCACAATACTGTCAGTCTTCGTAAGCCTACGTCTTCATCAAAGTCCTCAACCCTGGGAATACGAGTTGAGTGCAGGCCCTTCCGAAGGCGCTCCGAGGCCCAAAGGTAACAGTCTCTCCTGCCTTACCTGGAGTGGGTGTGAATGTCCCTTGTCTTCCTCAGTCTCTGCCCTTGTCTGCCCCCAATCACCGCTAGAACGGCGTTGTACGCCCCTTGCTCCACTTGGAGACTCCCGCGGAGTGCGTTGTGGCGAATGCGGCCTTCCGGTAGCCTTGAGAAAGGAGCTCTTCGCACGGATGGTCATGTGCATTTGCTCCGTCTTTTGGCAATACTGTCCCACACCCCTGGTTGGAGCATGTGTATTGCAGTCGTCGTGTCTGAGAGGTGCGAACGAGGCCGCCAGGTGACGAGAGATACATATGATCGCGGGGATCTCGTTCGAGGGGTCATCGCCGCCGTCGCGAGCAGGGAGCATTGCAGGCTATCCAATAGTTCCCTGAAGGCTTGCGAGAGTCAGCGAAGGCTCGCGAGCTGAGCGCTTGACCATCGTGTGCCGTACCGAGTGGTGTTGAAAACTTGCCGCTGCGCCGGATGTCTACGATGGGCGCAGGCTGTATGAGCGATACCTCTGCTGCGACGAGGGTGTTGAGTACCGTTTACGCTTGCCTGCTCTACGTCACGAGGCTGCTCGAGGTGGTTGCCGGCTTGGTGGGTGTCTTGCTGGATGCTGCCCGGCGCTGCCGCCGCCCCGGAGGTCCGCAAGAGAGGCAGATTGAACATCTGCAATGCCGCTTCTATTTGCAGGCGCTGGATGCTAGATCTCCCCCGAGCAATAGTATGTCGCTCGAGTGCGCAAAGGTGGCGTGGTGGTGGTGTTGCTGCCGTCGAGGGGAGGCAGTATCAAGCCAAACTTGCGCCAAGGCTCACCACCGAGCCATATGAGACGCAGCACCACAACAAGCTGCACTGAGGGCGATTGGGATAGAACTCTCGTGGAATCGAGGTCCAATTCAGCTCAACGTTGGCGCAGGGTGATCTGGTCAAGGAGATGGGAGGGAGTCAAGCTTGTGGTCACGGAGAGGAGTCTCAAGCGGCAGAGCAGCCACCCCAACAAAGTCGAACATCAGACGAAGCATTACAATGCAGACCTGGTGCTCCCCGTCGCCTAGAGGTCCCCTGCAACCCTGTCGTCGCCCCGCCTTAGCGAATCGCCCACGTCGCCGCCCCAGAATCCAAAATGCCATTGGACCCACCCAATCTGAGGTTCTTGGGGTATATATATCAATTAAAACCTCTATCTTCCATCAAATCACACCGGGCGACCGTTCTCGGTATACAAAACGAACTGGCCCAGCGGTCTAGGATCTGGTTAAGGTACGTCTTGAGTTTCTTTAGAGGTTCCGGCACACGACAACAACGACCCTGGTTCGAATCTGGCCGCCACCCATCAGGCGGGATACAAATATGATGGGCTAAGGTGCGTCGTGCTTGCGTGATCGTGACTTTGAGGTTCGGCAACGGTTCGGTTCGACAAAGGAGTAAGGGGTATACAGGCAGCTTCACAGTTAGCTCTCTGTATACTCAAGAACCTTTTTGCTTTTTGTTTTGCTCTTTTAGGTTCCGGCAACAGCAACGTGCAGTAAGTCAGTCCCCTAGGGAATTGGCTAGGCATTAGACAAGGCAGTAAGTAGATGTTATTTCTTTTTGTCTTTTTGTATACTACATTGCAGTTATTCTCACATAGACATGTATAGTGGGTCAGAAGCTCACGCTGCATGCAGGTACATCTGTTGCTAGTTTGTCTCTTTTTGCCTTTTTAGCCGGCTCCGCTACGACGCCCTCGCTTTAGTGCACTGCTACACCTACCCCACAGCTATCTCTAGCAGCTACGAGAGCCTTCTCGACCTTAGGACGCACATCTCCTTGCCCATACTTCGCTCTTCAGTATAGCGAGCTTTCCAGGCCCCCGCAAAAGAGTTTACGCTGTTGTAGTTGGCTTTACAGCTCAGCTTACGGTATAACGCACTCCTGACAACGAGTCTGCTATTCCCACCATCATGCAACATGCTGGCACAGCTTCTGCAGTATCGCGAGAAGCAAAGAAGATATTCTTGCGATGCACTGCGCATAGAGATGCGACAGCATACTGCGTTAACTACAAAAGCCGCTCATTAAGTTCATGGGGCACTCCCGCGGCGTGCAAGAGCTCCTGTTATCCCGATCGCCATTATCAACATCCGACAAAGCCTCCACTAGAGGGCGGAGAAGAGCGACATAGTATTCGCAAGCTTTAGTGCAAGAGGCAAGCTTTTCAGGCCTAAGACGAGCTTTGACGTGGCTCGACAACACCTCTGTACATCTGGTGTTGTAGTCTACGGACATAATATCAAGTCTGGGGGTTGGATGCGCGGCGTAAAACAAATGCACCTCCCTCTAGAATAGCGGCTTGTTCGATGACAGGACAGATGCGAGCACCATAGGTAAGCTGCCGTCTCCGAAGGCAAGTCATATCTAGGTAAGTAGTTGAAGGAAAGCGCAGCAACGTACTTAGTATTCTTAGACAATCGCAAAGATCACATGCAATACCACAAAGTCATACTGAACCAAGCTTCAAGACAAACTAATTACGTGAAGAAAGAAGGGGGTATATTGCATAGCGCGTCCAATGAACCAAAATACTACTACTCAACAAATCCCAAGTCTTGAATCACCCCTTGCTACATCCACCGCGCATCATACGACTCCAGCGCTTGAAGCGCATGCGCGAAAAAACCCTATGTCCCTCGTCTCCTCGCCTTCCCCACGCGACGTCAGCTCCTCTCTCCCGCGGCCAATGATCACTCCCGCAGTCGGACCGATTCACACACCCATCATGCACATGCAAGCCCCATGCGCGCCGGGACGCGCAAACCAAGTCCACTACATTGCGAAGCGCCATGTGCGGACTGAAAGCGATGATGCGCTCCTCGTCATTGGGATCGAATTGAGGAAGTTGGCGTGGTATTGTGGTGATTAAGGTTTTTGGTGAAAACATTCTGGCGTTCTGGCGGTCTGATAGCGTGGTGGTAGTGCTGGTGGCGTCTTCTCCGTCATCACATGTCGAATTATCTTCTAATCAGAACAACAGTACAGTAGGGGAGGGGGGCGGTTCAAGCCCGACGGCTTTTGCGACAGTACTTTTCTGTGAAGTCGGTTTCGAGGATGGCGTGTTCTGGGCTGGAGGGAGTAGGTGGTGAGAGATGGGCACACGTTTCTGGCATCTGTGTTTTGTTAGTCTTCGCCATTCTGCGTCCCTTGTCCATGAACTTGAGGAGACCTACCGAGCAAGCTGAATCCGAGCGTGGTCGAGGTTGCATGTGTGCCTGTGCTTCGAGGGCGCGCATTTCGTATGTATATGTTATGCGGAGGAGGTCGTGGACTGTGAGGTGCGTGGTCGACATATTGAGGTTCGTTTGTTGATGGGATGATGTCGCTCTTCTTCTCTTTCTCGCAAGTTGTGATATCGACGTCGATGTTGATACTCGAAGTTGAAGTCGGTCCGGTGCTTTGTTTATATAATCCCCGTTCGTCCTGTTACGCCTCTTTTCGGTGCTTGCTCACAAACACGTATGCTGTGATTGGTCCGAAGAGATGTGCTTAGGTACACAAAGTTCTAGATGTTGCTCGGACGAAGACCTTCGGGTACGTCTCCAAAGTTGACGAAGACCGTGGCAAGACTGTGATTTTAATGGTTGTGAGATGAGGTGATTGAATGAGAAAAGCAGGAAGCGACAACGTCTAGGGAAGCTTTATATCAAGAACCGCCCCCTCACACCAACACCTCATGCACATGTTGTGCACACATCAGCTGGTGGCGCTAATGGTCAAACTGGACTAGTCTCACCCGCGACAGCGAACGAGATCCTCGGAGCCGACATGATGCAGCGGGCGGGGGTCTGTGCGCGTTCACTCTCGTTGGTGGGCATGAATAGCCGGGACATACGCTCATGTGTCCGACAGCAAAATCGCGGGTCGCGCTCTTTCGAAAGACCGATGTTGGCTGTTATACTGTTGCCTGGGAGTGTGAGACGAAGATGAGGCGGGTTGGAGATGCGGCTTTGATGGTTTCACCCGGGATGGCGCTGTTAACGCCGAGAGACCCGTGGACATGTCCGAGATCACCGAGTAAGCCCTAGAGAAGAGCCAAGGCAGCAATTTTGGAGACGGTACAAGAGTTCTGTATTTGAGGTGACGGGGCATTTGCATACACCAGAAGGACACGTTGAGGCGCTTCGAAGATGGACACGCTACCTTTGTGGATGCAGCCCGCTCCTCTTCCTTTCTCTTTCACTCCATCTACTGCTACCACTACTACTGCACCTACGCCTAAGCCCACGGTTACGTCGCCGTCTTCCTCCCCAACGCAATCAAGCGTCCCTGACCGTCAACAACAAAAACCTTCCCATCGCCAAACACAGGTCTTCCAAACTTCACCGCACCCTCCACCTTCGGGAGCGGCAGCTCAACCAACGTCCCATTAACCGGCACTGCCTTAAACGCTCTCAGTCCAGCCTGCACATCCGTGGCCCACACGATACCTGTGCCAGGCTGACCTTTGTTGCTGATGACAGTCGGGAGGCCAGCACCACCCCAGTGTCCGTTCAAGTCGGAGGATTTGCCAGCGAAGCTGAAGAGCGAGGACGATGCGTTCGGAGTAAATGCATACGCGGATAGAGCGGTATTGCCTGGGTTGACGTAGATATAACCTCCTTCTAGCGGATAAGATCCAATCGCACCAAAGACCTCGCCTTCTAAAGGGATAGTCTGCAGGATTCCATCCGTACCGTTTGTACCTTGCAAATACCCACCCAAGCTGTCAACTTCCGTCACGTACATCTTCGGGTTTGTAGAAGTGGCTATACCGATCCTCTTCCCACTCTTAGTCTTGAAAACATCGCCATCAAGGACAGCAAAACCCCCACTCCCAATATCCTGTCCAGAGTCTATTTGCCAATCCGACGGACGGAAGAAATCAACAAGTTGAATCCCAGCACCGCCAGACTCATCAAGTGTGATACGCGCCACGGTTTCCGAAAGAACACCCAAAGACTCGTGGCCCTTCCTTGGCGTGACATCAAGCGTTGCAGCCGTCGACCCGCCGCCATTATCAATCGTGAAGAAGACGTCCTTGCCATCTGACGAGAGACCCGCGCCAGCCTGCCAGATGCCACCCGCGCCACCCCCATGCCACGCTGTCCAGTCGTCATTGTACAGACTCGCGTTTCCTGCTTGCGTAGTCCACGTATACGTATTCTGCGTTGCGAGATTAACAGCGACAACGCTTCCGGTGTAGTTGAACGCGTCGCACAGCCCGCCGAACCCCGCATACAGCACATCGCCCAGCAACAGTAGCGCAGGCCGTTGCAACACCAGACCTCCCAGAAACGTCTTGCGAATATCGTTATCAGAGGGCTGGCCATCGATGATCATGGGGTATTTGTATAGGTCCTGTAGCGTGTCGAGATACACGCCGTAGAGATAGTAAACGGAATTCAGAGGCGGGTAAGCGCCACCTGGTTGTCTGTAATCCTCGATGTAGCTTTTGACATAGAAGAAAGCGATTTCGTTGCCGTCTTCACGGTAGATGACTGGCGTGCCCATTATGCCTAATGTTTTGCTGACGTGCGTCGTGCAATACGCTTGGTCCATTGGCCATGGTGGAGCGACTTGGCGCTCGTTCAGTAGCTGGCCGGTCTCTGCGTCGAAGGTTCTAATGCGGTTCTCGGTTGACGCGGTGAAGACGATTTGGCGGCCGGTGGAGGAAAGAGTGTGGACGAGAGGGCGCGCCCAATGCTGTGGTTGTGTTAATGACGGATCAGAGGTGAGATGCAGCGATGGCAATTTACTTTCTCATCCGTGTTGAAAGTTGCGTTCCATAGCTGTGTAAAATCTGTGAGGTCTGAGGGATCGATGTTGTGCTCGCCGCCGAGATAAGAGGACTGGTAGATGTCGGAGTCTTGGGGCGAGTCGGACGGTGAGCCTGTCCTTTGCGCCGTCGCAAACGGAACAGCGCTAGCTAGAGAAACGTAGAGCGCAACTGCATACGTTAGTGAGCGCATTTTGGCGGTCGATACAGATGGCAACGAAATGTCGCGCACATAATGCGGACGCTGCAAGACTTATGAACAGGATGTATGAAGATCGCTTGGCCTCGCGGAGAACAGATTGCATGCAGACTATGACGATAGTATCTGGGGAATTTGATCGCTTTCAATCTAATGTTCGTGGCTCGTGGTCGGTACTTGGATCACGTAGATGCCGGGTATTCTCCGCAACCGGGTTGGCTATATCGTCTATATTAGTTTGTGGGGCAGAACGTCGAGCATCAACTGGGAACATCATGTAGATCAACGTGTTGATCTTTTTGGAAGTTTTGTTGAAGAAAAATTGGATGTTCATTCTGATGCTAGTTGATATGATAACTGTTGAGGGTGACGTCAGCGCAGCTCTGAATAAAGTTGACTAGCACGACTTACCTTTTGCGCCGCTTTTACTACGCCTCGAGAGTTCCTTGAAACCCCCGCGTCATAGAAGGCTGAGCTTCCTTTCTCTATTGTTCCCGTTGCTGGCTTGGCTTTCTAGACTGTTCCACGCTAGGAACCTGATCTTCCACCCTCTGCAACAGCGGTACGCGTTCCGCCTCGACGGCATCACCTCCCTCAGCATCGGGATAGTACATCTTCTTCCACTCGCCCTTACCCACTTTGCCAACCCTCCATGTTCCCTGCTCACCCGCCTCTTTGAAGAAGTCCATGTTCTCGTCGAATGTCCTGCCACCAGTCTCCGGGAGATAGAAGTACGTCCACAGCCCGGCGAAAGCATTGGTTGCAGCGAAGACGACGAAAATCCAGTAGTCGAGGTTATTGAACAGGACAGGTGTGAGGAAGGTGATGGCGAAGTTGGCAAGGCCCCAAATGATGACGGAGATAGCGGTGCCTTGGGCGCGTGCGGTGGTCGGGAAGACCTCAGTGGGGAACAGCCACACGGTTGAGAGCCAGCCGATTCCGAAAGCGCCGGTGGCAACAAACAAAATGACGGTTCCAATGATCCCGGGGACGATAATGGGAATGTTCATGGGCTCAGAGTTTGCTGCTAAGCCACCGAAAACACCGAGAAGTGCGAATGAGGTGGCAAGAATGACAGAACTATGGATCATGATCTTGCGTCGACCCATAGCATCGATCAAGAGCCAAGCGAGCGTCATGAGGAAGAAGTAGGACACGTAGTTGCCAAGGGTAAGGTATTCAGAGTTGCGGACCGAGAAGCCTAGGAGCTGTTGTCACATGTTAGTATTGAGTCAAAACCGTACCACTCTGATCATGGACACAACTTACTTCGAAGATCTGCGGCCCGTACACACTGACTGCACCGTAACCGGTAAGCGCCTGGTTGACCTGGCACATTACTGTGACCATAGTAGGATGGAACTGCTCGTGGCCGGGGGTGAGCATATCCATGTACCCAACCTTGATATCCTTCTCCTTCTCGTGCTGTTCAAGTAGCTCATCAAGCTTCTCCTTGCCCTCATCTCCATAGATGTCGTCCAATGCCTTCTTCGCATCATCTTGGCGGTCATGGAAGATGAACCAACGCGGAGATTCCGGAAGGCGTTCGACAAATGCCATCAACAGGACGGGGTAGACCTGCATGACAATGATAGGGACGCGCCATGCCCACTGGTTTTGCTTTCCAAGGAGGATGGTGACGAGCAAGTTGATACCAAACGCCATTACGAGACCGAAGATGTTGGACTGGAATTCCTGGGCCAGCGCTTTACCACGAGAGTCGTCGGCGCTCAACTCGGAGGAGTAGGTGGGAATGACTGCGTCGATGCCTCCAACGCCCAATCCCATCACCACGCGTCCAGCAAGCATAACGCCCAATGCGATCTCCGTGCTCTTTCCCAACATGCCCATTCCGGCTACGAACATGATCAGATTTCCCAAACTAGCTGTTGCCAGACTGGCAAAGATGCTCTTCTTCCTTCCCAACTTATCAGCGAGCATGGAGAAGAGCACAGCGCCGACAGCGCAGCCGAGGTAGTAAACCGCTACGATCACACCCACGACTGGTGACTCCTCCTCGAGGCCCATGGTGGATAGGTAGTCATAATTCGTGTTGATGAGGGACATCATTCCCTGGTCATACCCGTAGAGGGCAATGGCCGTGGCCGAGAAAATGACGACATTAGTTTGTTTGTCGGTGACGGCCTGTTTCGCATGTTCGACGATGAACGACATCGTGGCTGTTGCCTGGATGCGAAGACGAAGCTCCGCGGAAGGTCAATCTGCGAAAGTAAAGGGTCGTAGAAGGTGCACAGCAGGAAGAAGAAGCTGAGGAGGGGAGGAAAGTCTAGATCTTCAACATCCTACAAGCCACAATTCGCGGTAGACGTTTGGCGCTACCGTGCATGTTTCTTGGTCAGCTGGAAGAGGGTTGTTTTTTAACGTATGACGAGTGTATGCAGGGACGCGATGTCGATCTGAGACTAGGTGCTGGGTGAGCCCCGCCAGTTTTCTAAGGGGTCTTTTGCTCGCGACGGGCTCCTGTCGGCTCTTTGCTCTTAATCTTCATTTCTTGATTAGACTTGATAGACGCGTCTTCGCGTGCATTTCTTGTAGATACCACAAGAACATGTAGCGCACCATGCAGCTTGCAGCCAAAGCGTTGTTGTGCAGCTGCTAAGCTTCAGATCCGCGGCATAAGATCCTTAGCGCCACCAACCGTTAGCGACGTCGCATTCGATCGATCGCATCCTTCTGCCTCACGACATCATCCTCAACTATTCGCTCACCGGGTTGCGAAAAGATCAGTCACCGCTTGCCAAAAATCACATGCAACACAAGAGAAGGGCCAAGGTATCGCAGGTGTCTCATTCATTGTTACTTTCAGAAACGACGTCATGAAGAGTGGTTAAAGCCCTACTAGCGACTGCCATCTGCGCCTTGCATGCTTTTGGAGGAGTCGGCGTACCCATAAGGCGTATCTGTAAGGCCGTGCGCACCGATCGCTCTCATCCTTACATCCTGCTACTCTGTTATATGAGACTCCACTCAAGCCTTTGCTGAAGCCTCAACCTCGAGAGTCGATGTAGAGGTCTGGGTGGCCTCCCAAGCTTCCCAGGCTTCGAATAAAGCTTGTTTTGGGACGCAGTGTGCAACACGACCGTCCGAAACGCACTTCCAACCCTTACCGCAGTCGGCAGACCACTGCCAGTAGGATCCAGACTGCTCGCAAGTGACAGTCCATTCCGTCTGGGTCGCGTTATTATAAGCGCAGTTGAACGATCCAGGTGAGCAAGACATAGATGGAGCCAGCTCTGATGGGACTTGGAGAAGCTCGTCGCGGGCTCCAATGGTAGGCTTCGCATCCGGCTTACAGTGGGCAGATTTCCCGTCAGCTGCTAGATCACAGGTCTGTCCCTGACCACAGTCGGATGACCACAGCCTGCAGAGGTAGAGGTACCAAGTCAGTACATGCATCAAATACACTTCGTAGAATAAAGAACTTACCAGATTCCTTCTGAAGAACAAGTAATTACCCAGCTGGTTCCTGTGGCAGAGTTGAAGCCGCAACCGAATACTCCAGGCTCACAGGACAGAGATGGAGCAGCACGCGATGAAACTTGGGATGGTTCATCGCGAGCTCCATTTGTCGTGTCCCACTCTGGTCCTGGGTTCCAGCAATGCGCGGCACCATTGGATAGCGCGAGGCACTTCAAATCTCCACAGTTGGCAGATTGCACCCACTTGCCCCGGTAGTCGCAGGTCATGATCCAGGTACCCGTTGACGCGTCTTCGTGGCAGGAATAGGTCCCAGGCATGCAGGAAGCCTCACGCTTAGCGGCTGCCGGATCCGTGTTCCACTCCGGTCCTGGGTTCCAGCAATGGGCGGCTCCATCGTCTCGCTCGAGGCACTTCATAGTACCGCAGTTCGACGAGTACTGCCACGCACCCTTGTAGTCGCAGGTCATGATCCAGGCACCCGTTGACGCGGATTCCAGGCAGGTATAGGTTCCAGGCGCACAGGTAGGATCACGCTTGGCCAAAGTGTCCGACTCGACGACGGTGGGGGCCTGAAGACTTTTGTTAGCAATGTGCTATTGCGGGAGAGTGATGTAGTGGTCAGGGGTGGAAAGAATTCGTGTCGCAGTTTGCAGTATGCATGCAACTAAATCTTAACAAGTACACACTTGCTAAGACGATGTACACTTCAACCTAGAAAGATCTGCGACACAAATTGTAGCCATCAGAGGTGAGATGGGAGCGAACCCGAGCCTGGAACTCAGATCTCTTCGAGCTCAATGAGAATGCAGGAGAGTGCTTACATTGCTAGATGCGTCCTTGGACCGTGGAGGTGCCTCAGTAGTGTCGGCGTCGTCGACGTCTCGGTCGAACATGCTGGGCTTCTTGCAGCAGTTGCAGTTGTCGCGACACTTCCATCCCTTCTTGCAGTAGTGGTCGGTTTGGCAGAAGCCATACTGGCAGACCAAGACACCAGTGCGATCCTTGGCGCACTCGTAGGTCTTCTTGTCCTCGATATGAATATCCGAATCGACGTCACGCTTCTCGGATGTACCGGGCGAGCACTCAGCACCTCGCTCATTCGCGATGCATTTGACCAGGCAATACTCAATGGTAGCGCAAGCGGCGTTGACGGGACAGGCGAGGATCCACTCATCTTTAGTGCAGGAATACCTGTAGCGACAAGATTAATGATCATTCCTTGGTGAACGATGGAGTTTACTTACTTGACTTCGTCGTTGCTCAAGTGCATAGCTGAAGGGCCACCAACATCTCGATCCTCAACACTGGTAGCAGTCACCGAACCGGTACACCAAGCGCCTTTGGTGTTCTTGGCGCACTTGAAGGAACACTCCTCGACGAAAGAGCAGGTGCCCGAGCGGAGGCAAGAGAGGACATATTTGTCGCTGTCACACTTGTACCTGTTGACAGTCAGTATACTACCCTCTTATAACATGAACGAAAGGCGAGGCGACTTACGTGTGAACATCATCGTTCTCGTACACAGAAGCCGCAGCAGCGGTGGTAGTCTCGACCGGCGAGGCAGCGACGAGCGCCGCCAGCCCAGTGAGGGCGACAGTGATGAGCTTCATGGAAGCGTACTTTAAGGTACTGTCGTCGTAGTTGTGTGTGATATAGAGAGTGTGGAGGGGTTGATGGTGGAGAAGGGTGGTGGGGGAAGGTGATGGAAAGAGGAAGAGAAAGGTGGGCTTATATCAACGGAGCGAGGCGAAAGAGCAGGTGCAGGCGTTTGCTATCCCGCTAGGCAAAAGCTGTTGGGAGGCGATTCTCACCTCACGCTTTTCAGGGTCCGACTTGCGGAGCGTGAGTGTTCGTTGGGTGGGGCAGTGGACTGGTGAGATTGGTGAGATAGTGAAGGTGGAAGGAGCGAAGTGCACGCAATCTGTTTCTGCACCCACCGATCGGACCACCGCACTGATGAATGAGTGAAGAAGCCGAATGAAAATATGACCGATCGGTATGTAGGAGTTGAAGCATTGGGTATTCTGAACAGCAAAAACAATGCACGCGACGACATCTCAAGCAGCTCTGCACTATACGTCTACACTATTGAACGCAGAAGCACAATTCAAACGCATCACTTTTCCACCGAGCAATTACCTTATTGCGGCAGTATGATGTATCGACTCTAGGTACCTTCTCACATTGCTGGACCCTACCGGGTAGCGTTGGTGCTCACACGTCATAATAGGCGAAGGTAGCTCATACGAAGTAGCAAGACTCACGCAAATCAGGGATAAGACTGTAGCTTGAAGAAAAGGAAATGCTTTTGATTCATCATAAGGATGCAGCTAGACGTTCAAAATCTATCGGTGACGCAAATGCAGTCAATCATCCAGGCCTCTATTAAACGCCGAGCAATGCAAATCTGCATAGTCTAAGATATCATAATGCGATCATAATCCGAAACAGTTGCAACAACATCTACTCGGCCTCGTCATCAGTGTTGGGTGGCTGAGGAGTACCCTAATGAGTTTGTTAGTAATCTGCATCGATGTGGATGGAAAGGGAAAAACCATACCTTGGGACTGTTCAACCAGTCAATGTACCTCAATCTACGCCTGACCTCACGGTCCTTGAGCTCCTTCTTGGTCATCTTCTTCTTCTTCCTCGACCTGAACTTCATATCGTCCTTGTTGCCCTCGGCGTCACTCATGACTGGAGTACCGGTGGTGGACGGCGCAGCGGAGCTCACGTTGCTGCTAACATTGCTGGATCCAGGGCGCGAGTCCTCGAAACGGTCCATGTTGACGGCAAGGTGGCCCTTGTGCGTGACGCGGCCGTCGGCGACGTGCCACTGCTCGGGGCAGAGAGCACCGACGAATTCTTCGTTATGCGAGATCATGATCACACCACCCTTGTAGTCGCGGATGGCAACAGCGAGACCACCGAGAGAGTCGCGGTCCAAGAAGTTAGTGGGTTCGTCCAAGACGAGAAGATGGGGGTTGTTCCACATGGCACCGGCAAGCACGACCTTGACCTTCTGTCCTCCGGAAAGGCCAGAGATCTCGTTGTGGTTCGCAATCTCAGGATCCATACCGAGATCCTCGAAATGCTTGGAGATGACCTTGGGCTCCAAGACACGGTAACCGAGACCCTCACGCGACGACTCGTGATCGTCGAACTCCTGGACAAGCTTTGAGAAGCCCTTCTCGAGAAGCGTCTCACGCGAGATCTGGGTGTTGTATTTGGGCAGCATGTGCAACCACTTGACTTCGTACTGGAAGGTCTTCTTGTACTTCGCACGACCAATGAGTGCCTCGATCCTACGGGGGCCTGAGCCGTCGCCTAGATCGATGGGAGTTTCCATCTGCTTCTTGTCTTCCTCGCTGAGCACACGTGTCTGCTTCATGAGCACCTCACGATCGTCACCGTTGGCGTAACGCCATTGGAGGTACTGGTTGGGAGTCTTCTCCATGTGCATCTCGACGTGCTCAAGAGCGTGCTGCTTGATGTAACCGATACGCAAGTTGGGGTGCTTCTCGACGGTACCTTCTTGAGGGACGGTCTCGCCAGTAAGCATCTTGATGAGCGTAGATTTACCAGCACCGTTGGCACCGATAATGGCGACTCGGGATGACAGTGACAAGTTGCAAGAAGCATCGGTGAGCGATGGCTTGGAAGCGCCAGGGTAGGTGTAGGAGCAGTTTGTCATGCGCAGAATGGAGCGAGTGTTCGACTTGACACCAGTGAGGATACCAGGAGGAGGGAACTTGAATTTGACCTGGGTATCCGAGAGCGTGTAGTAGCTCTTCGCTTCCGGCTTCTGTCGAACGAAATCAGCCAGGTTGCCCTTGTAGCAGACCAGCTTCTTTTGCTCGTAGTGGTAAATGTCGGTGCAGACTTCGTCGAGGAAACCAGAGTCGTGAGAAACGATCAAGCTAGTGATCTCAGTGTGGGACTTGAGGTACTTTCCGAGCCAAGCGACATTGGCAACATCCAGATGGTTAGTGGGCTCGTCAAGGAGGAGCACGTCGGCGCGCATAAGCATAGCACGGGCCAAAGCGAGCTTCATCTTCCATCCTCCGGACAGAGAGCCGACCTTTGCGGACTGCCTGCCTTCGGGGCCAGCGGTGAAGCCGACCTCTTCGAGAACCTCGGAGATACGCTCTCGGCTCTCGTCCGCGAAGCGCGGGTCGCGAACGATGTACTCAAGAATAGAGAGATCAGCGTCTTCTCCCTGGTTGTGCTCGACGAAGCATGTCTTGACTTCATCTTGAGAAGGGAAACCTTCCAGCTTGCCGCTTGCGATACTGCGCATGAGCGTAGACTTTCCAGCACCGTTGCGACCGCAAAGACCGTAGCGGTGGCCCTTGAGCAGGCGAAGGTTGGTGTGCGAGAGGAGCAACATGCCACCGTATCCTAGTGAGAAGACAGCGTTGACGATCTCTGTCTCTCCGTCATCCTCCTTGACGGGCTGGCCGAACTTGCGGTGGTCCTCGTCCACGTAGAACTGGTGCACGGCCTCTGCGACCTTGTCGGCGTCTCCGGCGTTGAGCAAAGGCTCCAGGTAGGGGCCAACGAGCTTTGGGAGGCGCTGAAGCTCGCGCTGATCGACCACCTCAGCGATCATCTCAGAGATGTACCTCTTGGTGATAGCCAAGACCTCCGCGTCACCAGGGAAGTCAAGGAGGTTGGCAGAAGCGGTGATCTGCTTCTCGATGACCTTCTGAACATCCGATGGTTGTGTCCTCGCGATGGCGCCGCTGTCGATGTTGTGGTCTGGGTCGGCCATGGCCTTCTCGATAACGTCCAGCGCACGCTGGCCGATTTCGCGGACTTCAGGCAGGGAAGCGCGGTCCTTGACGGACTGCACACCTGGGCGAAGCTTGGGCAAAAAGGCGCGGGCCTCGATAGGGTCGTGAACGAGCTTGGTCAAGTTCTCGACTACGACGACAGTCTGGCGGGTGACCTCCTGTGATGTGGAAGGCATGTTCAGAGAGCGCTCGAGCAGAGGTGTGACCATAGCAAGGACGGGTGATGTGACAATAGCAACGAAGGTGGTCTGAGAGAGAGCGTGGATGGCCTTCTGCAGACTTGTCGTGGAGGGGTCTTCGATGGCCTTAACGAGAAGCGGTATCCGGGGCGCGATATCGTCGTTCTGGAGGAGGGTGGTAAGGCTGTTCATCGTCTTGACAGACTGCTTTGCGACCTGCTCGTGGTTAGTACGGTGGCTGTAGAATAGCGGATGGGGGACCTTACCTCATTCTTGAGATCGTGCATGCCGGCCTCGACGATAGGGATGAGACCCTCGAGCTTCTTGCCCATGGACTCGCGGAGAACATCCTTCTCCTTCTCGACCTCGAGGCTCTCCATGCCCATCTTGGCCTTGTCGGCCATGCGGCCGATGAGTTCGTAGGCGAAAGCAGCACCCTGCCACTTTCCGGACTTCTTGCCCAGGTACTTGGTCAGCACAGGCAAGAGGCCGAAGACCTTGGCCTCAGCGCTGAGGTTCTCGAACAGCGAGTCGAGAGCGTACTTGGCCGACTCCTTGACGGAGCCAGTCTTGTCTGCCAGCAGGTCAAGGACCATGGGTACCAGCCCTTCGTTCTGGACCAGGAAGATGGCCTCTGTCAGGCGTTGTGTGCGCGGGAGGCGCTCGAAGAAGGCACCGAGGGCGTTCATGGCGCCCTCTCTCCGCACGGCGTCTTTCTTGTTGGCCGCCGATTTCTTGATCTCCTCGAGTATGCCATAACCAGTGAGGCCGCGGAAGCCTACTGAGTTCTGGAGGAGGGTGGTGAGGGCGTAGGCGGCGTCGACCGAGGCGTGCGACGTCTTTGCGGTGACGATGCTGCTGATGAAGGCGTTGACATCCTCCTGCGAGGGCGCAGGGGCTGCGCTGGCCTTGTCGACGACAATAGCGGGAGCCATAGGCGGCGACTCAGAGTGCGGCATCTGCGAAAGAAGCCGGTAGGGGTGAGTGGTGCTGCGCTGTGAATCTGCGACGAGCGATTTCTTTTTGGTGGAGGGGCTTATCGATACGGTCTGGAATTATTCGCGGCGGCTCAAGCGTAAGCAGTGCCCAACAGCGCGAGAGGGTGAAAACCCCGGGTATCAAGCGTGGATGTAGAGACGCCCCAACGGAAGAGTGGAGAGTCTATACAATACAAGAAAACTGAAAAAGCGAGGGCAGATAGAGGGAAGGGAGCGTGGAGGGGCGGCTTGTATATACGCGCGCTGGCTGCACTAAAATTGTTCAGATTCTGATTATTCCACCCACGGGTCTGCATGGTTTTCGCCCGCCCTAGTCCCCTTCGGCTCCCTGCATTCCTGATGTTCGCCGGATATACCTTCCTGCGCCCACACCGTATCTCTGCTTACCAGAGCACATGCCTAATTGGCTCACGCTGAAACATGGTAAAGGAAACTTGTCGACGCGACTCTGATGCGACAAACTCAAAAGCCCGAGAGGCTTCGAAACCTGGCTTGCGGTGTCGCACGCGTCTCGCCCAGTTACAACTAGACCCTGAATCCCGAGCATCGTATGCGTGTTCGTACTTCCAGGCTCCTTGCTCCTCGTCGCATCCATCACTTGTACCACAGTGTCGTTTTTTAATACCCCAGAACACTGTCTGCAGAACTACTGCCGGAACAGCGTAAGGCACGCAAACACTAACGGCGTTAGCGCGCAGAAGTCTCAACAAAAGGATTGAGCGACTTACTAACAAAGTACCTGTAGCCGATGCTAGCAACGATAACTGCCGCAGGTACACAAGACCCTATCCACGAAACGAGGCATTGTCTATGCTATCTCGACATTAAAAATTGTATCTTGGTAAGCAGAGGCTCAGCGCTACACAGGACTGTAAGCTGGAATAAATCCATGTGTGGTCAGCTGGATATACATATGCGGCAGGCGTATGTCGCAGCTTATATGCCAGTCCATAGGTGTCTTGCACTCCAAACATCACAACGATTTAGACGTGCTAGGACAGAATATGGCCAAAGTACTATTCTACTTCAAATGTTCGGCCTGCTCTTTCCCACTGTAGATAGCGATGCTGCCCTACCTACTGTCATTTACGCATTGGATACCTTGTCAAGGCCATATTGGGGTACACCGTGGTTGAGTATCAGAGGACAAAGATTCCGCTCGTAGCGTCCGCAACGGCCAGAGAAAGCACGACATTGACATTTGTTGTTACAACATATTACTTTGGGGCCTAGAAAATTATCAAGATTGATGCATCACATACAAAGCAATTAAGTATCGGTAAATCACAAGTATACGAGGGCCGCTTTGGGACTACGTATGCTGAGGTCTGCGCTTGCAGTTTACGACGCTCCATGCTTCAAAGAAGGGAAAAGGCTCATACAACGTTCCTGGGGAGTGCTGAATGCTCAAATCATGTATTTCATGTTATAGCGGGCGCGTTACGAGTTTGATACAACGACCACGGTACTGCGGTGAAGTATCCAACAGCACTCCAGCGAACCGCCTCAAGGCTATCACAATCATCTCGCAGACCAAGGTACAAAATTCATAACCCGCCCAAACCAAGCCAAGAGTCTAGCGAAAGTCAAAGGCGCATCCTCTTCTTCGTTGATACTAGGCGCTACACGGGTGGCGACACACGCCCAGGCCGAGGTGAAAATCGAGACCGTCCTGGCTATGGCCGATTGCACAGATACTAACAGGTAATATGTGTCTGGAGGAGTCTACTCGATCACTTCGACAGTGAATGAGTGCCTGGATGAGGCTTGCGACCATATGACGATGCAGACCCGAAGGTGCCCTGGCACCCATCCAAGGGAAGAAGTGGACAGCTACCTCCACGAAGTAAATCTAGAGAAAAAAAGCTAATAAGACTACATTGCCTTAACGTCTGTTAGAACTCATGTCTTTGTTGTAATGGAGACTTCGGCGCACCTATTCAGCTTTTCCTTTGTCTGAGGTGCTGGAGGGTAAGAGACGCGTCACGTGGAGACGACGCGACAGAAAAGGACGCTAGTGGTCAATTTCCGCGCCATCGCGTCATCGTCCCTGCGCGCCGACTCTGCAACACAGCAGCCACCTCAAGCGCTGTTGCACCTTCCAACTTACCTCAACGTGCTTTCGCTCAAGATCGCGGAATCTATCCAGGCCATCTACAATGAGTTTCACTCCATGGGTTACGTCTCGCGACGGTCACAGAAGCATCGCATTGATGCAATGCGCGTGTCTTACGCGTTACGCTCGCGCATTGTCTCCGAGGGAAGATGTTCTCATCTCATTCGCAGCTTCTACTCAATGTGGGAGGTTACATAAGATATCTCGATCGGCTGCGCGGAAGCCACACTTCTGATGAATGATATGCAAGAGCAGTTCAAGGATCGGAAAGTACCTGAAAGACACTCCGGATGGCTACCAAAGCATTTCCGGTGGCCTTTGGAACATTCACCGAGTACGCTTCGGTGGCTGAAGCTTTTCCATCATCACTTGTGATAGCTACAGGGCTACTGGATGTGGTATTTTAGAGCAATGCTATCACTATCGGCACTCACAATCGCAGGAGTGGCAGAACGGCGGGCTTTACCGACGGCGCTGCGGTATGCTCTTACCCAGCCCATGGATCCAGGTTTGTTCTTCCCTCACGTCACCGTCAGCGGCGGTGGCATACGTGCATGAAGCATCTGCTCACAACCTCGGGTCATGTTTACTTCCATCCCCAGCTGGCTCTTACACTCTACATCATCATCAACCCATTGTCAATATCGTTACCCCCACAGTATCGTCCCACGCTTCCACCATTGTCAGCATATCGCCCGTCACGGTTTCCAACTACCCACTCCGATCATTCTCGACGTCTCATTCGATACCGAATCTTCTAGCACTACGATAACCAACGATAATGGAGAACACATGGGGTATACAGCCTGCATCGTTGGGAATGAACTGTTCAGCCGCGCCAGCAGCTGCCATGTGGTGGGATATGTGTCCCATCGGCGCGCAGCAATTCCAGGAATTCGCCAACGAGACACTTCCCATCCAGACTCACGAGCCCCTCGCCGAGGTGCTTGAGGAAATCGGAATTGGATCCACAAACAACTCTCGCAGAGTCGTTGACTTCAACGCATTCATGGCTTCACGCGGAGACCGACCTATCTACAGTCGCCTCATGCTTCGCAATGCCGCAAATCAACTTCCTCTGATTGGAGAAGGTCAAAAGATTACCTTGACGACTTGCTTCGGTCAGACTTTGGTCCTCCAACCCAAGCGTGCCTGTCTTCCTGGGTATGTACAACGTGTAGTTACACATTAGACCGCGTATCTGTTACGTTAACATTCCGCTAGGGAACATCCCGTCTTAAGTTACCGGGGACCCCATCACCTCGCTGTCTCTTCGCAGCACGAGAAGGCCAAGACATGGCATTTACTCCCAGTCCACGGCGAGTGTGAGAAAATGGCGATGGAAAAAAGCTATCTGGCCAACGCGGCTACGTACTACAGCAAGTTCGCACAACTAGTCTCGTGGGGTGGCAGCAAGGCACGACCTACTTTTCTTGAAAGCGTCCAGAGCTTCAAGCATACCGCTCCGATCTCCAACATTGTCTGCATAGGCATGGGAACCCTACACGGATCTAACATGGAGAGTGTAAAGTCGATGTCCAAGCACGTTGTTGCTAGTACTCTCGCTCTAGATCTCACCCGACTATACAAACAGAACGGCGTGCCACTCGAAAATCCAATCACGATAATCGCACAAGACTCCGCTTACACAGAACGTGACCGCGCATTACTGTCTGAGCTACCAGTACCGATCCAGACTGTGACCGAACCTGAGGGTTTTCTGGCCATCAACGAATCTTCGCTTGTGATTTCCAGCTACTCTGGAGCTCCTGTCAAACAAATCATCGCCGATCTCGCAACCGAGGCACCACACCGCAAAGGTCCTGCCGCGCTCTTTTTGAACAATGACAAAGCTCCGGACGTGGATTGCATCAGTTACGATTGGGATAACCCGGTAGTCGCCAACAATCCGGAGACAAGGGCCTATGCTACGATGCTTGAGTCTTATACGCACGTCATGAATGGCACCCAGATATTTGGTGCGGCAGGTTTCCCGATTCAAATTTCTCACGAGTGGCTTGCGAAGATGAGCATATGGGTACGGGAGGAGTAGTCCGATGGTGAGAATGTTGTTCACAGGAGAGAGATATATCTGATGATCAGGCATGAGTGGTATCAAACACCCGTCTCGAAGGTTTCAAGTAGGCTACAATCAACCTACGTTATGATCATTGTCTCCTCGCTCTCCGCGGCTTTGCATGACGACATACATACTACTCTTCACTTCTCTTCTCATACAAATAAGGCCACCTTCTGGTACTAGTTATGCATATAATCGGATGATCACGCAGGAATCTTTGTCACGCTGTATGTGCGAATGTGCTGCTCCTTCATTTCTGAAGCGGACGAGAAGAAGGAGCTTAATGTATTCCTGTGCATACCCATGAGAGTATTAGAGGTATGCAGATAATCGTGACTGAGCAATCACGAGCGCATTCACCAGAAGATCAAGTAGTAAAGAGTAGGTGTGGTACGCTACCCGCTGCATTAGGCAAATGCGATCAAATTGTTGAGCTACTTCTAAGAAATGTCGTTTCGCCAGGCTATCGGCATTGCTGTCTTCACTTCCGTTGCTACACTATTAATGTAAAGCATGTACACGAATTCGGTCTTACGCTTCACCCCTTGTTCTCTTTGCTACTGGTGCTCCGACAGTGTTACATGTGAGATCAGTTTAATGATATCAAGAAATGACAATTCTTAGCCCAGTGACCAGAACGTCAGCACAGGAATGATTTACTGTGATACAAACCTATGTGCCATAACTTAATATCATTTTACATGTAGCCTTGGATTACCTGATAGTGGTCCTCTGTGGGTAACGTGAGAGGTACAAATATGGCGATTTATTTGCTGATGTGGAGTGTGTTGGTTATGTGGCCGCTTTGTACCCCATGGGAAGAGTTGCGCTATTGACTATGGGGTTTGTCTCCTTCGAGATGCTAGATTGTGCGAACTCGACAGGAAATTCCAAGACATGTACTGGAGGCCGCAAACTTGACCTATGTGGCTTCAAATTGGCGTATCAACTGCGGAGTATTTCCCGTAGGCATCACCTCACACAGTCATGACCCGCCATTCGTATACGGCACAATACACCGCACTGGCATCGACACAGCCATACACCAGTCCTTCACCCGAGCCACATACTGCCTTCCCAGCCGTCACAACCACGTCACCCCCCTCCATCATGATCAACCCTCTGCAAACGCAAGCCCCATCTTTTGACCCGCGCGATCAACTCAGATCATGGATCCGCGCTAAGCCCGCATCGTATCTTGCGACTATCAAGAATCCTTCGCTTACCCTTGACACTTGAATCCGAGAACACACCGTCGCTTTCACTTACAAAATGCAGGAAGACTCATTGGCCGGTGGTAGAAATGAACGCACGGAAAATCGACGATGAGGAGACGAATAGCGAGCAGACTAGACAGAGAAGGCAGTCCTCGCTTGCGGCTTTAGTGTATGGCAAGCTTGCATTCGCGTGTGCATAAAGGCGCGCGTGAGCGACTGAGCGAGATGAGTATATGGTACGGTGTACACCTAAGCGATTCGCCAGACAAACGAAAAGGTTGATGTGAAGCGAATGTACAGCGTACATATAAGGCGCGGCGTTATTCCACGGAGACCCTTCCATCCGGCGTCACTGTACTGAAGAGCTTGGTGCACAGAATGGCACACGTCATACGAGCGTGGAGAGAGCAGCAGTGCAGAAGGGGCGGATCAACGGCGCATATGCGGAGAGAAAAGAAGAACCGCTGCCGGAACCAAGTTAGTAGTTAGTAGACTGGGGGCCTGCCATTATGACCCAAGCCTTTTGGCGAATTGGCGGGATATACGAGGTAAGAGATGCAGATGATAAGATTACCCTGGTATAGAGCGAGGGTGCGTGATGTGATGGGGGAAGGGAAGGGAGGGATGGGATTGCGGCGGCTCCGAGCTCGGGTAAGCTGGGGTGGCTGGCTGGGCTGCAGGATGTGTGCGGGAGTGCAATGAGTTATGCGTGCGTGCTCTTACTTCTACCAGGGGTGTGGTTTTCCCACGAATGACGTAGAAGGATTGCAGTGGCAGGTATATTGCTTGCCTTGCATTTCTGGTACAGTAACCAAGACCCCTTCCTCGTGTTCCGACCAAGATGTTGTTCCAGTATGATGTCGGTCACGTATCGGAAAGTGGGGGCTTCGGAGTGTCTTGATCTGGGACCTTGGTGATAGACGTTGTGGGCCCGTTCATGTCGTCATACTTGCCTCCGTTGCGGCATATCAAGTTTGGAGCACGCAGGCTGGCAGATCCCGCACTGGGTTCGGGTATCGACATGATCCAAGAAAGAAGCTAAACAGATATTGCGATGTACGTTACATCTCGTTCAACTTAGGCCCGCATACCACCCCCTTCCTTCGGCTGCAGGTAAACGTCGTCGGCGAAGTACCAATGTATCTGCGACGGTTTTCACGCACGGCACAGCAACTTACTGCATTGCTTGCGGAGCAGATCGTATCGCATGCATGCAGTCTGGCAGAGAAAAATAAAACCCATATTCCTGAGCGATCGAGATTGCACGGAGCTTACCAACATGGGGTAGGTCAAAGGAAGCAAGGACAAAGACCCATGCTATGATCCTCAGGCTGCATAAGCCCGACCGGTATTACATGGCCACCACACGTAAAAGCCCTTACCCGGAGTTGATGGAGATTAGGTTTAGATAGAGTGATGTCCACGTACACATTTGACTTGGGCGGTGCGGCTCCCGACAGCCAGGTCGATAAACGTGGATCTGCTGACAGTTTCACGTTGTTAAAGGACCGACAGACCGTGACAGTGATCTTGTGCCCCACCCTTGCTCACGGCAGTGTCGTTTGCTGCGCGCTGTTCGGCGATATGCAATGCAACACACCCAATATTCAGTTGCAGCAGTAGCTTCGGAGTATACTGTTGCAGCTGCATACACTGAAGCGCCTCGCAGTAATAACAGGGTCACTGGGTCATCAAACTGCGAAGCCTTTCGCGACCTTTTCGTCTTTGTCGCGGGGCCCGACATCCAAAACCCCGGCGCGGTTGTGCCCTTACGTGTGATGACCTTTGCAGATTGGGATGTAGCGGGTGGGCTTCCGAATGCGAGATATGCGCGGGTGCCGACACACGAACTCGATCTCAGACGGACAGGCTGATCCGTAATCATTGGAAAGCACTTGGGATCTGCCCGCGGGACCGGGTCTCACGTGTGCTAGTCATTAGAAGCCGAAGTTCAAACGGAGATCGTGGGTTCGTGATTGACGTGTCGTGGGCCCCTCGGGCTAATCTTGCGGTGCATCCTTCGACTCCTTCACATCGTCGATGGGCTGCGCATTCGTGTCCCGCAGAGAGCTTCCTTCGGATAGACGTTGCGGAAAAAACAACATCAACGGTCACTAACGGCTTAGGCCACTGCTTCAGCATAATACCAGGTCTAGAGTCCAGCGCATTGACAGCGGCAAACTGGTGAGCTTGGTCCTGCGTTCATTATGCACCTGTGAATCGACCGCCGTGTGAACAAAACTCTCCTTGAGTACCCCCTGGCGCTATAATTGCGGATCATGTTGAGCATAGATCGGCGCCGATCGCGACTATGTGATCCTTCTGGAGCACTGCGAAGGGAGGAAGATTCCCAGTGGTGGAAATCATGTGGCGGGATACAGGCCGTATGCGGATGTCGGACCACTTTTCAGAAGCAAGCCTTGTGCTGCCGCGGGAGACTCTCAGCAGGTCACGTATTGACTCCTCACCCCGTCGCATTGCTGGCTTGAATAAGGAAGAAACGGGGTAACACTAGATGCGACTCCTCGAGATCTGACACTTGGAGTAGACCGGATACGGTGAGCAAGGCCGTGAGCGTGTAGCAGTAGCAGCGATCTCATGGTATCGCCGGTAGCGTTGTGATGGCGCCGACCAAACGATACTAACGTCCTGTCACGCAACGTTCACGAATAAACTCGCTGAGCGTCAGCCACGCGGAGGAGGGTGCGCTAACGATTTCTGCAATGACAGGGGAGTGAGGCAGGCCGACGCGGACGTTGGTGGGTCAGGCCGAGTCACTTGAACAGGGGCCTAGAAAAAGAAGCCTCAGGTATCCAGTCATGTCTGGAAGATATCGCTTTTCCACAATTTGAATCCACTATCGAGTATCGGCGGCCGCTGATACGCAACTGGTCCGGCTCGAAGGTTACATGAGCTTCACATTGCGAGCTCCACATGCCTTGTTTGATGTGGTCGTGCTTTTGCAGAGCCAGAGATGGTTAGCTGGTGAATGGCTTGAATGTCTTGCAGAAGTGGATCTCGAAGTTGAACGGCTGAAACAGCGGCACTGGACATATGGTTCCCCATACTGAATCAGCTTCTCCGTCTTCTGACGAGGGTCATTCTGACGAGGCAGGCATATCCGCGGCAGGTACCGCCGCAGCCATGAATGGAAGTCGTACCGAACACCTTGCTTATGGGGATTCATCGGCGGCGATGTGCATAGCATAAGAATGGACGGTTAGATCGAAGGCGAAATAGAATTCACCCGTGATCCGGCAAAGACGGCATTGGTTGGCAGCCCCTCTGATCCGGCTGATCTGACACTTGGCCGCACGATATCCTGGTGAATCTCACTGTCAGCCGAGCCCACCTCGACGCGGTGATCAGGAATGATCTACGCGGTCCCTTGTCGTGGCGCAATGGATCCGGAAAACATGCTCAAAACGGTGGGAAGGGAACAGGGTGCGAGACACACAACTGGGCCGCTCATTTTCGCCGTCGACTCTTTGGGTTCACTACTGCCCCATTCGGCCCGCTTGGTGGCTGCTGTTGTTGCTTCACCCGAACCCCTGTGTGCGGATTCAAAACAGCAACGAGGTTGGGGAGATTGAAGACAAAGTATGCTCGATTCCCGGGGACGCCTCAAAACACACCGCAGTGCTGTTTGACCACAGACACGACGTATTAGCCGTATTGCCAACATCGTCCAACTCCGCAAGGGGTTCTTGCAGCGCAAATTGCGCCCCGGTAACAGTGGCGCAAAGGATCGGACGTGATCTTCTGGTAGGTAGGCACCAGTTTGACCCATTGCATTGATGGCACCGCGATTGAAGGGTCGCGGATGGTGAATCTTATCATGTTAGAGGGTATCGAGAGATAATCTCCGTGTCTCCAGGAACTCTGAATCTGGACTGGACCCGAATTTGCTCGGAAGAAGAGTAGATGGTCATAATTTGCAGCGCAGTGCAAGAACAAGGCTCGATAGATGTGTCCGATGCAGCTCAGAGCAGACCATGTGTTCTTAACAATCCTGCGTACCGGGTACTGCTGGCCATCTCGCGATATCTCCAATCTGTCGGTTCCGCCTCATTCTGGTTGGGCTCATTTCTTTGCCTAATTTACACGAGTAAGCGCTGAGAGGAGTCAACCTGCCAGGGTATACCCTTACGAGTTCGAACCAAACCCACCGATGTATGCAACGAAGACGATTGCGGAGCCAGTTGTCCGGGTAGTTGCTCAAAGCTCGTGCATGACGTTCTGCCTTCATCTTCTGGTGAGGCATTCCAAAAACATACCCACCTAAGAGTTTCTGCTGCAGACTAACTATAGCTGCTCGCTTTACAATAAACGGTGAGTTGTTCCGTGATGTCTGGAATGATGAACATGGTTGTTGCTCGTAGCGAGAGCGCGTGGCTGCGTCATGGCTTAAAGTGCAAGTTCGCATAGCCCTCGTCTGAGCATCACACGATGTGGACGCTGGACGAATCCCGGCAGTTCGATGTAATATTTTTGTCGGTCAGGGCCAATGAGACGCCTGACGATGAGAACAGCCTTGCAATCTTCGGGCTTATCCAGCTTGGGCGCTTTAGCCGGAGAAACCCTGGAGAGCGTCATGCATGGAGCAGACGGGGGTGCGACGTACAGGGGCCAGGCCAAAGCTGCTTCCACTGACCCATGGAACGCAGCGGGTATCTGATACAACCACGTTCGCACTGCGATATGCTGTGAAATTGAGGACGGTGTCGGGTTTTGGGAAGAGGTGTTGGAAGACACGGGGAAGCTTCGGGTAAGAAGGTGGGTGACATGCCGCTGGGTTGCCGATTCGTGAAAATGAAACGCCGAGACGATCGCTCGGAAAGCACTAGGGAGGCTCCTTGCAGTAAGCGTGTTCCCGCTGATGATGGATCATGATGCGGTCCAAGTATCGGTATCCCTGCCAGTCCCGCGCTCCCTGAGACCGGACGCAGCGTCCCTGGGTGGTGGTCTTCCGGGAGATCATGCACCCTGTTCAGCGTTCGCATTCTGCCATGCAGATACGCAGTTTTTGTTGCTGGAGACTGGCCATCGATCAAAATTATGTTCTGCATGGTGGTGCAGCTGTTCAGATTTGACAGATTGTGAAGTGCGCACCATGACATCTGATGTAGACTGCGAATGAGGTATCCAGGACGGTGGTAATGTGATGTGCAAGACGCCCGGCACTCGCGCAGGCCTAAGCGATGAAATTCCCAAATTCCATCAACGGAAGCCCTGAGGTCACGTCTGTGCCCATTTCTCTAGACCGGCAGCACCAATAGAGTGGGATGCCACGGTCGCTCACGTCTGCGTCGGTGGTGGTACACACGATAGCCCTGCAAGTCTTGTGCTTCGATTGTTCTAGCGAAGAGAAGAGCCACGAGGTCGTGTTGCACCGAGCTGGGAAGATGCTGTGCGACGCCGGAACGCATCATGCTCCTGACGACGACGCAGTAAAGAAATTGCACGGTAACCGCAGTCTTCCTTTTGAGCACTAGACACTAGACACTCGGCTTGGGTTGCTAGATCTGCGGCGCCTCGTGGTGGACGATACATAAGCACGCGGTGGCAGGCTGCGGTGGCATCTCACTCGCGCGCAGCTTGTTTCTCGAAGGCGCTCCTAAGCATGGCAGAGGGCAGCGTGGTTGGATGGCGGGAGGTCGGCTAGAGTAGTGAGCAGATGGTGACAGCCAACGTGGCCCCCGGGATTAGCTGCATGCGCTTGTCGCTGATCGACCCGCCTCTTTCGACGAGATCCTCCACAGACGAACGAGGCCAAGACATGGGATAACGCCGCCATCCCGCCCTGGCGGCGCCGCAGAGACGTCGCGTGCTGGGGTCGGAGACTGTCGCTGCAAAGAGGCAACAGCCGTCGAGCCGTCGTTCTGACGTCCCGCGCTTGCCTTTTTGCTGAAACCAATCTGTCGCTGGCACACGGCCTAACCTGCTAGCTGGAGCAAGCAAACATGCGGTGAGCGTTCTCGATGCAGCGTGCTGGGACATGTACTGGAGAAGGTAATGAGTGAGGTTGGGACGAGTCAGTCCCGTGACTGCCCGTCGAGTTCGCCCGTCATGGCGGTGACGGTGGTTAGACAGCTGTGTACGACCGCGCACCACCAGACGTGCCAGAAAGTCGACCGCCTCCAATAATTGCCAGCAAATCATCCCGCGCGCGATGCTTCGCTTCACCCAGCGCGGCTGCAGCCATGTGCATCACTGCAGGCGGACCCTCTCTAATGCGGGATCAGATTTTTAGGAAATGCAGTCGTAACAATGGTCAAGGCATCGCCTGGTGGGTAGGACTAGACAGCTTCTGCTGCACGAGGCGCTTGGCTCGCTTCCGCAGTGACTTGCCTCGAGCCAAACGCCCCCGGGACGATACGGTGCTATCGTCTAGTTGACTGCCATGGCTTGCGACGGTGCCCTTTCACGAGGGCGGCATGAGGTGGGTGGACAGTGGTGGCTTCTTTAAAGTGTGCCAAAGGCGCAGCACCGAGACTCGCACGTCTCATCGTTGTCTCTTTCCGAAGGCCAGCATCGCAGCCGTTCCCAAGCCTCACCCCCTGCGTAATCCTTCGTCAGCGCGATCCGTATTGTCTCGCCGCCGCTCCCAGAGATACAGGCCGCGGTGGATCTCTCGACTGCTGGACAGCACGTCGGCAGTGCGCTCTGGAGTCTGGCAGGAGTACCGATCGGTGCAGCCCCAGCGCCCGTGCAGCCAGGACCCTTTGCATCGTCAACCCAAGCGCCGTTGGAGGCCAGCTGGCAGGACGCAGCAGTCGGCGACGTGCGGCCTGAGTCGTCATCTGGCGGCAGCAGCGTGAGAGGAATCGGCGAGGGTTGTTCCGCCCCGTTGGGAACGTCGCGGGCATTCACTCGATCCCAGCGGCTCTGCAGCTTACTTGCTTCCGACAAGCCCACGAGGATTCTCCTCAGGTATCTCCTGGAACGGTCGATCTGCAGTGCAGAGTGGCCTGTCCTAGCAGCGCGGCCAGGGCCCCTGCCGTGGCTGTCCCAAAAGCGCTGTTGCGCCGGTGCAGCGTCGATTGGCACGTCTGGGATGCGTGGGCGGATCGCTCGGCCAAGGCATTACTACGGGGCGTGCACATCTTCACTCTAAACCTCGTCCGTCTGTCATCTGCATTGCCGTTGCAAGGGACTGAGCGTCTCGGGCTAACTCGAGTGGGACGTGGGCTTTTTGACAACGGTCCGCCGCCTCATCGCCCGCTCAAACGCAATTTGGACAGGGAACGACAGGCCCACTGACGACGCTACGGTGCGAACGGGCTTCGTGCTGAATCTCGCCAATCCCCTCGACACCGTACTTGAATGCTGCAGGCCCGAATTCCTGGCTCTACATCTGCTTGTACCCGTCGCCTTGACTACTCTCCATCTCGTCATCATCCAACTCCCTTCACCCACTCCTCTCTCTCTTGTTACGCAGCCACTGCTGTGACCCGTGACAACCACCTCCTCCATGGCAATGCATCTCGCCAGTATGGTACACGGCAGCGTTAGGGAGCGCGAGTCGTTCCAGCACCCGGCCTACTTCCAGCAGTCGCAACCTCGCGCCTTCCCCATGTCGGGTGTTGCCGCCTCCTCATATCCCGTGCATACTCCATCTCAACCTCAGGTCGAGCAGCAGTACCGCCAGCAACAACAGCAGCAACATCAACACCAACAATACACACATCAACCACAACAGCAGCAGCAACGGCCGCAATCGCCGCCCTCACCACCAGCAGAGGAGAAGAAGCCTTCACTGCCTTCTATCTCAAGTCTCCTCGAGTTTGCTGGGAACGACAAGGCTGCTTCCGAGACAGGTAGGCGCCAACCACTGCACCTTCTCTCACTTCCATACTGACTCATCGCAGCTTCCCAAAGTCCTCAGTCACAGCACCGCCAGTCGTCATCGCCGCAACTAAGGCAAGCACAGCAGGGAGGGGCAGGAGCCATGCAGCAACCGTCACAAACCGTCTACGCTCAAGTGCCTGCGCCGAGCAACCCCAGGATGACACTGCCTCCGACACCGCCAATGCACCCAGACGTGGCACACGACGGTACCCAGTCTCCCTCCGCTGCATCAAACCACTCTGCTGCATCCGCGCCCTACTTCGTCGGCGGCTCGCTCAACAACATGGAGCCGCACCAGCAGCGCCAGTCCTTCTCATCGATGCCTCCAATGAAGCGCGATTCGCTGCAGTCGCACTCCATGTCTCCCTACAGTACCTCCATCTATGGCCAGTCGCCGTATCAGTCATCACCAGGCGCTGCCTCTACAACTTCATTCTACTCGCCTGAGCAGCACTCTTACAACAGCACTGCCATGTATGCGCAGCGCCCGCTTCCTTCCAACTTCCAGCCACACTCGATACCCCTGCCGGCTCCTGTGCCCAGCCCGGCTTCGAACGGCTCCAACCCATGGCAACACCACCACTACATTAGCACCTCTAGCCAGTCTCAGTTTCCCCAGTCTCAGGATCGGTACATCTGCTCGACTTGCAACAAGGCCTTCTCGCGGCCAAGCAGCCTGCGCATCCACAGTCACAGTCACACAGGCGAGAAGCCCTACAAGTGCCCGCAGCCTGGATGTGGCAAAGCCTTCAGCGTGCGCAGCAACATGAAGCGACACGAGCGAGGTTGCCACGCGGCTTCCAGTACCACCCTGACGACATAACGAGCTAAGAGCCCTCACCAACTGTCTCACGCAATCGGCCTGACAAGCCTCGACCTACCATGTAGTGGTCCCACACACGAAATGCTTTGTTCAGCCGCATCTTGCCAACGATACCACTTTCACGCATCGGCGTTTCGGGCGCTTCCCATCTTGTCATGCATTTCACCGGAGTTTCTTTCTCGTGTCACCAACGATATCCTATATCGCTACTACTGCGATAATGTACGCTACCTTCAGTCAACTTTAGTTTCTAGTCCGGTCAGCTGTTTGCTATCGCATCAAGGCGCATGGCATTAGTCCAACAAGCCGCCCTTATTTTCTTGTATTATAGTAGGGATCCTGCATGAGCGAATTCAATGCTCCACCATGCGCCAAAACCGATCAAATCAATACTGTCTACGAAATCCAGTTACTTTCATGCTATTGCCTGTGTTGTTGTGGATTCATTGAGCGAAACGATGTTTCGCATTGCATGTCAGTCGCCTTCTAAACCTAGTGGAAACCGGACACGTCAGAGCCACACTTGACACTTACGACACGTCGAGCGCGCATAGATCGTTCCTGACGGGTTATCCATGTCGTTGTCTTCGCGTAACAATTAATCCGTATGCGAGAGGCAGTCGCCATCGGTCGCCATCACTTCCAAGCTGCTTGCCCACGCTTCCAACCCGGCAAGACCCACGGTAGTTGATACATCTCCGGGATTACCGCATGTTCCTGGACTATATTCGAGCAGTCATAACGATTTTCTGGATTCCTGCAGATCGTTGGAGTCACTGGGGCATCTCCCGTGTCAATCTTACGTTGGATGCTTATTGCACTGCATTATGATCAGGGCTCAAGTTCAAGGAGACATTTACCCGTCCACTCTTTCCCGGATAGGTCATATCGTTCTGTAAACGACATCTGTGGACCCCAAAACGGTTGTCCATGAAGCCAAGTCCGGACTATCGAACCATTCCGCCTCGCCACGGTCTATATGGATAAAAATATGCATTCGCTCAGAGGCACGTCTTCCCGAGTCCATTACCGTGTCGATCAGTGAATCCCACTCTGGAACGAAGTGAGTGCGCTGAAGGTGTACACGGAGTCAACTGTCATGCGCCGTCAGTTAGGAGACGTGGAGGCGATACTGTGCCACTGACTCTGAGCCAGGCCATGTCCTCTCCGATTATCGACTGATTTTTAGGGAACAAATTTCTCCGTAATGCAAAAGTCCGCATTCTACTCTAAACGTGGTTGCCAAACGTCGCTTATGCTTGCATGCTGCTGCTTCTTCTATACTGAGCCGTTTGTTCAGAGCTCAATGGCATGACCTCAACAACGCCCAGCGCAGGTCCGATGTTCGGCTGCAGCATACAGCGGTTATTCGGGATCGCATGTGGCTTGCCAACATAGTCTGGCCCCATCCTCCCGCAGGCGTTCCAGCACATGAACGCATGAGCTTTGAGTGACGATCGTCACTTAACTATTCTCCGAACCCCGGGTCTCTCATCAAACCATGTGGGATATCACGGAATAACAAAGTCGTGCTTTCAATAATACTGAAACCAGCATTGCGGCGCCAATCGTAACGGTAACGGCTCGTTAACCAAACTCGTCATGCGGGCTCTCCACCCAGGGGCCGACGTCAACATTGAGTGAGGTCGGTTGCGTGTGGCTCACTGGCTGCCGTCAAAAGGAAAACAAATGGTCTGATTCCAGACCCCTGTCCACTCGTCTATCCGTTTGGCGGAGGAGGAATCCTTTGAATCCTTTGCAACGGACACGACACCGCACAGAGCGCCGCCACGCATTGTCTCCCCACAGAACGGCGAAAAGCAATCCCCTCGGTCGAGGCCCTGAAACTCAACAAGCAATTCCAAGCTCTCGTGCGCATTGATGACGGAGAGTGTACTACTTGCCGGAGGTGTGATAAAGTTTAGCGAAGACGGCCGCTGAACAAGACTACAAAAAGCAATCGCGGGATGGAGATGAAGGAGCGTCGCCTCGTCAGCAGTTCCCTTGATTCGAGCTGGCACACGGTTCCTGCCAATCGGGTTGTTGGTGCAGGTGGATCGGAGCGCCCCTTCAAGCCCTTGGATCGTGCTCGCGAAAGATCTGCGCATCATCTTGGTTTTGCGCAAGTGTCTCAGGTTCTAGTTCCATCTCGCTTGCAATCATGGCGCATCCAGAACGAGAAGATTGATGAGCCTGGCAATACGGGCCATACGGCGACGGCAGGGGAGACTCCAAGCAGCCTTCTAGCACAAAGCCTATGCCTACGCCTACGATTCCCCCAGCCACACAAGAATCCTGTTGCTGCGCGCATCCGCTTACAGAAAACAGTGCGCCAACATATGTTGTCACCATGCGTCTATCAATTCCGACAACCAAGAACCGATGCGCACGCCCAGCGGCGATCAAGGGAACGTATCGTACCATTTTGCCGTCACGACTGGTGCAGTCAAGTATTGAAGGTACCGAGGGAGGGGTACCTTCGTAATGACAGCCACTCAGCGTTGCCTCTAATCAGCACCATCACCAATCAACGAACCTTTGCGTCGGAACCAAACGCGCGACGGTCCATGGTGCCCAGGTGGGATGACGACGTTTTCGAAATAACACCACCACGCAGAACCTCCAACACCTACTTCTGCAGCTGTGCAGGTCAGAGCGCTCTATCATCGGATGCACGCAATCTTGCTCCAGGCAATCTTTCCCTAGATTATCATGGCTGGGCGATTTGCCTGCGAAATTGTTGCGAGATTGTTGCTACTGCCGCCCTACGCGGCCTTGCGAATAGCACTCTAAACTATCAGCCATGATCCCTGCGCGCCAGACCTTCGAGAAGGAGGTTTGCACGGAATTATCCATAACACCGACCGTTGCCCCTCCTCCTCTCCGCTACTCATGACAAGGCAGTCAAGCAGGGACCTTGGACTCGCATCCTGCCGTCGACCAGGACCCCCTCTCATCACCGCGAGCTTCGTCCGAAATTTCCGACAGAGAGAGCAGGTGATGCCACTGTCATGGTAAGACGCGAAGATTTGCCTAAAGAACCGCGATCGACAGCCGTCTGCGCCGTCTTTGTGAGAATCCCAAGTGCCGACAGCTATGGCAGCTATGCCAACAACGGCGGTGCTATTGTGGGTATCTGTGTCGCATTCGTGCTGGCAGCACGTGGCGGTGAGTATCAGCAAGCACCGTATCCCGCAACGAGCCCCAAGCCGATAGCAGTTATCTCGGACATTAATACCAGTCTTTGCGCAGGCCAAACCGTCGGAGCATCCACAGTGTACCAGCATGCTGCCAGAGTCATAGCTGCACCCAGGACACCCAGCCTGACAGCTGTGATCGCCCAATTTCCGCGTCGCGCGAACGCCCACGCCCACCCTTTGCCCGTTCGCATCCCAAAGCACACGAACCGCATTCTAGCGCCAGGCGGGCTAATGCTCCGGGACTAAGGCTTCTTGGGGTGTGATATGACCGTGCGGACGATCAGAGATGGGATGATCCCAGCTTCTAGCCAACATCAAGGCTCGTCCCTGCGCGCCCGCATCGTCCAACTCAGCACACTCACTCTCTCTTCCCGGAACAACGTTTGAGTCAGAAAACAGTGATCACACTCAAGGGCCGACTCGTGGAAAGTACCATTGCGCCATGCCGCCATCGCCGGATCACCTTCGTATTCTCCTTGCGACTCGTTCCGGAACCTGATGCTAGGGACAGCGTTGGGCATCCACCGTTCGGGATCGCCTCACTACCACTCTCGCTACCAAATAACGATATCGCCGAAAAGAGAGTTTCGCCATTGAGCGACGACCAGCGATTGAGTTTGGCTGGCTTGCGGGAACTAGAATCGCGCATATCGCGCAAGACTGTTTCGTGTTGTCCCATGGTTCACGTCCACCTCGCGTAGAGAACCTTTACCGGCATGATGCTTGTTTGCAACGTGATTGATGATCAGACCGAAGGATTCCCAGGCTCTACCCTTTCATCTTCGTGCCGTGCTTGTGCGGCGTTCATGCGACTGGGATGCACCACGTCACCGCCTTTCTCAAGATCATATCATGGTTGTTATAGGGACGTGTGTAGTAGGTCCTTTTCAGGCAGGAATGGCCGGGCCACGTGATTTCGTCGCTGCTGGGAACCTCCTTGCCAACATCAGGCACACAACGTGGATGAGCAACGACCGAGGATTCTGGAAAAGCTGGGGTTGACCTGGTTGCGCGCACGCTCAGGTACGGCCGCTGCCCAAGGGGCGCAGATGAATCATGCGGTTGTTCGGGCGACAATGAAGCTGTTGTCTACATGGAGGATGCCTGGTAAGCTTGCAATGGTAATGGTGAGTAGTTCATCGAGACAACACGATCTCCATCGTCGATGTAGGGCTGTCTTCTCCTTTGTCATTTTTCCATCATCATCCTTGCGCGCACGACTCCTTCGCGCCAGCGCCAGCGCACTTGTTGCCTACGCGATGCGACGACCATGCGGTGTGCGAATGTGAGGCTGTCAGCTATCGCCAAATGCGTGCGCTCGCCGAGAAAGAGAAGGAGCGGGTGGCCTCGTGAATTATCGACTAGGTTACTCCAGGTTACACAGAGTACGCAGCGCGACATGTGGATCGCGAGGAAGTTCCTGCGAAGCTGCCCCGTAAGGGGTATCGCTTGACCTTGCCGAAGTGTTGCGAAGAGTTCTTGCGAAGGAAGTCTATCGGTTCAATATGCCGAAGAGTCGCGAAGAGATTCCGCGAAGCTACTCTGTATGCGTACCGGCTGAAGCCGAAAGGGTGCGAAGCTGTTCTGCAAGTGTATCGGTTGACCTTGCCGATGGGGCCCACAGAGTCCCTACGAAGCTACTCCGTAGGTATACCGGTTGAACTTGCCGACCGAAGAGCCGCGAAGAGCACAGATCTGAGCGGCGTTGAGGTCGAGTGACCTGACTGCGCTGACTTGCAGCCGATCGTCATTACTAATACGCCGCGAAGGGGCGAATGCGTTGTTGTGAAGCCGAGCGGACTGGAGAAGATCTGAGCACGTCTCGATATGTGTCCTATTTGGCCGTATGTAGAGAACGTACGATCTATCGAGCTGTACACGCAAGCACGGCGCAAAAGACACGTGGTGTTGACGCAAGCTTGATGCCATGGGCCTTATGTGGTTTGAGTCTCGGTAAAGAGCCGATAGCTTTGAAGTTGTGTCTGGGTCAGGATTGCCGTTGTGCAGGATGATGGGGCAGGTAACTCGCTCTAGTGCATTCTAGACGAGGAGACGCGTCCTCAGTATTTGGTTTTACTGAGGCAGTTATCGGACATTAGAACAGTAGAGGTCAGTGTGAGTCTAACGCAGTCCTTCCTACAAGGCCACATGATGTATCAAACGCTCTCAGATAAACTTTGCCAATCATCAAGCATACCAATGATGACTTACAGATATATACTCCATTTCCAACCATTCCAATACCTTGTTGTCTATATGAAGACAAGATCGTTGCACAAGAGATTCAGTGAATCGTGTAGGCATTCTTTCATTAAACGCAGTGTGCATCGTGTATACGCCTGGAAAGTAAACACACCTCGCCTAATAACAAGATTAAACACTTAGTGAAGAGAAGAATAGGAGTAAACAACCTAGAAGATTTATTGAGTTCGGTCTTCACACCTACATAGACTGCAGCATACCTGGTACCCAGTTCGGTTTCCTCCATGTACCAGAACCCGCGCATGAGTATAGCACAACTCACCAAAATCTCATGATGAGCCATTCTTCTTGTCCGTCGATGCCAAAGCCCAATGGGGAAGTGATAGATACTACTCATTCGTGGCTTCCAGCATCGAGCTAGGTTTACAGCCCATGGCCTTGCATTCAGTACCAGTTTCAACGTCCTTCGTATCTCCTTTGCACTCATCCTCCTTCCTCCCATAGTGCTATCATTAGTGCACGTTCTACTCCAACTCATACGGCGCATGTGGACCTTCCGATTGATCTACTATACCGAGATGTAGCACCAAATTCCCATCATCTCTGCCATCCACTGCATCGTATGGCGCAAATTTGGCCAAAACGATACGTTTTTGTGGTAGGTCAGCGAAGCTGGTCCGATTTTCTGGTGGACCAGAGTCCCCGTAGATCTTGCTCCAGATCGGTTGGAGTCCGTCAACCAAAACTACTTCTGTCGGTGGACGATGTGCTTGCAATTCGGGACAGTCGCGAACTGAGTCCAGTTTTGCCGCCACGCGAAGTATCTGCTCCTGGTCCATGGTGCCCAAGTCGTCATTGAAATGGTTGCCCGCGTAGATAACTTTGCATGTGTATCGCCCGACATGCTGCAGCTCGATGTTGAACAAGAGTAATAGACTGCCGCTATATCCAGTCATCAGTACTAGGCCGCGCCGACAGCTGAAAGGGAACGTGTACGCTCGGTCAGTGGCTACACTAGATAAGGCTAGCTGAGCAGTATTCGTACTACAGTACACGTTATCAAATGACTCCACAGTATCTTTGCCGATGACTACCTGGAGAGGCCGTCGCTTTTCTACTCTGATGCTTGGCTCTTGACTCATAAAGATAACTGTGGATGAGAGTTCTTGAACTCCAACAACCATCAATGGTCCAGAAGAGCGAGCATCGCGGGCATAGCGGTTTGTTCCTGGTGGCCCTAGGCGTACGATAGGGAGACCAGTTCGCGTGTTGTAGTAGCCACAATGCAAATAAGCTATTCCGTAGGGGCTTTCGCCATGGTGAACAATGGGAAGCTCAATCCTCAAGCCTTTGTTCGTCATTGAGTAAGGACTCTGGAAATTGTCGTCAAGACTGGGCATCAAACCGCTGGCCCCTCGAAATTTCGATGGATGTGTAGCCAGAGGCCCACAGAGATCATTTCTCGTGCTCTCAAAATCGAGCTGCCAAGCGAAGAGGGTTTGGTCATCAGACCTGTTCATAATTTCTTCCTGCATGGAGTGAGCGAGAGACAATGCACAATCAAACGTATGCTCATTTTACCTGGAGTCTGAGAAATGCCTTGCTCCCCTCTCCATAAAGTAAAGGCATGTTGACACCGAAAATTCCGAGGAGGCAATACGCCAAATCCTCCGTTCTAGTCGTCTCGCGTTCAGAGGCCCAAGACATGCGCTGTGCAACACTACACTTCATGACGTCCCCACCGAGCAGTATGTACTTCTCAATACCGGTTCTTTGCGCAACCAAATCAAGCAAAGTGCATTTGTCGCCAATCTTGCTCCAACCGGATGCTCCATTCACATAGAAAATGATCTCAGACGGGGCTATCAGCTCTTGTAGCGTCCATCCTCTAGTCCACCACGTACTTCCCATCACACGCGCGATAGGTTCCAGGGACTGCGAGAAAGAAGCATTGTTCCCCGTTACCCCACCTGATCGTGCATCCAGTACGTATTGGGAGCCAGCGATCGTTCCTGCCCATGCTCCATTGGCGTCTTCTGTTCGGTATGTTGACCAAGTTTGTACGTCGACTAAGTAGGCGTAACAAACTACAGATTTTTGATACCAAGCAAACATTGAGTTGATGGCCTCGGAGAGTTCTGCGCTCGACGATTTGTCGATACAGCATGTGTCCACCCACACGAACTCTATCATGTCTTCCAGTGCTTGCTCACAACATAGTTGTATCTTCTTGAAACCAGGTTTCCGTTCTGTGGCGGCTGTCCGGATCTTGAGTTCCTGGTTTCTCATGAATCGAAATCTTCTTTCGGTGGCAGTCGCGCGTTCGCTCATCTCTTGATATGTGACCTCGTCTCCTTCCCATCGATGCGATAGAATGGCATACGGTGGTATTGAAGCGCCTTCGAACTCGTGGAACGTCATATCAATCGCACGGAGTAGGCGCATGTTGTCGTTAGATCCTGTGAAACGTCTTTCACCAACCACGGCGTGCAGTATTCGACTTGAACCGCTGAAGCGCTCGCAAACACTGTTTGTAATGCCAAAGCTGCCCGAGGGAACGTGTAGCGCAACGTTCAATGTGCGGCTGAGAGGTGGCGAGGCTAGGCCGACAAGCCGTGGGGGCGGAAAGCTGCAAGAGCCGTTCCACCATCACGAGGCGGCTGGCGGTCATGAGCTCGCTCTCGCGAAAGGTTCGAGACGAGCCACATGGACCAGAATACAAGTAAAGCACAGAAGGTGTTCAAGTGGCCTCCACCAGACGTGGGATATTTCGTTTGTCATCGTAGCGAGGACATTATATGGAGCTAAGAGCGTCGCGCTACGGAGACTCAGATTGGTGTGATTTCGATGCTCCACCACCAGCCGACATCACGCGATAGCTGCTCATCGACGCCACGGAGAGATACAGATCGGGCGGCAAGATGTGTACATGTATGTGCACCAAAGAAAGAAACCAGGTTTCGTATTATCATGTGGTCGTGCTACACGCTGAAGTAAGCTCAAGGTAGCGGATAAGTACCTGTCGTGATAGTCCAGCCGGATAACTTATAGAAGAGCACCAGAAATCGTGGTTCCCACCTCACAGGGCATATTGAAGTCCAGCTAAATCACCCTACATGATCCACATGTAAGGTGGCGAGCAGCATCAGACCCCGATTCTCATGAACCAATCTAAAGCTCGAACACTCCATCCTCTTGCTGGCCTATTCCGAACCAGCTTCCGAGGGTGTTCCACGCACTCTGCTTTTCTCCAGGCAGCTGGACACCATCAATCTCCTCCGGAGTAACGCTGTACCATTCATCCTTGGGAATCCATCCAATGTATGCACGGTCTCCGAAGCCTCCAATCCAGTATATCTCCTCGACAACGAGACGCACCCACTTGCTCTCGTGAATGCCACTGCCTGGCAGCCACCATGCAGCATCCGGGTGCTTCTTGACATAGCAAGCCGTCACACCCAGCTTCTTGACAGCATCCATATCGATGTCCTCGAGTCGTCCGACGAGTGAGAAGCGAGGGAGAGATGCGGGGCTACGCCACTTGTTGTCCTGGGGGTGCCATCGCATGCTCAGGGTGATGTTGGAGCCGGCATCTACGTTCTTGAAGGATGTCGCGATGGTGATGGCGAGGATGGTCGGGTGGCCTGATTCGGACTCGCAGTCGCCGAAGTAGTCCATCAAGCCTATGGGCGCGCCGCCGACATCCGAGGGTCGTTGCTCAGTGGTGTGAGAGTCTGGGAAGACGGTAGATAAGGTGCCGATGTTTTCTAGGCGCATGATCCTGCGAGCTTGAACGGCGGACTCATGGACAGTTGGGATCTTGAAGCCGGATCCATCGCTGGAGGACGGGTTCGCGAAGAAGTGTTGGGGTGATGGCAGGTTGGACGCTGTGGTGACGGAGATAAGGCCTATGAGGGCAGCTTGGAGACGCATCTTGCTACTGCTTGTATCCGAGTGATGCAGAGATGTAACAGGGTGTTTCGAGAGCTAGATCGCTACAGTGAAGCGTCAGTGAAGGTGGTGGCTGATGGCAAACAGCGACGCGTCCGAGCGAAGCTACGGGACGCATCATGCGACACCCAACCGCGGCGGGGATCTCCGACTAGGGTAAAGGTAAAGTCTATTGCGGAAGGCATGACCGTGTCGGGCACAGAGATGGCTCATCCATAAGCATCTAAACACAGCATGACCGCGCTGCTTGATAGTGGCTTGAGGGTCATTGAGAAAGTCGGCGTGTCTAATCTGTTGTCCGTTGTACTTGTTGATGGGCCGCATTATCTTATCTGATCATCTCTGGTAGATGTGGAGGCGAGATCTCCGTTCCGAACATCTAGACGCAGCAGCCTGATAGATGGTAATTTCTGCATCGGCACAGCTATCTAGATGTGCTCTGCTTATTCATTGCTTGTGGGAAGTGTCTATAGTGAATGCATAGTGGCCGTTCTGCTGAGCTCGATGCTCACACTTCGATGCGCTAGCGCTGCACGTGATCTCGGCTAATCCGGTGAGCCGCCGTCCACAGCCCTGGAGTCATTTTGACCCTCTCGTCGCCGCCCAGTCATCGAACACCCAACGACCGCAACCTGTACGTATTCCGCCCGCTCCTACGACTGCACCTGCATCAAACGCGAAGCCTTGCGAAACCAAGACTTTCAACTCGCACCCAACACCCGAAACCCCAGAGGTACACCGCTAATCGGACTTTGCCACCACACAGACAACTTCGAACGACTCATCACACCCATCAACAACCGCCAATATGGGAAAGGTTCACGGATCCCTCGCTCGTGCCGGAAAGGTCAAGTCTCAAAGTAAGTCTTGGCTCATGTGGAACGATTGCGAATGTCTGCTAACAATGCATAGCCCCCAAGGTAAGCTTCACCCATCGATACACCCACGCCTCCAGCCGATAGCGACACGTCGAACCACGACCACGATCACGCGACGCCTGAGGAGAAGGACGGATTGATTATGGATGCTATGTGGATGTGGACAGCCGGCTGACACGCTACACAGGTTGAGCCCCAGGAGAAGAAGAAGACCCCCAAGGGCCGCGCCAAGAAGAGGCTCACATACACCCGCCGTTTCGTGAACGTCACCATGACCGGTGGCAAGCGCAAGGTCAGTAGACATCGCGCATTTGTATGATGGGCAAGAACTGACACGTCCCAGATGAACCCTAACCCAACCTCATAAGCCAAACACTAGAGGAAGGGCGAACGAAACGAGCACTATGAGCTAGAGAATACGGTCATGAATTCGGTTTCTTCAGGATGGCTATGACTCTGGATCAGAGGGAAGTGGGAATCACGGACGTCGCCACGGCACGTTCCTCAGCAGCAGCATGATCCCACACTTTGGGATGATGGGGGCATATTCATGGCGTACATGTACATTCTGCTTTTTGCACAGCTGCATCACGAATTCTAGCTGCTTGTGTTCCCAACTCTGGTGTTCTTGGATTGTGTGCCGTGTGTTGTTTCTTGTCGCGTTGGCTGACCCTCCATGCTTCACTCGACCCGATGCTGTGTTCATCTATTCAATCGCGTTACATTCCCCAATGTGAGTACATTATTTCACGTCTTCGAATTGGCACCATCATAGCATCTTGGCCGCATTCAAAAGCGGACAAGCCCGTCCAGCTTGTCAGAAATCCGTCATCAACAGTGAAGCACCCTCGGTAGGCTTGCCTTCCTCCAGATCTATAAGCTAAGAGCTTTCTAAGCTCTGTATTATCTGTCTTTAGTCCAATCCTCGAGTGCTGCATCGTAGATCTCTTAAGATCATACTGCGGTGGGAACGGCAGGTCCAAGCGGCGATCTACGTCACACCCGAACCTCACTCCACTTGAGCTGTCAGAGCACCAACACCTCCATTTGCAGAGCATCAACAGTACAAACCCAACAACAACAGCAAACATGTTCAAGCGATTCTTCGGAGAGGTAAGCCATTCTGGAATTGGCTCTCAGCATCACCTGCTAATACCATCCAGCACGGCGCAAAGAACGTCGTGACACTCTTCCACGCGCCTTCGAACCAAGCTTCCACTCGCGTCCTCACCCTCCTCAAACAAGCCAACGCACAATCCGTTGCGCATGCGACTGAAGACCAAGCCAGCTCCCACAAAGCTCAGGACAAGGCCGAGCGCACAGAGTTCGAGCTTGATGTCACAGAAGCCCCACCCACAACCGACCAGCTCAAGAACATATTGGACTACTTGGGCGGATCAGGCGCGGCAGGCAAGGTTATTAGCGGAGCGGAAAACGAGACTGATGCCATGAGGAGGTTGAAGGCGGACGGAGGCGCGTTCCAGAGACCGCTTGTCGTGGACTGGAATCAGGGAAAAGCTGGTATGTCCGCAAAGGAGAAGAGAGGCTACTCGTGCTAACTCTGACAGTCGCTGGAGAGAATGAGAGCGAGATCATGAAGCTGATACGGTCGGTACCGAAGGAGACGGAGAAGGTGTAGAGCGTTGAGAGATGCGATCTGTACTATACCCACTCCACTCAGCCTGTGATTCTGGATACTACATACTGGAAAGTACTATTGGCCTTCGAGATTGCCTCTAGACCCGGTATGTCTTGGGCTTCTCCGCCCAGTAGCTCGGGAAGAGACGTTCTGCCAGGCGGCCGGTAGCTGCGCCGCCGGTAAGACACTGATGCAAATCAATGCACATGCAAAAGAAATCCCAAGAAAAGCTTCTTCCAACATTTAGTAAGGTGTGAGTGTCGTGTTTTCCTACTGCGCGTCGCGTCCTTTTGCTCCACCATGTCGAAATCCTCCGTGACTACGTCTTTCTGTTTCTGTTCTTTTCCAGTCACTCAGCATCTTTACAAGTGACGCCAAAGCTATATAGTTGGGCCAATAGCATGAGCGGAAGAGCGGCGCGCGGAGATTTCGAGCGTTGGTCACTCACGCTCACCTCCTCTTTCTGGCGGCGCCAAGACTTGTTGCTCCTTCCACCTCAAGCAGCGACGAACTCTTGTTTGTCGTGCACCCTCGCGCTTGCCACAAATCTCTCAAGTATTCTCAACCTCGCGTTCTCCATCGCAGTTGCTAGTTTCCAACTGCATTCGGCGCCGCTCAAGACCTTCCCCTGCTGCAAACACCACCTCCAGTTGTCCCACGGCTTTGCTCACTGCACCTCCCTCATCGAGCCAGTAGTGAGTTCAGCTATGTCGGATACTGTCCAACCGCCGGGAACTCCGCCCGCTGCAGACACGCAAACCGCAACAACGGCAGACGAGCAGCCTGCGTCCCCCACCGATATGAATAACACTGTCGTCGACCCAGTCAACCATGCAACTAGAGACCCCAAGTTCAGTCCGGGAGCCGGCCAGGCCTTCTTTTCTACCGAACTTGGTACCCGCGCTCCCCGTTCACTAGGTCCAATTCGTGCGCCCGTCATCGCACGTAGCGTCCAAGGTCCTGCGGCTGTGGTGCAAGCAGCGACCCATTGGCAGGTAAAGTACAAGAATCAGTGAGTAACCTTTCGCGTCCCACTCGAAGCCCACACTGACTCGAATAGGTGTCTCTGCATTCTACTCTCACAGGGGTGGACCGTGGAAGACCTATGGGATGCCGAAGATGTCCACATCGAGGGCAGGAAATTCTGCGAAGAGATGTTGACCTTCATCTCCCGGAACACCTACTACGCAGCGGACCGATTCGCTAAGGATTGGGCGCTCGCGCATCCAGATCGAGTCGACTTTATCGGGCTTCAGATGGGCGACGTCTACGACATCAACGATCCGCTTGCCATCGTCGACCAGATCTTCGTGTTCGGCGAGCCTCTCGGGTTCCCTCGTGTGTTCCTCTGGCACGTCGCTCATATTCTGATTACTACATGGATCGAGATGAACAAGGCGACTAACGAGACACTGCGCGAGAGCCTGACGCCACAAGCACGCACTTGGGGTCAACAGTCCACCAATGAAGCAACCCAGCCTTCGTCCACCCTTGTCGAGATGTCTACAGACAAGAAAGGCAGTAAGAAAAACCGCAAGATCACACGATCTCGACCCAGCAAACTGACCACACCGGCAGAGCCTTCGTCCGCCGTCGATAAGCCAGACCATGTCGCGAATGAGTCTTCCGAAGTACCAGATCAGCCCAACATGCGCTATGCTCCTCCACGCATCCCGTCGCAGGGTCTTGCTCAGCGTGGGGGCCATTCTGCTCCATTGAGGAGCGGCGATATGGGTGTTCCGGCAGGGCCCTCGAGACCGTCGCCCAACATGCATGCGCTATCCTTGAACATTCCAAAATCCAATCGTAACATGAACTCCGGATCCTACGTTCAGCAACGCGGCTGGGTCGAGAACAACAACCGCACTGCATATGGTCCATACCCACGACAGCCTTCTGGCGCTATGCCTGCCATGCAGTCGCCTCACTTCCTACCCCCGCAAATGGCACCGGGCCAACATATCGCACAGCCAATGATGTCGGGTGTAGTTCCGTATGTTCAGGTGGTCCATCATGGCTTTGCTCTCCAGCACCCCGACCCTGGCCTGATGTCTCGAGCACAACTCAACTACCAGCAGAACATGATGCAAGCTCAGCCAATAAACCCTATATTCACGCAGCAGCCACACAGCCAGCACGTCTCGATGGGCGACATGACTAACAACATGATGCTTCAACATCAGGATCCTCGTGCGCCGGTCCCCCGTCGTTCCAATCCACCGCGCAACCCCCAAGAGCTCTACGATCCTTACGGTGGCAACAACCCTAAGTTCAACGGTGCCCCGGGTCATAACAACACAGGCCGGAAGGGTGGTAACAGCGGCTTCGCCGCTCAGTCTGGTCGTGGCCGCAAAGTATCCAACCCAGGCGGGCGAGAGTCATATAACAGGTCCAACGCTGATTACAGCGGCAACGTTCCATCCAGCGGACCTCGATATGCCGACTACAACAATCGACGTCGCCCATCGGAAGACGACCCGGCTATCACTGGCGACTCCGTCTCTGGTTGCGGTCATACATGGATTGGGCCCAAGAACCAGACCGTCACCGAGCTTTGGATCGGAGATTTGTTACCCGATACCGGCGAGTCTGAAATTGCACAGATGTTCAAGCAGACGATCGGCATTAACCCTATCGCGGTCTCCTTGAGGGGCAACAAGATCGGTGCAAGTTCTATTCATGCCTTTGCTACGTAAGTCAACTCGCTGTTGTCTCTGTGTATCCGCTGACACATCTAGATTCGTATCAACTGCAGACGCCAGCGTAGCCTTGGGCATTAATAAGTTTAATCCTCACGTACGTGGAGTCCGACCCGTTGTGACGGTACCAAGGCGATTCTACCAGAGGGATATACCATCGAGTTCAAGCTATTTCGATCAGTCACATACTGGGCGTGATGCTTCACGCATGTCGATTCAGAAAGACGATAAGCCTGTCACTGATGTAGAGTCAAATGCACCTATAGAGAGCGCCAAGGCATCGTACTCTCCCCAGGATGCTAGAAGCGGCCTGTTGAAGAAGCCATCCCCGCAGTTGGACGTTCCTAGCTATCCAGAGACAGGAGACGTCAAGCTCGAGATGCCCAAACATCAGCAGAAATCTCCTACAAAGAAGAACAAGGGCAAAGGTAGGCGCGAATCAACAGTCAAGAACACCGATGCAGCCGATGAGAAGACGAAAGCTGCTGGGAAGCTGAACTCTGATAGCCCAGCTGTCACGAAAGAGGAAGAAACCGGCACAGAGTCTGCCAAAACCATCACTGAACCTACGAAGCCAGCGACTGTCGATGGGCCTACTTCTTCGGCTGAAGAACATAAATCCTCTCCCTCCGAATCTACACCAGCGCTAGACCAGCCGGAAAATGTAGCCGACGCCTCTACCGTACTGCCACCCAAGGATTCGGAGACGCCAGAGGCAGAACAAGACACCAAGACAACACAGAAAGAGCGTGACACTGACGTCCCTCTCAACTTCGCGGGCGCCCTTGCTAAGAATCTAGAGACTAGATCTGACGCTACTTCCATCGCTAAGGATAGTGAGAACACAGGTGGCGGGCCTTCCAGTACAGCTCCGATAGAATCGCCTGCGCATTTAGCAGACAACGACGTCTCGGACGATGAGGCCAAGAACGACACTAGCTTCCATTCTGCGCCAGAAATCCAGCCTGAGTCTGTGCAAGCGCAGCCGCAACCAGAGCTCCAGGACAAGGCGATGACTACGAACCATGGTACTGCGACCCCAACCCAATTTTCATATAAAACGTCTAACAGTACATAGAAACCACAAAGTCGCCATCTATACCTACCGAGACCAGCCTGAATAAATCCCCAACACTGATCACCCCGCGCAATACTACTCAGTCTGATCCACCTGTAGCTGCGCCCCCAAAAAAAGATACCGCGCCTCAGCTTCCAGCGTCGGAGAGTACACAAGATCCTACAACAACCGCTACTGCTCAAGGAAACGAAGAGATGTCAACAGCTGCAGAGACCTCACCCGTCACTGCAACCAAGAAAGCTGGTGCTCAGCAGATGCAGTCGCTCCACCCGTTTGCGAAGAGCAACAAGTCTCAGGCCAAACGAGAAAAGGAGGCCAGAAAGAAGCAGCAGAGGGTGAGTCTTGCATGTACGAAAGAACATGAAACATATACTGACTTTGGCTTTTCACCTCTACAGAAAGAAGACGCTGATCGGGTCGCTAAGGCGAAGGCTGATAAGGCCGTATCCTCGCAAAAGCCCAACGACGGTCCCTCCGCTCAGCGTGAGACTGGGTCTCTAGGAGACTCTGTGAACTCACCTGGAGCTACAGATACAGTTGCTAAACCAGAAGCGGCCAACTCAAAGACTGGCGGTGATAGCACCACAGGAAACAAGAAGTCCAAAGGCAAGGCAAAGATGCAGCCAGCTGGTACCAGCTCTGCCGATGGCGAAGACAAGGCTGTTGCCGAATCGGAGAATGGTAAACTCAATGGTAATATCAACGATTCCAAGGATGTCTCTTCAGTAACTCACCAGGCGGAAAAGATGGAGGCCTACCTCGCCGCGCCAGCCAACCAGGGATCTTCGGGAGACTCTGGGGTAATCCCAGCTGCTGAACCGACCCCATCAACTCCACCATCTGTCCCTTCAATTACCCCAAAAACACAAGGCTCCTCCCAGAAGATGCCCGCCCAGGAAGTAAATGATCCCCATAACCTCACTTCCAATCAACAAACTCACGTTCCAGGTCACTCTCGCCGCTCTTCCGCTTCTACGCTAGTCGGAGAAGAGCGAGTGCTACCGTCTGGTTCTACCCCTCCTGCCCCTACTCACCCGGACTCCTCGCGAACCGTCTCTCCTGATGAAGCACCCCAGCTCGACGCCACCCCGACTGTAGCACCCAAGAAGAAAAAGAAGAAACCAAAAAAGAAGAAGACCGCGCCCGTCCTCCCTTCAATTGATCCCAATCCCCCCAGCGACGGGGACTATCATAACTATAATCCTTTTTCGTCCCAAATGAGCCACATAGATGCTATTCGTCGAGCTAACAAGTACGATACTACCTCCTACTATGCGGTTACAAACGCGCGAATGGAGAGGGATGCTGAAGAGAGCAGAAGGGCTGCTCGAGCCCTTGCGGATCTGAATGATCATGCTAGCTGAGGAACGAAAAGACGCTGGTCTGTCGTCCAAAACGTGTACGCTTCACTCAACCTTCAAGCGCGATGTAGCTAAGTGTGTTCACAGCTTGAAATGACCGCTCAGGTCGAGGCTTGATGGGTAGATGTGCCTGACGATGGACTTAAGAGGCTGGAGCTTGGGAGAGGGATGACTATGGCTTTGATTTCTTGTTCTTATTATTCGCTCATGGTGTATAGTTGATGAGGCTGATAGCCACATCCCATACTGCGAAGGCTGATATGGTTTGCCTATCACCTGCTGGAGACGGAATGAGAACATATAAACTTCTACTTGTCTGCATGATTTCGCGTGATTTATGCTTTGACTTATTGCGCACCCCTTATTTATGGGAAAACACTCAACATTCTAGGGCTAACGTTGACGTTAGTTACCTACTTCGCATCTCTCGACGTTAACGTAGGCTGCAGACGTGTTTAAATTTGTTCCTTGTTTGAGGTGCTCGCATGGTGTTTAGTTGATTAATCCGCGCATACCTGGGAAGCGTGATGGTATTAGTGTGATTCTTATTATACTCGTGTAATCTGAGAAATGCTAGTGTACGCCGTTCTCATGCCGCTAAATCCAAGACGTTACTAAACTACCATGTCGTACCCAGCATTCCCTTCCCCCGCCCCATCATATCCGTCGTCGCCAAACCCATAAACATCATGAAGCGCAGCCTGGAACGCGTCTATCCCTCCTTCTAGTCTTCCTCGTTCTTCCTCTACACCCCCGATATCGAAAAGCACCTCTCTGCGCGCATGACCCTGACCAAACCATACAGACTCAACGCTCTCACTCCAGTTCGTCTTCAAGCTGTCTTCCAGGCCGCGGCGGCAGAAGGCTAGGAGGTCTACGTGTTGTTTCTCCGGAGGTGGCGCATGTGCGTCGCCGGCGTAAGAGGGAATGGTATCTGGTGTTGCGCCGCGGAGAAGCTCGGTGATGAAGATGCTGAGCTCGCAGATGTAGGTGACTAGTGGCGGTGGGTTGAGATGTGCGGACGGCATGGTGCGGCTGCATATGTACTCCAGCGGAGAAAGGATTAATCTGAGAGCTTGCAGCATGTGTGTGAGCGCGGCGAGGACGCAAGGTAGCTGGAGCAGATGATGGTTGTCTTTCAGCTGTTCTGTACCCCGGATGAAGGCGTGTGAAATCGATACGATGCAGCCGACGGTTGAAGCGAGACTTTCCGGCTGAGTGATACGCAGGTCAAAGATCATCGTGTCTAGGATCGCGGGGAGTGCTTGCAGTATGGGCCTAGCGATGGCGAAAGCTGTGCTTGATGAGAAAGCTTCTTCCAAGTATGCGGGAAGAATGCCTTGTAGCAATACCGATCGTAGTGCGACCCTATCGCCAGTTGGCGCCTCATCGGTGCAAAGCGCAGTCTTGAGCTGGTTGACCAGATAAGCCTGTTGATTGTCGGCAGCGGCTTGTTGTGCGACGGTCTGGATGAAGAAAGACAGCTGTTTCGCAGTCCCTGCATCTGACAACTTCGGGGCGTATCCACAGAGGCGTGCGACCACGTATGTGGGATCACCGGCTGGTAGTGGGAAGGCGACCGAGTCTGTGAAGAAAGGCAGGACAGGGCAGATGTCGTTCGTGTATTGCTTCAGGAACTGTACGATCTTTTGCACGAATTCGACGTATGCGCCGGTCACCGTTGTGCCTTGGCGGAGCTGCTGGTAGTTGTACTTCATAGATGTCATGAAGTCCTTCAGCATTGATGCGTACAGCCGTTTCATTTCGCCGAGACGTGATGGTTCGGCTCGGGTGATGGCGTGGATGTCGTCGCGCATGTTGGAGAGAATGCTGGAGATGAGAGCAAGGCGTCGCGTGCGCAGAGTGTCGGCAGTGATGTCCCATTTTCCAGTCTCTAGATCGCGGAAGAAAGGTAGGTTCTGCATGAGCGGGTGGTGCTCGTCCGTTTGCGCGATGGCGTGCAGCAGTCTGTGCTGGAACCTCAGCATCGACTCTCGCTCGACCAAGCTTACCATTAGAGCCTGGAAAAATTCATGTCGATGCTCTTCGTACGCGGCTGAGTTACAGTCAACGAGAGCAGCCATGAAGTATGGACCGAATTTGCGCGTCTGTTCGGTCTGGCGTAACTGCTTCCACGATACCTGGCTAAACGAATCGAGATAGTACGACCATGATCTTTCACCCGATAGGACCTGTCCTTCTGCAATTCGAACCCATGTATCGATGCAATCCATGAGCAGGTTATCATCTGGCGAGTTTTCCGCGCCAAATGCGTTCGACAGTAAGTGCCAAAGTGGAGTCTGGATGAAATCCAATCCCGATTGTTGAACGGTCTTTGCGGGGACATCGACATCCATATCTTCCAGATCATCCATATCAGGAAAGTCACCGTAGTCCTGGCTTTCCTCGCTTGTCTGTTGACTTACGTCTTTCTTCATGTTGGCTTTCTGAATCTTCGCATAATCCTGAAGGACCTTCATGACGTCGCGAATAACGTTGACGAGTCGATGATCTTCCAGATGAGGGAGCTCCAAAAGATGCATGACGTCGGAGTCCACCAAAAATTCCCTTAGGGATGATTGATCTTTTGCATGTTGAATGGCCCTGCTCATCCCTGCAATGCAGTCTCTTAGCGTCGCAATGACCTGACCCTGGTTCTTTTCCATCGTTTGACGAACCATGACGGCAGAGACATCAGTAGTGCCGTCCAGAACACCAGACTTGAGATAGTCGTCAGCTTCGGTCTTTGCCAACTTGTACTGAATGAGCGTTTGGTGCATGATGTCTTTGTGCCAGGATGCAAATGGCCGTGCAGAGGTATATGGCTCTTCGGTTGATAGCTGATACGTAGCAAGGTTGGCCCAGGCTCGAACACTGACTCTACATGCTTCGCGGTGAGAGCTCTCGTGATTGACTAGGTCACGAATGTGATCAAGCTTTGGCCGACAAGCGGGTGGCGCAGCCCAGTATAGCGTTGAGAGTAGGTCATGGTGATTGCGTAGCGCTGCGAGATTTTCTTCGTCCAGGGGCTGGTCCTTGGGGTAAGCACGCCCATGATTAGGTAGAGAGCGGAAGACAAAGCTACGAATCTTCTTCTCGGGATAGGCAGTACTCATACCCTGAAGACCTAGAGCGAGACACTTCAGTGCGATGTGAAAGGAGTTCTCATTCGGCTCGACGTTGAGTGATGGAGCAGTGGCAAGGTCGTTGAGAAAGGGTACCGACCCAGCGCCTACTTCACGTCGTAGGCTTTTGAGTCCATTCTTGCCAAAGAAATCCAAGACAGCGTTGAGCATCAACTCCGGACGTCTCCAATGCCAATGAGCAATCAACCGGTGGCATCTTGCAAGATTGGCGCGGACGTATCCATTCAGCGACGTGCTGTGCTTCCTGTACGTACTCGGGTATAACTCGAATAATCTGCGTAAGAGATCTCGAATGCAAGCCCAGTTGTCGCTTTGGAAAGTCTCCCTCCGACTTCTAAGCGGTATGCCGGACGAATCGATCTCGTTGTAGGGAAGGAAGGTGAACATCGTGGCCCAGGTAGCCTCGAAGGCAGGTAAAGTAGTAGCGCTGCCCAGCTTGGAACTAAGCTCTTGACTGACCAGATCCCAGAAACCCCATGCTGGTATGTCCATCTCCTCCAAAACATGCATGCATATGACCGTGCTCTCAACAATCACGTCGGTATCTTGTATACCCTTCTCGCGTACGGAGTGTCGCTGGTTTTGTTCGAGAAAACTACCAAGACTGGGAATGCCGTGTCGCATCAAGTGAGCGACGATAGTCTTGGACAAGCTTTTGGCAAGACCGATAACACCGACTTGGTTTCCTGGAGCAATGGTAGGATGTTGAGCGATGTGGTGGATTTGAAGGCCAATGACAAGAAGGTATGCCATAGCACGGACCACACCATGAGTATGACTAGGATCTTGGCCGTTCAGGGTACCTTGAGCAACCAACAAGCTGTCAAAGATTGTTTGGCATAGCCGCAACAACTTGGCCACACAGTCATCTCGATCGATGGGATCCAAAAAGCTGAGATGGTGGGTGATATAGCTGATAAGTGATCGTGCCAATCGAGCTGAGTTCAGCGGACTTTCGTGGACTGATGATGACGTATCAGGGTCGGGTCCATGGACTTCAACAGGTTCTGATACCGCTTTCACAAGCTCTTGTAGCCTAGAAAATGTTTCATCATTCCATGGGCCACATCTGACTGACAGAGCGCCATGGCTGATGGTGCAATGGCCGGCCAATTCATCGAGGTCACGGCTACCGGGCTTGCTGACAAGTAGAGCTTGGCGAAACTCGTCAGCCCCGATGAACGTGGAAGAATGGAAGTACGTGTCGGTGGCTAGAGAGTATACATCGAACGTGATCGGGTAACGGGTGCCATAAGGACCCAACCCGTGGAGTACGGGCAAGCCGTCTTCCGTGTCGACCTCTTGTGGTTGAGGAGCGTCGGTGTTCTTGAGGATCTCGTCAACTGCTGGCTCGCTTGGCTGGCGGTATTCTCGCGCATCGACATCAATTCGTTGCGCTTGTACCTTTCGCTTCAAGCGTCTGCGAACCGGAGGTTGTTGTTTGCTTGGACCTTCAGTTTGGCCTTCTCCGACGTCTCTCGCGGAGGGAAGGGGCGGCAGTTCGGTATTGTCATCTGCGAGATACCTCGCCAGCTGTGGGTTTACGAAAGGCTGTTCGCTAGGCAGCTGAAGACCAAACTGCTGATCGACACGCAAGAGGCCCTTCTCGAATGCGATTTTCCTGTGGCCACGGCCAAAGTCGTTCTCATCGCCTTCAAGTTGCGCGGTTCTGAACGGAAGAGGCACCTGACGCCCAGCTCGTCCTGGATCCTTGCTTGATTGGACATGTTTCTTTCCTCGTTGCGTAGATTTCCTGACCTGGGTCGTAGAGCGCTGGAAGATATGGAGGCCTGCGGGGATGCTTTTACGTGGGCGTGTACGGGACACGTCCGTCCCGGCTTCAGATTGTACCTCAGTGCCCTTCGCAGATGCGGTGTCAGCTACTGGAACCTGCTCGGCATGCTGCTGGTTATCGATCCGATCAGCCAAAGGATGCCGGGATCTCCTTTTTTGCGATACGACATTTGCTCTCGGTTTCAGTGTTCCCCGTTGCCACTGTCGTAAAGTGGTATTGGCCTCTTCTGTGTCTTCAGTGTTATGCAGTCGTATCTGCTTGTCATGTGGACTTTGACGGGCTAAATCTGGTCTTTGAAGCGCTTGCCGTCTGGCGATCCTAAGGAACTGCGGCATCTTACTACTCGGTCGAGAAGGCGAAAGATCAATGTCAATGACACTCATGGCAGGTGGTGGGGTTCTGCGTGATTTCTTGGAGTGGCCATGCTTCCTGTTCGAGGATTGACCACCAGACGATCGTTTCCCAGAGCCAACGTTCTTTGCCAACCCGTCTGATAGTCTGACCTTCTTGGATTTCGCGAAAGCGTCTGTAAGTTTGGTCTGCTTTCTCCGCTTTGATCCAGTCCCACCGAGCGTAGGGAGTGGTAGACGGTCGTGTTCCATGTCGGACAGGTTGTCATCGGCATAACGATCGTCAAACATTGCAGCTAACGCAGAGGCGTCGGCCACAGAGTCTTGCACCCTTTGCAAAGGCCGGGGCTCAGAAGCCATGGGCCCGTCATCTGAATCATCAGATATGACAACAGGAGCTTGCGAAGGCGTGTTGGAAGCTGAACTTTGTCGAGGTCGGCCAGCAGGTCTCATGATTCTCTGAGCGACTCCACGAACAGGCACTGTTGGCTCGGGGGAAGCAGCTGCATTGATACGCGCGCGTTCCCGCTCGCGCTGTTGAGCCTTCCGTCGCTCTTGTGCCTGGCGATCGAATCGCAGCCAAGAAGCAGGCAAAACTCCCTTGATCTTTCGGCCCACATGACGCATGTCATCGTCACTCTTCTCTGCCTCACTAGCAGAGCCTGCAGCCGAAGATGAGCTGTCCGTTATCACTACCCTTGTTGGCCGACGCAGTTCTCCACCGGATCTTTGTATGCTGCGCGGGGCAGGCTCGGAGTCTGAGCCCTGGAGCATCTGAGGGTCTTCTTGCATGACAGACGACGTAGACGGCGTCGGCAAGTTTGGAGCAGGAGTTGATACACGCAGCATAGCTGGACGGCGAGCTGACGTGGTTCCATGTAATGGCGGACTACTTGAATACGGCGGCGAGTTCGGAGGTATGGACCAAATATCGCGTCGCATATCACTGTCTTCAAAAATGCTTGTCGGTGCCGCCGCTACTTGTGTGGATGAGAAATTAGGCTTCCTACGCTTGGCTGCATGAGGGTGACGGAGCTGTGTAGAAGGAGGACGTCTGGCGGGACCAGAAGTAGACCGATGAACGAGATCATTTCTTGGACGTGGCAGCACAGGTGTAGAGACGGGTATCTCGACCTCGGGAGGGCTGCTTGTGGGGCTTTGATCGGGATTGAACTCCTGTTCTTGCGACTCATCGTTTGGCTGTCTGTGATGACCCTGAGGGGAACGTGAACGTTCTCTTCGCACCGGCTTGAGGCCTCTACTCTGTACTTCTCTCCGATACATCTCACCCTCCAACGCATATGGGTGCATTTGGATGGGCTTCCGTTGTCGAAACTCGCGTCTTGCCCTATCATCGGCGATTTGTCTTTGTAGAGCCGTTGCGGATGGTATGACAACTTGAACTGCCGTACGACGATGGGGCTCAGCGAAAGCAGGAGGGGGCGATTCCAGGTCCGAGGGCGGATCTGAGAGATCATCGTCGGAATCATCGGACAACGGCGCGATGCCGAACTCTCTGAGTATGCTTGAAGCATGTGTAGAGGTTTGAGGTTCCCCGGGGACAGTTGATTGTATCGGGGTAATCGAGGCATCGGAGAGGGGCACAACATGGCCGTCGTCGAGTTGAGGTATGGACACGGCAGAGCTTGGCTGGAGAATCGGGGATGCCAGGCGCTGTGACGACGGAGGTGGTACAGCCTGTCGGTTTCTAGGCGTAGGTGAGCCTAGCAGCGGATCAGGGCTCTCGGTGGGCTCTCTTCTTGTACTGCGCGTTGATTTGGGCGTGAAGGGAGATGGCGTAGGGCGTCTCGGCGAGCTGTGTTTGGTAGGCGTGGCGATGCCCGTCTCTTGCTTCTCTATCCCATTGATGCCTTCGTCGGCATACTTCTCTTCTCCCTCCTCTTGGTTGACTCCGTGCACCTCTTCCGTGGGTGCCTCATGCCGTCGGACCGGCGCGATGCCATCTTCGACGCGTTCGACGCGTCCACTCAGGCCAACACTCTGCCTGGAACTCTGACTCTCAAGCTGAGACTCGTCTTCTTCCTCATCCGAGTCCTGGACAAAACCTTTCTGTCGCCATTTGGACATTTGGACGCGCCTGCATGTCGTTCCGCGGTTGGATGCTGGCGGGGTGAGGTTTTGGGTGATGGCTGAAGGCATGGCGCGTCGTCCCGTGCTCCGCTTAGCGCGTGCTGGCGACGGCGGCGGGCTCAACTTTTTGCCCGCGGGAGTGCTTTCGTCATACACGCCAGTCTCATCCACAGTCACTTCACGCAACGAACACACGAAATGGCGGGACGTATTCTTCCAGTCGCGTTGGCAACTATCGTTGGTGTGTCAATTGGTGTGGCTACGTTTGATGGAGAGTTCAAGAAACAGCGAATCGCACGGATGGAGGAGGAGTACAAACGGTACGCTGACTCCACAGGTACTTTCGTCGCTTTCACTAACATTCGTGTCAGGGAACTCGCCGCTGCAAATGCTTCCAGCACCCCGAATCCCATCCCCGTAGCATCGAGTGCTGTAGCACCCCCACCTTCCGCACAAGTACAGGCTCAGAAAGAGGAAGCTGTGGCCTCCGCTCCTGCCGACAACTCGTGGTCAAACGTGCTTGGGCTCTGGGCATGGAAGAAGGACAACAAGACGGAAGCCGCGCCTGCGACTGCAACGAGTAGTGTGGAGAATCCCAAAAGCAAGCCTTGAATGCTACCATAATGGATTTCATAGGTTCAGCCTACGCTCGAGATCGTTCCATCGTCCCCGCCGCAGCGGATCCAGACGCTTCAGCTCGTCTAGCCACGACCTCATATCCTTCGTTGTAAACGACCCGGTCCCAGCATCTACCTCCAAATAAGCCTCTGCAAGCCCGAGCAGCGCTTCGTATATCCACTTGCAATCCGCCTCGTCCTCCAATATGTCCCTGATGTACTCCATCTCGTGCTCGTAGTACTTTTGCCGCTCGCCGTTGCTCAGGTCCTGGACGACAAGCGCATCCGGCGGACACGACGGTGACAATATGGAGAGGAGGTATTGGTGATAGAACCATATGGACTGGTCGAAGGGGTCGGTGTTTATGGCTTCGCAAATCAGGGCTAGTTCTGAGTCGAGAAATACACGGCGCGCCTCAGCGTCTGCGTTGCGCTCGCGGAGGATCTTGGGGATAAGCTGGCTACGGTTGTGCCAAGCGGAGAAGTTGGAGAGATTGGTCTTGATCATCTTGGTCGTGTACTCGAATTCAGATTCGGAGAGGCTCTTCTGTGCTGGTCCTGATGCGGGAACATCCTCGGATGTGGTCAGACGCTCAATCTGCGACACCACAAATCGTCTGTAGCCCCAAGCATGGAAGTTGCGACTGTCTGCGTGCAGCATCTTGTTTATGAGTTGTAATTCTCCTGACCAGAGCTTACGTGCTGCATCCGCGCCCATCAGCGCTTCGCCTTCGCGCAACAGCCAGTTTCTGTGATTCCATATCCAATAGCATTTGGGGAACTTTCGTAATAGCGCAAATGTGAGCTGCAGGTCGCCCTGCAAGAGTTCGTCTGGTGATTGTTCGGGGGTGTCTGCGGTCACCAGAGCCATCAAGACGCGTCTTCGGTGATTCCATATCGTGTAGTATTCAGGATTCTCGTTCAAGAGTTTCGTGACTAGGCCCAGAACTTCGATCGTATATTGCTTCTCGGCAACCTGAGAAGCGACTGTCAGCTGAATCCAATGAATGCTTCTCCTGGCTGCAATACCTTTGTGTTCACCAGATGCGCCAAATCTTTGTAGTTTGTGATCTGTCGCAGCTCCTTCTGCCGTGCTTCTTCTGAGCGGACGACCGGGCCAGACCCGCGCGATATACCGTGCTACACTTGTCAGCAAGGATCTTCCGAGCGATTGTAAAGTCAACTTACGCTTGCCATATGTTTCTGCGCTGTCTCGGAGGCTTCAGCGTTGCTTCCTCGAGTTGCAGCCTCGGCGGAATGTTGCCCCACTACACGCGTGGAGCCCCTGCCCCTCCGTCATCCCTCGCGGAAGGTTGCCGTCACCACTAGCCGCATCCGCCAACCCTATAGATGCTCCAAACATCCTAAGCAACCTTCAGCAGCCATTGCTATTACTAACCCAGCAGCAATAACACCGGGACATCAGGCAGCACCCGGTCTCCGGCCTCCTAGCTCCTCTCCTTCAGACAGCTTCACATGCGCTGAAGTTCACAGCTCAGTCCCCCAGTCCACTCATCTTGACACAAGCTGTTCCAACATGAGCGACACTGGTGACGAAGCATCTCTGTCTCGGTCCGGCTACCTCACACCGCCGCTGTCTCCTACGAAGACTGTCAGTACCGAGGGCTGGGCATCACCTCGGACGCCTCAGTCTCCGCGCAAAAGTCGCAGCTGCCTCTTCAGGGATATCGACAGCGGCTTTACCAGTCATTGCTCAACTCCATTGTCTTCTCCTAGGAAGTCCAAGTCCAAATTTCTCTCTCGTCTTGAAGCGCTGTCAACTCCAGACCTGAGTCCGACTAATCACGTATCTGTGCCGGTACCTTGCGACCTCAACCCGCTTCGAGATGAATCCTCTTCCAGCAAGCGACGACGCAGCAATCGCAGTTCCTCGGACAGCATAGTTGAAAATGCAAGCCGCGCAGTATCTCCTTCACTCATTCCAACAGATACAGTCACTACGTTCGAAAGACCAAATCTACCGCACTTAGGCTGCGTTGACATCTCTGCTGACGACAGTTCTCCGCCCACCAAGCTTCGCCGTCTTCCCTTGCGCTATGCCAGCTCTCCCCTCAGATCCAGTCAATGGCAAGCACGAGGTGGCTTGCTAGCATCACCTCGTCAACCCCAAACAAGTACACCAGATCGTTTTATCGCTTGCCGCCGACCACCCACTATCACACGAGAAAGCTTCGAGCTCAACAGCCCTGCGGAGCGTCGGAACAAGGAACAGAACACGAATCGTGGCATACGTACAGGAACAGATGCTTTCAGTCGCCGACTGCGCAGAAGTGGCCGTATGAACGAAGAACTACGCGGCCTCAGGGAGGCACACTCTGTAGTTTCAGGCCGGGCAAATGCAAACAGAAGAAACGTCAACTTCAGACAAACCCCTCTACCTCTGGGTACTCGCCAGATCAGCGCTGGCGCTGTCTGGAATGTTGGTGGGCCTTCTGCTGTGAGTGACACAGTAGTAGCAGTCTCCACTGGTAGAGGTGGAATGCTTGGGAGTGGAACAAACGCGCCATTGTACAAATCGGCTTTCCTGAACCGAGCAGATCCCGATGCCGAACTTGAAGCCTACGAAAGACGTCTCGCACTGGCGCTCGACATTGACCCGACTGATCGCATCCTCCAACACTCATCTTCTCCAGTGTCGTCGAGCTCACCACATAGTGGTCCTGCATCGCAGGCAAAACATGTCTGGCGAGACGGAGCTTGGACTAGGGACGGAGTCGTTTCGAGTTTGTTCTCATTTGCTATGGACTCCAAATGTAGTTTCGCTGCTAATCTGAGATGAAAGGTCCCCGCCAGACACCACCAAAGCGAAGACCGGTGCCGATCTTGCCTTTTCGATATGTTCTTCTGATTACCGATACTTCTCAATACTGACTCCGCTCACAGTTCTCGATGCCCCTAACCTCCGCGACGACTACTACTGTACCCTACTCGCATATTCCTACACCTCCAAGTGTCTGGCTGTCGGCCTAGGAAATTTTGTTCATCTCTGGTCTGAGAGAAACGGTGTCAACACGCCAGACTCGCTGAACGCTGTGCCGCCAAACGGTCCCGCAGATGTTCAGCACGTCACATCCTTGGACTTTTCCTCTACAGCAGGCGGTCAAGCGATCCTTGCTGTGGGACGAGCCGATGGCCGCATCTTGCTATGGAGCCCACTGGATGCTGAGCCACGATTCGATGCAACTCAACCCAAGCCTGTATCGTGTGTATCCTGGAGACCGACTGTTGTGCAACGCCCTTCTCTCCGAGATAGAGCAATGACTGTATCGACTGAGGAGTTGCTCATCGGGGACGAAGTCGGTCACATCTACTTTTACAGTGTAGAATGGCCGTCAGAGACACACAGTGAACTCTTCGGTTGGACTGGCGCCATGACCCTGCTGGCTCGACTTTCAATCCACAGCCAACAGATCTGTGGTCTAGCATGGTCGTCCGACGGTGAGCTTTTCGCGAGTGGGGGGAACGACAACAACTGCAATCTTTTCGAAACGAAGAAGGTGCTCCGATCGAACCCCGCAAGCGAAAACACAGCAGCAATCCTAGACGTCCGCGAAGGTCCCCGTGGCGAATCCATCTACACCGTAACCAACCGTAGCAACAACGCCGTCCTACATCTCGCGCAATCAGCCGCAAAACACACATGGACGCTCAACGCCGCCGTAAAAGCCATGGCCTTTTGCCCCTGGCAACGCGGACTCCTAGCCGTCGGGGGCGGCTCAAACGACCGCTGCATCCACTTCTACCACACCCGCTCCGGCACCTGTCTTGCGACCATCGACTGCGCAGCTCAAATTACCAGTCTCATCTGGTCCCAGACGCGCCGCGAGATCGCAGCAACTTTCGGCTTCGCGCAACCCGAACACCCCTACCGTGTCGCCGTCTTCGCCTGGCCCAGCTGCGAACAAGTCGTTGCCGTCCCGTGGTACGACGAGAATCGCGCCTTGTGTGCAGTCGCTTACCCAGGTGGTCCCACGAGCGGTCCGCAGACAGACGATGATCGTGATGGTGGGAGGGCGAGGGGTGAAGACGGAGTGTGGTCACGGAGAGGTGTGGAAGAAGGTTGCATTGTTGTGGCCGCGAGTGATATGGCGATTCGGTTCCACGAGATATGGAGTGATAGACGGGGTAGTATGGGCGCAGGCGGCTTGCTGGGCGGTGGCTCGATGGGCTTGTTAGGTGGGAGTGATATCCTTGAGGGGCCTTATGCTGGTGGTATTGAAAGGCAGGGCACGATTATCAGGTAGGTAAGGTAAGGTAAGGTAAGTCTTCAGGGAGTTGATAGGGATATAGGATGAGATGAGCAGACTTGTTCCTAGTCTGGGAATCAAAAGTTTTGGTTCTGAATTACAATCGAGGTCTGCTCCAGTCTGTTACTATTGACCAGTCTTCGCAAATTGCACAAGCTGCAACCTGTACTCTTCTTTTCATTCCGTCATCTCGAATTCCACGACCTCGGCTTACGGTATAAAGCTTTCATCCGCGTTGCCTTCATTTTCGCCGTCTTAACAGGGTAAACGCTAATCTTCGGTCCTACATCTCTAGGTGCCCTCTTCCCCGGCTCTCTCTCCGCCAAAGCATCAAATTCCGGGTCCCTACTAAACATCGAAGTGTCCCCTTTTTCGCGGTTGCTCAGGATCTCGTCCGAGGCTTCTCTCCTTATCCTTCTCTCCTCCTCCTCCTCTTCTTCTTGGCTCCTCTCCCATCCCTCTATGTCATCTCTCATCATCTCTCTCTCCCTCTTCTCTATCCTCTCCTTCTTTTCTTGGGCGTTCCTCTTCCATATCTCCATGTCTTCTCTAAACGCCCTTTTCTGCTCCTCGTCTTGCTTTTTCCTCATCCATTCCTCCATGTCTTCTTTCACTGATCTCTCCGTCTTCTGCTGCTCACCGCCATCGCCTCTCTCTTCCTCTTCTTGGCTCCTCATCCATTCCTCCATGTCATCTCTCACCGATCTCTTCGCATTATGTTGTTCACCGCCATCACCTTGGAGCGTCATCTCCCTTTCCACTCTCTTCCCCATATGTTCATCCATATCATTGGTATCCGTCCTCTCCGTCCTCCCCCAACTCTCCACCCTCTTTCTTGCCTGCTCCGTAACGCGGGCGGAGATTGCCCTTTCCACATGCTCCCATCTCAACTTCCCGCCCGCTGTAACTTTCTGTGCACGAGTTCTACTTTTCTGAACCATAGATTTCTTCGCCTTCTCGCTAGCCTTCTCGGCTGAACGCCTTTGGATCAGGGAGTTGATTTGGATGTCACGGTGTGCTCTGAGGACAGCTTCGAGAAGGTTGGAGTTCTGTTCCGTGGTGTCCATGATCTTTTCATCGTGCAGCAGTCCGGTGAGTTCGGAGTGTAGGCCTTGGATGGCGAGTGTGAGGGCTTCTTCTTCTTTGGGTGTTTCCCGCAGGTCGCGACGCTTCCTGTGCGGGTCGGGGAGGGGTCTGTAAACTAGGATGGGGACTTCGGGCTCCTCTTTCTGCTCGTTTTCTTCAATCTGCTCTAGAGTCGGTTGTTGGCTTATGATTTGGTCCATGTCCGATTCTTGTTGCTTTGCACGTGCGACGTCTTCTTCGAAGAGGTGGGATGAATCTTTACCGCGGTTCTCCAGAACGAAAGCTAACCCGAGAGAGTGTCGGCCGTTACTACCATAGGTGGTATTGGTTTCAGTAGTGTCTTCCCTAGGTTCCGTCTCCCCGAATTTGTCGGCCCAGAATATATTCCCTTCGAGCAGCCTCTTTGCGGTTCTATATACCGTACCACTGGCGGGGATGAGCTTGTTCCTCGGATCCATTGTGGCGTTGACCTGCAGTCGACCACTTGCGTGACCTATGGTGATGGCGCCCTCCATTAAAGGCTCCGGAGCAAGCATCTGTTCGACAACTGTTCCAGGGATGCGCGCCGCGACGGCTGTCGTCAGTGCAGCAGTCAAAGGAATGGCTCGATGAGGCTGTGTATCTGAGAGAAAACGTACGACAATGTCCATCTGTGATGCCTTGAGAGTCTTCCCTGAGAGGACGGGGTGCGCAGATGATTGTGATACGATGCCGATCTTGGGAACGGTACGAGGGACGTCATCCTCTGTAGATGCAATACCCATGACAACGGCAGCGGCTTTGCGAATGCTTTCGAGCAAAGCAAGCTTTTCCTGAAAATTGTTGAAGTCGTCGGGTAGGATGGTACCATCCACTCCGACATCGTCTGCTCGGACGAAGATCGCTGGGTTCGCGCCATCTATGCACGATACTCTGTAGCCCCCGATGTTGTCCACTCTCCTGCCAGTAGGTAGCACTCTGCCAGTTTTGCTGCCGTATGGACGTTTGAAATCCAATCTGATCTTTGAGCCTTTTCCGGTAACGCCGTCAATGCTGTAGTCACCCGCGACGGCAGCTTGTCCTCCAATGACTTCGAAGGTAGAGTCGAGCAGTTTCCCAGTGTTGGTATTCCGTATCTTCACTGTGACCACTCCGTCTCCCTGGGCGTATGTTCTTGATGGGAGAAGACCGGCGTTATAAGCATAAGGGCCAATTGCACTGCTCATGTTTCCACAGTTGCCTGCGACGTCGACTTCATTGTCTTCAATGCCCAAGCCGACGAATGTGTAATCAATGTCCAACTTTGGCTCATGTCCGGCCAATCCTGCCTCTTCCAGAGCCTCTGCAGCCTGTACAGCCTGCGCACTTTTACGAGCTGCATCAATACCACCAAAGCCTGTTCGAAATCGAGTGGCTCTCTCGGGCAAAGCCACTCTCCTCCCGTAGGGTTCTACGAGACATATCTTACTGAGACTCGATATGCCCGCACCCATCCCGTCAAGTTGCCGCCCATAGGGATCACCACTCCCCATTATCTGGCGGAATATGGTCGGCCATCTTGCGCGCTCTTTAGGCAAGGCTTGCGGCTGTAGGATTACGCCTCGTGATGTACCCCCGCGGTAATAGGCCGCCTCAATGGGTTTCTGGACTGTCGCAGATGGCGGAACGACGTCATGTCGCGAGACAAACGAGCGTATACGCAAGGAGAAGACTGGCGAAGGACGCATCACGCATCATGGCATTGACTTGTCGAGATGCATGTCAAAGGCGTATGCGATCGCCGGATGGCAAATTGTTCGGAAAGGGTCCGCCTCGGAACGGAAAGAATTGGACCCTGATGGAAGCACAGGCATTCGTCACTCACAGCTCCGAATTTTTCTCGAACGTCTTCATCATCATCGCATCCACCTGAGCTACACTATCGCCTTCGCATAAACCGTGCATCCTCTGCTTCATTCCACATTTCATACCACACAATGTTGCAAAGAACCATCCTCCGCGCCTCAAGACAGCAGGCTGCCCGCTCAATACGGCCTTTTGCGCCACTACGTCAACAATCACCCATCACACGAGCAGTCGCGACGCCCGCTATCCGGTGGTATTCAGATGCTGCACCAGCAAAGGAGGGCGAGGCTGCCGAGAAGAAGGAGGATGCGCCCGCAGAGAACAATGAGGCAACACAATTGAAGGAGCAGCTAGAGAAGAAGGACAAGGAAATCGTCGACTTGAAGGTATGCTTCAACGCTGCCCAGATGCATAACAGCAGCAGACTAACATGCCTCCGCAGGACAAGTACCTCCGCTCAGTCGCCGACTTCCGCAACCTCCAAGAGCGCACCCAGCGCGAAATCAAGGCCGCTAAAGACTTCGCCATCCAGCGCTTCGCCCGCGACCTCGTAGAATCCGTCGACAACCTCGACCGCGCCCTTGGCACCGTGCCAGAAGAGAAGCTCAAGGGGGATAACACCGACCTCATTGCCCTACACGACGGCATCAAGATGACCGACACCATCCTCATCAACACGCTGAAGAAGCACGGTCTGGAGCGATTCGACCCCAGCGAGGCGGCCGAGAAGTTCGACCCCAACATCCACGAGGCGGTCTTCCAAGCGCCGCAGCCGGACAAGGAGGACGGAACTTGCTTCCACACACAGCAGAAGGGCTTCAAGCTCAACGGCCGGACACTGCGACCGGCCAAGGTTGGCGTTGTAAAGAACGCTTAAACCCGACATCATTAGAAGCAATATGAGCTTCATTCTACGCGAACCAGGACCTCTGTCGCTGTCGCCACGATCTTCTTCGCATGTGTATGACTACTTCGGTTCGGCTCCATTGTAAGGTTGGCTGCTTTGATCTGGCACGGTACATTGGGGGCATGGCGTTTTCGTGTCAATTCACGAGGTACATTTGTGTACATATATTCCCCTCTCAGACGCATCTTGGAAAAGTTGAAGCAAGCATGATGACGAAATGGCTTTGCGTATATTGTAATATTAGATATGACGAACCATGAGCAAAAGAAGGCAGCCTAAAGGGCTAGCAGAGATATCAATGCCATTCGCATCAACTCATTCTCGATAGCGATTCGCAAAATGTCCTTGTTTTCGTGATAGATGCCAATATGTGAAGAAGGACTGCGTATCTTTTGAGCAGTCTTGCAGTCTGTTGACGAGCACACCTTTTAGAACGCCAGGCCCATGCAATGTTGTACACCCAAACACGCCACTCTCTTCGTCTACCAATTGGACTGCCCGTAAGGCGTTGCTCCATATGGCGTAGTTCCTCCTTGTGCCGCACCGCCCCACGAGCTCGCTCCTCCGTATCCGCCTCCCCCAACAGGAGTATATCCGCCCGCATCACCGTATCCAGCACCGTTCAGTGTTGGGCTCTGCGCGCCGCCAAAGTCCTCGGGGCCTCCGACGCCGCCAGATAATTCTTTGATGATCTCGGCGAGTTTGCGTTGCAGGATGGCGATGCCTTGTGTAACGATTTCATCGGGTTCGAGACCGCCGACTGTTTCGACGTCGTAGAAGAAGCGTGATGGGGCAGCGTCGAAATTGAAGGGTTCGTCGGGGTTGGGAGGTCCGCCGTCGAGGTTTATGCGCGCTTCATCCTTGGGCCTGGATATCTGTTAGAGACGTGCTGTTACACAATGTTCGGATGGTTTAGACGAAACATACCACTCCTTGTCCGCATCCTCCTCGTGCCAGTAGTCCAAGTGATGCAACTTATTCGCCGGATCGTACTCGAAGCCGATGGCTGCACTAGGTGCCCATTTTGCGTGTTCCTTTGCGATACCCTTCTTCGCGATGCACTTCATGTTGATCGCCTGGCCTCTCCTCAACTTGACGATGCAACTACCCGTCTCTTCTGAATCAGTGATGACCGGCTTCCCCAACTCTTCATTTGGTGCCCGAGACTCAATCACCAGATCCCGCGCGTACACCTTCATGATCTCGCTGCCTGTGCATTTCGCGTTGAGGGTGAGAACGACGGCGCAATTGTCGCAGTAGCCTTCGCAGTCGCAGTCGCGCGAGTACAGCAGCTCTTCTACGCCTTTGGAGCACAGAGGAATGAGGCCGAGACGGTGGCAGACGAACTCGTCGGCGAGGACGGATGTGTTGTCGAACACTTCTACGACGTCGATGGCTAGGGTGGGAATCTCGGCGAGCATCACACGGCGGAGCGAGTTTGCGGTTTCGAGATTGAAGTTCTGGACGATGAAGTTGGCGCGCTGGCTGTCGGCCTACGCATAGCTGGGTTAGCTCGACGTGTCCTGGGGCAGACGGAGCGGGCGGTGTACCTGGAGGAAGCGCACGTTGATTGCGCCGCCATCTGGGTCGTAGTCCATCGCGTCCTCGTTTCAGGGAGGAGAGGGCTGTGTGCTTGCGAGGCTCGTGATGGAGCCGAGGTACTAGGGCGACTGGATTCGGAGGCGGAGAGAGACGTGTTGGCGTGTGTGGGGTGTGCTGGCTAGGGTCGTCGTCCTGATGGAGATTCTTTGAGGTGAGTCTGGGAGCGAAGCAGCCTAGCGTCTAGGTGTGGCGCATGCATCTACGCCACACCTAGAGCCAGCCACACCTTTGACAGTGGCATCGTCATACGGGTCAGCAGCTGACGAGATTACGCCGAGTGCAGAATTGCATGCAGGGTCACATAGACCAAAATTAATGGTTGGATGACGTCTGAGTTCTATGCTTAAGAGTTACTAGGGAAACCGTAAACTTCGCAAAGGCGGAGTCGTCATAGCATCACCTGCAGCTACCGTCTCGTGCGTTGACTGTACACACCAAATAGGAGACATGTACAACGGTTGTGCGCATCAAGACTTGTGGATGCGCCCGGCGTACGCGGAGCTCGAGACAGTCACGAGACAAGCATGGCTTTTGATCAGCCTTGCAGTTGAACACATGAGACATTTTCCATGGGCCAAGCCTGACTTGAGCATCACAACAAAATCCAATCATGAAGGGTACTATTGGCCGACAAAGAACCTCAAGCGCAAAGCGCCTATGGCTGTGTTGCGAAATGAGCCGACCGAGTTGAACAGTTGTCCTTGCCGTATCGCATGCCTATGGCAGACGGACAATAAACGAGTCTGCCGCCGAGTGATGACCTATTACATGCCCAGTCGGACGAGATAAGGCCTTGATGGTATTGCATGCATGCTGTGTAGTCCTAACATGGATAAGCCGGACACTAACAGTGGACTCGGTACTTGAATAGTCAGTAAAGGATGTTCTGTGGAACCAGCGAGACACTGGTAGATGTTTCTTTCGTGGACATGAGGCTGAGTGGCAAGCGACTATGCATCAGCGAGGCTGAGGCCCTCTCCTTTCTCTGCGTCTCGTGCTATCGTCAGTTGAATCCATCATTGACGCGTCCGCCGAGGTCCGGAGACCTCCAGCAGCACAGTGCGTTGGGGAGCAATAGGGCGGGGCAGTGCAATGGTGCCCAGGAAATGGCGCGAAAGAAGCAGAGACATGGGACATGGACGCGGGAAATGGCATGGCCGGAGTCTGGCCTTGGCGGATTGAGGCGGAGCAACCGTCGCTGCTTGCGTGCGGGCGCTGCAACGACCAACCGCTGAAGGCGAACTTTGATATAAGACACACGCTGTCGGTCTCTTGCCCTCCAACTCACCACAGCAACTCAACCAACAGATCACAGTATATCTTTGCGCAACATAAATGATCGCAAACATGCAGGCTACTCTACCTCCATCACCAATGCGCTCTCGCGCGTCATCGGGGAGCAAGTCGCCACTTTCTCTCGACCTTTCAGACCTCCCACCGCTCGTCGAGCCATCACCTCCTTCAAACACACTCATCATAACCGTGAGCATTCCTTTCTTTGAACATAGGAGCATCCACTAACAGCGTTTAGAATCTTCTCGCACCCGAGATCTTCTCACTATCAACCCTCACCGAGATCCGCGAAACCGTAGACAAATATGCGAAAGTACACACATGGGCGCCGCTCAAGTCTTTCCGTCGCATCGTAGTATCCTTCTTCGACGTCGACTCTGCGATCCAGGTCCGACAAGCCCTTGATGGCGAACAGCTCATGGGCTACCGCATCCGCGTATACTTCGGCGTAAACACACCCATGAACCCCTCAGACCAGCACCTCGCCCTCCCAAAGTCCGACCGACTATTCTTCATCTCGCCGCCGCCCTCTCCACCTATGGGCTGGGAAATGAAGGAAGAGGATGCGCCAAACAAGATTGTACACCCAGAAGACCTTGCGGCTGCGCTGGCACGGTTACATGCAAACCACGAGGCGACTTCGCCTACGACCGACCACGGCGGCCCATCCATCACAAGAAGGCGAACTGGCAGCACCACTGTTGTCTACCACCCCGAAGACCACGGTGACTCACCCAACCTTCCAGCCATATCCGTCGAAGACACAACAGAGACACCTGAGCCGTTGACACCCATCGATGCGATGGAGGGCGTCGAGGGCCCGATCGCATCGCAGAAGGCGCAGGGCATAGCAGTGAGCACATCAAGGCCACCGGTCGAGCTCATGCACTAGACGGTCGTGCAGATTTCACCGTGTTTCTTTCCTTCTGTTTTCAAAAAGCATCATCTGCTCAAATGACATTGCGAATGCATGGTTCCGGCGTTGGTGGTTCACCTCTTGGGATGGCTCGATTTCGAGTTAGGAATGATAGCATGTGTATTAAGGACAGTGGGGATACCTTTGGTAGGACTCTGGTTGCAATGGGTCTAATGGGTATGGCATAGTATGATATCCCGTTCGAATAGCGCAAATACGTTAAAGCACAACTTTACTTCGCCTGCTCCAGTCTATTTCGTGAACATGTGTATGCTGTGTCAATTATGATTGCGAAGCCAGAGCCCGCCCGGGATTGCGACGCCAGAACTCTGGCAATGCAATGCAAGTGTTGATTAAGTACTCTATGTCTCTGCCTCTTCGCTATGAACTGCTTGTGTGCCGCGCAGAGTTCAGCATGAGACTTCGTACTGCAAATTCCAACCTCTCATAACGAGAGATCCTGACTTTAAAAGCACGAGGATGTGAAAACGACCACATCCGGTGGGGCGCATCATGTTGTTGGTCGCAGTTGCCCGCGGGCCGTACCTGAAAGTCGCGCTAGCACGTGATAATCTCCATTCCGATTAGCGCGCACTACGAAGCGAAGGCCCATTTCGATAATTCTAATTTCGCAGGCCACGACCCCGACAACACCACGACAATCTACTAACGTTGCAGCTTCCACACGCCGTCGAGACGCCGCAGTCAAGATGAAGCTCAACATCTCATACCCCAACAATGGCACCCAGAAGCTGATCGAGGTCGACGATGAGCGCAAGCTCCGCGTCTTCATGGAGCGCCGCATGGGTCAGGAAGTCCCCGCCGACAGCATCGGCGACGAGTTCAAGGGATACATCGTCAAGATCACCGGCGGTAACGACAAGCAAGGTTTCCCGATGAAGCAGGGTGTCATGCACCCAACCCGTGTCCGCCTCCTGCTCTCCGACGGCCACTCCTGCTACCGCCCTCGCCGCACTGGTGAGCGCAAGAGGAAGTCCGTCCGCGGATGCATCGTCGGCATGGACCTCTCCGTCCTTGCCCTCAGCATCGTCAAGAAGGGCGACGAGGACATTCCCGGCCTGACCGACATTGTCCACCCCAAGCGCCTCGGTCCCAAGCGCGCCACCAAGATCCGCCGCTTCTTCGGTCTCAGCAAGGAAGATGATGTGAGTTCTCTCATAGCTTCTTCGCCAATCCTGCTTCGCATAGCGGATTGAGTCTCGCTCATCCTGCTACAAGCAGCGCATTGAGTCTGAGCAACAAGAAGTGAGCTAGAAAGTTTGAAGGTTTGAGTACTAATCATTGCGTGTCTAGGTCCGCAAGTTCGTCATTCGCCGTGAAGTCGTCCCCAAGAAGGAGGGCGCAAAGCCCTACACCAAGGCCCCCAAGATCCAGCGTCTTGTTACTCCTCAGCGTCTCCAGCACAAGCGCCACAGGCTCGCACTCAAGCGCCGTCGCGCGGAGGCTTCCAAGGATGCTGCCGTACGTTCACACCATTCACCACAAGACGCACAGAGGCTAATGATACTGCAGAACGAGTACGCTCAGATCCTTTCCAAGCGCATCAACGACGCCAAGGCCGCACACGAGGAGGCCCGCAAGAGGAGGGCGTCTTCCATGAAGCACTAGAGCGTTATCATGAGTTCATGATTGGGTCGTGGAATGATTACATTGGCGTCGGCACGAAAATAACGGTGTGGGCTCCTGTATCTGAATGAAAACTTCGGGCATTCTAGGGAATAGGCGCTTCTCATACCACTGACTGCTTAAGGCAGTTGTCTCAATAAACAATTGCATCACTTCACGACCGCTCCACAACCTTCGTATCCGACACGTCTCTTGCTGGTACACTTTCATACACTGCGCATCTGTCGACTGACAAACGTATCTCATCGACCTATCTGACCTTGCTAATCATGGCAGCTCCATTCTCAACGTTGCCTCATCGCGCGTACCTCTTGCAACCCTTCCAGCTCATGGTGTGTCAAGCCCTTGCTTGAGCCTTTGCATGCTCACCGGATCTTCTGCACGTCATATGTCTATCCTTTTGTACCTTGCATACACCCTCCTCGATATAGGAAGCGCTTGACTATGGTGAAGTTTATCCATCGAACACGTTCTAGTTCTGAACAAACAATGAGTCCTATTTGTCCTAGCAATCCCGGCCCAACGCATGTGTACAAATACTCAGCCGCCTCCTCCCAACACTCAGCCCTTCGCTAAGATAACCTTCTTGAATTCATCCAAGATGATCATGGCCTCCCAGTCGATGCATAACGGCGTCGAGCATAGATGCGCTTCCATCCACATCCTCGGTCCAGAACACTCAGGCCTTGAAGAAATATGCGACGGCCTGCTTGATTCAGACAAAATCGAGCATCTGACACGCACGTACATCAAAGATACCTGCCAGCATTTCCAGACATCAGATAGCAAAGAAAGTTTTGATAACATCTCTTTTGGCAGTCCGGTGTACAGTAAGTACCTAGACGACGAAAGGCTTCGAATTCCTGACCAAGGACTTATCGTCCTGGTAAAGAGAGACCTAATCAGCGCTATGGAGAGATGGGCGACTAAACATGGGGAGCTCAAGACGGATGATCAGAGGAATAACACTGGTGAGAAACAAACCATTGGATCTTTTCTCAAAAGCGTTACATCGAAGATACACAGCGTCGTGAAGAAGCTGCTGCAGTCAGAACAAGCTCGGATACAAAAGGCGAGAGGAAAAGCTTGGGTGACATATCTTGAAGAGCGGGGGACGGCTGAGAGGACTTTTGAGGAGATGAGGAGGCCGCTGGATACGCTTTCGTTGGAAGTTGATGGAAGTGATCCCATCGCGGCTGTTGAGAAGATCTGTGAAAAATGGAAGTCGATGCAGAATGAGTATGGGGACGCTTAATTGTACTTTGGCCGGGAAGTGATGGTGGATAGAGAATGAGGTACTGAAGCAGATGGACTTCATCATCGTAATCTGCTTACTGGTAATAGCAGTCTTACTATGTCTACAACGCTGTGTTGTTTCCTGAGAAGCAGGCAGAGTGTTGCATATTCTGCACCGGATGGACTCTTCAAATCCCCCGATGTCTATGCTACACAGTTCTGGTTGATCTAGGTGAATACAAATCCCGTAGTGGCTAGCCGATAGATGGAGCTGACGTACGGTCAAGACGGGTTTGGCGTGTCTAGATTGCTAGAAGGTATAACAGCGTATCATCAAGCATTGGTACTGAGATGTGTACTTTTTGATATTTTCTAAGGTATATGCACATCGGTCGTATGTATATACAAGCCGACCGATGCATCCAAGCCTAGTCTATAATGTCGCGCCGCGCAATGCTGTCAGCGCCAAACGCCCGCCCATGTGGTATCATTCGCCTCATCGCATACCCAATATTGCACAAAGCACATGCGCGTCTTTCCAATTCCCCTCTTTTCTATTCCAGCTTCTTCAATTGCCTGTAGACCTTCTTATGTTGCTCCAAAAACAAGAACGTGAGCACAGTGTGCGGGCCGACGCGAATGAAGCTCGGTACCCAGCCCTTGAACATCCAGCGGAATCCTTCTGCTCTCATAGTATCCGTGACAGTCTTCACTAGTCCTACACTCTCACTGGAGCTCATGACTTTGGTTTTGATGACATCTACCGGCGAGCATATCGTTGTAGCTACAAATCCAGCCAAAAATGATGCTGAGAAATGTGTTGCGAGGTTGTCTTGCAGCGGCGTGTAGTTCAGCAACACGCGCTTGAATCCGTCGTATGTTGCCAACTGTCCAACTGTCATGAGCACAGCTCTTGACGAGTTGGGCCAAACGCCTTTCCATAGACTTGCTACTCCTTCTTCCCGCGACATTCGTATTATTCCATCAATCGCGTTCTTGTATCCTCTCCGCTTTTCTTTCGGTAGTGCGGCATCGTGCTGCATCCGTACGTTCAAGATGTCTCCTGGGTTACCGGCGAATCCTCCGAGGAATCCTGATATGGAAGCCATGCCTACGAGCGTGAGGAACGAGGGTTTCGTGTCGGCGGTCGTCATGCGGTCTTTGAGGGCTTCGTAGACACCGAAGCGTGTCATGCTGTATGTCCCTTGGCGGAGCTGGGCTGCGGAAATCTATCGTCGCATTAGACGGGTCCATTGGGATTGGATAGATAACACGACTTACGCCCTTGTACAGTCCCAATGCGCCATCAGTCTTTATAACATGCTTGAACATTTGCATCATGTTCAACTTTACGCCAGATATCGTTTGTGTTTGTAACCGGACCTGAATTTATGAGTATACACAAATTGGCGCACGCGACAGTCGAGAAAGCTACCTTGACTACTCAAACTATCAGCCACTGTCCAATGCTGCGCACAAAGCGGTACAAAGCTTACCAAGATCCAAAGGATGTGTAAAGAAAGTCGCAAAACAACTTGCGCTTCCACCAAACCAGAACGGATAACGTATAGGCGTCTTCTTGATAGGCTTCACATCTTCGCTCTTCCGTAGCTCAGGCACGCTCACGGGCTTCTTGACGTCCGCCATGTTGAAGGTGAAAGGCCGCGCAGCAACAGCATGTGTAGCTGGCAGAGACAGGGAAGCTGTAGCCTTAAAAGTAAGGAAGCCTGCAAAGCTTCGGTGGTAGTTGAGGGACCGAGAATTCGGCATGCGGACGTCATCGGCAAAACGTGCTGCTTCCGGATTTAAGCTCGGAGCTGGCGGGCTGGGCTTGGCGGCGCGCGTGGTTTTGAGGTCGCGAAGGTAACGGCGAATCTCATCATCAAAGATGCGAATACCACTTTCTTCCACGGCAATTTGCCGTCAATTAGGTCGAAATGCCCTGTTGCGAGTACCACGGAGCCCCGCGTCGCCCTGGCAGTGGCGGCAAGCGGTGAGATATAATTCTTCTGGTGAGTTTGCTGTCATGTGACGCGGCTCACGGCTTCCCATATTGATGTAATTGTACTCCTCCGGCGTTGAGCGAGACTCGGAAGATGCAGATGAAAAATGCGTCTGCATTCTACTATCGTGTTTCTGGTGTTGGGCAGCAACTTCGTGTACTCGAAGATATGAAGAAACTTCGGAGTGTGGCATCTAAGTTCTCACAGGAGCGTTCCCGAAAGAAGTCAAAATTGAAGGACGAACTTATCAAACCGATGAATGGATGAACACACCCTCAACTATCCTCGACGCTATATCAAGACGCCTTCATCTGCAACCAGATCATCCTCTGACCATCACACGAAAACTTATCGAGTCACGCTTTCCAGGTTACAAAACCCACAACGACCTTTTTCCTATCGTCACCACGGCACAAAACTTCGACTCGCTCGGCTTTCCATTAGATCACATAGGCCGGAGTAGGACGGATACATACTACATAAATAAGGGAACCGTACTACGAACACACACCTCGGCTCATCAAGCCGACACTTTCCGCAACAATGAGAGCGAGGGCTATCTCATCAGTGCTGACGTATACCGTCGAGATGCCATCGACAGAAGCCACTACCCTGTTTTCCATCAGATGGAGGGAGCCAGGACTTGGGACCGTCAGCAAGCAGAGAAAGAAGGCAAGACACTTGCGCAGGTCATCTGGGACGATGTGGAGAAGATTCCCAAGCACGATGTTGCAGTCGAAGACCCGAACCCTCTATTCCACGCCGAGCGTAACCCACTTCAGACAGGACATTCGGCAAAAGAAGCAGAAGCCATGGCTGCACACCTGAAACGAAGTCTTGAGGATATGGTGGTCACGATCTTTAATGCTGCAAAGGGTGCTGCAGATACTGCCACGTCAGACGAGCCACTAAAGGTACGCTGGGTGGAGGCCTACTTCCCTTTCACATCACCCTCTTGGGAACTGGAAGTCTTCTGGCAAGGCGACTGGCTCGAAGTGCTCGGCTGCGGCATCGTGTCACAACCCATCCTGAACAATGCCTCGGTTCCCAATCGTGTAGGGTGGGCTTTTGGCATAGGTCTCGAACGCATAGCCATGTTGCTCTACTCCATCCCGGACATACGTCTGTTTTGGTCAAAGGACTCTCGCTTCTTATCGCAGTTCAGCGAGCAGAAAGCCATTCGTCGATTCGAGCCTTTTAGCAAACACCCTGCATGTTTCAAGGACGTGAGTTTCTGGTTGAAGAGTAGCTCGAATGCCGCTGGTGGCGCCGCTGCTATTCATCCGCCTGCAGGAGGCGCGACTAACAGTTCATCCACGACATCCCCCACCCCATCCTCTGCTCCTACAACTCCATCTGGCACGCCAATCCCACCAGCAGCCCCGGCGCCATCCTCCTCCAGCTTCCACGAGAACGATGTGATGGAAATCGCGCGAGAGGTCTGCGGTGATCTTGTGGAAGATGTTCGCCTAACGGATGAATTCGTGCATCCAAAGACTGGGCGCAAGAGCATGTGCTACCGCCTCAACTACCGCAGCTTGGAACGCACACTCACGAACAAGGAGACTAATGAGCTGCATGAGCGGATGAAAGGCATGCTTGTGGAGAGGCTGGGCGTTGAACTAAGGTAGCGTTGGCTGGCCATGTGGTAAGATAGGACGGCGAAATCCGTACGAGTTTGCCATGTCCTATTTAGAAAAGGAGGAATGGAGTATAGTCTGGTGGCGGTGGTGGCGGTAAAACGGTACGGGAGTCAGGCCGCCACGCAAAAAGAACACATAGGAGATGTCATGAAAATAGCATAGCCATGTGAAGAGACGGGATTCTGTGATCTCGATCGGAATGTGGGGAAAACCGTCAGAGTGACATTGAGGGTGTGATAAAGAACGGAACGGAGCGAACGGACGACTGCCGAATGCAGGTGTGGGTGTTTGTGTGTGTAAGAGAGGAAACTAATGTCGGCTATCGATCCCTTCAATCCTAACGGCGATGTCCACTGCATGATGTGGTTTCTGGGTGGCCAGACTGCCTGAGCATGCAGGACATCACACCCTCGAAACTCTAAACACGACGATATCTGCCGTACGGATTGCCTGACATGCAAAGTGGAGGAGTGGGCGGCGCTTGCATGCTTGCGTATCTCCTGAACGCCTCTTCAGAGCCGGCAACTCACGATGTACAATATGCTGTAACGATAGTCGTAGTTCTAAATCAAACGCAACTCTACCATACCACAGTCTCTATTATTACACACTCAAATCGCTGGTACTCGGTACTTCTAGGTCCCAGACTCGGTACCTCCCTGCTGCACCTCCGTTTCTTGTCGACCCGCAAGCCTCATGCACGGCACCCCGCAAAAATTCCGATTGAGGAAGGAGTAAAAAACAAGTTACACAAGGTACCGTGCAGGAAAATCCTGTTTCCACACGCGAGCAATCTGAACGTCTTTGAACAGCACTAACGCCTGATGTTGACAATGCAGCAAGAAAAAAGTTGGCATCACGTCAGCAAAATGCGCGTCTCAGGTTCTGTAATTGTTGGTCGCCCTATATGCGGCTGTGTTATAGTTTGCAGTTGGTGGTGGCCAAGTTCACCGGCGTGTCCTGCAGGTCGCAAGCTGGTGGGGCAAAGGACCCTGTTTTCCCTCAAACCAACACCAAATTTCGACGCGGGTATGCGCCGTTCAAACTTACACGCTCGAGACGCATGCGATAAGACGTGACTTGCAGTTCGCAGCGGCATCCCAAGTAGGTAAACCCAAAATCGTCACGGACCCTGCGCCTTGCTTGCTTACCTGGGAACGCGCTTGTTATTAGGTTGGCTAAGCTAACCCATAGATCAAAGCACGACATTGCCTTTGGCGTCTAACTTTGGCGCAGGTTTGGTGTAGGTTTAGCCTGGCTGGCGAGCGGAGGGTCCCCTAAACTCCGACGAGGCTAGAAGAGACGTCGAAGGAGGCTGCTAGCTGCCGTTCTTCCTAGGACTACCAGGAGGCACTTCCGTCGCAAAGAAAGATGGGTGTTGCGAATGTTGGCTAAGGATTTGGAAGCTTTTTCGGGGTTTTGCGCAGGGGCTGATGTGGCGTGGGCGGAAGTGCTGGTGCGATGCTGCTGTTACTTTTGCGCCTCAGGCTTCCATGCGTCTTCGAGAAGCTCTTGTTTTGGAAGCTTTGGACGAGTGAGCTCTGTTTGCTTGCTTTGTGGAAGGTAAGCCTTCTGGTGCTTTCTTTCTTTACATACTGTTATTACCTCCTACGCGTGTAATTCGTCGTGTTGATGTCAAATTCGAGGAATGTTGAAGTCTGTGTTGAGGCGCCTGGCTGATGTTCTCGAATTCATTGTTCTGTGCCACATGTATACATCGCCGTTATATCATAGCAGGGACTTCCTATGCCATCGTCGTACACATTAATAGCCGGTGCGAACAAGCAACTGCCGACCTCGCAGGTAGCGAAGGATCGCGTCTGCTGTGCGATGTAGCATTTCTCAACGGCTGTTGCAGCATGTTGACGATCATCTCATATGCATGGCAACTAGTCCCCGGGTACTCGTCCCGTAACAATCCCCCACAAACATCAAAATAGCCACACGCTATGGGTTGAGCACGATGGGAAGAAGTTGTTCTTGGAGAAGATCGAGATTGAATTCAGATCGACGATTGTTGAGTAACGGCGAGTGGGTGGTTTTTGCTTTTCGGTCTCAGGAGTTTGGTGTCTGGGCAACGGCCAGCTGCAAGGGTGTAAACTCTCGTAACGTTTGAGTATCAAAGTAAGAGCTGGGGAATTGTTCTCGCCGTACACGAAAGCTGTACTACCTTGATGCCTGCTGTGCTACCATATGACAGTACAATATGTTGCAACAAAGATAACGTTAATGAAGCGGATGAGGTTTGAAACGAGGTGACGGTGAGTCGTATTTAGCCAGCTTGTGTGTGATAGAGGTCCCATTTGAGCCGCATCAATTCGGCACGTTGTGGAGGTGGTTAAGTGTATGATTTGAGTGGGGCCATGAGAGCATTGAAGTCATTTCCTTATCGAAGCGGCATTGGAACACGGACGTGTTGTGCTTGACGTTGCGCCATATCCGCAATGCTCAATAGAGATATCGGAGATGATGTTGGTAGTGATACGCAATAGCAGTGCGCTACTAAGAACAGATCATAACGGTTCGTGGTATGCTCTGAATCTGCACCTAATAGCTTAGTACGGTACATAACCCGGCGGGATTGATCATCATATAACTGCGAAAACGATACCTGCGTTCGGCGCAAGATAACAAGGCTATGGCGAGCAGTTCCCTTGAATTGTTTGAACGGAAGAAGGCCCTGTGCGTTTCCCTTCTTGGTGATCAGGCGAAGTGTGCCGACTCCCGCGCCTTGGATAATGGAGTGGCGCTTTTTTTCTCGAACCGATCGGAACCGGCACATAGCAATCAGAACGAACACACGCATTTTCGACGTGATGTCATGATATATGGGGAACGGCCTATTTCTCACATGTGCAGCGGGTTGATTCCTTCGACGCCCGATCGACTGGTGCTGTAGCAGCTGTACGCGAGATGATCTACTCGTAGGTAACGGACCAATATTGACTGCACGATGAGCACCGTTCGCTGCCTGCGAACCAACCGAACGTGATGATATGCAGCCTGCGCTCAGAACAGTCAGTCAAGAGCCAGGGTGCGATGGAGCCAAGACGTCCCCTTTCGGGGAAGATGGGCCAGGCGAAAGTATGAACAGCAAGACGAACCGCACACCAAAGTGCTTTTGATAAGGAACAGGCAAGACGGTAACCGCATGTGGTGCAAATCGGACGATATTGACTCTGCGAAAAAAGTTGGTGGCTCTCGTGCAGCAATCCCTTGCTGAGACTGGCCCGTTCACTGCGTCGCTTGGCGTGAAGTCGGAAAGCACTTGCATGCAGTCGGTGCGCGAAGGCCGAAATTCAGTAGCGCAACGTACCCAGCTATAGTTATATGCATATTGACGTGACGAGGCATCACCTTTGGAGAGAGCACCGTCACTATCATTCCTATAGGCAGATAGGGAAGAAGATGAGCGCACATGTCTTTCGCATAATGTTTCGTGGGGGTCGACGCTCGGCTGTGGTGTGTGATAACTAGCCACCGCACGGATACCAGAGTGAAACGGCGTAGTAGGCTCGGGAGAAAGAGGCAGATGCGGCACTGCACGTGTTGTGTTGAAGCTTTTGTGGTCCGCAGCGGACGGGAATCGCAGACAAAGTGCAAAGCGGGTCTTTCAGATTCGCTTTCGTGCTCGCATCAATGTCGGCGTGAAAGGACGCAAGTCACGGTGCTGCTCGCGTAGGCGTATGAAGAAGGAAGAACTAGGCATGGGCACTAGTATGGCGCAAAGTTAAAAGATGGAGAGACAGTGTCAGGGACCCACGGCAGCTTGGACCAGGAATCTACCTGATCCCACGCAACCGTCGAGCGGAACCGGCAAGTGACAAACCACAGACCGAATTAGTACCAGACGTACGCTAGACGTGACTCTCTTCCATGAATCCTTCACCGAAGGATGTTTTTGGACGTTCTCCGTGGGCAATTAAGCGACGGATTGCGGCCCCCGCCTATAGCTGCTGTGTGGGAGATTGGGACTCGATTTGTCGAAGAGTCGCTGAGATGACAGTACAAGTGATGTGAGGGGTCACTGACTGGAGATCATCGTCGTCGTCTCGAGTGTTGGCTAAGAGGGTGCCCAAACATGGGCTTCGGTGGAATATGCCGTCTCGCTCACGGTATTTGGCCGTCGTGGAGTGGAGCGGAAGCCCTTGCCAGGGCGGCGTTGAAGGGTCGCACCAACGCGTGCAATAAGCTTTGAGCGTCATCGTCTAGAAAAGCTCGTAGTTTTGACGAGTCGAGCGGGTGCAGCTGTGCCGTGATGACCCTGTTTCCGGCCCAGGGATGCCACGAGGCCGCTTCCGCAGCCAATGGCGCCCCCCTGCTAGTTCTAAACGTTCGCTTGCATCTGCCCTGTTCCTGAGGCGCTCCTGCCTCCCTCTCCCCGAACTCACTGACACCAACGTCTTCGCCGCGTGCCGGCCAGAGGCGCGCCGCTGCACAACCTCATCTGAACTGCGACCGAGTCCAATGCACTACGCCAGCACGGGGCACATGTTTTCTTCTCAACAACATGCACATCACTGGTGCGCCGTACCTCGCCACCAGGGCCATTATTCAGTCGCCAGCGACCGTTTAGCTGCGTCGCCCTGTTCGCAGCTGGTGGGCCGGCTTTCCTACCGCTTTGGTGCAGACCACCGGCATTGATAAACCGCCTGGCATATGAGCAGCCGGTCCGCAAGGCGACGATAGATGATGATAGTCGATTAACTGCATCAGGTCCGTTTTCGCTGGCGCTAGACATGTTCACCTGATGCTTCAGTCGCGCGCTGCTACTCGCCTCCACACTATGCTGCAGATCAACATGTTGCAGCCAAAAGGCACCGTCCGTCGCAACCATGCGCTGTGCTCGATGCTAAGGGTGGTGCCGCGCTGTCCATCGTGCAGATCACCCTAGGCATTAATTGCGTGATGATATAGCCTACCCCACGAATCGCCAGACATGCGAGGTTAGGCTCGCGTTTCACCCAACTCCCGCCAATCCCACCTGGGACGCGCCGCCGACAGCCTAGACACTTTTGCTGTTATTGGTACTTCGCGTCTTGCAGGGGCCCTCCTCGTTGCTGCAGGTATCAACACTAGTGCTTGTGAGCCACACTTAACCCGCTGCAGTGTCTTTTTTACCACATACATGCAGGGAAAGCCTTCATGTTTGACGTGCCCGCCTCCCGAGTCTCACCAACCTTGTACTTCAGACAGTGAGCCACGGCAACCTCAAACGTCCGTCATGGCACACATTGCCAATTGCATGCGCTCGGATTCCGAAAAGTCTCCCGTTTATATAACTCTAGAAACGTCCTCCAGGATGGTAAGCCACTCTGCTCCACTCCACATTGCAATGAACTACCATTTGCCCCGACGTTCACGCTCACTCAGAGACATTCAGGCTACTCGAGACTCCCAATCGCCCACCATCTCTTCCCACTCTAAGAGCCCCTCGCTGGCAACTCTCCAACAGCCAAGCACCTCCAGATACCAACTTTGGCCATCTGCCAAAAGCCCTGTCGGACTGCCAAAGCACCCAGAATCTTCTGACAAGCTGGCTGCCCTTTCAGCTGGTCGTTCTGCCACTTCCCTCAGTGACACTGCCGTATTGCCTGAGAGCAGTCTACCCTTCTGGCAGCGTACTGGATCCTTGTCAAGAAGGAGGAAAGTCAGTGTACCTGAGCTTGGAAACACCATGACTACCGTTCAGGAAATGTCTATCGACTCTCGTAAGTGTGAACTGACATCTCTTCGTCCGAGCCATGGCTGATAATCTGTCCAGCAACTATCCCAGGGAGACCACCTCTTCGCAAGCTTTCTTACGAGGCTTTCGGTCACGAGCGATCGTGCAGTGCTCCCGGCTCTAACTGGAGGACGGGACCCTTCGGCGATGCAATGATGGCCTGTGTGACTGGTCCTTCCCCTGGCCCATCTCAGCACACCAACGGCCCTATGTCCTCTGATCTGCCCAATGCCTCTGGAAGACCATTGTCACCAATCCTCAGCCCCGGTGCCACACCTAGACCTTATCTCAAGGTTCAGACCGCCAACATCGACGAAGAATCCGACCTGCGCCCACAAGTACCTCCTAAATCGCCAGCCGTTGAACGCAAAACGTCTCCAGCCCCACTCATCCTGAACTCTAAAGCAAGCCGGCCACAGCTGACTACGCCTGCATCAATGAACTCAGGCGGTAACACACCACTGAGTGCGATGGACCTCCGGCGATCGCCCAATGGCAGCATTCCTCTACCTACCCCACCCTCAACCTTTACCAATCCTTTCTATGCATCATCACCCGCCTCGAACCGAGGCTCACCGCGTACTGAGAGGAGAGATCCTATTTCATCGCAAAGTTCTACCCATAACCGAAACATGTCTGAATCGTCCATCATGGAAAGAGGTCGACCTAAGCGACGCAACAGCAAGAGAGATCGCAGCCGCACCATGTCAGAGGCCAACGGCTCTGAGCCTACTCCTGACGCATGGAAATTGCCTGAAGGCATGCGTGTGCCAGAAGCTGCCAGACGTATGAGCGACGCCGACAAGAAGCTACTCCACAAGCAGGCCTATGACCAGGCTGGCAACTTCGAGGTGCTGAACAAACGTGACGTAGCATCACTATCAAGGGTAAGCTATTCACATCACCATCCACATAACCAATGCTGACGTCGCTATAGGAACTCAGAGCACTCGACGAGCGCTGCGACTACCTTCGAAAGACCTACAAATCACTACGTGCCGGCCGCCAAAAGCTACATGGCCGTATGATTGCTTATCTGAGGCGCGGAGAAACTGTCATCTTCTCACGCGAATCACTTCTCAAACAGGAAGAGGCACTGGCGGAACTGGACATCTCGATCGACGAGTTCATTCTGAAACTAGAGCAAGCCGAAAATCGGCGCTTGCGACTTCGGCAAAAGCTACTCGAGCACGTCGCGGCTGCTATTGTGCTCAACCCTAGCGCGCGGGATCAGGTAGCCGAAACTACTCCACCTCGAAGCCCTGTAAAGATCGACAGCCCATCTCGACATGAACGAAAAGAGACCGAGTCTATCAAGATATACGCCGACGGACACGTTTTAAATCTCTTCTCCGACATTGAGAAGGCCATCGGCAAGATGTGCGAGCAATCTTGCTGAGCGCCTCACGACATTCATTTCTTCTATCTTTCCATCATCGATACCCTCTTCCTTGCCTTGACGGCGTACCATTAATTTCGACCCCCGGACTTCTCACGACTTCCTTATCTGTACCATAACGGCCCAAGCATACTTTGCTCTTACCATTACTCGTTCTTTTATTCCAGGGTGGCCCCTTGACATTTGTCTATACAAAAGAACGCTCATACCATCGACATTCTGCTTTATTGTATACGTTGGCATATATACCCGAGCTTTTGCCCATCCTTTCTGTTCTTCGAAGTAGTCTTTTGCGCATCAATACTTTCTCTTACATCACGATGTCAGGAATGGCGATGACCATGTTGGGGGCGTTTCATGTTTGAGCTTTGACAAGGGCAGGACGCTATTGTGGCGCACCATGTATCTAGGTACTACCTGCAGGGGTAGATGAATCAAGAATGACATTTCAAAGCCAAGTGTTTCGGTCTCTTCCCAATAATCCTGGTGGCGCTGATCGTGCTCAGGGACCATGTCGAGACATCGTCATTTTTCCAACATCTTGCTCGGGCCTTGCGTGAGATTTCGCACTGACGGGCCTGGTCCGTACGGCGACCAGTTTTCGTCTTTAAGGCCCGGGCTGTGACGTTTGCTGTCACGACGATAGTAGGTAATCTG